>NC_086450.1:402382558-402982558 GCF_028390025.1 Pseudophryne corroboree | reverse complement strand
AGATTGTGCCTCGAGACATTCCTGTCTCCAATGTCTACAGACAATTCCTTTGACTTCATGCGATGTACTGCACCTGAATGAGGAGGGAGCTGTGGTGCTGGGGGGGAAGGATGGTTAGTAGGTTGGAGGAGCTTTTAAACTAGGAGCCTGGGGGGAGGGTTTAGTTAGAAACTATGGGTCATGCAGCGAGAATAGTAAAGAATGGTGGTAGTGAGCTAAATGGGGGTGGAGAAGGGGGGAGGGAAAGAGCAGCCGGCAAGGGTATTTGCATGAGTTCTAAAAAGGGGATTAACAAAGGTATTGCCAAAACATTAACAACATTTATGTGTCATCATTACAGCATATAGAAAATAATGGGAAAATACTTACGTCAGGACAGAGAATTTATGCCAAAACACTGGGTTGATCAAAGCGAAGAGTAAGGTGGGCAGTATTAAGTATGGTGGGGGTGGAAAGGGAGCGAGAAGGACAGTTCGTAAGAATAACTCTAGGGAGGCTCTAGTAAACCATGATAGGATACCTTTAAAAAAACAAGCGGATAAGGGAACCACTAAACTAAAATGTATGCTTGCAAACGCAAGAAGTCTAGCAGGTAAAATGGGGGAATTGGAATTGTTAGCATCAAAGGCTCAGTATGATATTATAGGTATTACGGAAACATGGTGGGACGACTCTCGCGACTGGGTTGCACACTTGGAGGGGTATTCTCTTTTCAGGAGGGACAGGGCAAGCAAAAGAGGAGGTGTATTTATGTTAAACCATCTCTTAAACCACACTTAAAGGAGGTTATTTATGAGGGGACTGGCGGTAATATGGAGTCACTATGGGTTGAAATCTCAAGTGGGGTATTGATGAAAAAAAAAAAATAGTTATAGGCACCTGCTACAAACAGCCAGATATTAGCATACATGAGGAAGAACAACTCTTGTAGCAAATCGAAAGGGCTGCGGGATTGGGGGGCATCCTAGTGAATGGGGATTTTAACTATCCTGATATTAATTGGAGTAACAAGTCATGTGTTAAAGCTAGGTGCACCAGGTTCTTAAATATGTTAAAAGATCACTACTTGTCTCAATTAGTAGAGGACCCAACTACGGGTAAAACTACTCTGGATCTAGTAATTACTAATAATGTAGACCTATCGAATACTAAAGTTAGGAATACTTTGGGTAACAGTGATCACTATATGATCACATTCGACGTCAGTTACAGGAAACATAGCTATAAGGGTTCAACAAAAACATTTAACTTTAGGAATGGTAACTTCAGTATGCTGAGATGTGCATTAAACGACATTGAGTGGGAAGTTTTGTTTCATGGTAAGAACACTTCAGAAATGAGGGATGCTTTAAAAGGGTTGCTAGATAGCAATATTCACAAATTTATTCCCATGGGCAGTAAGGGCAGGAGTACCAAACTCAAAGCAATGTGGCTTAACAAGAAAGTCAAGGCCGAAATCGATAAAAATAAGCGTGTTTTCAAAGCATTTAACTTTAATGGAAATATACGTTATGGTAAGAACTTACCGTTGATAACGGTATTTCTCTAACGTCCTAGTGGATGCTGGGAACTCCGTAAGGACCATGGGGAATAGCGGGCTCCGAAGGAGGCTGGGCACTCTAGAAAGATCTTAGACTACCTGGTGTGCACTGGCTCCTCCCACTATGACCCTCCTCCAAGCCTCAGTTAGATTTCGTGCCCGGCCGAGGTTGGATGCACACTAGGGGCTCTCCTGAGCTCTTAGAAAGTTATAGTCTTAGAATTTGTTATTTTCAGTGAGACCTGCTGGCAACAGGCTCACTGCAGCGAGGGACTAAGGGGAGAAGAAGCGAACTCGCCTGCTTGCAGCCGGATTGGGCTTCTTAGGCTACTGGACACCATTAGCTCCAGAGGGATCGACCGCAGGCCCAGCCTTGATGTTCGGTCCCGGAGCCGCGCCGCCGTCCCCCTTACAGAGCCAGAAGCAAGAAGATGGTCCGGAAAATCGGCGGCATGAAGACTCTGTCTTCACCAAGGTAGCGCACAGCACTGCAGCTGTGCGCCATTGCTCCTCTCACACACTTCACACTCCGGTCACTGAGGGTGCAGGGCGCTGGGGGGGGCGCCCTGAGGCAGCAATAAAAACACCTTGGCTGGCTAAAATACCTCAATATATGGCCCCAGGGGCTATATATGAGGTAAATACCCCTGCCAGAATTCCATAAAAAACGGGAGAATAGGCCGCGAAAAAGGGGCGGAGCCTATCTCCTCAGCACACTGGCGCCATTTTTTCCCTCACAGCTCGGCTGGAGGGAAGCTCCCTGGCTCTTCCCTGCACAGTAAGAGGGAAAAGAGAGGGGGGGCATTAAAATTGGCACTGTATACTGTATATAAAAGCTATTAGGGACATAACTCAGTTAGTCCCTGTATATATATAGCGCTCTGGTGTGTGCTGGCATACTCTTACTCTGTCCCCCCAAAGGGCTTTTGTGGGTCCTGTCCTCGTTTAGAGCATTCCCTGTGTGTCTGCGGTGTGTCGGTACGGCTGTGTCGACATGTTGAATGAGGAGGCTTATATGGTGACAGAACAGAGGCCGATATATGTGATGTCGCCCCCTGTGGGGCCGACACCAGAGTGGATGGATAGGTGAAAGGTATTAACCGACAGTGTCAACTCCTTACATAAAAGGGTGGATGACGTAACAGCTGTGGGACAGCCGGCTTCGCAGCCCGCGCCTGCCCAGGCGTCTCAAAGGCCATCAGGGGCTCAAAAACGCCCGCTCTCTCAGATGGCAGACACAGATGTCGACACGGAGTCTGACTCCAGTGTCGACAAGGTGGAGACATATACACAATCCACTAGGAACATCCGTGACGTGATCCCGGCAATAAAAAATGTGTTATACATTTCTGACTTTAACCCAAGCACCTCTAAAAATGGGTTTTAGGTTTGGGGAGAAAAAACAGGCAGTGTTTTGTTCCCCCATCAGATGAATAAATGAAGTGTGTGAAAGCGTGGTTTCCCCCGTTAAGAAACTGGTAATTTATAAAAAGTTACTGATGGCGTACCCTTTCCCGCCAGGTGGATAAGTTACGCTGGGAGATATCCCCTAGGGTGGATAAGGCGCTCACACGTTTGTCAAAAAAGGTGGCACTGCCGTCTTAGGATACGGCCACTTTAATAGGTACCTGTTGATAAAAAACAGGAGGCTATCCTGAAGTCTGTATTTACACACTCAGGTACTAGACTGAGACCTGCAGATAGTGCTGCTGCAGCGTGGTCGGTGACCCTGTCAAACAGGGATACTAGTTGGCAAACATAAAAACATATTAAAGACGTCGTCTTATATATGGGGGATGCACAGAGGGATATTTTGCCGGCTGGCATCCAAAATAAATGTAATGTCCATTCTGTCAGGAGGGTATTAGAGACCTGTCACTGGACAGGTGATGCTGACTTAAAAAGCGCATAGAGAGCCTTATAAGGGTGAGGAATTATTTGGGGATGGTCTCTGGGACCTCGTATCCACAGCAACTGCTGGGAAGAAATAATTTTACCTCAGGTTTCCTCACAGACAAAGGTACAGTCCTTTCGGCTTCAGAAAAGCAATCGGGTCAAATGGCGCTTCCTTTCTGTACAGAGACAAGGGTAGAGGGAAAAAAGCTGCACCAGTCAGCCTGTTCCCAGAATCAAGATTCTTCCCCCGCCTCCTGTGAGGCCACACCATGACGCGGGTGCTCCACAGGTGTAGCCAGGTACGGTGGGGGGCCGTCTCAAAAATTTCAGCAATTAGTGGGCTCGCTCACAGGTGGATCCCTGTTTCTTTCAAGTAGTATTTCAGGGGTACAAGCTGGAATTCGAGATGTCTCCCCCCAGCCGTTTCCTAAAATATGCCTTGCTGACAACTCCCTCAGGCAGGGAGGCTGTGCTAGAGGCAATTAATAAGCGGTATTCCCAGCAGGTAATACTCAAGGTGCCCCTACTTCAACAAGGACGGGGTTACTATTCCACACGGGTTGGGGTACCGAAACCGCATGGTTCGGTGTCACCCATTTTATATTTAAAATCCTTGAACACAAAAATTCAAGTTCAAGAGGGAATCGCTCAGGGCGGTTATTCCAAGCCTGGACGAGGGGGATTACATGGTATCCTGGGACATCAAGGATGCTTACCTGCATGTCCCCATTTACCATCCTCGCCAGGAGTACCTCAGATTTGTGGTACAGGATTACCATTACCAAGTCCAGACACTGCCGTTTGGACTGTACATGGCACCGAGGGTGTTTTATCAAGGTAATGGCCGAAATGTTGATACTCCTTCAAAAAAAGGGAGTTGTAATTATCCCGTACTTGGACAATCTCGTTATAAGGGCGAAGTCCAAGGAGCAGTTGGTAGTCGGGGTAGCACTATTTTGGAAAGTGCTACAACAGCATGGTTGGATTCTAAACAGTCCAAAGTCACAGCTGGTTCCTATGACACGTCTACTGTTCCTGGGGATAGTTCTGGACATAAACCAGAAATAGTGTTTCTCCCGGAGGAGAAAGCCAAGGAGTTGTCATCTCTAGTCAGAGACCTCCTGAAGCCAAAATAGGTAGCGGTGCATCATTGCACGCGAGTCCTGGGAAAAAATGGTAGCTTCCTACGAAGCAATCCCATTAGGCAGGTTCCATACAAGAACTTTTCAGAGGGACCTGTTGGACAAGTGGTCCGGATCGCATCTTCCGATGCATAGGCTGATAACCCTGTCTCCAAGGACCAGGGTATCTCTACTGTGGTGGCTGCAGAGTGCCCATCTTCAAGAGGGCCGCAGGTTCGGCATACAGGACTAGGTCCTAGTGACCATGGATTCCAGCCTTTGAGGCTGGGAGGCAGTCACACAGGGAAGACATTTCCAGGGACTTTGGTCAAGTCAGGTTATTTCCCTACACATAAATATTCTGGACCTGAGGGCCATTTACAATGCCCTGAGGCCGGCAAGGCCTCTGCTTCAAAACCAGCCGGTACTGATCCAATCAGACAACATCACGGCAGTCGCCCATGTAAACCAACAGGGCGGCACAAGAAGCAGGATGGCGATGGCAGAAGCCACAAGGATTCTCCGATAGGCGGAAAATCATGTGTTAGCACTGTCAGCAGTGTTCATTCCCGGAGTGGACAACTGGGAAGCAGATCTTCTCAACAGACACGACCTCCACCCGGGAGAAAGGGGACTTCCTCCAGAAGTCTTCCAATAGGATTGTACACCATTGGGAAAGGCCACAGGTGGACATGACGGCGTCCCGCCTCAACAAAAAGCTATAAAAGATATTGCACCGGGTCAAGGGACCCTCAGGCGATAGCTATGGACGCTCTGGTAACACCGTGGGTGTACCAGTCGGTTTATGTGTTCTCCCCTCTGCCTCTCATACCAAAGGTACTGAGAATAATAAGAAGGCGAGGAGTAAGAACGATACTTGTGGATGGCCAAGAAGAGCTTGGTACCCAGAACTTCATGAATTTATATCAGAGGACCCATGGCCTCTGCCACTCAGACAGGACCTGCGGCAGCAGGGGCCCTGTCTGTTCCAAGACTTACCGCAGCTGCGTTTGTCGGCATGGCGGTTGAACGCCGGATCCTGAAGGAAAAGGGCATTCCGGAGGAAGTCATTCCTACGCTTACTAAAGCCAGGAAAGAGGTTACAGCAACTCATTATCACCGCATATGGCGAAAATATGTTGCATGGTGTGAGGCCGAAAGGGCCCCAACAGAGGAATTTCAACTAGGTCGATTTCTGCATTTCCTGCAAGCAGGAGTGACTATGGGCCTTAAATTGGGTTCCATTAAGGTACAGATCTCGGCTCTGTCGATTTTCTTTCAAAAAGAACTAGCTTCAGTACCTGAAGTTCAGACATTTATAAAAGGAGTGCTGCAGAGTCAGCCCCCGTTTGTGCCTCCTGTGGCACCTTGGGATCTCAACGTGGTGTTGAGTTTCTTAAAATCACATTGGTTTGAACCACTAAAAACCGTGGGTCTGAAATATCTCACGTGGAAGGTGGTTATGTTATTGGCCTTGGCTTCTGCCAGGCGAGTATCAAAGTTGGCGGCTTTGTCTTGTAAAAGCCCTTATTTGATTTTCCATATGGATAGGGCAGAATTGAGGACTCGTCCCCAGTTTCTCCCAAAGGTGGTGTCAGCGTTTCACCTGAACCAGCCTATTGTGGTGCCTAGGCTACTAGGGACTTGGAGGACTCCAAGTTGCTAGACGTTGTCAGGGCACTGAAAATATATGTTTCCAGAACGGCTAGAGTCAGAAAATCTGACTCGCTGTTTATCCTATATGCACCTAACAAGCTGGGTGCTCCTGCTTCTAAGCAGACTATTGCTCGTTGGATTTGTAGTACAATTCAGCTTGCACATACTGTGGCAGGCCTGCCACAGCCAAAATCTGTCAATGCCCATTCCACAAGGAAGGTGGGCTCATCTTGGGCGGCTGCCCGAGAGGTCTCGGCTTTACAACTTTGCCGAGCAGCTACTTGGTCAGGGGCAAACACGTTTGCAAAAATTCTACAAATTTGATACCCTGGCTGAGGAGGACCTGGAGTTCTCTCATTCAGTGCTGCAGAGTCATCCGCACTCTCCCGCCCGTTTGGGAGCTTTGGTATAATCCCCATGGTCCTTACGGAGTTCCCAGCATCCACTAGGACGTTAGAGAAAATAAGAATTTACTCACCGGTAATTCTATTTCTCGTAGTCCGTAGTGGATGCTGGGCGCCCATCCCAAGTGCGGTTTATCTGCAATACTTGTACATAGTTATGGTTAACTAAATCGGGTTATTGTTGAGCCATCTGTTGAGAGGCTCTATTGTTTCATACTGTTAACTGTGTTTCATATCACGAGTTGTACGGTGTGATTGGTGTGGCTGGTATGAGTCTTACCCGGGATTCAAAATCCTTCCTTATTGTGTACGCTCGTCCGGGCACAGTACCTAACTGAGGCTTGGAGGAGGGTCATAGTGGGAGGAGCCAGTGCACACCAGGTAGTCTAAGATCTTTCTAGAGTGCCCAGCCTCCTTCGGAGCCCGCTATTCCCCATGGTCCTTACGGAGTTCCCAGCATCCACTACGGACTACGAGAAATAGAATTACCGGTGAGTAAATTCTTATTTTCTCCTAAGTCCACAGGTTCCACAGGATAACAATGGGATATGATGGAGCGACAGCGGATTGGCACCAAACGATCAAAAGCTTTCAGGCCTCCCAGGATGTAACGGGCCCGTCCATATATCCCCCGCCCACTGGCTCAGGCAAATCAGTTGTATTCCAAAGCACTAGGCAGGAGCATCATGTAGAGCCCTAATCAGGTAAGAAGAACACACATGTACACCCTTCCGTACAAGAAGGAAGAGGTTAGTGAGTAGAAGGATCCTCAAATCAGGTGCGTCAGGGTGGGATCCCTGTGGACTTAGGAGAAATACCGTTATCAACGGTAAGTTCTTACCATAAGGTATACTCCGGCAGGGTCCACAGGATAACAATGGGATTTCCCAAAGCAATTTAGTGGTGGGGACGCTCCTGATTGGACAGGAGAACCTTACGCCCGAATTCAGCGTCATGAGAGGCAAAAGTATCCAAGGCATAATGTCTAATGAATGTGTTAATGGAAGACCATGTGGCTGCCTTACGTATCTGTTCTGCTGAAGCACCATGTTGTGCTGCCCATGAAGGACCTACCTTACGAGTACAGTGAGCAGAGACATTAGCCGGAACAGTGAGATCAGCTTAACAGTATGCTTCTGAAATAGTCATTCGAAGCCATCTTGCCAGCGTCTGTTTAGTAGCAGGCCAACCTCTCTTGTGAAATCCGTAGAGAATGAAGAGAGAATCTGTCTTTCTGATGGCACTGGTACGATCCATGTAGATCCTTAATGCCCGGACCACGTCCAGCGACGCATCTCCCGCAGAAAGTCCCGATACCTGAAAAGCCGGGACTACAATTTCTTCATTAAGGTGGAATTTAGACACCACCTTAGGAAGATACCCAGACCTAGTTCTAAGAACTGCTTTATCTGGATAAAAAATCAGAAAAGGGGAACGACATGACAGCGCTCCTAAATCTGACACACTTCTAGCTGATGCCATAGTCAGTAGAAAGAGAACTTTAGCTGTCAACCATTTAAGATCCACTTTATTAAGTGGTTCAAACGGAGCATCTTGCAGAGCTTCGAGGACTAGACTTAAGTCCCAAGATGCTGTAGGAGGAACAAAAGGAGGTTGAATGCGCAGCATTCCCTGGAAAAAAGTATGCACATCCTGTAAGTTGGCAATTTTCTTTTGGAACCACACAGTTAATGCTGATACTTGAACTCTCAAGGAAGCCACCTTCAAACCTTTATCCATTCCCGCCTGAAGGAAAGCTAAGACCCTGGAAACTCTGAAAGATATCGGGTCCATACTTCTCTCACTGCACCAATGAATATAGGCCTGCCATATTCTGTGATAAATGCGAGCTGAGGAGGGTTTCCTTGCTCTGAGCATTGTTTGAATTACCTGTTGTGAGAATCCTCTTGACTTCAGGATAGAGGTTTCGAGAGCCACGCCGTCAAAGACAGTCGATCCAGATGTCTGTGATAACAAAGACCCTGCATTAGTAGATCTGGACGTTGAGGGAGCAGAAGTGGAGCATCCATCGACATTCTTTGCAGATCTGTGTACCAATGCCTTCTGGGCCAGGCCGGAGCTATTAGAATCACGGCACCCTTTGCTTGCTTTATTTTCCTCACCACCCGGGGTAACAGGGTAGGAAACAGACACCAGATGAAAGTCCCAATTCACTGACAAGGCACCCACAAAGATCGCTTTGGGATCCTTTGTTCTTGACATGTATGCGGGCAATTTGTTGTTCAGACAGGACGTCATGAGATCTATCTCTGGCAATCCCCACTTGTCTACTAGAGTCTGAAAGACCTCCGGTTCTAGAGCCGATTCGCTTGCCTGAATGGCGTGTCGACTGAGAAAGTCCGCTTCCCAGTTTAGGACTCCCGGAATGAATACTGCGGACGAGGCTGGGAGATGGAGTTCTGCCCACTTGAGAATGTGACTTGCATCCTTCATTGCTGTTTGGCTGCGGGTTCCTCCCTGATGGTTGAGGTACGCTACTGCCGTTGCATTGTCCGAGTGGATCTGGACTGGTTTTCCTTGAAGAGTGTCTTTTGCCTGAATCAGTGCCATGTATATGGCCCGAAGTTCTAACAGGGTTATTGGCAGGCAACTTTCTTCTGTGGTCCATTGTCCCTGGAACCATAATTTTCCGGACACTGCTCCGCAGCCCTGAAGACTGGCACCTGTTGTCAGGATCTCCCAATCTGATATCCAAAACGGTCTCCCTTTGTCTAGATGGGATGTCTGTAGCCACCAGGCTAATGACTTCCTTACCTTTACTG
Organism: Pseudophryne corroboree; assembly: GCF_028390025.1. NCBI lineage: Eukaryota > Metazoa > Chordata > Amphibia > Anura > Myobatrachidae > Pseudophryne > Pseudophryne corroboree. Next base: position 402,973,158 of record NC_086450.1, on the reverse strand, counting down.
GAAGTACCATCGTCTGTTTCTTTATTGTCTGATATACTCCATTCCATCTGGCCAGAATCAGACGAAAGTTGACAACATCAAAACCATCACTCTCATTGCTGTGTGAATTGATACTGTTTGACTGTGTAACAACTCCTGAATCCTTGACTGTACCTTAGATATCTTGTTCCGAGGTAAAAATACTTTCTGCAGACTTGAATCCAGTACAGCCCCCAAGTGAGTCATACGTTATGGCGGAACCAGAGACGACTTTGCCCAATTTATGAGCCACCTGTGCCTCTGCAGACATGTTATTGTCTGTTGGAGAGGGCACAGGAGCAATTCCTGTGATTGCGCCAGGATTAAAAGGTCGTCGAAGTATGGAAAAATTCTTATCCCCTGCTTGCGGAGATAAGCTGCCATCACCACCATGATCTTGGTAAAAACTCTGGGGGCTGTGGCTAGCCCAAAGGGTAGGGCCTGGAGCTGAAAATGCTGCTGGAGGATGGCGAACCTGAGATAACACTGATGGGACAGTGCTATAGGAACATGTAGGTATGCATCCTGAATATCCAGGGATACCATATAATCCCCTGGTTCCAAGGCCAAAACTATGGAGCGTAACATCTCCAAGTGAAACCGTGGTACCCAAATGTATTTGTTTAGCATTTTGAGATTGAGAATGGGTCGAAAAGACCCATTTAGCTTCTGAATCAAAACCAGGTTGGACTAAAAACCCTGTCCCTGTTGTGCAGGGGGTACTGGAATGACTACTCCTGACTGAAGCAATTTCTGAACTGCTTCTTGCAAGGCCCTTGCCTTCGCCTCCACCCGAGACGGGCTGGTGCAGAAGAACCTTCGAGGTGGATGCTTCTTGAAGGGGAAAACATAACCTAGAGATACCGCTTCCTGCACCCAGGCCTCTGTTGTAGACTGCTGCCAGATCTGTGCAAACTGAAAAAGCCGGTCCCCCCCAGGGGGAGGCCCGCAACATCAGGCTGATGGCTTATCTTCTGGTTTGGAAGCTGGCCCTCTGGTAGCCCAATACTTCTTTGACTTACCCAACTTACTGTATTGGGGCTGCTTACGATCACCTTTTCCCTTCGCTTTTCCTTGCGACCGAAAGGGACAAAAAACTGGACCTTTTAGGTTTAGGATTATATGTGCAAGGAAACTTGACCTTCTTAGAGTCTGCTTCTGCCCCAGAATATCTGTCAATTCTTTACCAAAAAGAATATTTCCAGCAAAAGGCAAAGATTCCAAAACCTTTTTAGATTCTGAATCCGCTTTCCACGTACGTAACTAAAGTGCTCTGCGAGCAGCTATTGTTGAGGCTGATGCCCTAGAAGCAATAGTACCCATATCAATTGCCGCTTCTTCCAAGAATACTGCAGCCTGTTTAAGATGAGCTATATAGGATTTCTCATACGTCCTAGAGGATGCTGGGGTCACCATTAGAACCATGGTGTATAGACTGGATCCGCAGGAGACATGGGCACTTTAAGACTTTCAAAGGGTGTGATCTGGCTCCTCCCTCTATGCCCCTCCTCCAGACTCCAGTTGTAGAATTGTGCCCAGTGAGACTGAACGCACTACAGGGGAGCTCTACTGAGTTTCTCTGAAAAAGACTTATTGTTAGGTCTTTTATGTTCAGGGAGGCTGCTGGCAACAGTCTCCCTGCGTCGTGGGACTTAGGGGAGAGAAGTATGACCAACTTCCAGTGAATTAAATGGCTCTGCTTCTGGCTACAGGACACCATTAGCTCCTGAGGGTGCTGATCGCTGGGTACGCCTAGATGCTCACTCCCGCAGCCGGCCGTCACCCCCTTACAGAGCCAGAAGACAGGTGAGTAGCAGAAGCAAAGAAGACTCCAGTGACGGCATTTTCTGAGGTACCGCGCAGCAAACGGACGCTACGCGCCAGGCTCCCACATACACACAGCACTACAGGGTGAACGGGGGCCCTGGGCAGCTAAAAATCCTCAGTGGACACTGGCAAAGAGGGGACATTAGTGCCGAGGCACTGTCCTAACCCCCGCCAGTATAATCATAAAGGAAAAGAAGCTTGCCATTAAGGGGGCGGGGCTTCGTCCTCACAGCTCACTCGGCGCCATTTCCTCCACAGGCTGCAGAGACGCTGGTCCTTCCTTCACACTGACAAGTATCGGTGCAAAACGAGGGGGGGCACTGGCTAATTTGGTGCAATATACTTTATATTAAAAGCGCTGCAGGTCTGGGGCATTAGGCACTTCAGAACCGCTGCTTGAGCGCTGGGGTGTGAGCTGGCAAATTCCCTCTGTGTCTCTCTGACAGGCTTTCCTGTGGGTCTGTCCCCTATAAGCCCAGTGTGTCTGTGGGTGTTTATTACACGTGTGTCGGCATGTCTGAGGCTGAGTGCTCTTCACAGGAGGAGGCTGTATTAGAGACACAAAAGGCGGTGGGGGTGACCGTGTCGGCACCGCCGACTCCTGATTGGGTAAATGTGTTGAATGCTTTGAATGCTAACGTGGCTCGTATTAGTAAGAGATTAGACAAGTCTGAGTCTCAGACCCAGGCATGGAAGGAATCTGTGGAGGATATGTTATTACAAGTCCAGGTCCCCCCGGGGTCACAGAAACGTACGTTTGCCCAGTTGGCAGACACTGATACCGACACGGACACTGATTCCAGTGTCGACTATAGAGATTCCAGATTAGATCCAAAATTGGCAAAGAGCATTCAGTACATGATTGTGGCAGTTAAAGAGGTACTACATATCACTGAGGACCCTACTGTTCCAGATAAAAGGGTCTGTATATATAAGGAGAAGAAACCTGAGATAACGTTTCCTCCCTCTCATGAACTGAACACTCTATTTGAAAAAGTCTGGGAAAGCCCTGACAGAAAGTTTCAGATTCCCTAAAGGATTCCGGTGGCTGATCCGTTTCCCTCTGGGGATAGGGATAAGTGGGAGTCACCCCCAATTGTAGACAAGGCCCTATCGCGGTTGTCTAAAAAGGTGGCTCTTCCGTCACCTGGCACGGCAGCCCTTAAAGACCCTGCAGATCGTAAGCAGGAAACTACGTTAAAATCCATTTATACGACCACAGGTACACTACTCAGACCGGTCATTGCCTCTGCGTGGGTGAGTAGTGCTATTGAAAAATGGGCAGATAACTTGTCATTTGATATAAATACCCTAGATAGGGATAGCATTCTCTTGACGCTGGGTTATATCAAGGACGCTGCAGCTTACCTAAGGGAAACTGCGAGGTATATTGGCCTTTTGGGATCAAAGGCCAATGCCATGGCAGTCTCAGCTAGGCGAGCATTGTGGATTCATCAATGGAATGCTGATGCTGACTCTAAGAAGAATATGGAATCCCTGCCATATAAAGGTGGTGTCTTGTTTGGTGACGGCCTCGCTGATTGGTATCTACAGCTACCGCGGGTAAGTCCTCATTTTTGCCTAATGTGCCTTCGCAACAAAAGAAAACACCACTATCAAATGCAGTCCTTTCGACCCAATAAATACAAGAAAGGGCAAGGTTCTTCCTTCCTTGCTACTAGAGGAAGGGGAAGGGGTACAAGATCACCAGCCGTGGCGGGTTCCCAGAAGCAGAAGTCCTCCCGGACTTCTGCCAAATCCAGCGCATGACGCTGGGGCTCCTGTCCGGGAGTCCGCATCGGTGGATGCACGTCTCAAACTCTTCAGTCCGTTCTGGGTTCGATCGGACCTGGACCCATGGGCTTTACAAATAGTATCCCAAGGGTACAAACTGGAGTTTCAAGACGTTCCCCCTCGCCGGTTTTTCAAATTGGCCTTTCCGGCTTCCCTTCCGGACAGGGAGGAAGTTTGCGACGCAATACAAAAGTTGTGTCAAAATCAGGTCATCGGCAGGGTTCCCCAGTCACAACAGGGAGAAGGCTTTTATTCAAGCCTGTTTGTGGTCCCGAAGCTGGATGGCTCGGTAAAGCCAATCCTAAACCTGAAATCCCTCAATTTCTACCTGAAAAAATTCAAATTCAAGATGGAGTCTCTCCGAGCAGTGATCTCCAGTCTGGAGGAAGGGGACTTTATGGTGTCGGTGGACATAAAGGATGCCTACTTGCATGTCCCCATTTATCCTCCGCATCAGGCTTACCTGAGGTTTGCAATTCAGGATTGTCATTACCAGTTTCAGACGTTGCCGTTTGGTTTGTCCACGGCTCCGAGGGTGTTCACCAAAGTAATGGCGGAAATGATGGTTCTTCTTCGCAAGCAAGGAGTCACAATTATCCCGTACTTGGACGATCTCCTGATAAAGGCGAGATCCAGGGACCAGTTGGTGAAGAACGTTGCACTGTCACTGGCAGTTCTTCAACAACATGGTTGGCTCCTAAACTTGCCAAAATCACAGTTGATTCCGACAACGAGGTTGTCATTTTTAGGAATGATACTGGACACAGAACTACAGAGAGTTTTTCTTCCGGTGGAAAAGGCTCAGGAACTTCAGAGTCTGGTCAAACAAATTCTGAAACCACCGAGAGTGTCAATCCATCAATGCACTCGATTGCTGGGGAAGATGGTTGCGGCCTACGACGCCATTCAGTTTGGCAGATTCCATGCCAGAGTGTTTCAGTGGGACCTGTTGGACAAGTGGTCCGGATCCCACTTGCACTTGCACCGAAGGATAATCCTGTCTTCCAAGACCAGAATCTCACTCCTGTGGTGGCTACACAGCTCTCACCTCCTAGAGGGGCGCAGGTTCGGGATCCAGGACTGGATCCTAGTAACCACGGATGCAAGTCTCCGAGGCTGGGGAGCAATCACACAGGGGGAAAACTTCCAAGGAAGATGGTCAAGCCAGGAAACTTGTCTCCACATAAACGTTCTGGAGTTAAGGGCCATTTACAACTTCCTTCTACAAGCGGAATATCTTCGCAATCTGCCCGTACTGATCCAGTCGGACAATGTAACAGCAGTAGCGTACATAAACCGCCAGGGCGGAACAAAAAGCAGAGCGGCAATGGCAGAAGCCACAAAGGATCTCCGCTGGGCGGAAAAGCATACAAGCGCTCTGTCAGCGATCTTCATTCCGGGAGTGGACAACTGGGAAGCAGACTTCCTCAGCAGACACGATCTCCATCCAGGAGAGAGGGGCCTCCATCAAGAGGTCTTCACAGAAGTGACAAGTCATTGGGGAATTCCTCAAATAGACATGATGGCATCTCGTCTCAACAAGAAGCTTCAGAGATATTGTTCCAGGTCGAGGGACCCTCAAACAATAGCAGTGGATGCACTGGTGACACCATGGGTGTTTCAGTCGGTGTATGTATTTCCTCCACTTCCTCTCATTCCAAAAGTTCTAAAGATCATAGGATGAACAAAGATTCAAGCGATCCTCATTGTCCCAGACTGGCCAAGGAGGGCTTGGTATCCAGATCTTCAGGAATTACTCATAGGAGATCCCTGGCCTCTTCCTCTACGCGAGGACCTGTTACAGCAGGGGCCGTGCTTGTATCAAGACTTACTACGGAAGAATTTCAGCTAGGACGTTTTCTCCATTTTCTACAAGCAGGTGTGGATGCAGGCCTAAAGTTGGGCTCAATTAAGGTACAGATTTCGGCCTTATCGGTTTTCTTTCAAAAACAATTGGCCTCCCTTCCAGAAGTTCAGACTTTCGTGAAAGGTGTGTTGCACATCCAACCTCCATTTGTGCCCCCAGTGGCACCATGGGATCTTAATGTGGTGTTGCAGTTCCTTCAATCACATTGGTTTGAACCTTTACAGAAGGTGGAGTTGAAATTCATCACTTGCAAAGTGATCATTCTGTTGGCCTTGGCATCCGCAAGGAGGATGTCTAAGTTAGCGACCTTGTCTCACAAGAGCCCTTATTTGATCTTCCATGAAGATAGAGCAGAGTTGAGGACTTGTCAGCAATTTCTGCCGAAGGTGGTTTCATCTTTCCACATGAACCAACCTATTGTGGTGCCAGTGGCTACTGACGCGTTAGTTGAGTCAAAGTTTCTGGATGTGGTCAGAGCTTTGAAAATTTATGTCGCCAGAACGGCTCAGGTTAGGAAAACGGAGGCTCTGTTTGTCCTGTATGCTCCCAACAAGATTGGGTGTCCTGCTTCCAAGCAGACCATTGCATGCTGGATCTGTAATACGATTCAGCATGCTCATTCCACGGCTGGATTGCTGTTACCAAAAACGGTGAAGGCCCATTCTACTAGAAAGGTGGGCTCGTCTTGGGCGGCTGCCCGGGGGGTCTCGGCATTACAACTTTGCCGAGCAGCTACTTGGTCGGGTTCAAACACTTTTGCAAAGTTTTACAAGTTTGATACCCTGGCTGATGATGACCTCAAGTTTGGTCAATCGGTGCTGCAGAGTCATCCGCACTCTCCTGTCCGTTCAATAGCTTTGGTATAACCCCATGGTTCTAATGGTGACCCCAGCATCCTCTAGGACGTATGAGAAAATAGGATTTTAATACCTACCGGTAAATCCTTTTCTCTTAGTCCGTAGAGGATGCTGGGCACCCGTCCCTGTGCGTACTGTATCTGCAGTTATTAATTGTGGTTACCCACATGTTGTGTTACGTTTATTGTCAGCCTGTTGCTGAAATCATTCATGCCGTTGGCTTGTGTGCTGTTGAATGCCACGTTGTGCGGCTTGCTTGAGGTGTGAGCTGGTATGAATCTCACCTTAGTTTAACAATAAATCCTTTCCTCGAAATGTCTGTCTCCCTGGGCACAGTTCCTATAACTGGAGTCTGGATGAGGGGCATAGAGGGAGGAGCCAGTTCACACCCTTTGAAAGTCTTAAAGTGCCCATGTCTCCTGCGGCTCCTATCTATACCTCATGGTTCTAATGGTGACCCCAGCATCCCCTACGGACTAAGAGAAAAGGATTTACCGGTAGGTATTAAAAATATGGTTTTCAGAAAACCATCCACTCTCCTATCCGTGACATCATTTAATGATGTTGACGGTAAAGGCAATATAGATTTTCGCACTAATTGAATTACATGCGTATCTACTTCAGTAGCCACCTCCCTTTTTAAACAGTCCCCTGCTGGAAAAGGATAATTGGAATCCCATTTTTTTGGGAATTCTATATTTTTTATTGGGTGTAGCCCAAGCCTCTTCCATGATTTCTGTCAGCTGGTCTGACCCTGGAAACTCAGTCTTAACTGTTTTGGGACGTTTAAATAGAGGTGCCTTGGTTTTTAACACAGGCGCTGCTGAATCCTCTAAGGCAGGCATTCCCAACCACGGTCCTCAAGGCACACTAACAGTGCATGTTTTAGTGATATCCAGGCTTCAGCACAGGTGACTTAATTAGTAGCTCAGTTATTTTGATTTAACCATATATGCTGCTGCCTGGATATCACTAAAACCTGCACTGTTGGTGTGCCTTGAGGACCGTGGTTGGGAATGCCTGCTCTAAGGATAGAATGGCCTTCATAGCTCTAATTAATTCAGCTATATCCACTGAGCTGAGACCCTCTTCCTCCTCTTCGTATGCCAAAGAGCAAATTGAATTCTCATCTTCCGACGAATCATCTTGTGTAGCCTGTGAAGGTGAAGGTTTACTTACCATCGGTTTATTACCTTGTTTCATATGAGAAGCTGCTGGGGGTAATGATATACTGTACGTAGGGAGCTGCATGTATGGGTTAATAATGTACCCCATTCCTGGTAAGTAAGCTGTAGGAATTTCCCGTTCAGCTACACTGGACAAGGTCTGTGCAAACATAGCCCAAGGTGGATCCATCTGTACCTGACGTTGCACAGGGATCTGCCTTGTATTTTGCTGAAAAGCAAAACAATTTGCACATAAACCATCCTGAACCAGATCCTGAGAGGATAATACAGTTTTGCAAGACAAACGTGATATGAGTGTTGGTGTAAGTGTACCTTCGTCACTTTTGCCGCTCTTATGCATGATAAATAATCCACAGTGTACTACACAATTTGTGACTGTAATCACTTTAACCTTCTAAAGTGATATCAATCTGACCTTACCCATGCATAGGCATTGAGGATCAGAAGAAACAATTGACAAACCTATATTAAAGTCCGCAATCACACTAGCAGTCAGTCACGTTATATTTTAGTCATATGAGCACATTATCAACTACAAACACATTTTAAAGTATGTATGAGTATATATTACCGAATCCTGTTTTACACAGATCTAACGTATTCAGACGCATTGCGAAGATTTCCACAGTAAATGTACACAGACTCATATACAATAGGCACTTAACTATTCATACTGAACAAGTAGATAGAAATTTAGTGCTGTATAGCCCGTACTCAGTAGGATCGATCAATACGTTAGCGAACGCTGAGTGGATCCAGATGCTACTAGTGTACACTGCCGCTCCATGAACTTATAGTGAACACAGACACTCATTGAACACAGACGCACCGGTCACACAGCCCAATGCTGCGACCGGGTCTCCTCACGGGAGCGTTTAGTGAACACAGACGCAGTGGCCTATGCTGTGACCGAGTTCCCTCATGGTAGCATCTGGGACGGAAGCGAGGAAACCGTTCATGGCGGGAGATTCAGCGGAAACTGGTCATGAACCTGGGAGGAGGGGTGACCAGGAGAGCGTCTAACTCCCCCTGCTGACATCAACCCTAGGGATCGCGGCCTCATACTATTCCTGGTGCCTAAGATCCCTAAGGCCTAGCGCTGGTGCACCCGCGGTGGCAGCCATGTCAGCTACTGTTTGGTATTCTCCCAATTCAGTGCGGCTGTGTCCGTATTCCATCTACTAATCGATGCCTTACCTTCTATCCATGCTCCAGCCACAGCCTGGTAACGTCTGCTGGACCTGCTAGTATATCCGACACAGATGCCCGCCGAAACAGCACTGTACTCGTGGGTAAGCATTGTCACGGCCCGGCGGAGAGTTGTTGGAGCGACTCTTTCTAAGCGTATAAGACGCTGTTTAGAAAAGATCACTCAAAAAATTAGTAAGACTAAAAAATAACATAAGAAAGCTTAGGGCTGCTAAAAGGAACAGCAGCCCTCTGACCATGGTCCAGCTCCAGCTGCACCAAACAAAAAACTGATTTGCCCGAGCCAGTGGGCGGGGATATATGGATGGGCCCGTTGCATCCTGGGAGGCCTGAAAGCTTTTGATCGTTTGGTGCCAATCCGCTGTCGCTCCATCATATCCCATTTTTATCCTGTGGATAACCTGTGGACCCTGTAGGAGAAAGGAGGATTCATTCCAGTACTACAAAGAATGCAATAAAAGATGCAATAATGCAATAAGAGCAGCTAAAATTGAAAACAAAAAAGCAAATTGCTATAGAGAGTTAAACCAATCCTAAAAAAAATTCTAAAATACATAAACCGTAAAAGGTTATAAAAGGAGAACATAGGTCCAATAAAAGATGAATTTGGAGTATTGTTAAATGATGATGAATCAAAAGCAGAAATGCTGAACAAATTTTTTTCATCAGTATTCACCAGAGAAGAACTGACGGTGGGAGTAGTGCATAGCGATAGTGACAGTAAGGATGCGTGGTTAGATACTTGTTAAAGTGAAGAAGTCGTCAGGGAGAGATTACGCAAAAATAAGATTTTACTTACCGGTAAATCTATTTCTCGTAGTCCGTAGAGGATGCTGGGACTCCGTAAGGACCATGGGGATAGACTGGCTCTGCAGGAGATAGGGCACTTTAAGAAAGCTTTGGACTCTGGGTGTGCACTGGCTCCTCCCTCTATGCCCCTTCTCCAGACCTCAGTTAGGGAAACTGTGCCCAGAGAAGATGGACAGTACGAGGAAGGATTTTTGTAAATCTAAGGGCGAGATTCATACCAGCCACACCAATCACACCGTATAACTTGTGATAAACTTACCCAGTTAACAGTATGAACAACAACATAGCCACGGTACCACCGAAAACTATAACATAACCCTTATGTAAGCAATAACTATATACAAGTCTTGCAGAAAAAGTCCACACTTGGGACGGGCGCCTAGCATCCTCTACGGACTACGAGAAATATATTTACCGGTAAGTAAAATCTTATTTTCTCTAACGTCCTTGAGGATGCTGGGACTCCGTAAGGACCATGGGGATTATACCAAAGCTCCCAAACGGGCGGGAGAGTGCGGATGACTCTGCAGCACCGATTGAGCAAACAGGAGGTCCTCCTCAGCCAGGGTATCAAACTTATAGAACTTTGCAAAGGTGTTTGTCCCCGACCAAGTAGCTGCTCGGCACAACTGTAATGCCGAGACCCCTCGGGCAGCCGCCCAAGAAGAGTCCACTTTCCTAGTGGAGTGGGCCTTAACCGATTTCGGTAACGGCAATCCTGCCGTAGAATGTGCCTGCTGAATCGTGTTACAGATCCAGCGAGCAATAGTCTGCTTTGAAGCAGGAGCGCCAACCTTGTTGGCCGCATACAGAACGAACAAAGCTTCAGTCTTCCTGATTCTAGCCGTTCTGGTCACATAAATCTTCAAAGCCCTGACTACATCCAGGGACTCAGAATCCTCCAAGTCCCGTGTAGCCACAGGCACGACAATAGGTTGGTTCACATGAAAAGATGAGACCACTTTTGGCAGAAAGTGAGGGCGAGTCCTCAACTCTACCCTATCCACGTGAAAAACCAAGTATGGGCTTTTATGTGATAAAGCCGCCAATTCAGAAACACGTCTTGCCGAAGCTAACGCCAACAACATGACCACTTTCCACGTGAGGTATTTTAACTCCACAGTTTTGAGTGGTTCAAACCAAGGTGACTTGAGGAAACGTAACACCACGTTAAGATCCCAAGGCGCCACCGGAGGCACAAAAGGAGGCTGAATATGCAGCACTCCCTTCACAAAGGTCTGTACTTCAGGAATAGAGGCCAATTCTCTTTGAAAGAAAATGGATAAGGCCGAAATCTGGACCTTTATGGACCCTAATTTTAGGCCCAAAGTCACTCCTGTTTGAAGGAAGTGGAGTAGACGGCCCAAATGGAACTCCTCCGTAGGAGCAGCTCTGGCCTCACACCAAGCAACATATTTCCGCCATATACGGTGATAATGTTTTAACGTCACATCTTTCCTATCCCTGATCAGGGTAGGAATGACTTCCTCCGGAATCCCTTTTTCCGCTAGGATCCGGCGTTCAACCGCCATGCCGTCAAACGCAGCCGCGGTAAGTCTTGGAACAGACAGGGCCCCTGCCGCAGCAGGTCCTGCCTTAGAGGAAGAGGCCACGGATCCCCTGCGAGCAACTCTTGCAGCTCCGGATACCAAGTCCTCCGTGGCCAATCCGGAACAATGAGTATTGTTCTGACCCTGCTTCTTCGTATTATTCTCAACACCTTGGGTATGAGAGGAAGAGGGGGAAACACATAGACCGATCTGAACACCCAAGGTGTCACCAGAGCGTCTACCGCTACCGCCTGAGGGTCCCTTGACCTGGCGCAATACCGCTTTAGCTTTTTGTTGAGACGGGATGCCATCATGTCGATTTGAGGCAGTCCCCAACGATCCGTGATCTGTGCGAAGACTTCTTGATGAAGTTCCCACTCTCCCGGATGCAGGTCGTGCCTGCTGAGGAAGTCCGCCTACCAGTTGTCCACCCCCGGGATGAACACCGCTGACAGCGCGCTTACATGGCCTTCCGCCCAGCGTAGAATCCTGGTCGCTTCTGCCATGGCCATTCTACTCCTTGTTCCGCCTTGGCTGTTTATATGAGCCACTGCCGTGACATTGTCTGACTGAATCAGAACAGGTTTTCTCCGAAGCAATTCCTCCGCTTAACGCAGGGTGTTGTATATGGCCCTCAACTCCAGGATGTTGATGTGGAGACAAGACTCTAGGCTTGACCAGAGACCTTGGAAATTTCTTCCCAGTGTCACTGCTCCCCAGCCTCGGAGGCTTGCGTCCGTGGTCACCAGGACCCAGTCCTGAATGCCGAACCTGCGACCTTCTAGTAGGTGAGCACTGTTCAGCCACCACAGGAGAGATACCCTGGTCCTGGGAGACAGTGTGATCCTTTGATGCATTTGTAAATGGGACCCGGACCACTTGTCTAAGAGGTCCCATTGAAAAGTCCTCGCATGGAACCGAAAGGGATGGCCTCGTAGGAAGCCACCATCTTTCCCAGGACCCGCGTGCAATGATGCACTGAAACCTTTTTTGGTTTTAATATAAAGAACTGATACACAATGCAAAAACAAAATGTAAGAAGTTGAACTGCGCTCTACCCCTGATGTTTAAAGTCTCCACTAGTCTGAATAGGAGCTACCTGTGTTGTTTCTTAAATAAAGATAAATAATAATGCCAGTGGGTGAAAAAGAGTAAACTACAAGGTGTTTTATTAATTACTAATTGCACAGGGTTAGGTGTTTCCAAGAAAAGCCCAAATGCCGTCCTTCTCTTAAATGCAAGTCCAGCAATCTCTTTCTATTGAAAGTGTCCTTTTTGATGCACAGAGTAGTAACTTTAAAATGTCCTTATCTTAGTGAAAATTTAAATCGAATAAAAAGTCTTTGATCCTTAGTGAGGAAAAGAGACCGGCGTCCCGTGTCTCTGTTGTGGTAACAAAGCTAAATATTTATCTTATTAAAAACACGTTAAAGGTTAAAGAACACAGTACGCAATTGGCGCAAAAAGTACCGCAAGGGTACTCCCTTAACTATACCTTAAGGAATGTACTTATACTATAAACCTCTGTGTAGTGGTAGAGTGTAAATGCAACACAGTGTAACCTTATTAACTTCAAAGCTGTTTGAGCGTCACCGACGCTCTGAGAGTACTTAACACTATAAGAAATACACAGATACCTGGGCTTAGGGTCTAACGCCTTATATACATATTATGGATGGTATGCTTGCAAAAGAATAATACAATACAATTATACACTACCAATATAACATAGAATATCTAACCAAGTTAACTACACAGGAAATACAATACAATACAATTTACGTTTAAGGGAAAATGAGGGAGAAAGAGAGAGGGAGAGAGAATGGCTAACAATAACAATAAGACAATATGGTTGCAGAGAAGCTTACACATGTGAGGAACAATCGCTGTGCAGTTAGTCAATGCTGATGAAATACTTGAGCTTACTCATACTGGCTGTCCCTATATACACAACCCTACAATACCGCATGGGACAGAAGCTAGACTCCATTTTATTAAAGCTCCCATGATTCCAAAGACTGCACCACATGGTTGAAAGGGGGAGGGGAAAATACCCGGCAGCAGCCATTTTAGATTTGCAGGTCCAAACACATGGCACTCTCTGCTACACCACAATCACATAGCAGAAGACACAAGACTCCATTTTATTCCAAAATGTCCAAGCCTCAGAACAATGCATATGTTCTGATTTTACAATTCCAAACCATCTAAATCACCTTTCACAATTTCAATCCAACTTCCTAGAACCATCTTATTCACTTTCACATTCCAAACAACTTCCTAGAACCATCTTATTCACTTTCACATTCCAAACAACTTCCTAGAACCATCTTATTCACTTTCACATTCCAAACAACTTCCTAGAACCATCTTATTCACTTTCACATTCCAAACAACTTCAGTATCTCAATAACCAGAGCATATTCATCACAAGACCAGATCACAATGTAACCACACATCTCAGCCCGCCACTGCCACAAGCACATGCCCAAACGCAACTGCATGGTGGTATTTATGATTAACAAGATATATATTATAACTAACCAGCACAATCTATTTTAAATCTCCATAGGCAAACAAATACCACAAATGCTATGCTACAGGTTGTCTAATGTCCCAGCTACCATCACAGATTCCCAGATCTATCACACAAACACCCAACAATCACACAACCAAGTTACAATATCCTATTTAAACCAGAAAGCAATCTGTCTATATTTCCTTATCTAGCCATGTGAATTCAATACTTAGTCCTTTGGTGCCTGGTGATGATCCAGCCATGCTTCTGAGTGCTTTGTTCTGAGTGTAGCTTCATTACATCTGTTCTCTGAGGCCACCAGCAAAACTGACCCCCAACCCCCCCAGACAGGAACTATCCTCCTGTGTGTCTGTTCCTAGGGGAGGGGTCTCTCTCTCTCCTTTGTATATGTTAATCAGGTTCAGCCCTGAAAATCTTAGTAAAAGGTTGGCTTGATCATCCATTGTTCTCAACAAAGTGATCTTAGCTTTTATACATATAATCATATCTATCCGCTGCAATGTCCCACAACTTCACAACCAGCATCAAACTAACCCACACATCATTCTGCTTGCTTCAATACCAAACATGATGGGCGCATCTGGTTCTGTTCAGATAATACATATTCATGACATCAATTCATCAGCCAATTCTAAATCTCCATGATGTCTGGTGCTTGACATTATTATAACCATGTACTGTATGAAACAAGCGCCGAATCCATCTCCGTGCCATGTCCGAGCAAATGCGTGTGTTTCCATATATTGCTGTGCTCGCTGCGCATATTTGCAAGTATAGCGACTTAAATGTGTGTGTGGTTTGTATGTTCTCTCTATGTAATATTTTTGACTTTGACAGTCCACCCTTTGGCAGTCACCAATAACTGCCACTTCCTAAAACATTTCAAAAAGAGAAAAATATATGTCAGGGGTTAATACATTTCCATGGTTGGGTAAGGGAGGAGAGAGGAGGTGTGAAGAGGGTATGACCTAGTGAGATAGCAGAAGCATGTGTGTATGAGTCCATGTTTGGGGGGTCATGTATCATCGTGCCGTACGTGTGGTACATCAAGCTTCGAGGTATTGCGAAGTATACATTTGAATTCCTTCTTATCCCGTATTAAGGGTCTGTGGATGGGCTGTCAAACTCTACCGAGCTCTTTTCGGCTGTGGTTGTAACAAAATGGGGGAGCACATTTTAGTTGATGATACATGAATGGGGGAGGTATGTGGTTGCTGATATCTGTGTCTGGATTCCCTATCGACTATGTGTGTCATTACCTGAGGGTTGTAGAAATGAAGATAAAGAACACTTATGGTAAATGCTGTGGTATTCTATGTCAGGTTAATGTACATTTGTCGGTTGAAGTCTTGTTCGGTGTCTGTTGGTTGCAGTCTTCTTTGTGCTTTTGCCCATAAGGTACGAGCAAAAGCTGTCAATGTCCATAGATTTACAAAAGTGTTGGGCTAGCGTAATTTTAAAATTTCTAGGGAAACTGGGGATCTATGGCATAGTTCATCAAAAATCTGTGTATAAGGTTGTCAAAACTTCTTCTTTAATCCATCTGTTGTCTGTATATCGGCTCATCAAAATTCCTCGTCCAAGTGGGTCTTTTTACCTTGGAGGAAAACGGAAAAAACAGGTGAAAGAAACGGACCGTATAATCGCATTTTCATCACATCATTGTTTCTACAGTTGGGTCATAAATCAAATCCATTGAAATTACAGTTTCCTCACTCCTTAGACTCATTACCTCAGGTAGTACTTTTCCAATATAACACAATCCTTCAGAGTTTGGGGCAAGCCGCTCATACGCCTTTCTCCCGCATATGAAATATGCATCATCGGGGAGAACATATGGGACGGAATATGTCATAACCATATTACAAACCTTCCATGTGAAATCTCCTAACCCTAATTCTCCCATCTGTTTAGTACACGTATCAGGTTGTACGATATGTGCACAGTATCCTGGTGATACCTCTCCAACTCTCGTAATCCTGTTTCCTAAGGTATACCTATATCGGAAATATTTTCCACTATCGGCTATGTGGCGTATGAGCTCTGTATCTGTAGGCATTCTATCTGCTCTATGCGAAAAGGTCATGGTTTGGTTACTCCATGACACTTCCCAATTTCCCGGCTTTCGGGGATTGGAGATGTTAAAACATAATAGGGACCTAGCCACATGATATTGGTGGAGCTTCAAACTAGGAGGGCTGTAGATATTAAACCTCCTGTCCACCGGTCTCCCACCCTTTAGCTCAAGTACCTCCCCTACCGTTAATGGAAATGGTACTAGCCCTGATTTGCTATGACCTTGAGGCACTTGAGAGCATACCCAACAATCTGTTTTATTCAACACACTACCCACTAAAGAGTGATAGTCACTCAAGGGATGCCGGTCCATATGGATATTAAAACTGGATTGGCATTTCTTAATGCACCCATCCTCAATGACATTGTTACAGAGCCTACAGATACAGTTTTCTTCAGCTAACAATCCTTAAAAGAAAATGTTTACAGATAACATGGCTGTTGGATCGTTTCCGGTACTCGCCTTTGCTTGGTGATTGGGTTGTTATTGGAAATTTACACCTCCATCTTTATCATCAGGACCTTTCTGGATCCTTTCTCGACCTCACTGATACTCTCACCGAAACAGACTGCTCTGGTCAACATCATGGTCAACAGGAAAATCCATATCACAGTCTCTTGGGGCAAGTCCATCTTACAGGAGGAGAAAAGAAGAAATTGTAATGGGGTACAGAAAATCAGTTTGAGGGGGAAGAGAGACTTGTTACGATAATAAGTTCTCTAGTCTTTGTTGTTCCTCTTGTTCTGCTGTCTTCTCAAAGGTGCTGTCTCTCAGTCTTCCAAACGAACATTCTGGTGATTCAATATTCCCTCCAAACCAGCGATCTTTCTGTAAGGAGCAAAAAAAAAAAATCCTGCATCACCATTTGTCTAACTGAGGGGTGACATACCATCTTTAAAACATGAAAACATGAGTGAGAAGAGAGAGGAAACAAAAAAAAACAACAGAGAGAGAGAACACTTCATATGTATATGTATATTACATAAATCAACAATAACCAACAATAGGAAAAGAGAAAAAACATTTTTTTCAAACATTTTAAAACATTGCCAGATCATCAGGCTGTCATATCTACATGTCCAATGGTTTCTTTGCGCCGTCCCTCCCTCCAGCACCATACTCCACTTTCTGTATCTGGCCAGGATACATTGATGTGGATAGGTCATGCTGGGGTTTGGTAGACTTCTGCAAAGACCAAGCGGATATGCAATGTTTGAGTTCTTACCAATAATCGTCAGAGATGGGGAGAGAGAGAGGAAAAAAAAAAACATTTTCCACAAATACATTTACAACGTTTCACCTGGTCATTCCTGTGTCTTCAGTGAATGACCTCCCTATTTGTTAACCGTTACCTCAGGCTTACCATCAGTCCTAATGATCACCTTTCCTGACCACATATCATGGGTGTGGCCCAAAATTCTTCCTATATGATCCCTGATTATAATTTGGTGTGTCCTAACTTTTGCTCATTTTCATGTCTAGGGGGTCTGATTTTATGTGGGCTGTTGCAGTTACTGGCATAATGCCCTTCTCTTTTGCAAAGATCACAAATCCTTGAGTTCCTCCATGTGCCAATGGCCTGGGGTTTTGGTTGATTTGATGCCTCCTCAAACGCTTGGATGCTCATCACCATCAACCGCTTTCCCTGTACCTACCTGATTCCTTGGATACCATGATTATGTCGTTGTCTAGGGAGTTGATATACCTTCTGTGAATCTTTGATCATACAGTTAGATCTTTCCTAGGATCTGGGTAATCAGACATGATTGATCTCAATTCTGTCCGGGACCAGGGATGGCGCATTGCACTGTCCTTGACGGGAATGGTTCCCTGATCGTCAGTCTTCCCATTGGGGACTGTGATCACCCTGACAGGACTAAACTCAATTACATCACCTTGTTTTGGTCTTACAATATGTGGTACATTTGTTTGTGCGTGATATAAAACATTGTACGTACCTGTGGACACGACCTCACCTGACCCTCCGTTAGGGGGTTTGATTATTGCCTTTACCAATTTGGTCGCGTCCACCTGGATGTCTTGTAGGATGGCTTCTGGAAGAGGTGCCGACATCGTTCTGGGCTCACTTTCTTGCTGATAATCCTGAGGGAAGTTTAACATGGGGTGCGACTTGCACAGGTTAACATTTGTAATTTTTACACTTTCATTTTCATAAACATTATTACATTTAACACTTTCATTCTTAATACAGTTACTAAGTGCATTTTTATCGTACAACATTGTGCCATTTCTCTGCAACCATAATCCTCTCCATTGCCATGTCTCTCCTCTCAAGATGAAAATTAGGTATGTAAGTTAAATTTCTTTGCATGTCACTTTCCTGTAGCCATATCTGCAAACAATCATCATGTTTAACTCGTTGTTTCCAGGATTTTATGAGACAGATCCTCCGCCTTAAATTATGCAACACCTCTGAGTCAAAACTACCTATCCCAGGAAATGGTGCTTTATCCCCCGCAGTCATTCGTGTCCATTCATCACAAAAGGTCTCAGTGTGGGGACCATACTTCCCCCACATTACTAACCGAGCAGACCCTCGGGGTCTGCAAGCCTCTGCAGTCTGAACCCTGACTGCTGAACGTCCCTGTGTTGTGCACTTGGCTGCCATTGTGGACCTCTTTTAACACAGAAAAAACTTCCTAAAATGCACCAAACACAGAAGTCTACGGTGGGAGTTTTCCAAGCTCTTCCACCAGCTTCTTCTGCTCCGGGTATCTCCGGTCCGCCTTCTAGCAGACACGTGTAGCCGTTGCAGGCCCTATCTCTAGAGATTTTACCAGTGAAAATTCTCTTCCTTTTTTTTTTTCTTTACACAAATCACGCTTGCATGTGCTTCCCACAACACGTATGAGGGTAATTTACCTCGTATCACGTTGCGTTATTGGTCACACCTACAACCGTGCGGTCCAATCGTACCCCTTATAGACACTTGTTGCCCATAAATGGTAGGATCATTGGAGTCTCCCTACTGTGCTCCAAAACAGCCAGAGCGTAATACAACGAAAACTTTATCACACTCTATTGCACGTTTTCACTCAGACCGTGCTCATCACGTTCCACCAAAGATCACACAGATCACAAAGTCCACAAAGCGGGATTCAATACCGTTTTATCACACAGATCACAAAGTCCACAAAGCGGGATTCAATACACTCATACCGTTTTCAACCCACTATCATTCTTATAGTTTTTTGATCAGAAAAATCATTTCCCGTAGTCTGATAGCTCTCCCCAGAGGCGTTACAGTAAAGTAAGGTATTTAAACTAAATTTTGGAAACTGAACAAATGTGTGCTATTGTCTTGTGGCTTCTGTATCGCCTTACTATAAATGTAAGCGATATTTCACTATATAAACGCTTACCAAACACCACACAGCATCTTCTATGCTGTGTGCTTGTTTTTTTTCAATTACTCCCTTAAGTATTACTCCTTACCTTTTTTTTTTTTTTTAAATAGCAGCAAATTTTCTCAGCACGTTATCAATGCAAATGGCAAACAGGAAGGTGAGATATGTGAAAGTACACAGATGAAAATGCAATTCTAAATTAATCTAATAACATACATTGATGTAAGCACAGACATATAGACATTACATATAAGTACCAATCACTATTACTTATGATTGACTATGATATAGATTAAATAAATGCATTAAAAAAACTCATTAAATGATGATTTCTTTTTGACAATGGATGGCTGATTATTTCCTGAGTCAACTGAAAATCAGCCGTTCAAAAAAAAAATATTGACTTCCCAAAATGGCCGCTCCTCCCCCTTCCACCTCCATGAGGGTCACACAAAATGGTGGACAGACCATGCGGCCTCTCCTGCCATAAAGAAAATCACCATGCTAGCTCCCAAAGTAACTTTTAAATGTACTTTTAAACCTACTTAAACAGATAAACAATCTAATCTTAATCAAACACGATATGATCCATTTGAACCTGGTTTTGCGACAATAAAAATACATTTTAGCATCTTAAATATTATGAGAAACGCCTTGTCCCTTAAAATTTCCTATCAGCGTCTTACTGATACCACAATACATTAACGTGGATGTTTTTTTTTTTTTTTTTTCTTTCAGCATTTTGCGAGATGTCCATCATTAGCCGGTCAATTACAGCCGCGTTTGTAATGTACAGTGCATCATTAAGATCGTGATATCGCGGACCAGAGCCCCCATCTAACAAAGCTAAATATTTATCTTATTAAAAACACGTTAAAGGTTAAAGAACACAGTACGCAATTGGCGCAAAAAGTACCGCAAGGGTACTCCCTTAACTATACCTTAAGGAATGTACTTATACTATAAACCTCTGTGTAGTGGTAGAGTGTAAATGCAACACAGTGTAACCTTATTAACTTCAAAGCTGTTTGAGCGTCACCGACGCTCTGAGAGTACTTAACACTATAAGAAATACACAGATACCTGGGCTTAGGGTCTAACGCCTTATATATATATTATGGATGGTATGCTTGCAAAAGAATAATACAATACAATTATACACTACCAATATAACATAGAATATCTAACCAAGTTAACTACACAGGAAATACAATACAATACAATTTACGTTTAAGGGAAAATGAGGGAGAAAGAGAGAGGGAGAGAGAATGGCTAACAATAACAATAAGACAATATGGTTGCAGAGAAGCTTACACATGTGAGGAACAATCGCTGTGCAGTTAGTCAATGCTGATGAAATACTTGAGCTTACTCATACTGGCTGTCCCTATATACACAACCCTACAATACCGCATGGGACAGAAGCTAGACTCCATTTTATTAAAGCTCCCATGATTCCAAAGACTGCACCACATGGTTGAAAGGGGGAGGGGAAAATACCCGGCAGCAGCCATTTTAGATTTGCAGGTCCAAACACATGGCACTCTCTGCTACACCACAATCACATAGCAGAAGACACAAGACTCCATTTTATTCCAAAATGTCCAAGCCTCAGAACAATGCATATGTTCTGATTTTACAATTCCAAACCATCTAAATCACCTTTCACAATTTCAATCCAACTTCCTAGAACCATCTTATTCACTTTCACATTCCAAACAACTTCCTAGAACCATCTTATTCACTTTCACATTCCAAACAACTTCCTAGAACCATCTTATTCACTTTCACATTCCAAACAACTTCCTAGAACCATCTTATTCACTTTCACATTCCAAACAACTTCAGTATCTCAATAACCAGAGCATATTCATCACAAGACCAGATCACAATGTAACCACACATCTCAGCCCGCCACTGCCACAAGCACATGCCCAAACGCAACTGCATGGTGGTATTTATGATTAACAAGATATATATTATAACTAACCAGCACAATCTATTTTAAATCTCCATAGGCAAACAAATACCACAAATGCTATGCTACAGGTTGTCTAATGTCCCAGCTACCATCACAGATTCCCAGATCTATCACACAAACACCCAACAATCACACAACCAAGTTACAATATCCTATTTAAACCAGAAAGCAATCTGTCTATATTTCCTTATCTAGCCATGTGAATTCAATACTTAGTCCTTTGGTGCCTGGTGATGATCCAGCCATGCTTCTGAGTGCTTTGTTCTGAGTGTAGCTTCATTACATCTGTTCTCTGAGGCCACCAGCAAAACTGACCCCCAACCCCCCCAGACAGGAACTATCCTCCTGTGTGTCTGTTCCTAGAGGAGGGGTCTCTCTCTCTCCTTTGTATATGTTAATCAGGTTCAGCCCTGAAAATCTTAGTAAAAGGTTGGCTTGATCATCCATTGTTCTCAACAAAGTGATCTTAGCTTTTATACATATAATCATATCTATCCGCTGCAATGTCCCACAACTTCACAACCAGCATCAAACTAACCCACACATCATTCTGCTTGCTTCAATACCAAACATGATGGGCGCATCTGGTTCTGTTCAGATAATACATATTCATGACATCAATTCATCAGCCAATTCTAAATCTCCATGATGTCTGGTGCTTGACATTATTATAACCATGTACTGTATGAAACAAGCGCCGAATCCATCTCCGTGCCATGTCCGAGCAAATGCGTGTGTTTCCATATATTGCTGTGCTCACTGCGCATATTTGCAAGTATAGCGACTTAAATGTGTGTGTGGTTTGTATGTTCTCTCTATGTAATATTTTTGACTTTGACAGTGGTCTAGTGGATAAAGGTCCTTACCGTTGCGGCCGTGTTCGTGAGGAGTCCGGGTGCGGGTCTGCGCCGGGATTCTGGAGGGGCTCTGGACTGGTCAGCTGATGGCGGTCAGCACTAGCTCACTCAGTTCGTCCTTGTACGGACTCACCGTGAGCCGGCTACCTTCCTCGTGCCGATCTTATGTCCGTGGAGAGGGTGCGACGCTGTGGAACCTGTCCGGGAATCCACAGCGAGGCACACCAATCCACTTCTCGAGCCGCACCTACAGTCTCCCTCCTCGCCGCCCGTCCGCCTGCACTCACTTACCCGTCTTGCTGCGCTACTGCTGCAAGCTCGTCGTCGGTGCTCTGGGGTTCCTCTTGTATCCACTGTCCGCTTTCATGTAGTTGTTTCGTGTCCTCCAACGCGTTTCAGCCGGGTCTGGCCTTCCTCTGGGAGTTTGCAATTTAGAATGTCCATGCCTTGAGGGTTTTAAACTTGGTGTGGGGGCGGGATCTTCATTCATTCGTCCCTGTCTCAATCCCTGATTGGTTTTGCCGACTGTTCATCAAAAATGTCTAGCAGGCTGTATTGGCTGGTGGTAACATTGTATTCACTGAGAGTTGCCGAGTTCTCTATTTGTTTGGTCGTCTCCCATAGCAACTTGTAATGAGTGTGTTTGTCCTTAAAGGGTTAGAAGTGCTGTTAGCGTAATCGTGCTGTTACTTTATCAATTAACTAGACGATCTGCTTTGTCTGTCCCCTAGAAGTGGGATAAATGTTGTTCCTGTTATAAAACCCTATTCATGCGATGTTTAAGGTCTACATTTTCCCTGATGACGCATTGTAGACTAAATAATTCCTTTGAGTCTGAATAAATTATGGCTTGATATAGATACTGTTGCCTTAGTGATTGGTGAAATAATAAATATATATTAAACAGCAGAATGGTTTTACAATAATACTAGCTGAAAAAGAATGATAAATGGGTGTTGCATGACAGAAAGGTTCTTTTGAAATGGGGCTTAGTTAACCGAACCCTTATTTCCAATCCCCAGTTTAACTTAGTCAATTAAAGGGTTTGTACCCTAAGTTCTACTTGTATACTAAAAGATCATAAGTGCTTCATTAGATAAATTGTTCTACCCTGATGGAACCTGTCTTCTAAACTGCGGGTTAGTTGGTAGGGAGCAGAACTAATATTAGTGTGATAGGTGTGACTTAAAGTATGCAGGAGTATTGCTGTTGTAAAGGTTACTTGGGTATAAAGAGGAGGGGGATGGGGTTGTCTAATGATGTGATCAAAAAAGATCTAGAGGAAACCCGTGATATTCGTGGTTCACATACCTTATTTGCATATGATAGACCTTATTTCATTGTCAAGGTTCAGGCCTTTGGGTGCGAGAGTACCTAGTGCTATAATTAAGCGGAGTTCTTCTTTGTTGATACTGTTTACATAATCGCCCCCTCTCCAGTTCTTCTTAACTTCTTTGAGCCCTACAAAGCTTAGCCCTGAGGGATTGGACCCATGGTGATCTCTAAAATGTACCGATAGAGGATGATCCTCTAACCTTTCTTTATGTTGCGGATATGCTCTCCTATCCTTACCTTAAGGGGTCTGATGGTTCGTCCTATGTACTGCATTGGACATGGGCATTCCAGCATATAAATGATGCCCTTGCTGTGGCATGTGATTCTATCCCTGATTCTGTGGATTTGTGAATTGGATGTCGACTTTTTGGTAACTGTGGGCCTTATGCTCCGTGCTTTTGTCGTTTTGCATCCTATGCATGTGCCACAGTGAAAGAAACCCCCTTTGTGATGAGTGTTATCTACGGTGGTCTGTACTGGTTTAGTCGGTGGGATATGACTGTGTACTAATTTTTTCTTGATATCTGGAGCCTTCCTAAAAATTACATCTCTGATAAAGTGTGGTCTTGTAGGAGAATGAGCCAGTGTTTCTTCACGATTTTTCTTATCTGGTTGGCTTCTTTAGAATATTGTGTAATGAAGTGGATCATTGTGGGTGACTTTTGTGTCGGGTTTCTTCTTATATTGTAGTAGAGGTGCCCTTTCATCTTTCCTAACTGTTTCAAAGGCCAATTGTATTGTATCATTGTGGTATTTTTTCTCCCTAAATTTCTTACTGAAATGTTGCCCTTGCGTCTCAAAATCTTCTATCCTGGAGCAATTCCTCCTAAGTCTTTTGAATTGTCCCATAGGTATACCATTTAACCATGTAGGGTGATGACCGCTTGAAGCTAGAATGAAGCTGTTGACATCAACTTGTTTATTGTATGTGTTTGTGTGTATCTGATTTTCATGGATGAAAATATTGAGGTCTAGAAACTCGACTTTCTTTTGACTGTATGCAGTGGTGAATAGAAGGTTGTGGTTGTTCTGGTTGAGATGCGTGGTGAAATCAATCAAGGATTTTTCGTTTCCCTGCCAGATGAAAAAAACATCATCTATGTACCTGGCCCAAAGGACGAGGTTCGCGTCGAGACTACGATCAGACCAGATGACATCATCCTCCCATTTACTCATGAAGAGATTTGCGTAGCTCGGCGCAAACCTCGTCCCCATTGCTATGCCAGTAACTTGGAGATAATGTTTATTGTCAAACCACACATAGTTATGCGTTAGTATGTATTCAATGCCCTTGAGGATGAAGTCACGTTGTTGAGATGTCATCTCAGGATCCTGCTCTAGAAAGTGCTGTGTGCTGTCCAAACCCTGTGTATGGTCAATGATAGAAGATAATGACTTTACATCACTGGTAGCTAGCCAGTAATTGTCCTTCCATGCAATGGGTTTGAGTCTTGTGAGAATATCTGTGGTGTCTCTAAGGTAGGCCTTTTGTTGTCTGACGTACGGCTGTAAAAAGGTGTCAATATATTGAGATAGGTTGGAGGTGATGGAGCCTATACCGGAAATGATAGGTCTGCCTGGTGGTTTGGTGGAATCTTTGTGCATTTTTGGTAGATAGTAAAAGACTAGTATGATGGGATGTTGGATATTTAGATATGCATATTCCTGAGTTGTGAGTATCCCTGTTTCTTGTCCTTCTTTTAGTAGCTGTTGTAATTGCTGCTGGAAGGTGTTGGTGGGGTCCCCTTTTAATTCCTGATACGTGTTCTTGTCTTGTTTTAATAGGTTCCTGACCATGGCTATGAGTTCCTGAACCTTTTCGATCGGAAGAAAAACCTTTTTCTGGTCTGTGTCTAGAATCAGGCCCAAAAAGGTCAGACGCGTTGTAGGGACTAGCTGGGACTTCGGTATATTGAGAATCCAGCCGTGTATCTGCAACGTCTTCATGGACAGAGACACGCTGACCAGCAACCTCTCCCGAGATCTCGCCTTTATGAGGAGATCGTCCAAGTATGGGATAATTGTGACCCCCTGCCTGCGCAGGAGCACCATCATTTCCGCCATTACTTTGGTGAAAATTCTCGAGGCCGTGGAAAGCCCAAATGGCAACGTCTGAAATTGGTAGTGACAGTCCTGCACTGCAAATCTCAGGAACGCCTGATGCGGGGGGAATATCGGAACATGAAGGTAAGCATCCTTTATGTCCAGGGACACCATCCAATCCCCCCCTCCAGGCTGGCGATGACCGCCCTGAGTGATTCCATTTTGAACTTGAACCTCTTCAAGTACAGGTTCAGAGATTTCAGGTTTAAAATGGGTCTGACCGAACCGTCCGGTTTCGGGACCACAAACAGGGTTGAGTAATATCCCTCTCCTTGCTGGAGATGAGGAACTGTGACAATCACCTGTTGAATATACAATTTTTGGATTGCTGCCAACACTAGCTCCCTCTCTGATGGGGAAGCCGGCAGAGCCGATTTGAAAAATCGGCGAGGAGGCAAGTCTTCGAATTCCAGCCTGTATCCCTGAGAAACAATCTCTAATGCCCCAGACGTGGCTGAAAAATCAAAGACGAGCCCCCACCAGATCTGCCTCCCCTCGGAAAGCCCCAGCGTAATGCGGTGGACTTTGCAGACGCAGGGGAGGACTTCTGCTCTTGGGAACTAGCTGTGTGCAGCTTTTTTCCCCTGCCTTTCCCTCTGGCAACAAAGGATGATCCACGTACCTTCTTGTTTTTATTGGAACAAAAGGACTGCATTTGATAATGAGGTGCCTTTTTTGTATGTTGCGGGGGGACATAAGGTAAGAAATTTGACTTACCAGCCGTAGCCATAGAGACAAGATCCGAGAGGCCGTCTCCAAACAACTCCACCCCTTTGTAAGGCAAGGACTCCATATGCCGCTTTGAATCGGCATCTCCCGTCCACTGTCGGGTCCACAAGAGCCGCCTAGCAGAAATAGACATAGCATTTATTCTGGAGCTTAATAAACAAATGTCTCTCTGAGCATCCCTCATATACAAGGCAGCATCTCTGATATGCTCTATGGTCATTTGAATGGCGTCCCTATCTAAGGTGTCAATTTCCGTAGATAAGGAATCTGCCCATGCTACAACCGCACTACAAACCCAGGCCGACGCCATAACCGGTCAAGCAATAGTACCGGAATGATTGTAAATGTGCTTTAAGGTAATTTCCTGCCTGCGATCAGCAGGTTCCTTAAGGGAAGCCGTATCCTGAGAAGGCAGTGCCACCTTTTTGGACAAACGTGTCAGCGCCTTGTCAACTTTTGGCGAAGATTCCCAGCGTATCCTATCAGTTTGTGGAAAAGGATACGCCATGAGAATCCTTTTGGGAACTTGTGGTCTCCTATCCGGAGATTCCCAAGCCTTTTCGCACAAGTCACTTAATTCAAATGAGGATGGAAAAGTGACTTCAGGCTTTTTCCCTTTATACATGTGTACCCTCGTGTCAGGGACAGGGGGTTCCTCAGTAATATGCAAAACCTCTTTAATGGCCATAATCATGTACCGTATACCCTTAGCCACCTTTGGCTGTAATTTTGCATCTTCATAGTCGACACTAGAGTCAGTATCTGTGTCGGTATCGGTGTCATCGATCTGGGATATGGTGCGTTTCTGAGACCCCGAAGGACCTGGCGCCCCAGGGATAGGCATGGACTGGCTACCTGACTGATCCCTAGCTTCTGCCTTGTCTAATCTTTTATGCAATAGATTGACATTTGCATTCAAGACATTCAGCATATCCACCCATTCCGGTGTCGGCGTTGCCGACCTGACATTCAAGCACTCCCCCTCCACATTAAGCGAGCCTTCCTCGTCAAACATGTCGACACACGCGTACCGACACACTTCACACACACATAGGGAACCCCTTTCCTGAAGATAGTATCCCTGTCAAGGCCCTTTGGAGATGGCCCTTTGCCATGCAGAGGTTTATATTGCTGCCCAGGGCGCCCCCCCCCCCCTGCACCCTTACAGTGACCGGAGTGTGTGAGGTGTATGGGAGCAATGACGCACAGCTGCAGTGCTGTGCGTTACCTCAGTGAAGCTGAAGGCTTCTGCCGCCTGACGACTTCTGTCTTCTGTACTTCTAGCTCTGTGAGGAGAACGGTGGCGCGGCTCCGGGGGTGGACGCCCAGTAAGAACCTGCGTTCACCCCCTCTGGAGCTAATGGTGTCCAGTAGCCGAGGAAGCAGAGCTTATCTTTGACAAGAAGGTCTGCTCCTCTCTCCTCAGTCCCTCGATGCAGGGAGCCTGTTGCCAGCAGTGCTCCCTGTGAAAAAGTAGTAAAATGTAGAAAGAAAAAATCCAAACAAAAATGCTTCTAGGCAGAGAACTCTGGAGAGCTCTCTGCAGTGCACCCATCTTGCTCTGGGTACAGTGTAAAACTGAGGTCTGGAGGAGGGGCATAGAGGGAGGAGCCAGTGCACACCCAGAGTCCAAAGCTTTCTTAAAGTACCCTATCTCCTGCGGAGCCCGTCTATCCCCATGGTCCTTACGGAGTCCCAGCATCCTCAAGGGCGTTAGAGAAATAAAGATTAACAAAATACCTGGCCCGGACGGACTTCATCCGAGGGTTCTTATGGAGCTTAGGTCACAACTAGCAAGACCCCTATATTTGATTTTCAATAGTTCAATTAGATCTGGCATGGTACCAAAGGATTGGCGTATAGCAGAGGTAGTGCCATTATTTAAAAAGGGATCCAAAAATCATCCGGGTAACTACAGGCCAGTTAGTTTGACATCTATAGTGGGGAAAATATTGTAAGGAATTCTAAGGGATACAGTAGCATACAGAAGTATCTGCAGACCACTAAGATTATTAGCAAGGACCAGCATGGGTTTGTGAGAGACAGATCATGCCAAACTAACTTAGTTAACTTCTACGAGGAAGTGAACAACAATCTTGACCAAGGAAAAGCAGTGGATGTGGTCTACTTAGATTTTGCGAAAGCCTTAGATACAGTTCCTCACAGGAGACTAATCATCAAATAAAAAGAGCTTGGCCTAGGAAAAACGGTTTGTACATGGATAAGTAACTGGCTGGACAGCAGGGTACAGTGAGTAGTGGTCAACGGGAAGTCTCAAGCTGGACACCAATAGTCGGCATAATGCCACAGGAGTCCGTACTCGGGCCACTACTGTTCAACATATTTATCAATTACCTAGAAAATAGGATTTTGGTTACTTACCGGTAAATCCTTTTCTCGTAGTCCGTAGAGGATGCTGGGGTCCACATCAGTACCATGGGGTATAGACGGGTCCACCAGGAGCCATTGGCACTTTAAGAGTTTGAGAGTGTGGGCTGGGTCCTCCCTCTATGCCCCTCCTACTAGACTCAGTCTAGAAACTGTGCCCGAGGAGACGGATATCTTCGAGAGAAGGATTTAACACAGATAGTGGCGAGATTCACACCATCTCACACATACAAGGCACATCAAGCTAACTAGCATGAAACTCAGCACCGCTGAAACATTACTTACCAAGTAACAATGCAGTACTCCACTAAAACAAAGTTGAGCTGAACCAAATAACGATAGCAGGAAGCTAACGAAGCGCTGGGCAGGCACCCAGCATCCTCTACGGACTACGAGAAAAGGTTTACCGGTAGGTAACCAAAATCTTATTTTCTCTTACGTCCTAGAGGATGCTGGGGTCCACATTAGTACCATGGGGATGTACCAAAGCTCCCAGGGAGGGAGAGCGCGGAGGCTCCTGCAGAACTGAGAGACCAAACTTCAGGTCCTCAGAGGCCAAAGTATCGAACTTGTAAAACTTTGCAAACGTGTTCGACCCAGACCAAGGTGCTGCTCAGCAAAGTTGTAATGCCGAGACACCCCAGGCAGCCGCCCAGGAAGACCCCACCTTATGAGTAGAGTGTGCCTTAACAGACGCAGAACACGGCAATCCTGCCGTAGAATACGCATGCTGGATAGTGAACCTGATCCAGTGAGAGATCGTCTGCTTAGAAGTTTCTTGGGATCATACAGGACAGAGAGTCCGATTTTCTGTGACGAGCAGTCCTCTTCACATAGATCCTCAAAGCTCGCACAACATCCAAGGACTTTGAGGAAATTGAGGAGTCAGTCACAAATGGCACCACAATAGGTTGGTTGATATGAAATGCCGACACAACCTTCGGAAGAAACTGCTGACGTGTCCGAAGCTTAGCTCTATCTTCATGGAAGATCAAGTATGGGTGTCAGGATTCTGTAACTTTGTCTGTCCCCGGAGGGGGCACTAGTGGGTCAGTGTAGGAGTGATAGAGGAAACGGGGAGACTGACGAAAAGTTCCGAGCATGTGAACTTGATATTTATTATCCCACAGGGATAACTGATGACAGGAACAATGAATAATAACTTTATCCGATAAATGAATATTTCAAAAGTCACTGGTAACAAATGAGCAATGAAGATGAACTTGTAACTTGATATAAATGATAAGGCAATAATGAAATCAGATGCAGCAAACGAAACTCAATATATAACAAATAGCAATCAAAGCACACAGTCTCTGTAGAAGCACACGTCTTTAAGCCAAGCAAGGCCCTAGCAGGAGACCGTTCTAACACAGCAAGTTGTTAAGTGCTGAATGCAATGCACAATGCTAGATGCTGGTAATCAGGTGCACAGGCTGAGTAATGGAAGAACACCTGAAGAAAGTCTCTTACTGCAAGTTGTTGTGGCAAACTGTGGCTGGAGTTCATAGCAGACTGAAGAATGACAACAAGGAAACCACTGGAAACAGGAACCAGGAGAACTTGTACACCGAATGTTACTCGTAGGAAAGCTGGAATGGATGCTGGTACTTGTAGTTCCACAGGAACAGGGAAACAACTTGGAAATGCCAGAAATAGGAGATCGCTGGAAACAGGGGATTGCAGACTGGAACCGGAACTGGAATGGAACTGCTGGAACTTGTAGTTCCACAGGTCCAATACACTGGGGAATCTCTGCAGACAGAGGACTGAAGACAGGAGACGCATGTTCAAAGGATGTGACGCGTTATCCAAGGCGAATAGACTGAGCCAGGAACTGGAGTTTATACCCCTTGGTCTGTGATGATTGGATGTTGCATCTCTGTGAGAACACACCCCGCTGGATTGGGTGTTCAGATCAGCTGTGAGTTAGCTGAAGCTAATGATTCATCAGGAGAGTGATTCTGCAATGCTCTGCTGATTGCTGGCTGGGCTCAGTAGTGCACCGGGAGTAAATGCTGTTAACTAGAAGCACTGTGTACTCCAGGCTGCAGTAAACTGAAAACTGGAACTGAACTGCTGGAACCTGTAGTTCCACAGTAAGTGATGCGATGGAGAATGCAGATTCCTGACAATGGGCTTTTACATGACAAAGCCCCCAACTCCAACACACGTTAAGCAGAAGCTAAGGCCAACAACGTGACAGCCTTCCACATGAGAAACTTTACCTCAACCTCCTGTAGAGGTTCAAACCAGTCTGACTGGAGGAACTGCAACACCACGTTAAGATCCCAGGGCGCCCTAGGCGGTACAAAGGGAGGCTGGATGTGCAGCCAACTGTTTCTGAAAGAAAATGGATAGGGACGAAATCTGGACCTTTATGGATCCCAACCTTAGTCTCATATCCACACCTGCTTGCAGGAAGGGGAGAAAACATACCAGTTGAAACTCCACCGTCGGAAACTTCTTGGACTCACACCAAGAGACATATTTTTTCCAAATACGATGGTAATGTTTAGACGTTACCTCTTTCCTAGCCTGTATCAGAGTAGGAATAACCTTGTTCGTAATGCCCTTCCGAGCTAGTATCTGGCGTTCAACCTCCATGCCATCAAACGCAGCTGCGGTTAGTCTTGATAGGTGAATGGCCCCTGCTGCAGTAGGTCCTCCTGAAGAGGAAGAGGCCTTGGCTCTTCTAGCAGTAGATCCAGAAGAAGATCCGCATACCAAGACCTTCTTGGCCAGTCTGGAGCAATGAGGATCGCTTGAACCCTTGTTCTCCTTATGAGCTTCAGCACTCTTGGAATGAGTGGGAGTGGTGGAAACGCGTACACCGACTGGAAAACCCAAGGAGCCACTAGGGCATCCACCACCACTGCTTGCAGGTCCCTCGACCTGGAACAATATTGCCGAAGCTTCTTGTTGAGATGAGAAGCCATCATGTCTATTTGAGGAACACCCCAAAGATGTTACCTCCTCGAACACCTCCGGATGGAGTTCCCACTCTCCTGGATGGAGATCGTGTCTGCTGAGGAAGTCCGCTTCCCAGTTGTCTACTCCCAGAATGAAGATTGCTGACAGCGCCAACGCATGTTTTTCTGCCCAGATGATGATTCTTGTTACCTCTGACATTGCAGCTCTGCTCTTCGTTCCGCCCTGTCGGTTGACGTAAGCCACTGTCGTTACATTGTCCGACTGCACTTGAATGGCCCGACTTCTCAGAGAATGGGCCGCTTGGAGAAGACCGTTGTAGACGGCTCTTAGTTCCAGATGTTTATTGGCAGGCCGGCTTCCAGACTTGACCACCTTCCTTGGAAGGTGTCCCCTTGAGTGACTGCGCCCCAGCCCCGGAGACTTGCATCCATGGTTAGAAGGATCCAGTCCTGAATCCCGAATCTGCGGCCCTCCAGAAGGTAAGGTAGTTGCAACCACCACAGGAGTGAAATCCTGGCCTTTAGTGACAGACGTACTCTCTGGTGCAAATGTAGATGGGATCCCGCCCACTTTCCAGGAGATCCAGTTGGAAGGACCGAGCATGAAACCTCTCGTACTGTAGAGCCTCGTAAGAGGCCACCATCTTTCCCAGAAGGCGAATGCACTGATGAACCAACAGCCAGGCTGGCTTCAGGACATCCCGGACCATTGTTGGTGATACAAACGCTTTTTCCTCTGGAAGAAACACCCTCTGCACTTCCGTGTCGAGGATCATTCCCAGAAAGGACAACCCCTGGTAGGTTCCAAATGTGATTTTGGAAGATTCAGGATCCAGCCGTGTTCCCTGAGCAGGTGGGTCGTGAGAAGAATGGACTGTAACAGTTTCTCCTTGGACGATGCCTTTATCAGCAGATCGTCCAGATATGGAATTATGTTCACCCCCTGTCTGCGGGGGAGAACCATCATTTCCGCCATCACCTTGGTGAATACTCTCGGTGCTGTGGAGAGGCCAAATGGCAGGGCCTGGAACTGATAGCGACAGTCCAACAGTGCGAATATGAGATAAGCTTGAAGTGGCGGCCAAATCGGAATGTGGAGGTACGCATCCTTGATATCCAGGGATACCAGAAATTCCCTCTGTTCCAGACCTGATATCACCGCTCTTTGAGACTCCATTTTGAACTTGAACTCCTTCAGAAAGGGGTTTAGCGATTTTAGGTTCAGAATGGGTCTGACCGAATTATCTGGTTTCGTTACCACGAAAAGGTTAGACTAGTAACCTTTGTTATGCATATGAGGTGGTACTGGCACAATGAACTGCGCCTCCACCAACTTCTGGACGGCTCCTTGCAGGACAGTCCTGTCTGCCATCAGAGCTGGCAAGCCTGATTTGAAAAATTGGTGAGGAGGGAGATTTTGAAATTCCAACCTGTACCCCTGGGACACAATATCTTGCACCCAGGGGTCCAGGCCGGATGACACTCAGATGTGACTGAAATTCCCGAGTCTCGCTCCCACCGGCCCCACTTCTGGGGCATGCAGTCCACCGTCATGCGGACGACTTTGGTGTACCTGAAGCAGGTTTCTGTTCCTGGGAACCTGCAGCAGCAGGTTTCTGGGACTTGGGCTGACCTCCCCGAAAAAAGGTGCTGGACAGCCTGGCCTTTCTGGGCTTGGCAGCCCGAAAGGGCTGTGATGTAGTTGAAGAAAAGGATTTCTTCGGAGCAGGTGTAGCCGAGGGAAGAAAAGGTGACTTACCTGCTGTAGCCGTGGAGATCCACGCATCTAGCACTATCCCAAAGAGAGCCTGACCTGTGTAGGGTAGGGTTCCAACACTTCTCCTGGATTCCGCATCCGCAGACCACTGACGCAGCCACAGTCCACGACGAGCTGAGACAAAAATGGAAGAAATTCCTGCAGCCATGGAACCCAGATCTTTCACGGATTCTACTAGAAATCCTGCCGAATTCTGAATGTGACGCAAAAACAATTCAACATCACATTTATCCATAGTATCCAAATCGTCAAGTAACGTGCCTGACCACTTTACTATAGCTTTGGCAATCCAAGCACTGGCAATAGTGGGACATAGTATTGCCCCTGAAGCCGTGTACATGGATTTGAGCGTATTATCAATTTTACGATCAGTCGGCTCTTTCAAGGTGGTAGATCCTGGAACAGGTAAAACCACCTTTTTTGAGAGTCTGGATACAGACGCATCAACAATGGGGGAGGGATTTCCCATTTTTTCCGATCCTCCACAGGAAAAGGAAACGCCACCTGGACCTTTTTAGGGATCTGGAATTTTTGCTCATGGTTTTCCCAAGCCTTTTCAAAAACGAGATTTATGGTAAGAACTTACCTTTGTTAAATCTCTTTCTGCGAGGTACTCTGTGCTCCACAAGGATAGACATTGGTGTGTAGAGTAGGATCTTGATCCGAGGCACCAACAGGCTCAAAGCTTTGACTGTTCCCAGAATGCACAGCGCCGCCTCCTCTATAACCCCGCCTCCCTACACAGGAGCTCAGTTTTTAGTTAACCAGCCCAATGCAGTAGCAGGAAAAGAGACGACAACGGTTAGTAGCCACATACACCACACAGTATCGAAGGCATAGAACCTTATGAACGTGTTCACTGAGGACCATGTAGCCGCCTTGCACAATTGTTCAAGGGTCGCACCACGGCGGGCCGCCCAAGAAGGTCCAACAACCCGAGTAGAATGGGCCGTAATGTGAGCAGGAGCCGACAGACCAGCCCTCACATAAGCATGTGCAATCACCATTCTAATCCATCTGGCCAAAGTCTGCTTGTGAGCAGGCCAGCCCCGTTTGTGAAATCCAAACAGTACAAAGAGAGAATCAGATTTCCTAAAGGAAGCAGTTCTCTTCACATAGATACGGAGAGCCCATACCACATCCAAAGACTTCTCTTTGGGAGACAGATCAGGAGAAACAAGTGCCGAAACCACAATCTCCTGGTTAAGGTGGAACGAGGAAACCACCTTCGGTAAATATCCGGGACGAGTCCTAAGAACCGCCCGGTCATGGTGAAATATCAGATATGGGGAACTACAGGACAAAGCACCCAAATCCGACACTCTTCTAGCTGAAGCAATAGCCAGCAGAAACACCACCTTAAGGAAAAGCCACTTAAGGTCAGCTGAACCAAGAGGTTCAAACGGAGACTCTTGTAACGCCTCCAAAACCACCGACAAGTCCCAAGGAGCCACAGGTGGGACATAGGGAGGTTGGATACGCAACACACCCTGAGTAAAGGTATGCACATCAGGTAAGGTCGCAATTTTTCTCTGAGACCACACCGACAAGGCAGATATTTGAACCTTGAGGGAGGCCAGACGCAGGCCTAAGTCCAGGCCCTGCTGAAGAAAAGCCAACAAACTTGGCTATACTAAACTTGGAAGCCTCATAATCGTTAGATGCGCACCAAACAAAGTAAGAATGCCAGACCCTATAGTAAATCCGAGCCGAAGCCGGTTTCCGGGCCCGCAACATGACCGCCTCAGAAAACCCTTTAGCCCTTAAGACGGAAGCTTCAAGAGCCATGCCATCAAAGACAGCCAGGCTAGGTCCTGGTAGACACAGGGGCCCTGAACGAGGAGGTCTGGGCGTTGTGGAAGTAGAATTGGACACTCTGACGATAGGCCTTGCAGGTCTGAGAACCAGTGCCGTCTGGGCCACGCTGGAGCTATGAAAAGCAGAGTTCCTTTTTCTTGCTTGAACTTCCGAATTACCCTGGGCAGGAGTGACAACGGAGGAAACCCGTACGGCAGCAGAAACCTCCACGGCACCGCCAGCGCATCCACGAATGCTGCTTGAGGATCCCTTGTCCTTGCTCTGAAGACCGGAACCTTGTGATTGTGTCGAGACGCCATCAGATCTACGTCTGGAAGACCCCACTTTTCCACTAGGAGTTGAAACACTTCTGGATGGAGGCCCCACTCGCCGGCATGTACGTCCTGACGACTGAGAAAGTCCGCTTCCCAATTCAGGACTCCCGGAATGAAGATTGACGATATGGCCGGTAGATGGCGTTCCGCCCAATGTAGAATCCGTGATACTTCCTTCATTGCCAGACGACTTCGAGTGCCGTCTTGATGATTTATGTAAGCCACTGTGGTGGCGTTGTCCGACTGCACTTGAACAGGATGGTTCTGAATTAAATGCTGGGCTAGGTTCAATGCATTGAAGACCGCCCGCAATTCTAGAATGTTGATTGAGAGGAGGGACTCCTCCTTGGTCCACTGACCCTGAAGGGAGTGTTGCTCCAGCACCGCGCCCCAACCTCTTAGTCTGGCATCTGTCGTCAACAGGACCCAGTTGGATATCCAGAAGGGACGGCCCTTGCACAATCGTTGGTCCTGGAGCCACCAGAGCAGCGACAGACGGACCTCCGGAGTCAATGAGATCATTTGAGACCTGATCCGGTGAGGCAGGCCGTCCCATTTGGCTAGAATCAGCCTCTGGAGGGGGGCGAGAATGGAATTGAGCATACTCCACCATGTCGAATGCTGATACCATAAGGCCCAGCAACTATATCGCCGAATGTATCGACACTTGCGGACGAGAAATGAAGCAACGAATCCTGTCCTGAAGCTTCAGGACTTTCTCCTGACACAAGAACAACCTCTGGTTGTGAGTGTCCAATAGCGCTCCCAGATGCACCATGCTCTGAGCAGGGATCAGGGAGGATCTCTTCCAGTTGATGAGCCACCCGTGGGCTTGTAGAAACCGGACCGTCATATCTAGATGACTCAGGAGAAGTTCTGGGGAATTTGCCAGGATTAACAAGTCGTCCACATACGGCAGTATCCTGACCCCTTGACGGCGGAGTACCACCGTCATCACCGCCATAACTTTGGTGAAGACTCGCGGAGCCGTTGCTAAACCAAAAGGTAACGCCCGAAACTGGTAATGGAGGTTGCCAATTGCAAACCTCAGGTATTGCTGATGAGACACTGCTATAGGAATATGCAGGTAAGCATCCTGTATGTCCAGGGAGACCATGTAGTCCCCAGGTTCCAAGGCCAGAACTATAGAGCGAAGAGTTTCCATACGGAACTTGGAAACCCTCACAAACCTGTTCAATGCCTTGAGGTTGAGAATGGGCCGGGAGGACCCATTCGGTTCCGGCACTAGAAACAGCGGAGAATAGTACCCCCGGCCCCTCTGCGCAAGAGGCACCTGTACTACGACTCCTGCATCCAGGAGGGTCTGTACCACCGAATGCAGAGTGTTTGCCTTGTCTGGTCCAACGGGACGTCTGTCTGGCAAAATCGCTGTGAGGGAGTCGGTTTTTGAAGGCTATGGCGTAACCTCGAGTGACGACTTCCCGTACCCAGGCATCGGAAGTGGTCTTCAACCATTCCTGGGTATACCCTAGAAGCCGGCCCCCCACCCTGGGATCCCCCAGGGGGAGGCCCGCCCCGTCATGCGGCAGGCTTATCGGCATTGGAAGCTGGCTGACGGGCCGCCCAGGCTCTTTTTGGCTTTGGCTTACCAGGTTAAGAAGTGCGGGCCTGCTTGTTGTACGCCAGCATCTTCTTTTGAGGCACAAACTTCGTACCCGGGTTTTCCCAGGGTTCCTGACGTATATACACTAGGTGATCAGAGTGAGGAAAAACTTGTTTAACCACCTTCTGACGCTTGAACCTATCTGGTTTCTTAGGAGGGACGGATGGCTCGGGATCATCCGTAATCTGTAGAATTAACTTAATAGCCTCCAAAAGATCAGGAACATCCACATGTGAACTACCCTCCCCATCAGCAGTATCTGAGTCAGAACCTGTGGGGTCAGTGTAAGTGCCGTCTTCATCAGACGAGGTGTCAGTGACAGCAGTGGATTGTGAGGAGAAATCACTCGCTTAGAGGACCCCTGGGGCTTAGGCGAGCGATGGTCAGACTTTTTAGTAGTCAGAGACTGGTTCAACTTCTTCAATTGAGCAGATAAATCGTCCGCCCACGGCGGGTTAGCTGCAGGGACCACATACGGTTGTACCGGCATTGGGGGTCCCATAGTGGGTATTAGTTTATTAACTAGCGTATGTAGAAGCGTGGAAAAAGCGGCCCACGGTGGGTCATTATGTTCCTCCTTTGCCACAGTCCCACTGGGGGGCAAGGAGCCCCCAGAACCAGAGCCCACAGCTGCTATATTCTCCTCATAGGGATCTGTGGCTTCAGCAACACCGACAGTGTGTTCAGCCCCAGAACCGTTACCCTCAGAAGCAGACATGATATAACTTGCAGTATCAGGTAACAGTACAATTGGCAGCAGCACAATACCTCTTACCCAAACCCCTGCCCAGTGTAAAGTCACAGCACTGACAACCAGGCGGCTTTACACAGGAGGATTTGCCCAAGCAGTCCCAGGAACAGTGAAGCTGAGAGATAATGGCGCCCAGACACTGACAGGGAGTGAGGGAGAGACAGATATGCAGCTCCAGGGCGGGAACATTTGCGGGAAATGGCACCCTGGGGCTGGGGGAGGGGCTTCAGGTCTAAGCCTTATCCCCCTGCTGGCAAAACCACCAGGTACTGTGGGCTACTGAAAATGGTTTAGAGAGAAAACCTGACCTGCACCCATGCCCTGGTGATCTAGTGGGATCGCCTGTACTGCCACAGTGTCCACCGCCAGCGCGCGCGGCCCGCCTCCCACTGACCGCGATAAAGACCGGGACCCGCAAGCGGGACCCACTCACCACCTCCCGAAGCGATCCCGGAGAGCCCCCGTCGTGTGTGCCTGACGTGAAGAAAACCGGAGCCTCCTGCTGTAGTTACGTGGCAACCAGGACTCGGGAGTGTTTTCTTAAAAAAAAGCTCTTCTTAGGGCTGCCTGGAGCAGCACCAACTACAAAACTGGGCTCCTGTGCAGGGAGGCGGGGTTATAGAGGAGGCGGCGCGGTGCATTCTGGGAACAGTCAAAGCTTTGAGCCTGTTGGTGCCTCGGATCAAGATCCTACTCTACACCCCAATGTCTATCCTTGTGGAGCCCAGTGTACCCCGCAGCAGAAAATAGCATTTAATTCTTTTGACGCAGGGAAGGTTAGCGAGGCTTTCTTATTTTCCGTGAAGTAAGCCTCCTCAACCTGCTCAGGTGTTGTATCAGCAATATTCAACACATCCCTAATGGCCTCTGTCATCAACTGCACCCCTTTTGCAAGAGACGCTGCCCCCCGCAACACATCCCCATCACCGTCCGCAGTGTCAGAATCAGTATCCGTGTCGTCTTGCATGATCTGTGCAAGAGCACGTTTCTGGGAACATACAGCAGGGGGTCCTGAGGCACCAGAACTGGGCCAGACTGCCATAGAGTTCTGTAAAGCCTGAGTTGCAGATTCATTTTGTGCAACCCTATTAGAAATCGGAGAAATCATAAATTTGATAGAGGATAACCATTCAGGCTCCTTCCCTGGACATAGCATAAAGGAGACCAAAGACACACACAGGGGAGGACAGGCAGAATGGCAAGAGAGACACAGAGATTGGAGCCAACCCACACACAGCGCTTTTAAGGTAAAGGGAGACCCCGTACCAGCGCTGACTGTGCACCTTAATAGGTTACACAGTCTGTATTCAGCCTCCCCCCCCCCTTTCTACAACCCCCTGGTACCGTGAGAGATAGCTGGAGTTGCTGTGGAGGGACTTGCTCTTCCTGGACGGCGCTGTGCAGGCCGGAAAATGGCGCTGAACACTGCTGGGTCCGCTCTGAGAAGCTACGCCCCCAAAATGGCACTGTCTTCCCGCTCTTCACAAGGATTATACTGGCCTGAGGTATATGCTGGCTGAGATCCACGGACCCCGACAGGCTTGCTGACTAGTGCAGGGTTTAGGCGCTGGCTCAGGGCGCCCCTCACAACGCCGCACAGTGTGCCTCTGAGCTCCAGAGCGCGGTTAAAAACCGCGATCCCAACCCTGTTGCCGCCATCTTCACACCGGCCCCCCGCTTGCTAGGGCTCACTCGCCACTGATCTTCTGGCTCTGTAAGGGGGTGGCGGCATGCTGCTGGGGTGAGCGATCCCCTGTAGCGGGGAACAATCTATCCCATCAGGAGCTCAGTGTCCTGTCAGCGGAGATAGTGGCTCAGACCCCGCAGGGCAGACACTACTCCCCCCCTTAATCCCATGAAGCAGGGAGGCTGTTGCCAGCAGCCTCCCTGTAAAATAAAAAACTCTAAAATAAACTTTTCCAGAG
This sequence comes from Pseudophryne corroboree, assembly GCF_028390025.1. Lineage (NCBI taxonomy): Eukaryota > Metazoa > Chordata > Amphibia > Anura > Myobatrachidae > Pseudophryne > Pseudophryne corroboree. The sequence continues at coordinate 402,933,520 of NC_086450.1, read as the reverse complement.
AAGCTCTGTAGAGCTCCCCTAGCTGTGACCGGCTCCTCCGGGCACATTTTCTAAACTGAGTCTGGTAGGAGGGGCATAGAGGGAGGAGCCAGTTCACACTCTCAAACTCTTACAGTGCCAATGGCTCCTGGCGGACCCGGCTATAGCCCATGGTACTAATATGAACCCCAGCATCCTCTAGGGCGTAAGAGAAATAGGCCTGGAAAGCACAGTGTCAATCTTTGTAGATGATACTAAACTGTGTAGGGTAATTAATCCAGAAATAGATGTGGAGTCTCTGCAGAATTACTTATATAAACTTGAAATCTGGGCGTCTAAATCGAGAATGAGGTTCAGTATAGAAAAATGCAAGGTTATACATTTCGGGACTAAAAACAAACTTGCATCCTACATATTAAACGGGGAAAGTCTAGGGGTAACAGTTTTGGAAAAAGATTTGGGGGTACTCATTGATAATAAGCTTAATAACTGCATACAATGTCAAAGCGCAGTAAAGAAGGCAAGTAAGGTGCTAGCATGCATAAAACGGGGAATTGAGACAAGGGACAAGGATGTAATTCTGCCGCTGTACAAATCATTGGTACGTCCGCACCTGGAATATTGTGTTCAGCTTTGGGCAACACTGTATAAAAAAAAAAGGTATCGGTGAACTCAAAAGGGTTCAAATGCGAGCTACTAAATTGATTAAAGGGCTAAAGGGACTGGATTACAAGGAAAGGCTTACTAGGTTGAACATGTATACACTGGAAAAGAGGCGTCTTAGAGGAGACATTATTAATGTCTTCAAATATGTAAAGGGGCACTACAAAGAGTTATCAGAGGAATTATTTATTAAAAGAATTCTGTTTAGGACACATGGGCACTCGCTGAGGCTGGAGGAGAGAAAATTCCGTACGCAACGGAGGAAAGGGTTCTTCACTGTTAAGGCAATAAGGATTTGGAATTCCTTGCCAGGTAAGGTGGTAATGGTGGATTCTGTAAATGCATTGAAAAGGGGATTTGTCTGAATTTCTGATTGAAAAGGATATCCAGGGTTACAAAATTTAAAATATTGACGTTGTTAATCAGGGTGTAACATGATTTGTAGTTGTTAACTAGTCATAAAACATTCTTCAGCAGGTACAGTAAAATCAACTCAACTTAATACAGGTTGAACGCGATGGGCATTTTGCCTCTTTTCAACCTCAATTACTATGTTACTATGCTTGGTTTGTGCTCAGACATGCACTGTCAAGTGTGGGACCTTATATAGACAGGTGTGTGCCTTTCCAAATCATATCCAATCAACTGAATTTACCACAGGTGGACTCCAATTAAGCTGTAGGAACATCTCAAGGATGATGAAACAGGATGCACCTCAGCTCAATTTTGAGCTTCATGGCAAAGGCTGTGAATACTTCTGTACTTGTGATTTCTTAGGTTTCTTTTTTTTAAATAAAATTTGCAAAAATCTAAAAAAAAAAAAAAAAAATTCATGTTGTCATTATGGAGTATTGTGTGTAGAATTTTGAGGGAAAAATTAATTTATTCCATTTTGGAATAAGGCTGTTACATAACAAAATGTGGAAAAAGTGAAGCGCTGTGAATACTTTCCGGATGCACTGTACATCTAACCATTACTGTCAATGTATAATCAGCCAATCCTGTGGCCGCAGTGCATAAAAGCATGCAGAATGGGGAATAAATGTGACAATAGAAAATTTGACTTTAGGATGATTGAGTATCTGAGGAACTATAGACTCTAGAGTTTACAAATAATTGTGAGCAGAATAAACATTCAAGGGCCAATTTAGATTTCCACTCAAGTCCATTTTAAGAACAGATCTAGCAATTTTTTATTTTTTTTGTACTGCAAAATATATATGCAACTCTGCGCAGCTATGGTCATACATGTCTTCACGTGCAGCTGAGTGGATGTAACTGGGCAACCACACAGTCTCTGGGGGCATTCAGACAGAAGTACGGTATATTCGGTAGGTAAGGAGACATCAGACTGATTTCAAACAAAACACTTTTACTCCTTTTCTCGTAGTCCGTAGGGGATACTGGGATGGTTTAGTATCATGGGGTATAGATGGGGCCCAATGGAGCCTGGCACTTTAAATTTCTTCAGCGTGCTGGCTCCTCCCATCTATGCCCCTCCTGCAGACCCAGTCTAGGAACACTGTGCCCGAGGAGACGGACATACTGTGAGTGGAGGAAAATAGACAAAGTGGTGAGAAATGAAACAGCACACAACACAACAAGAGGATAGCAACACTAACCACAACTTGAAAATAGGGAAAGCAACCGCAGGATCCAAACAATACTTGCAAAAAATGAAGCACAGAGGCGGGCGCCCAGTATCCCCTACGGGCTACGAGAAAAGGAATTACTGGTAGATATTAAATTCCTATTTTCTCTAACATCCAAGGGGATACTGGGATGGTCTAGTATCATGGGGAAGTCCCAAAGCTCCAAGACGGGTGGGAGAGTCCTGAGACCCCTGCAAAACAGATTGCCCTAACTGAAGGTCCGCTGTAGCTAAGGTATCAAACCTGTAAAATTTAACAACCGTGTTCGAACCGAACCAAGTAGCAGCTCGGCCTAACTGTAAGGCCGAGACACCCTGGGCAGCCGCCCAGGAAGAACCCACCGGCCGCGTGGAGTGGCCTGAACAGACCTCGGCAGCGGCAAGGCTGCCAAAGAGTAAGCCTGTTGTATTGTAAGTCTGATCCAACGTGCAACTGACTGCTTCGAGGCAGGACAACCAATCTTGGTAGCGTCATATAGAACAAAAAGCGAATCAGACTTTGTGACGAGCAGTCCTCTTGACATAATCCTTCAAAGCCCGAACCACGTCCAGGAACTTCGGCGAAGCAGACACCACAGGAACCACTATCGGCTGATCAATGTGAAACGCTGACAACACCTTAGGCAAAAATTGCGGGCGAGTCCTGAGCTCCACTCTAACCTCATGAAACACCAGATAAGGGCTCTTACAGGACAGGGTCCCTAGCGTCTCGCAGAGGCCAAGGCCAACAGCATGACAGTCTTCCACGTCAAATACACCCTGTGGAAAGGTTCAAACCAATCTGATTGGAGAAACGTCAGAACCAAGTTGAGATCCCACGGCGCCGTGGGAGGCACAAAAGATGGTTGAATATGAAGGACACCCTTCAAGAACGTCTGAACTTCCGGGATAACAGCCAACTGCTTCTGGAAGAAAATAGACAAGGCCGATATCTGGACTTTAATGGAGCCTAAGCGTAGGCCCATATCCACACCTGCCTGCAGGAAGAGTAAGAACTGACCCAGATGAAAAGCCACAGTAGAATACTGCCGAACCTCACACCAAGAGACATACTTCTTCCATATGCGATGGTAATGCTTCGACGTGACCATCTTCCTCTCCCGGACCATAGTCGAGATAACCTTGTCGGAAAGACCTTTCTCTCGCTCAACTTCCATGCCATCAAATGTAGCCGCGGTAAGTCTTGATGACGAACGGCCTTTGCAGAGGAAGATCTTACTGAAGCGGCAGGGGTCAGGGCTCTTCGAGGGACATGGCCAGGAGGTCCACACACCAGGCCCTGCGAGGCTAATCCGGGGCAATCAGAATTGCCTGAACGTTTTCCCTTTTTCGCCTTTTTAGTACCCTAGGAATGAGAGGAATTGGAGAGAACAAATAAACCAACCGGTAAACCCACGGCGTTATCAGAGCATCCGCTGCTGCAGCCAGCGGATCCCTCGTTGTGGAACAGTAACGCAGCAACTTCTTGTTGAGCCGAGAAGCCATCATGTCGATCTGCGGCCAGCCCCACCGATGAATCAGCAATTGAAGCACCTGTAGGTGAAGGCCCCATTCCCCCGGGTGCAGATCGTGTCTGCTTCCCAATTGTCCACTCCCGGAATGAATATGGCCGACATTGCCCTGGCATTGCGTTCTGCACAGAGGAGTATTTTGGACACCTCTCTCATTGCGGCACGGCTTTTGGTTCCTCCCTGACGATTTATGTATGCCACCGCCGTGGCGTTGTGCGACTGGACCTGTATGGCCTGATGTTGAAGGAGAGAAGATGCATTGTGAATCGCCCTGAGTTCCAGAATATTTATCGGGAGAGAAGCCTCCCGAGGCGACCACCTTCCTTGGAACTGAGCCCCCTGGATCACTGCACCCCAACCGCGGAGGCTCGCATCCATAGTCAACAGAATCCAAGCTTGAAAACTGAAGTGTCGACCTTCCACTAGGTGGGAGATCTGCACCCACCACGACAGGGAAATCCTTGCCTTTGGAGAAAGGCATATCCTCTGGTGCAGGAGCGATCCTGACCACTTGTCCAGCAGATCTAGCTGGAACGAACAGCCATGGAATCTTCCATATTGAATTGCCTCGTAGGAGGCCACCATCTTTCCCAGCAGGCGTGTGCAAAGATGCACCGAACCATTGACTGAATTGTCAGAGCTTTGTCCAACACCGTGTCCAGTATCATCCCCAGGAAATGAAGTCTCTGCGAAGGTACCAATTGGTATTTCTGCAGATTCCTGCGAAGCCGCGTAGTCAGCGCGATGCTCTCCAACAAACGTGTTCTGGATACTGCTTTTATGAGGAGATCGTCCAGGTATGGAACGTTGTTTACTCTTATCACTCGGAGTTGGAGCATCATCTCCACCATCACCTTTGTGAACTCCCTCGGTGCCGTGGAGAGACCAAAAGGTAAGGACCGGAACTGGAAGTGATCTGAGTGACCTGAGGTACGCCTGATGAGGCGGCCATATCGGGATGTGACGGTATGCATCCTTGATATCCAGGGATACCAGGAATTCTCCTTCGAGGCCCACAACCACCGGTCTTAGAGACTCCATCTTGAACTTGAACACCCGCAAGTACGGGTTCAGAGATTTGAGGTTCAAGACCGGCTGAACCGAACTGTCCGGTTTTGGTACCATGAACAGGCTGGAATAAAAACCTTTGTTTTGGAGTAGAGGTGGAAATGGAACAATGACCGGTATTCGATGCAGGTTGTGAACGGCTGTTTGCAAGGTAACCCTTGATACAGGTGAAGCTGGCAAGCTTGACTTGAAGAATCTGTGAGGTGGGAGCGTTTGAAACTCCAACCGGTATCCCTGGGAGACGAGGTCTCAAACCCAAGGGTCCCGGCAGGATTCCGCCCAAACGTGACTGAAAAATTTGAGGCGTGCACCCACCTGTAAGTCCTCCCGAAGCTGGGGCCAACTGTCAGGCGCAGGGCTTCGAAGAGGCAGCGCCTGAGCTCTGTTCAGGGAACCAGCAGCCGCGGGTCTGCATGGTTTTCCTTGGTTACCTCTTGCGGCGTTGGAAGCACCCCTGGCCCTAAACATGGCCACTCGAAAGGACTGCAGAGAGGGGCCGGGGTAAGCACATCTTGCCGGAGGGGCAGCTGACGGCAGATAGGTGGACTTACCTGCCGTCGCTTGTGAAATCCACTTGCTTAGTTCTTCACCGAATAAAGCCTCTCCTGTAAAGGGAAGATTCTCAACAGTCATAACGCCCTGCGTGCCGACACAGCCGTAGCCTTTGAGCATGCATTGATCAGGCCAATCTCCTTGATGGCCTCACTCATGAAATTAGCAGAATCCTGAACATGCTGCAAAAGTGTGATAAGTTCATCCTGGGGCATAGTGTTAATACCTTCAATTATATTACCTGTCCATTTAACACTGACCCGTGTAATCCAACCACAAGCAGTTGTGGGTCTCTGAGCCACTCCCACTGCTGTGTTAATAGCTTTGAGTGTAGTTTAAATTTTACGTTCAGCAGGGTCTTTTAAGGAGATAGTTCTTGGTACTGGCAGCATGAGTTTACGTGACAGCCTGGACACTGAAGTATCCACTATAGGAGGGTTTTCCCACATCTTTCTATCCTCAGAGGGAAAGGGAAACGATGTCAGCAACCTCTTAGGGATCTGAAATTTCTTATCAGGATTAACTCACGATTCCCTAAAAAGCGTGTTTAATTCCTTTGAGACCGGAAATTTAGCAGTAGACTTTGGCTTTACATTAAAAAAATTACTCCTCTACTATTTCCGTATCTTTATCCAGGATATTCAGTACTTCCCGAATAGAGTATATAAAAGCTTCCACTTTTTGAGACAGAGTACCGTCTCCCTTGTCAACTTCCACCTCCCCCTCTTCCAGGTCTGGCGTACTGTAATCTGAGTCAGACTGGAGAAACTGGGGCAGTGTGCATTTCTTTGAAACAAGCAGAGGAGGCTGAGAAACTGGACTATGCTCAGAATTCTGTAACACAAAATCATCCATGGATCTTTTTTAAAACTTGCCTCTCCTGCCTGGCAGTAGCCAGTTCAGATGATATATCTGTAATCATCCCTTTAATAGAGTCCAGCCATGCTGGCTCCTGAGTGCTGCTTCCTTGAGAAGGGGGGCTGCACTGTGCACACAACAGAGACACCCCCCCCCCCCCTGGGAGGGGCAAACTTTGTGCTGCAGAACTGACAAATTACTTTTTTGCCTGACATGCTGTACAGCAGAATACACACACACAGGAACAGGTGAAAACAGAGTTACCCAGATACAGTAGTATGTTAGGTTGGGACAGAGAGGGAGAAACCAGTACACCGTGCCTCTATAGCTAAAGCAGTGCTTTGTCGGGCAGTAACTAGCAGCCTTAATGGAATGCAGTGTTCCTGCATAGACTATACTGGCAAGGTTACTAGTTTCATAGAAAAAGTGGTTAAAACCCCTTTTCAGCGCCAGTGTGGGCATGTACAGAGGGAAAACAGCAGCCCCTTGCTGAGCTGGGTGTCCGCCGCCCTAATGCCGAGAACAGAACCGGGGACCCACTAACCGAGACCCCGATTCTGTACTCACAAATCAGCGTCTTCAGCACCGCAATTAGGGGTGGTGGCATGCTGTGAGGGAGAGCGCACACCGCTGTGGGCGAACGAAACAACCCACTTCAGAAGCTATGTCCTGTCAGCAGGCATCCGGACCATTAACCCTAGTAAGAGGTTGGTACCAGTCCCACCCCTAAGTCCCACAACGCAGGCAGACTGGTGCCAACCAGTTATGCCTGAAAACAATAAACTAAAATAACTTTGAAGAAAAAAAAATCTCTGGAGCTCCAGAGAATGCACCCGGCTCCTTGGGCACATTTTTCTTAACTGGGTCTGCAGGAGGGGCATAAAGTGGAGGAGCCAGCACACTCTGAAGAAATTTGAAGTGCCAGGATCCAATGGACCCCATCTATACCCCATGATACTAGACCATCCCAGTATCCCTAGGACATTAGAGAAAGGTCGCCATTCATAATGTCAGCAACACAATGGCAACAGTTATAATTTACAATGTTGACAGGCAACATGTCAACATTCTCAGAATGTTGACAGGTAAAATGCTGACATTAGGGTTAGGCACTAAAGGGAACGCAAGAGAGAAATACCATAATACCGGAGGATCATAGCTCTGATGCCAGAACCCAGAAGCAGCGCTGGAGCCATCAGGAGCAGGTAAGTCACCGAATGGCCACCAGGGATATTATGACTGTCGACATATATCACACCCGTGCCTCACAGATATGGTAAACTCTGAAATCAAGTAGAGTATTTAGAATAGAGTAATACTTACTATAGTGGGCCTGTTTCTAAAGCGGCAATCATTTACAAGGCAAAACCATGCCTTGTACATGATTGCCACTTTAGAAAAACGTCCAAGTTCAGCCAGGAACCCGCACCTCCGTCATTACATCCAGGCCATTACCTTTTGTCTTCATCATCTACAATAGTTTATTATTAGAGGTCTAATATTACCATGGTGATTCTTTTGCTTTGCTCTGTATATCATTGAAGTCTTGTGGCATTGGAGTTCCTTTCTCCAACATGAGAGAAGAATGCAAACACTGGGTCTGATTCACAGGTGGACAGGGGTGTAGTACGGGTGACCGGCGGTCTCCTGACCGCCGGTCACCTTACCGACGCCGGGATCCCGGCGGGGAAGGGCGAGTGCAGCAAGCCCCTTGCGGGCTCGCTGCGCTCGCCACGCTGCGGGCTCGGTGGCGACCTGCGGTCGCCACGGGTTCTATTCCCACTCTATGGGTGTCGTGGACACCCACGAGTGGAAATAGTCCCTGTTGGTCGGCATGCCGACCATCGGGATAGTGAGCAGTCGGGCTCACGGAGGAGGTCATGTGACTGTCGGTCAGCCGACCGGCGGTCACATGACTACCACCCGTGGACAGAGTAGATATCACTGCTGCTTACATGCAAGAGGCAGCGATAGCATTAATATGGTAATGCAGCAGGGGCTGCATTACTGATCTGTGCTGCGTCCCAGGACACAATATTGGATCATCTGCGACACCATCAGCGAGACGCATTAACCATGTGGTCATGTAAGACCACCGCAGCAACAAGAAAGAGGCCAGGAATCTCCTTCCTCAGACGGAGATCCTCACCTCGTCCCTTCCCTGCAACGGTAGCAACACGGCTCTGTTTTGAGATATTGAGGTCATCGTTGCCCCCAAATGGCATCAGACTGCCAATCACTGACAGTCTGATGCCGACCTACCTACGTGCTACGCCGCAGACCCGTACTGTACATCCGCAGTACGGGTCCAACACAAGTGCAGACTATCGAAACATCGGTACTTTGCAGCATGTGCCGCTACAACAGGACTTGGACCAAGCCCACTAAACAGAAGTTAGCTCGTCCTTTCCAAGGTTCTGAACACCTATGGAGACTCGTACTTCTGCAATTATCTGTACCATACAAGATCAAGCTTAAAGGATCCCTGGATTTCACGGACTATCCCAGGACTATAAAGCCACACGATGACAATGTCCAGTTTTCATTTTGTAATATATTTATTACATACATAACAATTACATGGTTTTCATGTCACAAGAGGGAGATAGAGAGAAAGCAGAGAGCATTATTCATACAGCTGTCTTTACATAATGCCACCGATAAGACCAGAAGACAAACGACACACACTGCGGAGTTTACAAGCCTTTGTAAGAGACACATCGGAGAGCCCCCCTTGTGACACTTTCTTTACATACGTCACCGCCGTAGGTAGAATGAGCTGTTAGCGCCAAGCACCGTATACTTTGCTGGCTGATCAGTGTGCTTTTTTTTTCCACCCCTGAACTCCCAGAAAGTCCTGCAACACTGGGTATTGTAGGCACTCTGGCAGTGGAGGAGCCACAGGATCACATGCAGGGAAGTCATCTAGGGTAACAGCACTTGTAGATTAATTTGTTGAGTCCCAGCACTACTGTTGGTAATAGGAGTATTACAATGAAGTATGCACTGACAAGCTTATAATGCAGGTTATTCTAAAGCTTTGATGCCTTTAGTTTATAATCACCGTTATGTTTAGTTAGTGACAGTCCATTCGCCCACAAACTTTCTTGGCTTTTTAACATTTGCAGTTTGGAACGTTCATGCATAAGACACCAGGAGTTTATTCTGTTGCAAGTTGGTATGAATGATTTTCAGCCAATGGACGATGGATCCGAAAACAAAAAAAGCCGGCCTTTGATTGGGATATACTTGGGCGTTTAAATTATATTGCATTTATATTATTAATGTTATGAAAACAGAGCCATCTCCATTAGTGGGAGGTGTATGTAAATCTTCCAAAACCTATGGCTGAAACTGCACGCGTTTTGCTGAAGCTAGTGTAGAATAACTCGTAGCTCTTAGCTGTGCTAATCCAGAGTCGTGTGATTCTGCAACAGTTGGAGAGCCACAGGTTGGCCAATCTTGCTCCTGCAAATGATGCAGGACAACCGTCTGAGTGTGACAAATACACGCTGCCACTAAAGCGGGGGTCTTATAAGGAGCCTGGCTCTATGCGTCCATGAAAGGATTTTACTGGTATGAAACATTGCCGATTTTTGTGTACACCTCGTAGAGGTGCACACAACACCTGCGGATGTTTTCGGCACCATAATAACCACTAAATATGCGTAGAACGGCATCTAGCTCCAGGCTCCAACGGGACCTGGCGCGTACTTGAATTTCTCCAAATGTATTGAAACTTTGGCAGTCTTGTCAAAAAGTTTGAACGATATAACAGCCCCCGGCATTTGGATCACTTTTATTTTGAGAGAAAAATTATTTAAAAAAAACAAAAAAACATTCATCCAACATTTAAAACTTTTTCTAAAAGAAGAAAATCATAAATACTGATAAAACATTTTCAGTTTATGTATGGTTTCAGGGATGTAGATATTTTAGCAAATGTCAGTGCTAATTAGATAAATATCAATAAAATACCGTAGGGGAGAAGGATTTGGCATAGAACCAGAAAGCTTTGTTCACAAACTGGATGTTCCGTTCCAGGGTAGCCTAAGCTTGAACCATTGTGCAATATGATGGATTCATCGTTCATTCAATCCCACGCCCCCATTATTGGAATCCACCAGAACTTTTCATTGCCAGAAGGGCTGAGGAGACCATGCTGCCAGGCTTATTGTCCCAGACCCTCGATGACCCAGTCTGCCACTCTCGTTACTATCGCTGGGTAAGGCTTTGTACGAGTAATGCGAGAATTTGTTTGGAATGCAGCAAACATACATAAATATGGAGAATTTCTAAAGAGTTACAGGAGATGCTGGGCACACCAGAAGGTAAATATAGGGTGAGAAGACCTGCATAGCATGGGCTGAGAAATTATTAGGCAGAGTTAGGTCCACGTTCCAGTTTGGTTTTTCCAGCGAGTGCGGGGAAGCTGAGGTCTTGGCATTCTGGGGAAAAGGCTAAAGATGCAGTTATTCTGGGATGTAGGAGACCTGCCAAACAATAATGTGGCTCCTCTCCGCCTTAGAAAGCACTAGTTTGGTCTGGTTCCCACCATCTTCAGAGTGTTCTTCTGTTTCATCATCTTCCCCATCCCCTAAAAGACAGAACATTGACCCAGTAAAACTCCAGTTCCACTTTTTGTATATGATCAATATCTCACACATGTTGCTTGAATTAAATCATTCTTATATCTAAATCAGGGGTTATTAACTCCCAAGTCTCAAGTATCCCCCAGAGGTTATGATTTCAGGATGTCTGTCTGTGGAAGCAGGCGGGATCATTACTGACCCAGCAAAACAGATTACTACCTGTTTCATACTGCACCTCGGACCCGTGATATTGCTGGCGGTACCGGGGTCATGTGTTGGTGTGAAAGGGTCGACCTGGGCTGTGTTTCCCGGTTTTTCGCAACAGAGACCAATTCAGATAAGCTGCAGTGTGAAAGCCGGGAACCTAGTTTACTCTAACCGGGCTTAGTTAATGTCTGTGTAACATTAACCAGGGTCAACTCTATTCACGACGACACACACGAATCAGTTTACCCCGGCAATATTAGACCTAAATCTCGGGTCCTTACCTCAGTGTGAAGGGGTCTGAAATGTTTATCAACGCGGCTTGAAACCACATTGATGATCCGGAATTGGACTTGAGATTTTGGCCTGTAGGTGGCATAACTCACCTGTGCATGATTAAAGAATCCACAAAGCAAGACCTGTTGGGGGGTATTTGAGGACTTGAGTTGACAAACACTGATCTAGAAGTATCTTCCTTTCCATGACCATTATGTATTTATGGTGATTATTGAGTGCATGCAAGAGACAGAATTACTTAGCTTATCTCTGATATGTATGTAGAAATAGAACTACAACATAAACCAGTGTTGGGTAAAGTGTATTCATTATAACTAAAATGAGGGCTCACCAATGCGGAAGTCAATGTACCCCTCTCCTCCGCTCAACACTAGCACATTCTTGAGTTTTTGTTCTTCACTCTCTGTGGATGGGGTGCCTGTATTCTCCGATGGACTGTCCAGCACACTGCCATTCAGAGTGGCCAGCACGTTACCTGGAAACACACACAAGTGACAGAGAGTGCACAAACACTTTGACGTGCTTGAATTTATTCCTGGTCGGTTTTGCCCTCTAACGCTAAATCTGTGCACAAAACAGTATGGTTACTAGAAAAAAAGGGCTCCAGACCATAAACGCTGATCTATAATATTTTACGATACTCACCTGGCACAGACACAAAGAACTTGACCGCATCACGGTGACCATGGAAACAGAGCTGGGCCTGTGCCATGGAGCAGTACGGGATGAAGCTCCCTGCGGTCTTGTCGCTGTTTTCGTCGCTGTACACATGGATGACTCCCCCAGGCCGCGTTCCCTCTCCAGAAGACGTGGGAGAAGTCTTGTTGGCTGGAGACACAGATACACATTCAGGAAACCTCCAGGCGCATGGTCTCAGACTAGGTCGAGATCAGCTGACAAGGTCTGAGATCCCCCGCCATTTCTAGCACAAAAAACACATGGCCTACCCCCAGCTTTGGATTGTTATACATCTAATGCTGAAACTAAGAAGCTGCCCCCCATGCATATGCATTTTAACAAGGTTGCATTATGTTACTTAGTTAAATAAAGAAATTTCTAAATATTTACATTAAGCCTTGGGGTTAAAAAGATTTAAAAAAAGAAAAAAGCTGAAGAGGGAGGGAGCGAGCTTTCAAACAAATCTACTTTAAATTTAGTGTCGACTTATGGTTTGGTGCCTCTTCAACCCAAAGTATGCCAGTGTCCCCCAGATAGGACAAGAGAGACCACTGGCGTTTCTATAATGGGTGCAGTGTGTGCTGTCCAGAGGGGGCCCCCACCGCACACGCTGCATCCATTTAAATACACACCCCTCCGGAGTCCTGCGCCGTCGTCCACAACGGTGTTAAAACTCGGTGAAAATGGCGCAGCAGGCATTTTCACGGAGTTCTGCACATGCGCAGTACAAAAATCACTGTTAAAATGGCCGCCACGCCATTTTCACGGAGATCTGAGCATGCGCAGTAGAGTCTGAGCGCTCTAGTGCTCAGACTCTCAGCACTGCCGGCAGAGAGGAGGGGTCCCGAGCGGAGGAGACTACACCCGGACCACCTCCTCTCTTAAAGCGCCCCCTGAGAGAGACAGATATTGTCTTTTGTTATGGAGGAAATTCCTAAAACTTTCTATATAGGACAAATGGAGGTGTTGCCCATAGCAACCAGTCAAATTCTGTCTATCATTTTATAGAATGTATTACATAAATGATAGCTAGAATCTGACTGGTTGCTATAGGCAACACCTTCATTTGTCCTCTTTAAAAGGTTTGAGAAAAGAGGAAAAAGTGGAGATATTGCTCATAGCAACCAATAAGATTATAGGTATAATTTTATAGAATGTACTAGATTAACAACAGTTAAAATTTGATTGGTTACTTATATATATATATATATATATGTATATATATATATATATATATATATATATATATATATATATATATATTCTATAGAAGTCACTCTGCACACAAATAATAAAAAGGTACCAGGTGCATCCATCAGGAACAGTAATACTTAAGATAAAGGTTGGCGGCACTGACAGTCTTACTAATCTCTGATTAAGATAAGATAACACTATATATTATAATTTTTATTATTTATTTTGCCTTAACTAATGAGACTACTTCATACTGACTGCTTCATGGCCTACTGTACAGGACATATTGTTTAAAGATCACCTGAGATCAACAATATGCCTGAAAATTCAGCCAATAAAAAGATTATAAATTTGAGCCATCTGCCATTGTTATAGCCTATTAAACAGGGTATTATAAGCTTAGAGCCTTGTGAAATACTATTGGTCTATTCTGCTGAAGTGCATGGCAAGCTATTTATAATACCTACAATACACTGGAGGATATTGTGGAAACTTTCACAGACTGTAGACAAGGTGGTGTTCCCATATCAACCAACCAGATTCTGCCATTATTACAGCACAGATTTAAAAACTAAAAACAGGTCTGATTGGTCGATATAGATTTTTTTTTTCTCCACAGTTACCCCATGGACCTGTTTTCAGCAATGTCTAAAATAATATGTGAAACATTCCAGCTGAAGCCCTTTAAGCTTTGTGCACTCTCCACTCAACATGACAGAAAACAAGATGAAGCCACATTGAAATATCAAAAGTGGTCAAGATTTTTATCAGATATCGGAGTACAGGAAAAATAAAGTAAAGCTAAACACATTTTCTCTTACGTCCTAGAGGATACTGGGGTCCACATTAGTACCATGGGGTATAGACAGGTCAACTAGGAGCCATTAGCACTTTAAGAAATTGATAGTGTGGGCTGGCTCCTTCCTCTATGCCCCTCCTACCACTCAGTTTAGAAAATGTGCCCGGTGGAGCCGGTCACGCTTGGGAAGCTCCTGGAAAGTTTTCTGCATTTATTTTCTTTTTTCTTGTTTTCAGGCAGGTCTGGCTGGCACCAGACTGCCTGCTTCGTGGGACTTAGGGGGTGGTGGGACGGCCCAACCTCCCTAGGGTTAATAGTCCCGTTCCTCGCTGACAGGCCACTGAGCTCCTGAGGGTACTATTCGCAAGCCCCACCACGGCGAGCGTACAGACCCGCAGCACGCCGCCACCCCTAACAGAGCCAGAAGTCAGAAGAGTGGTGAGTAGGTGGCCGGCTGTAATGGCGCCACAAGGGTAGGGGAGCAGCGCTGACATGCAGGCTGCGCTCCAGGCTTCAGGAACACTGTAGTGACCACTGTGAGGGGCGAGCTGAAGCCACTACTGATACCCACACTGGCAGTGCATTACAGGGGTTTTAACCCACTGTAGAGCGGAATAATTACCTCAGCCAGTATAAAAAACCCGGGAAGAACGTGCGCCATCAAGGGGGTGGGGCTTCACGCTAGCGGATCCAGCAGCTCACCAGCACCATTTTCCCTCTGCAGCTATACACAGGCAGATTGACAGGGAAGCGCGGCTCCTCCACAAAGACTCCAGAACACCTCAGCAGTACCAGGGGGTCATAAGCGGGGGGGGGAAGCGATATTTGGTGTACTAAGCCCTATTAAGGGTACTTAGTTTGCGACCCAGCTAAACTTGTTATTTAGCTATAGGGGCGCTGTGTAGCTGGCTCAATTATACTCTGTCTCTCCTAGGAGGGCTCTGTGTGGGTTAACTGTGTTTTTAACCTATTTCCTGTGTGTGTGTGTGTGTGTGTGTGTGTGTGTGTGTGTGTGTGTGTGTGTGTGTGTGTGTGTGTGTGTGTGTGTGTTCTTTCACATTTACTATGTCTAAGGAGTGTGTATCATGCACAGCAGAGTATTTTTCTCAATCTGGGGGATCACTGCCGTGTACTCAGGATAATACACATTCTCAGGCTAGTGGATCTGAACCTGTATGGTTAGATTCATTAAAAGGGATGATTTCAAATATTTTGAATAAATTATCCCAAAATGAAAAGGAGACGTAATACTTAAGGAAATCTGTTGATGACCTGATGAATAGAGATTCAGTGATCATTCCAGCGTCACAGCCCCCTGCCATTTGTCCACAGAAGCGTACTCTGGCCCAAATCATGCAGGCTGATACCGATGATGATGATGATGTATCAGACCCAGAGGAGGGTGAGGTAGACTCGGGAGGGGGGGATGCAGCTTTGTCACAGGAAGTACAGGCCCTGATAGAAGCTATTAGAGAGGTCCTGCACATTCCTGATAAGGTGTCAGAGGGCAAGGAGGAATCTTATTTTAATGTGAAAAAGAAATCCTCAGCTACTTTCCCTGCATTTATTCTAAGGAATTAAATTCCCTATTTGAAGCAACTGGGGTAAATCCTGACAAGAAGTTTCAGGTCCCAAAACGGTTACTCACGTCCTTCCCGTTTCCTCAGGATGATAGGAAAAAATGGGAAAACCCACCGATAGTTGACGCATCAGTTTCTAGGCTGTCTCGTAAGACAGTTTTACCTGTTCCTGGGGCAGCTTCCTTGAAGGATGCTGCAGACCACAAGATTGAGACCACTCTCAAATCTCTGTACACAGCTGCGGGGGTGGCCCAGAGACCCACTATCGCTTGTGCATGGATCACTAGGGCCATTGCAAAGTGGTCAGGTAATCTAATTGACGGGTTAGATTCCTTATCCAGGGGGGAGATAATTTTACTCCTACAACATATACAGGATTCTGTTCTGGAAATTGCCAGTGGACTGCGGATTCCAGGAAAGGCGTGGAAAGCCTACCTTTCACAGGTGAAGCTCTTTTTTGAGATAAACTGGATACGTGGATATGCAAGGCTACGGCGGGTAGGTCTACATATCGTCCTTCTGCAGCTCCCTCGGCTAGAAAATCCTACACTGCTCCAACTCTGCAGTCCTTTCGGACAGCGAAGTTTAAAAACAAAACCAAAAGGTTCTTCTACGGCCTTCAAAGGCAATAGAGGTTAACCCAGAAAACCAGCAGCTGCAGGTTCACGGAACAGAACCCCGGTTCTGCTTCCTCTAAACCTTTCATCATGATGGTGGTCCGCACTGCCTGGAAGACAGGCAGGTGGGAGCCCGTTTGAGATTCTTCAGTCACATTTGGGCAACGTCATGCCAGGATCCCTGGGTCAAAGATCTTATAGCCCAGGGCTACAGAATGGAGTTTCAGGAACTCATACCTCACAGATTATTTAATTCAGGCTTACCAGCTTCTCAAGAAGCAAGTATGACTTTACAGCAGGGGTGGGGAACCTTTTTTCTACCAAGGGCCATTTGGATATTTATAAAATCCTTCGGGGCCATACAACTTAAAAATTAGCCTGCCCCCCAGTAGATATGCCCCATTAGATATGACCCCTAGTAGCGCCGCTTACACACACACATTAAAAGAAAGAAAAAACATAATACTCACCAACCCCGCTCCTGCTTCCATACCCTTGCCCTCTGCCTGGCTGCCCGCTCCTCAGAACTATGGGAGAGACATCATGACATCTCTCCCATAGTACCGCACAGGCACACACGCACACTGCCAGAGCCGGAAGCCGGAGCTCAGGAGTGAGCTCCTACCTCCGGCTGCTGCTGAGGGGAAGAAGCCGGGCACCTGTTAGTAACAAAATCTCAGTGGGAACCCGGCATCTCCCTTGGTTAGGTGAGCCTGTGAGGCCCAGATCAAGTGGCTTTGCGGGCCTTATACGGCCCATGGGCCTGAGGTTCCCCACCCCTGCTTTACAGGAAGCAATTCAAAAACTGGTACAGACTCAGGTCATTGTTCCAGTTCCACTTCAAATGCAAAACCAGGGTTATTATTCCAACCTGTTTGTAGTTCCGAAACCGGACGGTATGGTAAGGCCCATTTTAAATCTCAAGTCATTGAACCCGTACTTACGGCTGTTCAAGTTCAAGATGGAGTCTCTGAGAGCGGTGATCTCAGGTCTGGAGGAGAGGGAATTCCTGGTGTCTCTGGATATCAAGGATGTGTACCTTCATATTCCGATTTGGCCGCCTCATCAGGCTTATCTAAGGTTTGCCTTACAGCAGGCATTCCCAACCACGGTCCTCAAGGCACACCAACAGTGCAGGTTTAAGTGATATCCAGGCTTCAGCACAGGTGACTTAATTAGTAGCTCAGTTATTTTGATTTAACCATCTGTGCTGAAGCCTGGATATCACTAAAATCTGCACTGTTGGTGTGCCTTAAGGACCGTGGTTGGGAATGCCTGCCTTACAGGACTGTCACTACCAGTTCCAGGCCCTGCCATTTGGCCTCTCTACGGCACCGAGGGTGTTCACCAAAGTAATGGCAGAAATTATGTTTCTCTGGATGATCTGCTGATAAAAGCTCCATCCAGGGAGAGGTTGTTAGTCAACATTGCTCTATCAACCTGATAACTCCAGGATCACGGGTGGATTCTGAACCTACCAAAATCTCAACTGGAACCAACACGGAGGCTTCCGTTCCTGGGGATGATACTGGATACGGAGGCACAAAAGGTATTCCTTCCGTTGGAAAAGGCTTTGGTGATCCAGTCAATGGTGCAGGATGTTCTGAGACAAACCCAGATATCGGTGTTTCCATGCATTCGCCTTCTGGAAAAGATGGTAGCCGCTTACGAGGCCCTGCAGTATGGAAGGTTTCACGCAAGGCCCTTCCAGCTGGATCTGTTGGATAAATGGTCTGGATCGCATCTTCACATGCACCAGAGGATCCGTCTGTCGCCAAAAGCTAGGATTTCTCTTCTTTTCACCTGACCGAGGGCCGAAGGTTCGGGATTCAAAACTGGATTCTGCTAACCACAGACGCAAGCCTCAGGGGTTGAGGAGCAGTCACCCAGGGGGAACAGTTCCAAGGAAAATGGTCCAGTCAGGAAGCCATTCTTCCAATCAACATTCTGGAACTAAGGGCGTTGTATATGGCATCGCAGAATGTACAGGCATCGCATCTTCTTCAAGATCAAGCCATTCAGGTTCAGTTGGACAATGTGACGGCAGTAACATACATAAACCGACAAGGCGGAACGAAGAGCAGGGCAGCAATGTCAGAGGTAACAAGGATTCTCCTCTAGGCAGAAAGACACGCTGTGGCGTTGTCCGCGATCTTCATTCCAGGAGTAGACAACTGGGAAGCAGACTTCCTCAGAAGACACGACCTCCACCCAGGGGCCTTCACCCGGAGGTGTTCAGTTGCTTGACACGTCAGTGGGGAATGCCACAAATAGACATGATGGCCTCTCGTCTCAACAAGAAGCTCAAGCGGTATTGTTCCAGGTCGAGGGACCCGCAAGCAGTGGTGGTGGACGCTCTGGTGACTCCATGGGTCTACCAGATGGTGTACATGTTTCCACCACTCCCATTGATCCCAAAGATTCTCAAAAGAATAAAAAGGGAAAAGGTTCAAGCAATTCTCATCGCTCCGGACTGGCCAAGAAGGGCCTGGTATGCGGATATACTGAAGATGCTCCTAGAGCACCCGTGGCCTCTACCTCTGCGCGAGGACCTTCTCCAACAGGGGCCATTCATCTATCAAGACTTACCATGACAACATTTGACGGCATGGAGGTTGAGCGTCAAATTCTAGTCTGGAAAGGGATCCCAGATAGGGTTATTCCAACCCTGATCCAAGCCAGAAAGGGGGTAACGTCTAAACATTACCACCGTATTTGAAAAAAATACATCTCTTGGTGTGAGTACAGGAAATTTTCTGAGGTGGAATTTCAACTGGGACGTTTTCTCCTTTTTCTGAAGTCAGGTGTGGATGGTGGCCTACGTTTGGGCTCCATAAAAGTCCAGATTTCGGCCTTAGCCAGAAACAGTTGGCTTCTCTCCGAGGTTCAGACATTTTTGAAGGGGGTTCTGCACATCCAACCGCCCTTTGTGCCTCCTACGGCACCTTGGGATCTCAACATGGTGTTGCAGTTCCTGCAATCGGAATGGTTTGAGCCTTTACAGACATTGACGTCAAGTTTCTTACGTGGAAGGCCGTCACGCTGTTGGCCTTGGCTTCTGCAAGGCGTGTGTTGGAGCACAAAAGCCCCTATTTGTATTTTCATGAAGATAGGGCTGAACTCAGAACTCGTCAGAAATTTCTTCCAAAGGTGGTGTCTGCGTTTCATATCAACCAACCTATTGTGGTTCTGGTGGTTACCGACACCTCTGCTACTTCAAAGTCCTAGGATGTTGTGAGGGCTTTGAAGATTTATGTGAAGCGGACAGCTCGTCACAGAAAATCTGACTCGCTGTTTGTTCTTTATGATTCCAATAAAATTGGGTGTCCTGCTTCAAAGCAGACAATTGCACGCTGGATCAGGCTTACTATCCAGCATGCTTATTCCACGGCAGGTTTGCCGTGTCCAAAATCTGTACAGGCCCACTCTACTAGGTCGGTGTGTTCTTCCTGGTCGGCTGCCCGGGGTGTCTCGGCTTTACAGCTCTGCTGAGCAGCTACTTGTCAGGTTCGAACACGTTTGCTAAGTTCTACAAGTTCGATACATTGGCCTCTGAGGACCTTCAGTTTGGTCAATCAGTTCTGCAGGAACCTCAGCACTTTCCCACCTGGTTTGGGAGCTTTGGTACATCCCCATGGTACTAATATGGACCCCAGTATCCTCTAGGATCGGAAGAGAAAATAGGATTTTAATTACCTACTGGTAAATCCTTTTCTCGTAGTCCGTAGAGGATACTGGGTGCCCGCCCCGTGCTTTGTTCTTCCTGCACTGTTACTTGGTTTAAGTATTGTTGGTTCAGCTGTTGCTGTTCCTGGTTTAAAGTTTGGTTAGCTTGGCTTTCCTCTAGTTTGTGTGTGCTGGTTCGGAATCTCACCACTATCCTTTTATATCCTTCTCTCAAAGTATGTCCGTCTCCTCGAGCACAGTTTTGTAGACTGAGTCTGGTAGGAGGGGCATAGAGGGAGGAGCCAGCCCAAACTATAAATTTCTTAAAGTGCCCATGGCTCCTAGTGGACCAGTCTATACCACATGGGACTAATGTGGACCCCAGTATCCTCTACGGACTACAAGAAAAGGATTTACCGGTAGGTAATTAAAATCCTATTTTTGCTGTAAGAAAAAAATTAATTATGTGCATTACTTATTACTAAGACCAAATACTGCATACACAGAGAGGAGGCCAGATATTAGTTCATGGCTTGTAGGATATGGGTTTTTGCTGTCAATATATTTCACTTTCTTACAATTAAAATCTGCTGAGGTTGTTTTGTAGTTGCAACATGGGCACAGATAACTGGTTTTTGGAGATATCCCATTGTTGACACTTTTATCAATTAGGAAACTGCAAACTTGTAATTTTGGATACATTTAATTTCCTCTAAAGTAGAAAACTCAGTTGTTTGTGTCTTTCCGTGTACATGTGATCAGCATACAATGAAAGCAGCCATTTTCTAGGGTGGGCCAATATTTGGTTCACTACAAACAAGTAGCCCGTGATTAGTCGTCATGAATATTGATCATATCTCATGAATATTGGTCATGATACACTTCAATGAGGTCACCCATTCCTAGTGAACGCTTAAGATGCCTTTTCGATGTACCCACAAAATGTCCGCCTCCACCGTGTGCAGGCAGTAGTTTCCCTTTAAAATCAATCAACCACATTTCAGAAAAACATGCAGCAGGCTTAATCACAGCAAGTGTGACACCTACTGTAAATGTTGTAGCATTGTAATACATAGCAATTTGTTTAAAATAAATGCTACATTACCCATCAATTAAACTATATACACTATATATATCCTATTTAATAAAAGTATAATGCTGCTCCTCACCACTATGGGGGAAATTCAAGTGTGTTGCGCTCCAGCGGCCACTAGATGGTGCACAACGGAGCAATTCAAGTGTGCATATGGTTTATATATATATATATATATATATATATATATATAAACCATATGCAGCATTTCTCATCTAAGAAAAATGAAAAATGAAACATTGGGGGTAATTCAGATCTGATTGCTAGGCTACGTTTTCGTACAGCCTGCGATCAGGTCTAAACTGCGCATGTGTATGCACCGCAATGCGCAGATGCGTCGCACGGGTACAAAGCGGATCGCCGCTCAGCGATGGCTTTGTGCGAAGAATGCATTCGCACGGGCGATCGCAAGGAGATTGACAGGAAGAAGGCGTTTGTGGGTGGCAACTGACCGTTTTCAGGGAGTGTTTGGAAAAACGCAGGCGTGTCAAAGCGTTTGCTGGGAGGGTTCCTGACGTCAATTCCGATCCCGGACAGGCTGATGTGATCGCAACGGCTGAGTAAGTCCTGGGCTGCGCAGAGACTGTACAAGATCTGTTTGTACAGCTCTGCTACACATGCGTTTGCACACTTGCACAGCTAAAATACACTCCCTCTGTAGGCGACGACTATCTTATCACAGCAGTGCAAAAATCGCCTGCTAGCAATCAGGTCTGAATTAGGCCCATTGTCTAGTTAGTAAACAGTTCTCAGAGAACACTGAGCCATATAGGCGATGTAGGTGAAACTTACTTTATTTATAGTCCTCAAGCCTAGAACAAAATCTGGTCTCTTCTCTGGAAGATGCTTGTATGGTATGTAAAACTAAAACTGGGATTGGTATTCACGAAGAAAGCTCCATTGGCAAAGTGACGGTATTATTAGAAGTAAACCTCAAGAAAATTATGTCACATTGTGATGAAGTCATCAGTGCTAGACAGCCACATAACATTGCAGTGCTTATTCCAAGCCCAATTTCGATGGACAACTGAATATATTGCTATAATTGAAGCTCTTAAATTTTGCTCATTTTCTGCATTATATACAGTAAATGCAATGGAGAGGTGACTCCAATGGTTAATGGAAGTGACTAGGCCTTCCATTAACCAATCATCATTCAGCCATGGTTAATGGAAGGCCAGTGACTAACCGTGACATAATCTTCAACGTGGTTGTTAATTAGCACATTAAATCTCACATATATACCACCACCCTTCCCCAGAAACGAGGTGGGGCGAAGCCATTGCTTAGTGAACACCACAGATTGATGAAAAGATGAGGATGGAGACAGGATGTGTTGGAAAGGTGGGATGAGGTGAGACAGACCGGTTCTGCACTTACCCCTCAGCCCCAGCAGCTGGCCCCGGTGTAGGACTACCGCTAGCAGAGGTGGAAGGGTTGGAAGCAATCAAAAGGAAGAGAAGGGAGGCGTTTGGGAAGGAGAAGGGTAGAGCATGAAGAACACAAAAATAAGAAATTATTGGCAGGATTTTCAGGGAGGAAAATCTATATTTTGGGGTCAGTTATGATGCAACTACTAAGATGCTACTCAAGGTGTACATTACTGATATAAAAGGTGGAACAAAATCTGCTAATTTGAGGTACTAGTCTACTACTACTACTACATGGAATAGTAACCCCTGGTAATGAGGCATAGACATAGTATGTCTTTTTATGGCTTCGCTCTTATTCTACAGACATCCTCTTATAATCACTTACACACCCACCGCCCTCCAGCCTTGTTTTCTCCGAATAATCTTGGTTTTGGGACCTTAGTACATTGGCCCATCCACTTTACTTACTAACAGAAGCCTAGACACACGTGATTATGTGTAGCAATAATAATACATTGGGTCTGTTCCCCTGTTGCATTGGAAATGATTCCAGCATGTTGTGTTGACGCGTTTGAATCATGTCATGCAAAGCGCTCATTTGAGTGGCGTCTCACCCTGCCCGTGTAAGGCAGCCTCTCTTCCCCAACTTACTTTCTGTCAGCGGTATGGAGATGACCACTCCATTTCCAGTTCCCACCCACAGCCGATTGCCGGCGATAAGCAGCGCTGTGATCCGTACGAATGAAAAGCCCAGCTTCCCAGTGCCTACAGATCAGAGAAGCCGTGCGACAGTCATTAGTGCATTATTACAGTGTCGGAGGTCAACACCTTATTAACATCACAAAGCACTTTCATTCTGGACCCAACCTGCGCACGTCAACGTGATCACCTGCTCTTCACTCTCAGGAGATAACCCAGTAAACATCTAATTTAGAACCATCACTTTTATTATCATTATTCCTGTTTATTAATCTTGCGCCACTATATTACGTAGAGCTACAGACAAAATATCTGGCATTCACACACGTCCATGCCAGTATGTTTTTGGAGTGTCAAAGGAAACCGGAGTACTTGGAGGAAATCCATGCCGACACTGGGGGACATACAAACTCCACACAGACCGGGCCCTGGTCGGGAATTGAACTTATGAGCCCAATGTTGTTAGACTAACCACTGTGCCACCACACTGCTACTTTTTTATTTTATCTCTCAGTGTACTGCCTGATGCCTTGAACATCTCAGCTTTGCTTAAATACTGCCATCAGGCTACCTCCCTCTTGCTTGCACCTCATGGCATCTGTCTGTCAACCCTTCCCACTAGATTGTTAGCTCTTCAGAGCAGGGCCCTCTTTCCTCTTGTTATCTAAGCCCTCTTCTCGACACATTTCACTTGCAGCTCCCTCCTACTCAGCAACCATCTTTACCGCTTTTGTTCCTGCTGGTAAAGGCTCATCTCCATCTATGGCCACCAGCCCCAAGTAGTACAATGATCACTCCCTCACTACTTACATCTTAGCTGTATTATGTCTTGAGAATTGTGGTGCTCTTTGTTACCTGTACTCTATTTTTGTTATTTATTTACTGTAATGCTAAGTTTGTCTCCCTGTACTGTCCTTTGTACGGCGCTGCGAAACACTTGTGGCGCCTTATAAATAAAATGTAATAATAATAATACTGCTCACTTTACTATCAATGGTTTGTATGAACCCTGAGAGTGTGGGGACCTCAGGACTATCTTTATTACGTGGCACTTTTCTTTAACTGAAGCTTTATTTTACAGTGGACAACAATGCATCTAGTATAACGTTTCTTTGCCAAAGTACCACTAGAAGGTACAAAATGCATCCCACGAAGAGTACAGGACGAGACGCCATCTCCGCAGACTCTAAGCTGGTGCAAAACTCGGGTCTTCTTGTGTAGTGGAGACAGCCCTGTGGTGGTCATTTCGAGTTGTTCGCTCGCTGCTATTTTTAGCAGAATTGCTAATATGCTAAAATCCGGCAGTTCTGCGCATGCGTATGCACCGCAGGGCGCACGCGCTAAGCAATTTTACACAAAACTATGCTATTTTACTCATGGGCAAACAAAGCTTTTCAGTCGCTCTGTTGATCGGAGAAGGATTGACAGGAAGTGGGTGTTTTTGGGTGGTAACTGAGCGTTTTCCGGGAGTGTGCTAAAAAACGCAGGCGTGCCAGCAGAAAACGCGGGAGTGTCTGGAGAAACGGGGGAGTGGCTGGCCGGACGCTGGGCGTGTTTGTGACGTCAAACCAGGAACTAAACGGACTGAGCTGATCGCAACCTAGGAGTAGGTCTGGAGCTACTCAGAAACTGCACGGAAATACTTAATAGCAGAATTGCTAATCTTTCGTTAGCAATTCTGCTATGCTAAGATACACTCCCAGAGGGCGGCGGATTTGCATTTGCATTGCTGCTAAAAGTAGCTAGCGAGCGAACAACTCGGAATGACCACCTGCGTCTCTACACTCTGCAAGAGTCACTTCTAAGATTAACCCTTCACGTCTCTTGCTCCCATTTCAATTTTATGACTCCTCAAACTGGAATGTCATTCTCACTGCTCCCTAAAACTTGGTGCACAGGTGCCGCTTACTTTTATACGCAAATGGAATTAGGATATGGCATTGCTCACCTAACATTTTACTGACATAAGGCTCAATATCTACGTCCTGGAGGTGCTGATGGGTGTGTGCATGGTACAGCCGGAGCGTGGAGTCTAGACGAATGGATACCCATACCCCGTCTCCGATCCATGCCAGTTGCCGCACCTGACTTTCTCTTCGGGGGTGGGCATCAAATGACTTCTGAAAGTTATATAGGGAGAATAGTTTCATACAATAACAAAGTGTATGCTTCAGTTATTTGGCATCATCCAAATATGGTCACAAACGTCAGACACCCAAATATTTACGCAATTGTTCCCCTACGTAGGGGTTCTGACTGCACAGCTAGATTAACAGTATCATCTGTATGTGCAGTAATACAAGTGTGAGCAATCACAGGGAAGTTAAATCTAACACTGGTGGTAATAGGATGAACGCAGAAAAGGGTTTGTAAAGCTAGGTCCACACTGTCAGATTTTTTGGGGTCGTCCCGGCAATCGGACAATTTTTCGGGAAACTGTAGGCACCAATATCTGAGCTACACACTAAAAGATTTGATTTTTAAAGTTACCATTTTTCTGCCACATCACACTGCATTTGCCTATGTCCGCCCACAAATAGGATGATGTAGTGAGAGGAAAACAGAGGAAATATGGGCAGATTATTGAGAACACACACACACACTGCTCAATATTGGGAAATTGTGGCAGATATTTTTGGTTGGTACAATAGACCGGAAAACCGTTTGTTCGTGTGTGTGGGCAAGATTTTCCCATATTATTGTCGAAATGCCGACACGATCGTTCGTACACACTAAACAGTAACTTTGGTCGATCTTCCAATTATTGGCAAATCGGCCCAATAATTGTATAGTGTGTACCTAGCTTTACTCTTTTTACAATGTTTCTTCAAAGTCACAGACTAAAAGCTGGACAGTTAGGTGCGATGGTACATATAGAGAGGCTGTGTTTGCAGTTTTATTGTAGTTACATTTGCTGTACAGTTGAGTGCAAGCTTCTGTTCTCTGTAGTCAGCTATGTCCTGCAATGGGTGGTTAAGATGCTGGGATTACTCCTCAGACATCTCCTCAGTCTGGATAATGTAGCCTTCTAAGTCTTATACCTGTGTCAGTGACTGTCGTTATTGGCTCTTCTATATAAGAGTGGCTGGCTTTTAGGTTCAGTGGTCCTCTCGCTGTAATCAGCCTCCGATCTGGCCACCTACCTCTATCTGCATGGTTTTAGGTTGAATCACGTGTATTTTGTTCTTGTAGCCGCACCAGACTCGGTCATAGACTACAGCCATGCAGCGGATGGAGTGATGGGTGTGCCCGAGGTCCATCAAATGATAATTACTGAGGTCCCATTGTCGGTCTTAAAAGAAAAGTAAAATTAATTCAACAATTTACAGTTCCCGATTCAGATTCAATTCCAAAATAAAACATTTGTTAAATTCCTATAAAAATCACATAAAATGCAATTAAATGGCCACCGACCCCTTTCTCTGCAGCTCTCCTGCCCACCACACCCTGAAGTCTTCATGCGTCATCCAGTGATCAGCCGCTTCTACTGGATTAGCGGATACTTTGGGGGCAATGTGTTAGACCCATGAAAAGCTTTACTTGTCACAAGATATTTTATTCACATTATTTGGTGAACTACCACTAAATGAATTTAATCTGAACTAATTACAGTTATAGGGGCATCCTCTCATTAAATTCACCGCAGAACATTTTAGAAAGAATTATTGATCTGTACTGGCAGTCCGCTCTTAAAGATACATTCATTTTCTATAAGTAGATTTTCATAACATCATTCAGGAGTTGATTCAGTTAGCGGAGAGCAGTCTAGACCGGCGAGTAAACGCGCACATGTGCCGCACTGACGGTAGTCCCGAACTCGCAGATTTTTGTTTTCAATTACATCTCTGGGTTTGTGGCTAGCTGGATCGACCCCCTTACTGTATGCTCATTGGGGTAAAATTGCTATTAGCACAGAGCCTGATGATTCAATTTCATATACCGGAGCGGATTCTGAATCACGCGCAAGTCGCAATGAGCATAGATCTCAGCATCCGGCAAAGAAAGAAATCGGCTTCTGCGCATACGCTGCATCCGGTATTCACCGATGGAGACTGAGCTGTGCATTTAGGGGCCACAATAACTGTGAAATTAGCATTTCTGGGTGGCAACTGGACAAAGATGTGATCGCATGGAACACTTCTATCTTGTAGGCGTGACATTTGCGTGTCGGCAGGCTTCTTAGCTTGATCGCAGCGTGCAGACAGATATGTGGCATCTGTTTCAACCAGATCTTTAGCAAACCGGTATGGGGCTGGTGTGAGTCCAATACTAATGATGACCACTGCGGATGTACAAGCAGTAGACGGGACAGGCTCCCACATGCAGTCGCCCGGACTTTTAGAATACAGAGGTGGATTCTCCTATTAGCTGCCCTGGCCGCACAGAAAAGCCACAGCAGCTGCCGCAGAATCAGCCCCAATCTCTGCTATGATTGTGCAATAATGCTGCTTCCTCCGGTGCGTAACTAATTTAAATAAACAACCACAAATGGAGCGTGCAGATATTTATTTTTTATGTGTATTCAAAAAGTTGAAAAGCACAAGATGTCCTTACCCTCTCCCCTGTGGAAGATCGCCAATGTTCCATCTGCCAGAGCTACAAGAACCCGTCCTTTCACGTGCCTGAGAAGTCATGAGATAACAGGGAATTTAGAACGCTGGGATGTATTTGGATCATCAGACACAACGCACCAATCACACCATTCTCCATCATATTCCTCATCTACAATCATTACTCGCACTGTAACAAGGATCATTCACAATCTGATTTATTTTCCAGGAACATAGCACTGCTCTGTAGGTAAGCGCTCTCAAGGAATGCTGAAGAATTTAGCTTGGCACCTAGGGCGGGATGCACAAACCCTCACTGGTACATCCCGCCACACATCGCAGTGACATTGCATTGATACTAATCGTATATGCACTGACATATGAGATTAGTACCACAAATAATAGCTCTACTGATAAGAGCTGTCCTTTGCGATCAGCGACGGACACTGAACTTCCGGGTTTATGACCCGGCAATCCGTCTGTGCATGCGCACAAGGACGCAGCAGCCATGGAGGTTGATAGGAGTGATCCAATCAAGCGTCGCCCTTAGGTACATGCCTAATGGGAAATTCACCACTGGGTGTACCAAGAAACTACTTTGTCTATGACCACCTTGATGGACCACCCTACACATGTAAGGATACACGCCTCCTATTGATGGCTTCAATAAATATACTACTTGGCTAAAGGCGTATACTTGTGATAGGTCCTGTTCAGCAGGTAAAAGCATTTGTCACCTGTATTAAAATTGCCCCATTTACTGTCCCCCCTGTTTAATAAAAAAGAGATACAACATGAGCAATGTGCCCCTCTACACTCTCAGTGGGTTATTCAGGTCTGTTAGCAAACCGAAAAAGCACTCTAATGGGCCAAACCATATTGCACTGCAGGGATGGGGGGGGCAGGGGGGGGGGGGTATGGGGGCAGATGTAACATGTGTAGAAAGAGTTAGATTTGGGTGGGTTATATTGTTTCTGTGCAGGGTAAATACTGGCTGCTTTATTTTTATACTGCAATTTAGATTTCAGCTTTTTTGTTTTGCTAACAAACCGAAATAAGGCTCTCAACCATTTTGAGGCTGGCGGAAACTATAGCAGGTGGCCTCCAGGCTCATTGTCATTTTGTTATAGGGGAAACCGGAAAGGACAGAACTGGCCCACAAGGGTAAAGGGGAAACCCCTGGTGGGCCCACTGTCTTGAGGCCCAGTCCCTCCTCTAGGGATCAGGTTCCAGACTGTGCACTTTAAAAATTCAACATATCTTACATTATTCTGCACAGGACTCTGGTGTAGTTTCTGCAATGCATTGCTGTTATTAATCTGGTACATTGTCATGCATGGACTAGCAATATGTACTGTATATTTAACAAGGGGCCAGTGGCGTATCTATAATGGGTGCAAGGTGGGCGGTGCATACGGGCCCCTAGGTCCAGGGAAGCCCACACCGCCCACCCTGCACCCAACTTTTTAACACTTACCCCACATTGGCAGCAGCAGCGCCCCAGAAATCCCTGGGGAAATGGTGTGGTCGCCATTTTCCCGGTACTTTGCGCATATGCAGTAGGAAGATCGCCAGGAATATGGCTGCACTGTGCCATTTTCCCGGAGACCTGCATATGTGCACTATACTCTGGCACAGCAGTAGAGTCTACTAGTGACCCTAGTGCTCCGAGTCACTGTGCTGCTGGCTGGAGAGGAGGGAGCCTGAACAAAGACTGCCCACGGGCCTCCTCCTTTCTTAAAACGCCCCTGCAAGGTGCCCAGACCATGCACTCTCCAGTGGTTAGCCAAGTAACTATGATGGCCGACCACACACCCTCTGGAGGCTGGTCACACCCTTAAGCATAGGACCCTACCACTGCATTCCCCCTCTGGGCCCTTAATGCCCCAGTCTGACACTGAAACCAAGCTAGGCTATCTAGCACTGGATGAGGAATTGGGGTGTCACGGATGCAGCCTGCTTTGTATTGTGTATGGGAAGTGTTTTGTCTCACTTGTATATTATAATGATAAAAAAAATAAATGCAAAATTGGTGACCGCATTATGGTACAACATAATAATGTGAGAACAGCTAAGAGACAAACAATGGCCCGCACACATACGTACTACTGAAAATCTGATTTTGTCTTTACTTACACAAGACTCAACACTGAATCCTTTAGCTTTATAGAGTGTAGACACTTCTTCCAGTTGGAGACAGCAGAGTGTACATACAACCTGGGGTATAATGACAGAATCTGGATTACTGATATATGCACATACAAA
Organism: Pseudophryne corroboree; assembly: GCF_028390025.1. Lineage (NCBI taxonomy): Eukaryota > Metazoa > Chordata > Amphibia > Anura > Myobatrachidae > Pseudophryne > Pseudophryne corroboree. The sequence goes on along the minus strand of NC_086450.1, from coordinate 402,903,631 downwards.
TTACGTGGAAAGTAGTGACTACCATGAGAGGTGGCGATCTGTCACAGTATGGGTATGTCCCATATTCTACGTTACAGGATTTATTTATTTTTTTACAAGTATATTTATGTCAGTGAAATGCGTTGATCTTCCTTCTGGCAGAGGAATGCGTTGCGTTCAACAATAACTGCATAGAATTTCAGGGCAACTGATCTGGATTCAGGATAACATACCAGCCATTCTGTGCTCCTAACCACATTGTGGGGGCAGCACTAGTACCGGCTGGGGTCTCATTGTTTGGCTCCATCTCTTGCTGTGCTGTGTTCACTTCAGGCTTTAGATGACCAGAATCACTAGCATCAGGAAAACAAAGACAAAAAATAGGATTTTGGTACTTACCAGGTAAATCCTTTTCTTTGAATCCATAGGGGGCACTGGAGTACTCTTGGGATATGGACGGTGCGTAGCAAAGGAAGGCACATTTAAATATTTAAATGAGCAACCCTCCACTTCCCTCCTCCATACTCCCTGGACATTCAGTGTTTTTTACTGAGCCGAATAGGAGCGACAGAGAAGTGAACAATGGAGAATTACTTACATTATAAAATAACTGACAACAATAAAGTTGACACATAACGTTACTGACAACTAAACAGTTGACACTATAACCGATAGAACTTGAAAGTTTAAACCAGTCGGTGAGAATGTGTTACCATAAGATCCCCTGAACTTACCACAAACCAGGTAAAAACTGCTCTGGGTGGGCGTCCAGTGCCCCCTATGGATTCAAAGAAAAGGATTTACCTGGTAAGTACCAAAATCCTATTTTCTTTTTCATCCACTAGGGGTCACTGGAGTACTCTTGGGACGTACCAAAGCTTCCCCCGTGGGCGGGAGAGCTGTTTGGCACCTGTAACACTAGGCGGCCAAAGCTATAAGCTGATGCCGCAACGTATCAAACTTGTAAAAGCGCACCAACGTGTGCACTGCTGGCCATGTAGGGGCACGGCAAAACTGCATCGTAGAAGTCCCACGACCAGCTGCCCATGAAGTTCCCACAGAACGTATGGAATGAGCTGTTACTAATGGAAACAGCTGTAACCTAGCATGAAGGTAAGCTTGACGTATGGTCAGTTTAATCTATATGAATAAGATCTGCTTAGAAGCTGGCCAACCCAGCTTGGCCGCATCAACGTATTCGTCTTACGAAATGTAGACGTTCGGGATACATAAACGTACCACAACCAAAGTTTCATTATTTCCTGTTAACACAGGACCTACTATTGGTTGATTGAACTACTATTGGTTAATTGATGTGAAAAGATGACACTATTTTTGGCAAGAAAGCGGGATTGGTCCGAAGATCCGCTCTGTCATCATGAAACATTAAATACGGTGACTTGCATGACAAGGCACCCAAAGTTGAAACCCGACTTGCCGAAGCTAGGGCTAGAAGAAAAATAATTTTCCAAGTGAAAACTTAATATTCACTTGTTGTAAGGGTTCAAAATATGAAGACTGTAAGAAATCTAAAACCAGATTCAAGTCCCATGGCGCTGTAGGTGGAATGAATGGAGGCTGTACTCTGAGGACACCTTGCAGAAAAGTGTGTACAGACGGCAATAGAGCCAAACGTTTTTGAAATTAAATTGACAAAGCAGATACCTGCACCTTTAGTGTAGATAAACGCAGTCCTCCATCTAACCCCGTCTGTAGAAACAACAAAAGACGGAATAACTTGAAAGATGATGTCGGAAACTTCCGAGCTTCCCACCAACCTATATAGGCACGCCATATTCTGTAATAATGAGCTGCCCTAACCGGCTTCCTAGCTCGTAACATGGTTGGTATAAATTTTCCTAAGAGTGCGGTCTCAATAGCCACCCCGTTAAACGCCGCCGCGCTAACTTGGGGAGCGGACAAACACCTCGGGGCGGCAGCGGAAGCTGGCCGCCCCGCTCACATACCTGCACGTAGTAGCTGCTGGCCCTGGTATGGTTAAGTTGTTTGGTCCTGAATTGGACGCATGGATTGCTGAGGCTACGGGAGGAAAGTCTGTTTTCTTACCATTGCCTCTACCGGTAGCAAGAAGGAGGTACGCTGGACCTGCGAGTAGTCTGCGAAGATCCGAGAACCAAGCTCTCAGAGACCAATGAGGCGCTACTAGTATGACTGTGGCGGACTTTCTTGTGATCCGTTTTAGCAACCAAGTGGAGGAGTGGAAACGGTGGAAATAGATACACGAGGCTGTACAGCCACGCGATTGTGAGCATCCGCCGCCACTGCCGTTGGATCTGGCGTTCTGGACACATACTGGGCGTTTGGTGATTGTGGCGAGATGCCATCAGGTCCACTTGAGGGTAACCCCACCTCTGGACCAACATTTGAAACACCTTTGGATTTAATGCCCATTCTCCTGGATGAAAATCCCGACGACTGAGATAATCGGCCTCCCAGTTGCCCACTGCCGGAATGAACACTGCCGACAATATCACTTGGTGATGCTCGGGCCAAATGAGGATTCAAGCTACTTTCCGCATTGCCATGCGGCTTCTCGTTCCTCCTTGTTTGTTGTATGCGACCGTCGTCGCGTTGTCTGACTGCACCTGGACAGACTGAAACCGAAGCATGTGCACTGCTTGTCGGAGCGCATTGTAAATTGCCCGTAGTTTCAGGACATTTATAGACAGCAATCTATTGTGATCCGCACAGAGACTCTGGAGCTGATAATTTTGAACTACAGCTCCCCAACCTCTGAGTCTAGAGTCCGTCATTAGAACTATCCAATGACCGGCGCTGAATTGTGCGGTTAGATTGTGTACTTTGAGCCACCAGATTAGAGATACTCTGGGCCGTGGCGACAACCTCCCCCTGTGGTGAATCTGCAGATGCGAGCCCAACCATTGTGCGAGCACCTCCAGTTGAAAAGGACGTGAGTGAAACCTTCCGAACTGAATCGCTTCGAAAGCCGTCACCCTTGTGCCTAAGAGGCGAATGCACAAATGTACCGAGACTGAGCGTGCTTGAGCACGAATTGTCTGTACTTTATGTTTTGGTAGGTAATTTCTTTGATCTACCGTATGGAGAATCATTTCTAGGAATTTAAGTGATTGAGACGAATTCAGAAGTGATATCTTGAATCTGACAATTCCACCGTGTTGAACTAGGTCATTGTATGTTAGTAATATTTGTTGAACTAGAGCTGTGATGAGAAGGTTATCTAAGCACAGAACCATTATCACCAGCCGGGATCTGAGAATAACTTATCCCAGACATCACCCCCGTGACAACCCGAGGCGCTGATGAGAAACCAAACAGGAGAGTTTGAATGATGGACTGCCCACGTCTAATTATGCCAGATGTAGTGGCAAAATTTTGAATACGCAAAAACGCATTCTTGACTTCTAGGGAGAATATGATTTCAATGGTTGTAAACCTGCAATCACTGACCGCATGAATTCCACTGATTGAGCCACTTTTGGCATATAACAGTCGGCTGGGTGCGGTACTACAAACAAAATTGTAATACCTTGAATCTAGGAGCCACTGAATTGCGGTCTACAGAACTGCCTTTTTGTCTTCTGACACAGGCCGGCTAGTCTTGGATGTAGCCTTGACAAACCACAACAAAGGTGGTAGACAATGGAACTCTATGTGTGATTGAACACTAATTATGTAACCGCCGATCTGTAACCGCAGATCTGTGGATTTCAGTAATAATGTCGAATGAGACATCCGAAGAATTGCTTGCCCAAAAGACGAAACAAGACAATTAAAAAACCTTGCCATGCCATTGGCTTGGCAGCAGCCATTCTGTCTGAACGACGGTTAAACCACGTTCTCGAGCACGTGTCGTGTGTTGTAGAACAACTGGAAAAGACTGAGGTTAAAAAGATTTGAACCCTGGTGCAGTTTTCCTTGTAAGAACTGGTGTGGCAATGGCTGTAAATAGACTCTCACACCGGAGCGTAAGAACTGAAAACGTTCTAATTTAGGAGTAAAGAACACATTTTCGTGTAAGGCCACGCAAAGCGTCTGTCCACTACAAAGAGTGATGACGGACTACGAGAACTAACATGGCTGACAGCTATAGCAGACATGCGTAAATTCTCAGGCGATATACCAATGTAAGTAACAAGCCGTCGAAACTGATTTGAGGCCAGAACTGGCTATTAACTACGTCTGCGACTATAATGTCGGTAACCCAAACCCCAACTACAGCATAACCATTGTCTTTAGCATAGGTGGAATGTCCACTCTGACTAGTTATTAAGTGTAGGTGCAGGCGGGACCAAGACAGTTTTGACACCAAGAAATGCTGTCATAGCCTCTGGTATATTGAATGGCTTAATAATAGAATTAGAACTATGAACCCACACACACCCGCACAGGTGCTCGCTGCGTTCTATCGTATAGGAACGCTTGCATCTGAACTAGGTTCCTTAGTGGCATTAAAAACTCAGAACCTTGCGTCTGGTATTGAATCTTTTTGTACCACACAGCCGATGTTAGCATGCGCCCTTGATGGGTACTGTTTTCTTATTATATATTATCAGTTACTTAAATAGCGCAGACATATTCCGCAGCGCTCTCACAGATAATACATAACCCTCCAGATGAGCCTGTGACTATGTTATAAACAGTTAGATGTAGCCGCTCAAAAAGGATTAGGATATATATCCGGATGCTTACTGGTATTCCCACTGTGCACGTGGACCCTTAGATAAGTAACGTGCACATAACTAGAAAAGAATTGCTGCACACTTTCTTGTGACAGAAAATTCCTAACACCACCCCTGCTCCTCTAGTGGGGAAGTGTTGTAGAACAGCAGAAAAAAATTCCTGGATAAAGAACCAGGAAATGGAGTTAAAATGGTGTCCAGCCATGTGCTTAGTGCCATGTGCTTTCACAAATCTTAAGTATAAGAAAAAATAACCAATATTGAGCATTTTCAATTTACAGTAATATTAGTTACAACAGATCAGGCATACATTACATATTACCGCCTATATACATATGTAGTATACTCCTATACTACAATATCCATAGTGAATCCCTATGCATATTTTAGTTCTAACATAATATGCATATTCTTGATAACATTGCACCTCGTGCTGCTGTATAATCATTCCCCCTTGTGTCCTGCGATCTCCCTGTGCAGCCGTAGTGCTGTTCCCTTCTCCCTCACCATAGCTAGCAGAGGAGAGCCGGGGAGCCGGAGAGCAGCGGGGGACGGAGGTAGAAGCCCAGCGGCGGCAGCCTGTCTGTCCGCGGCTGGGCTGAATAGCGGGCAGCGGGAGTGCACTGTGATCAGTGTGTTCCCGCTGAGATAATCATCCCCCCTTGCAACGTGCGGCCAGAGCACCGGGCGGACAGTTAGGCACGGGCGTCTAGGTAGCGGCGGCCAGCGGGGAACATGGAGCGGGCGGCCAGCAGGGTGTATGTAGCGGCGTCCCGCGGGGTCTGTAGCGGCGGCCAGCGGGGAGCATGGAGCGGGCGGCCAGCGCGGAAGACCACGCTCCCAGCACCTGCTGTGTGTCTGGGAGCGTGCAGTACTGGGGGAGTACACTAACCTTGCGGAAGCTGTGGAAGCTAACCGCACGATGCAGTCTCTCCTTCGTCTTGTGGCAGCAGCGCTGAAAGCGCCTGTGAAAAAAATTACGACTCCTCTAAAATCTCCTCCACCCAGCTGGAGGAGAGGGCCGCTCAATCCTGGACCCTCACTTCTCTGTAAGTGGGGAAAGGACCGCATGCTGCCTGGCTGACACGGCCGTGCTTTTCCTGCAAGCGCCCACGTGTCAGCAGCGGCTGGAGGCAGTACAATTCCGGACCCACACTTTTTAGTAAGTGGGGAAGGTATTGTCTGTAAAATCAATCAAAAATGATAAAAAGTAAAATCAAACGTGAGCTTTCAGCTCATGATGTGCTTCCTTGAGGCACATAAAAACACTGAATGTCCAGGGAGTATGGAGGAGGGAAGTGGAGGGTTGCTCATTTAAATATTTAAATGTGCCTTCCTTTGCTACGCACCGTCCATATCCCAAGAGTACTCCAGTGACCCCTAGTGGATGAAAAAGAAATGTGATTACACATTAAACATCTCTTTTCAAGTAATTCTTAGTACAAAACTGTAGCTAAAATATTTTGTTTTTGTTAAGACCCTACTCTCCCACTGTAGCCCTGAGTGGTTGTGTGTAGACCTACTTTAAGTATGATTGTACCTGCAGAGCCTTCCATTCGCTACTGGTGCTGGATCAGTGAAGACATGCTCTGTTAGGGGTCCCGGTCGCACCTGTGTTGGCTCTGCTTCATTAGTCGAGGACTCTGGAACCTCCAGAGCTTCTGTAGCTTCTTCTGCTGATTGGTGCTGGTTGAGTTTTCCATTACTTACCGTAGAGACCTCCCCTAGTAGGAAAGACCATTGAAATGTTTCATTATCACTACACAAGGCCTTGTAGAAGTGACATACTCATAGCTTTAACAATAGGTTACTTAAGGACCACAAGATAACTCTGTGTTCATTTGACAACTAAATAAAGCTGTCAAATCAAAGCTGACAAACCTGGTGAACATTTTAAAAATCATGGTAACTCGACTCCTACTTGTAGGGACAACCATTCATGAGAATGCAGCCTGTGTGTACACTAGTAAGTAAGTGCCCCATGCCTGGGTGATGTCATTACTTCCAAGTGCATTAACAGGTGGAGCACTGGTACAAAATGGCCGCCATCACCGGGAATAGGCAACAGGTATACTTTCATTTCCAACGGGGAATTAAGTAACCAACATCACTAACCTCGACTCTTGTCCAGTACTGGGGTGTCACCGCGAGAAGAACAATTGCTCCGCGGCACATTGCATCTAGTTGCGCACCCTACAATAGTGATTCCTGCCAAGACTCCATCAGTGTCACCTGAGTCCTCTGGGTTAACATCGCCCTCCAGGAAAATCTCACCCGGTGGGTAATCACTGTCGCTGGCAGCTGCAGAACACAAAATGACAGGGTGAAGATGTAGCCGAGCTCCATAGGAGGAGAACCTAGTAAAAGTAAAAGTACAGGCTGCTAATTATTATCCTTTAATTTGCACAACTGCAGTATATTATCCCGCTCCGCAAGTACAAACTGCTAACAGAGGAAAAGCTATTACATGATGGGGCATAGCAGCAAGATTGTAGTCTTACCCTAGTACGCCTAACACATCCAATTCAGTCATCCCAGGCCTCATCTCCTCCAGCTGCTATTTATTTCTCTACATGTGTAGCTATTCCGTCTACTAAATATGTCATATCTTATTAGCCCCAATGTGTGGAAAGAGAACAACCCCTGAGCCAGAACCGTATCAGATATACCGCTGTCAGGAGTAGTGTCGGACTTAGAGGCAGGAGGAATATAATCTCAGTACAGTCACTACTCCTCAGACTTCTCACTGTGTGATCTTCCCTGATGCAGCGGCCTGTCTTCCACTCTTGTGTTTGTTACATGCGGACTGAAGAGCTGAGATTGAACACAGATTTATATACTGACCTGCAACACTCACAGACTGCTGGTTATTGTTTTTATTCTAGCCATGCTCCTGATTGGCCCCAGCATGTTTGACACTGCCTGCTATTCTCCTGAGCTCTCCTGTCTGACATTGCCACCAACCCAGATTGTTTGCTGACTACTCTCTGTTGTCACCAGCCCTGACCCTTGCTAATTTACTGCTTTGCTCTTTAGCCATCTGCCCTGACCATGTTGTAATGGTCCCCATACATCTGCGTCTGTGATTCCCCTATCCACAGACACCGCCAACAGGATCTGCCGATCGCAGCCAGCAATGATCGGCGTTCCTTTGGGAAATCGTGGAAATTAAACATGCTAAAAATTCCTGATTCCCGATCTCAACCAAAAAAGGTCGGGATCGGGGTAATGTTTAATATTCCCAATCCCCCGACACAGTCTTCTGGGGATCCACATCTCAGATGTATTGGGGCCATTAGTCGCTTGCTTCTGAATGCTGCTCCATTTTGACTAGCTATCCATTAAGCTTTAATTTAGTATTGATGTGTTCACTCCTCTGGTAGTATGTTCCATACAAATGGATGTGGTATACACACACACACACACACACACACACACACACACACATATACAGTATAATTATTTAATATAATTAAACATAAATTATAGCATCAATCCCCTTATTTAATAGCAATATATATTGAGATGTATACAGTGTGTATAAATTTATATATATATATATATATATATATATATATACTCCTCCCGAAATCACGGCACTGGAGACTGTTTGTATGTGAGCAAATAACTTGTATTCAGGTAGACGCACGTTTCGGAGCTACAGCTCCATCCTCAATACCTTACAAGATCAGTGCCATGATTTCGGGAGGAGTGCATGTGATTTTACACTGCTGCACGGAGACTTGCTGCTGTCTCAGAGTTGGAGTGCCGGCTGCTATGGACTATATATATATATATATTATTTTTTTTAACTCTGTTCCCCTTTTATGTATTCCCTTTCTGCAGCCACACTGCATTCTTATTATCCATTGGTCAAAAGCATGCTGTAGCCTTATAATCTGTCAGCTGTCTCAACTGCTTTGTCATTTTCTTCTTTACCTCAGTAACTGATGCAAAACACGTTCCCATGGGTACAGAATTGACTTTAGGGAAAAGAAAGAAGTCACGCGGTGCTAGGTCTGGTGAGTATGGCGTGTGTTCTAGTACTGCAACCTATTTCTCAGCCAAACACTGCTTCACAGAGAGAGCTGTGTGGGCTGGTACATTGTCCTTATGGAGGATAAATCCATTTTCCCACAACTCTGGTCTCTTTCTTCTGATTCTTTGCCACAAAGTTTCTAGAACAGTATTGTAGTAATGATGATTCGCTGTTCCAAAATGCCTGTACAAATTTGCTTTCAATTGTCATTCAGCTCTGCAGTGATAAGCTTTGGAACGGTCTTAGCACAAACTTTTGTCATGTTAAGATCTTGATACAAAACTTGACTAACAGTTTCTTTGTCAATGTTTACCATTTCTCCTATCATTCGGATTTTGAGTTGAAAGTCAATTTCAAACATTTTTCTCAATTTTTTCCACAGTTTTGTTTGTTTTTGATCTGCAAGGTCTTGTTCTGTCAAGGTCTGTTCATCATCTTGTACATCCTCACAACCATCACTAAATCTTTTGTGCCACTCAAACACACATGCACGTGACATACAATCTGCCCTGTAAGATTTGGTGGGTGTTTTGTTCAAGTGAACTAAAAAAAATAACTTAGCACATTGCTCTACTTTTAAACCAAGCATTTTTAGGATGCACAGGAAAAACACAACTTCTTCGAACACTGTGTGACTGCAAACTATCTGTGTGATAGGGGTGAAACGTGCAAAACCGTTTCGGGATAGTCTAAGGTCAATGTTCCCCACTCCCTTTTACGTAGTATGGTTTATTTTTTACAAGAGTAGTATTGTTTTTTTTAACACACACTGTCTATTTATTCACACACACACACACACACACTAGTTTAACAGACCCAACATATACCGGGTCACCTCAGTCTCCTCTCTCGTTTGGCTCCTCACCATTTCCGGCTGGCCATCATCCCTCTCTGTTGTCCTCCTCCATCCTCTCCCCATTGCAGTTCCGTCCTGAACCCCCTCCGCAACCTTCCTCATTGATGCTCCATCTCCTGATCCCATGTCGTTGCCGCTTCACCCCCCTCCCCCGCTACCATACTTTACGGCCAATCCTCCTCTCCTAAGGCTATCCTGTCTCCCTTGCAGTGGGAGCTGTTGGGCTTGTACCCTGAAGAGATGGGACAGCCATCCACAATTATAGGTATATGTAAACTTGTACTGCTCGCATGAAGTCCAGGGAGCAACGGAATGCCGGTGAGTACACTGCACTCTATAGGACGGTTATGAGTGAAAAATGGAAGCTCATTCTACAGGTTTACACACATAATGGATGCAGGCAGCCAGAATCTCCAGGTCATCAACAAAACTGAGCTTTTCCCTGCACAAGTCTATACTTTGTGACATGAGTCTGATAGGACCTCTGGGTCATGCCTATAACTATTTTATAACCAGTTGCTAATGTGGTTTTTTTAATAATTTTCCTCCAAAGAATGCTGCTTAGTTTAGCTTCATTTATGTCTTACAGTAATCTTCAGCGTGACAGGACTTTTGAGTGTTTAATTACTTGCATCGAATTTGTGTATTTTGATGTTTTAGGACATTGGTAGAAATGTGCTTATACCCACAATATAGTATCAGTCTGTATGTGTGTGTGTAGGACATTACTGCACAATGCTGGCGTGGCAGAACAGGTCTGCGCCACACAGAGATGACAGGTTATGGCCAGTGTACATAGTAGACAGGTTTTGTGTCACTTTCATACCTGGGATACTGGAGATGCACAGCACATGGGCATTGCAAACTGTGAACTGGTCAACCAGAGTGCCCGGCTGGTTGGCATCTATAATCACAACCTTGCTAGTAGATAGTGTGCTGGTTAGGATCCATACACGGCTGGAAGTGGCATCTGCTTCATGAAGCTCCTTGGTCTGCAGAGAGGGAGAAAATGTATTCATCATTATGAGGCAGCATATTGTACACAAGTGGAGTTACATGCCAACATTCAGGATTGGAGAAAAGGTGCAAGATGCCCCCTGCCCCTCAGATGCTCACTCGTCCGCTCTGGCAGTGACACTTCCAGCCTGACACTGACAAGGGTGGGCAGCAGCAGCAGCACTACAGGTGAGCATTTCATTTCAATGATTAAACATCTCCCCTTTCCCCTTTACTTTAAAGCCCATAGGGTGGCAAAGGCACAATCCTGGGGGCGCCAGGAAAAGTAAATACACTAAAGGTTTGATACAGAGTGAGAACTACCCCAGTTTGCGTTGTGTGAATTCCATAAACTTGCCCTGCTCACAGATTACTGGTCTGTATGGTGCAGGTTAGCACAATTCTGGAATGTACACCCACATGTTGAGGGTAGGAGGGTCCCAAAGGTGGGATTCAGGGTCAGGTGAGAAGTGTTATGGCACTGAACATAAGGTGTGATGTAATACATGAGACGTGGTGACATCATCCGACGCTTTCATATATGTGTGACGTATGCCTAAGATAAGCATGGCTCATATGCTACCAGTAGAGATCAGCATGCACCTTCATTGGGATCAGTACGTAATCCCGCTGGACGGGATCCCGGCGGTCGAAATACCGACGCCGGAATCCCGACCACACAATCCCGACAGGGGTGGCGAGCTGAACGCAGCCTCTTGCGGGCTCGCTTCGCTCGCCGCGCTGCGGGCACGGTGCCTCGCTATGCTCGGCACACTATTATATTCTCCCTCTATGGGTGTCGTGGACACCCACGGAGGGAGAATATGTCGGGATTGTGGCGGTCGGGATTCCGGCGTCGGTATTTCGACCGCCGGGATCCCGTCCAGCGGGATGTTGACCGCATCCCCCTTCATTATGTCTATGTGGCCAATTTAATTAGTCAGGTGGTTCCATCAGCTGCATAATGCAGGTTATCCCAGGAGGATTGTTTCTGCCCCATTTTTCACCCCTTAAAGCTGCAAGCAAAAACAAGTGAAGTTTGGCCTCACGAATTACTAGCATCATGTGCAGGCTAAAACAAGAACCTTGTACCTAACTGAATCCGCACCGGACAACAGCTTAGTACATGAAGATCAGTGCTCTGCGGTCATTAACCTCCTCACCTTTTTCTTCTCTGGAGATGTATGCGTGCTCTTACTCTCGCCTTCCACTTCACGGTCGGAAGTCAGAGGATCCCGGCCAGATGCTGGTTTGTTCCCAGTAACAGACTCTTCCTCAAGTGGCTTCCAGCCAGTTAAGTCCACTCCGGCCGCACACCACAGCTGCGGGAGGATCACATCAATCTTTATCTAACTGCAGAGGGCGCTAGAGGAATAAAAGGCTCAGACACAATTAGGGTATGGAATGAACACAGGCTAAGAACGCTACCTTCATAGTGGGGTCTTTTTCCACCAGTGGTCTACAGTAGACGGGCACCGGGACATTTTTCATGCGGTTATCCTCTTGACCTCCATTTGGACTCAGCTGACAGGTCATTAAACAACACAGGAGTTCTGTGAAAATCTTCTCAAATACTAACGGAGCTGGTTACAGTCATAATAAAGTGCACACGTGGCCTACATGGGTTCACTACGGCTGGCCGGCGGTCGGGCTCCCGGCGACCAGCATACCGGCGCCGGGAGCCTGACCGCCGGCTTACCGACAGTGTGGCGAGCGCAAATGAGCCCCTTGCGGGCTCGCTGCACTCGCCACGCTACTGGCACGGTGGCGCGCTACGTGCGCCACACTATTTTATTCTCCCTCTATGGGGGTCGTGGACCCCCACGAGGGAAAATAAGTGTCGGTATGCCGGCTGTCGGGCTCCCGGCGCCGGTATACTGAGTGCCGGGAGCCCGACCGCCGGCATACAGAAGACCACCCGGCCTACATTAAGTAATTCTGGGAGCTGCAATATTTATGAAAAAGCAAATCACTGATTCTCGAGGAATTGGTGCCATCAATGAGGCATTTTGTGCCTCGTGCCTCAGCAATGTCCCCAGTTGCTATTGAATTTATATGGTTAACAGTCGTGCTAGCCACAAAATGGAGAACTTCACTGACTGAAAGCGACGAGTCCACTTCAATATTTTATTACATAATTGTTTTTTTTTCCCAGTGTACTAACTAGGGCCACCAACCTGCTTGTACTTAGCAGGTAAGCTCCACCCACAGGCTTGCAGGCGACCATCATCGTTACGCACGTGTTCCCGCACTTGGCGGTACTGCTCGCGTTTCTGCTCACGGCGAGCTGTGGACGTGCAGTCGCTGAGAAGAGAAGCCACAGTGTTACTCCTCAATCTGGAAGGAGAGAGAAAGGGATAGGGGGGAGCAGACTGTCAGGAGCATGAAGCAAAGCAGCTAGGGTTAGTGGCAATGCATGAGCAATGTTCCTTCTAAGCTACACCATCTATAAATGGAAATGTTAAAAGCTTCATATGATGAAGTATATAGCATTGAGAATCTGCCGTTCAGGACAACCCTGGAATATTCCGACTTGTCAGCTTAGAGGGAACAGTGTGCAAGAGCAATGGCTAAGCAGTGGGGAGCATACGCAGAGACCTTAACAAGGTCCAATCACAGTGCCCGAATCCAAATGTATCCCCAGTGAGCATTGCGAATGGTTTACACTGTTGCCATGGATACAAATTAACCTAGCTGCTATTTAAACCTGGGTAATTAATAATGTCAGTCCAAATGTGTGCCTTCATTAATATGGGTTCAAAGAATGGTATGAATTGATTAGTAGATTAGAATATTTTAAGCAAAAATTAAAGCCAAAACCTGCATGGTAGTAGCTTAATTAGTAAAATGGAAATATTCATTCTGATATATAATTACAGTTGTAGACACATATTTGTAAACAGCAGAAAGTAAACATATATTACACCAACATACCTGCTTTCATAATTAGAACCAAAAACATATCTACTGCACAAATACATTTAATAAATTAAAATAATGAATACAAATCCAGCTAGTTTGACCAGTCTTCCTATTAGGCATGTATTGTTTCATACCGAATATGAAAAATGTTTTTCAATGGAAGCAAAACGCAGCAAAATCTGGTTATAAAATGTTGAATTATTCTACTAATTATTATTAAAAAAAATTGTTCTCACAGTAAAAAGTTTACAAATATTTAATCTTTATATTTTTATATTACTGTATTAAAGTACATATTTAGTAAGGAGTGATATTCTTGTTACTAATCTTAAATGGTGCTCCAACAATCAGCTCCTGTTATTTTTCAAACACATGGCAGTTAGGAGCTGATTGGTTAGAGCACTTAAGATTAGTAACAGTTAATAACAAGAATATCGCTTGTTAACAAATACGCTCCTAAGTTAGTTAAAAATGTAACTCTGATACAAAAAAAATAAGAATTTACTCACCGGTAATTCTATTTCTCGTAGTCCGTAGTGGATGCTGGGCGTCCGTCCCAAGTGCGGACTTCTTCTGCAATACGTTCACTATTTCAAGTCACCATGATTGTGTCTTATTATTGTTTTTTTCTCTGACGTCCTAGTGGATGCTGGGGACTCCGTAAGGACCATGGGGAATAGACGGGCTCCGCAGGAGACTGGGCACTCTAAAAGAAAGATTAGGTACTATCTGGTGTGCACTGGCTCCTCCCTCTATGCCCCTCCTCCAGACCTCAGTTAGGGAAACTGTGCCCGGAAGAGCTGACACTACAAGGAAAGGATTTGGAATCCAGGGTAAGACTCATACCAGCCACACCAATCACACCGTATAACTTGTGATAACCATACCCAGTTAACAGTATGAACAACAACTGAGCCTCAATCAACGGATGGCTCATAACAATAACCCTTTAGTAAGCAATAACTATATACACGTATTGCAGAAGAAGTCCGCACTTGGGACGGGCGCCCAGCATCCACTACGGACTACGAGAAATAGAATTACCGGTGAGTAAATTCTTATTTTCTCTGACGTCCTAGTGGATGCTGGGGACTCCGTAAGGACCATGGGGATTATACCAAAGCTCCCAAACGGGCGGGAGAGTGCGGACGACTCTGCAGCACCGAATGAGCAAACTCAAGGTCCTCCTTAGCCAGGGTATCAAACTTGTAGAACTTAGCAAATGTGTTTGAACCCGACCAAGTAGCAGCTCGGCAAAGCTGTAAAGCCGAGACCCCTCGGGCAGCCGCCCAAGAAGAGCCCACCTTCCTTGTGGAATGGGCTTTTACTGATTTTGGATGCGGCAATCCAGCCGCAGAGTGAGCCAGCTGAATCGTGCTACAGATCCAGCGAGCAATAGTCTGCTTCGAAGCAGGAGCGCCAACCCTGTTGGCTGCATACAGAATAAACAGCGAGTCAGACTTTCTGACTCCCGCCGTTCTGGAAACATAAATTTTCAAAGCCCGGACTACGTCCAGCAACTTGGAATCCTCCAAGTCCCTAGTAGCCGCAGGCACCACAATAGGTTGGTTCAAATGAAACGATGATACCACCTTAGGGAGAAATTGGGGACGAGTCCTCAATTCTGCCCTGTCCATATGGAAGATCAGATAGGGGCTTTTACATGACAAAGCCGCCAATTCTGACACACGCCTAGCCGAAGCTAAGGCCAATAGCATGACCACTTTCCACGTGAGATATTTTAGCTCCACGGTCTTAAGTGGCTCAAACCAGTGGGATTTCAGGAAATCCAACACAACGTTAAGATCCCAAGGTGCCACTGGTGGCACAAAAGGAGGCTGAATATGCAGCACTCCCTTTACAAACGTCTGAACCTCAGGCAGTGAAGCCAGTTCTTTTTGAAAGAAAATGGATAGGGCCGAGATCTGAACCTTTATGGACCCTAATTTGAGGCCCATAGTCACACCTGACTGTAGGAAATGCAGAAAACGACCCAACTGGAGGTCCTCTGTAGGGGCCTTCCTGGCCTCACACCAAGCAACATATTTCCGCCATATGCGGTGATAATGCTTTGCGGTCACATCCTTCCTAGCTCTTATCAGCGTAGGAATTACTTCATCCGGTATACCCTTTTCCGCTAGGATCCGGCGTTCAACCGCCATGCCGTCAAACGCAGCCGCGGTAAGTCTTGGAACAGACAGGGCCCCTGCTGCAACAGGTCCTGTCTGAGAGGCAGAGGCCATGGGTCCTCTGTGACCATCTCTTGAAGTTCTGGGTACCAAGTCCTTCTTGGCCAATCCGGAACAATGAGTATTGTTCTCACTCCTCTTTTTCTTACTATTCTCAGTACCTTGTGTATGAGAGGAAGAGGAGGAAACACATAAACCGACTGGAACACCCACGGAGTTACCAGTGCGTCCACAGCTATCGCCTGAGGGTCCCTTGACCTGGCGCAATATTTTTTTAGCTTTTTGTTTAGGCGGGACGCCATCATGTCCACCTGTGGCCGTTCCCACCGATTTGCAATCTGCTCGAAGACTTCTTGATGAAGTCCCCACTCTCCCGGGTGGAGGTCGTGCCTGCTGAGGAAGTCTGCTTCCCAGTTGTCCACTCACGGAATGAACACTGCTGACAGTGCTTGTACGTGATTCTCCGCCCAACGAAGAATCCTTGTGGCTTCCGCCATCGCCACCCTGCTTCTTGTGCCGCCCTGTCGGTTTACATGGGCGACTGCCGTGATGTTGTCTGACTGAATCAGCTCTGGTTGGTCTCGAAGCAGGGGCTCCGCTTGACTCAGGGCGTTGTATATGGCCCTTAATTCCAGTATGTTTATGTGCAGACGAGTCTCCTGACTTGACCACAGCCCCTGGAAGTTTCTTCCCTGAGTGACTGCCCCCCATCTGCGGAGGCTTGCATCCGTGGTCACCAGGACCCAGTCCTGTATGCCGAACCTGCGGCCCTCGAGAAGATGAGCACTCTGCAGCCACCACAGAAGAGACACCCTGGCCCTCGGGGACAGGGCGATCAGCCGATGCATCTGAAGATGCGATACGGACCACTTGTCCAACAGATCCCACTGAAAGATCCTGGCATGGAACCTGCCGAAAGGAATGGCTTCGTATGACGCTACCATCTTTCCCAGGACTCGCGTGCAGTGATGCACCGACACCTGCTTTGGTTTCAGGAGATCCCTGACCATGGTCACTAACTCCTGAGCCTTCTCCTCCGGGAGAAATACCTTCTTCTGTTCTGTGTCCAGAATCATGCCCAGGAAGGGCAGATGCGTCGTAGGAATCAGCTGCGACTTTGGAATATTCAGAATCCAGCCGTGCCGTGGCAACACTTCCTGAGAGTGCGCTACGCTGACCAACAACTGCTCTCTGGACCTCGCCTTTATGAGGAGATCGTCCAAGTACGGGATAACTGTAACTCTTTGCTTCCGGAGAAGTACCATCATCTCCGCCCAGTGGCGTAACTACTGCCCCCGCAGTCCTCGCGGTGGCTTGGGGGCGAGGGGCTGCGGGGGTGCCACTGACTTTGCACAGATTGACTTGCGGACGAGCGTCCGCATGTCAATCTGCGGTCTCCTTCCCTCCGCTGCTGTAAGGAGGGACACGGAGCGCACATCGCGCGCCTCTCCTGTGTCCCTCCCTGGCTCTCCCCCGGCCAGTCTAATAAAGGAAGTGCCGTTCGTGAGCTCTGATTGGCTCACGAACCGGCACTTCCTTTATTAGACCGGCAGGAGAGCCAGGAGGGACACAGGAGAGGCGCGCTATGCGCTCCGTGTCCCTCCAACACAAAGGAGCGGGGGGGGGGGAGCAGGCACTGTGGGGGAATATCTGGCACTGGGGGCATATACCTGGCACTGTGGGGGGAATATCTGGCACTGGGGGCATATACCTGGCACTGTGGGGGAATATCTGGCACTGGGGGCATATACCTGGCACTGTGGGGGAATATCTGGCACTGGGGGCATATACCTGGCACTGTGGGGAATATCTGGCACTGGAGGCATATACCTGGCACTGTGGGGGAATATCTGGCACTGGGGGCATATACCTGGCACTGTGGGGAAGATCTGGCACTGAGGGCATATACCTGGCACTGTGGGGGAATATCTGGCACTGTGGGGGAAGATCTAGCACTGGGGGCATATACCTGGCACTGTTGGGGAAGATCTGGCACTGGGGGCATATACCTGGCACTGTGGGGGAATATCTGGCACTGGGGGCATATACCTGGCACTGTGGGGGAATATTTGGCACTGGGGGGAGCAGGCACTGAGGGGGCATATGTGGCACTGTGGGGGAATATCTGGCACTGGGGGCATATACCTGGCACTGTGGGGGAATATCTGGCACTGGGGGGAGCAGGCACTGAGGGGGCATATGTGGCACTGTGGGGGAATATTTGGCACTGGGGGGAGCAGGCACTGAGGGGGCATATGTGGCACTGGGGGGGGGGGTATATGTGGCACTGGGGGCATGTACCTGGCACTGTGGGGGAATATCTGGCACTGGGGGCATATACCTGGCACTGTGGGGGAATATCTGGCACTGGGGGCATATGTGGCACTGGGAGCATGGCCCTAGCAACAAGCACTACCCCCTAGCAACGCCCAGTGCATGAAACCCCTGGCAACAAGCATGACACCCAGTGCATGAAACCCCTGGCAACGAGCATGACACCCAGTGCATGAAACCCCTGGCAACGAGCATGACACCCTGAGCATGAAAACCCCTGGCAACGTGCATGGAACAAAGAGCATGAAACCGCTGGCAACAAGCATGACACCCAGTGCATGAAACCCCTGGCAACGAGCATGACACCCTGAGCATGAAAACCCCTGGCACCGTGCATGGAACCAAGAGCATGAAACCCCTGGCAACGAGCAGGTAATTTAAAAGTAATTAGAAGCCTTACTGTAGAACTTAATGTGTAATGGGCATTACGGTGTGTGGCATAATGTATCACGGACATTGCGGTGTGTGTCAATGTGTCAGGCATTACGGTGTGTTGTATACTATATCACGGGCATTGTGGTATGTGGTATAATGTCTCAGGATCATTGTGGTGTGTGTCATACTGTGTCACAGACATTGTATGTGCTATAATGTATCAGGGGCATTGCAGTGTGTAGCATAATGTATAACGGGCATTGCGATTCCTGTCATAATGTGTCACAGGCATTACGGTGTGTGGCATAATGTGTCGGGGGCATTACAGTGTGTGCATATTGTGTCATGTGCATTATTGTGTGTGGCATAATGGCTAAGGCCATTGCAGTATGTGGAATAATGTATACTGGGCATTACTATAAGGAGGAAAAATTACAAATAATGTAAGGGGCATGAATCAGGATTATTTTTCTTTCCTGTGGTGGCTAACGTCTGGGCGTGCAGGTTGCAAAACTGGGGTATAAGGTAGTCTTTTCCTGCAATGCCACACCCCTTTACGCGAAGCCATGCCCATTTCAACGAAGCCACACCCCCTTTTTGGCGGCGCGCGCATATTTGTCTCTTTACTAGAGCCAATTATGGGGGGGGGGGGGGGCGTCGAAGGATTTTTTGGCTTGGGGGAGAAAAATTTCTAGTTACGCCACTGTCTCCGCCATTACCTTGGTAAAGACTCTCGGTGCCGTGGATAGACCAAACGGCAACGTCTGGAATTGGTAATGACAGTCCTGTACCACAAATCTGAGGTACTCCTGGTGGATACCATAAAATCCCCCTCTTCCAGGCTGGCAATGACCGCTCTGAGCGATTCCATTTTGAACCTGAACTTTTTCATGTAAATGTTCAAGGATTTTAAATTTAGAATGGGTCTTACCGAACCGTCCGGTTTCGGTACCACAAACAGTGTGGAATAGTAACCCCTTCCCTGCTGAAGGGGGGGTACCATTATTATCACTTGCTGGAGGTACAGCTTGTGAATAGCCGTCAGGACTATCTCCCTCCCCGTGGGAGAAGCTGGCAAGGCGGATTTTAGGTAACGGTGAGGGGGCGTCACTTCGAATTCCAGCTTGTATCCCTGAGATACAATTTGTATAGCCCAAAATACCACTTGTGAGCGAACCCACTGGTTGCAGAAATTTCGGAGACGCGCCCCCACCGCTCCTGGCTCCTCCTGTGGAGCCCCAGCGTCATGCGGTGGACTAAGTGGAAGCAGGGGAGGACTTTTGTTCCTGAGAACTGGCTGCATGGTGCAGCTTCTTTCCTCTACCCCTGCCTCTGGCAAGAAAGGATGCACCTCTGACTCTCTTGCTTTTTTGAGAACGAAAGGACTGCATTTGGTAATACGGTGCTTTCTTAGGCTGTGAGGAAACCTGTGGCAAGAAAGTCGACTTTCCAGCTGTCGCTGTGGCTACGAGGTCCGAGAGACCGTCCCCAAACAATTCCTCACCCTTATAAGGCAAAACCTCCATGTGTTTTTTAGAGTCGGCATCCCCTGTCCATTGCCGAGTCCATAAGACCCTCCTGGCAGAAATGGACATTGCATTTATTCGAGAGCCCAGCAGGCAAATGTCCCTCTGGGCATCCCGCATATATAAGACGACGTCTTTAATATGGCTAAGTGTTAGCAATACGGTATCCCTGTCCAGGGTATCCAACCCCTCTGACAGAGTATCTGTCCATGCTGCAACAGCACTGCACATCCAAGCTGAAGCAATAGCCGGTCTCAGTAGAGTACCAGAATGTGTATACACAGACTTCAAGATACCTTCCTGCTTCCTATCCGCAGGTTCCTTTAGGGCGGCCGTATCCTGAGACGGCAGGGCCACTCTTTTAGATAAGCGCGTCAGGGCCTTGTCAACCCTAGGGGAGGATTCCCAGCGTAACCTATCCGTTGGCGGGAAAGGGTACGCCATTAGTATTCTCTTGGGAATCACCACTTTCTTGTCAGGGGAAGACCACGCTTCTTCACATAACTCATTTAATTCATGTGACGGGGGAAAAGTCACTGGCTGCTTTTTCTCCCCAAACATATTTACCCTCTTGTCAGGGACAGGGTCAGCCTCTGAAATGTGTAATACATTTTTCATTGCAATAATCATGTATCGGATGGCCTTAGTCATTTTGGGCTGTAATAGTGCCTCATCCTCGTCGACGCTGGAGTCGGACTCCGTGTCGACATCTGTGTCAACCAACTGAGATAGTGGGCGTTTTTGAGACGCTGACGGCCTCTGAGGCGCCTGGGCAGGCCCGTGTTGAGAGCCCGGCTGTCCCTCAGCAGCAACATAATCAAATCTCTTATGTAATGAGTTTACATTGTCATTTAAGACCTTTCACATATCCATCCAATCAGGTGTCGGCACCGACGGGGGCGACACCACATTTATCTGCACTTGCTCCGCCTCCACGTAACTCTCCTCATCAAACATGTCGACACAGCCGTACCGACACACAGCACACACACAGGGAATGCTCTGACTGAGGACAGGACCCCACATGGTCTTTGGGGAGACAGAGAAAGAGTATGCCAGCACACACCACAGCGCTATATACACAGGGATACACACTACCAGAAGTGAATTTTTCCCAATAGCTGCTGTATCAATACACCTTTTGCCTAAATGTATGTGCCCCCCCCTCTCTTTTTACCCTCTTAGTGCCAGGAGACTGCAGGGGAGAGCCTTGGGAGCGTCCTTCCAGCGGAGCTGTGAAGAGAAATGGCGCTGGTGTGCTGAGGAAGAAGGCCCCGCCCCCTCAGCGGCGGGCTTCTGTCCCGCTGTTTCTGACTAAAAAAATGGCGGGGTTTTAACACATATACAGTCACAGACTGTATTATGTGTCTTTTTTATGCCAAAGGTATTCTTATTGCTGCCCAGGGCGTCCCCCCCCAGCGCCCTGCACCCTACAGTGACCGGAGTGTGTGGTGTGCAGTGGGAGCAATGGCGCACAGCTGCGGTGCTGTGCGCTACCTTAATGAAGACAGGAGTCTTCAGCCGCCGATTTCATCACCAACTTCTGATCTTCTGGCTCTGCGAGGGGGACGGCGGCGCGGCTTCGGGAACGGACGACCGAGGACCTTTGCCTGTGTTCGAACCCTCTGGAGCTAATGGTGTCCAGTAGCCTAAGAAGCGCAACCTAGCTGTGAACAGGTACGTTTGCTTCTCTCCCCTCGGTCCCTCGTAGCAGTGAGTCTGTTGCCAGCAGATCTCACTGAAAATAAAAAACCTAACAAATACTTTCTTTCTAGCAAGCTCAGGAGAGCCCACTAGGTGCATCCAGCTCTGGCCGGGCACAGATTCTAACTGAGGTCTGGAGGAGGGGCATAGAGGGAGGAGCCAGTGCACACCAGATAGTACCTAATCTTTCTTTTAGAGTGCCCAGTCTCCTGCGGAGCCCGTCTATTCCCCATGGTCCTTACGGAGTCCCCAGCATCCACTAGGACGTCAGAGAAAAAAACAATAATAAGACACAATCATGGTGACTTGAAATAGTGAACTGCTTAAACACAATGGTCTATTGGGTCTATTTACTAAGCCTTGGATGGAGATAAAGTACCAGCCAATCAGCTCCTAACTGCCTTGTCACAGGCTGGGTTTGAAAAATGACAGCTAGGAGCTGATTGGCTGGTACTTTATCTCCGTTCACTTTATCTCCATCCAAGACTTAGTAAATAGACCCCTATGTTTTGTTATTCAAGTATCACATTCAGGCCAATTAATTAGTTACTTGGTGGTAGGACTTCTCTCTAGGAGGACTATCCAGCCATACAGAAACACGGCAAAAGACGTTCATGTAACACCCAAGTGTGAAAAACACATATACACACACATACAGTATACTCACAAGGCAAGAGAGGAGAGGCCAGCTCCAGATTGCTTTACCCATGTATTACAAGTACCTATGACATGCCGAAATGTGCATCCCTCCATTTCAAGGGGGCAGTGTCTGTGCACAAAGATCATTATACTTACTCATCAGGGAAGAATTCGATTGTGCGCCCCCCAGTGGAGATCTGGCACATGGTGTGGCTGCGCCGTTGACTGAAGCCAGCAGGAGTAGGGGACTTGTAGTGGATGTTGACAGGGGGGTATGTTCTCTTTGCAGGGGGAGGACTGGATGAAGAACTGAACAGCCTGCTGAAGCTGAAAACAGAGACAGGCAAATAATGTGTTGCTTACATGAATATATTATTATTATTATGTCTGTTGAAGTCTAAAGGTGGGCACACACTAGGTGATGTGCTCAGTGAGCGACCTTTTTTCCTACTGAAGAACTTGATTATCTGGAAATCAGACGTCTTCTGTATACTTTTCCACGGACGCGTTTCGTACCTTCTATTGCATTTCAATGTAATATGAAACCTTCACACACATAAGGTCAAAGGAAAGTCCCGATATCCAATTGCTGTCATGACTAATTTAGGCAACAAAAGAGGCTAAACCCATCAGTATGTTAGGAGAACAACTTAAAAGTTTCCATTAATGAAAGGAGAAACCCAAAATCCAAAGCAGGCTGTTGCTCTTTTCATCAGTGCACATTTTCAAAAGCGCGGCACAAATTATTTTTAGAGGAGGTGATCCAAAGAATAGTTACATAGACATGCACCAAGAAAGGCTGGACAAGCGGTCCACATGTGCATATAATACTCCTGGGGGGGGGGGGGGGGCACATAAAATTCTCATGACTCATAAACAGTGGGGCAAAGGAGCTCCACAAACCACAACATCGCTATCATTTCTCTGCACCCCATAGATGTGCTTAGGAAAAGTAGTGATGTTTGGCCACAGTAATATATGGTGATTTGCGCAGCCAAATGTTACAGCAAAAATACACGCACACCCTCTCCCCCCTCCAAGAAATTTCCAGTTCATGCAACTGCTGAGCAGGATTCTGGGTACAGACAAAAAGCAGTATATATATGTATATCTTGGGGCATAAAAAAATCTGCACTCATCTAATTAGAGCGGTGCAGCTGTCAAAAATATCCTCACTTATACATGTCAGACTGTCACACACGTACAAGACACATTCATACTTACAACTGCCAGATCGTGGATTTCTTTTTCTCCTGCACGGACGGATGTTCCCTCGAGGCCCTGGAATGAGACAGACGTTTGTGCCAATAGCAGTAATTACAGGTTAAAATAACAGTCATAGTAAGTACTTCTGTATGGATCTTACAACCTGTATCTTGATTAGGTGACCTAAACTCAATTAGCAGGTGGTTAGTGGTGTCACTGACGGACAAGCAACGGATTTCATGGAACTCACAAAGGAGTAAACAAAAAAAGAGAAAAGGAAAAAGTGATAGTGACATTTCCCCCAGCCACCCACAGAGAACGTGACATTACTAATGTGCAAGCAGTTTGTGCCAGAATGTAGCCTATGGGTGGTGGGCGTTCCGCTTCTGGAGGAATCCAAAAATTTTCTCAAACACTTTGCTGGAATTACTATACAATTGGACACCATATTCTATTATGACAACCTTATTTACAATGCATTTGGGACTTTGAAGGACTTTGATGGTCCTTCCACACTTGAAAAAGGACTATGGATATGAATCAGGGGTTACCTCTCATTGTTGTTTTATACATTTATTTATGTTTCAACATCTTACTGTGTGTTTTTGATGGTATTTTAAGTGAAATAAATCTGCTTCTTTGCAGAACCATTTTTTTTCTTCTTATATTAAACCTATAAACATACAGTATCCCATTGTTTTTGGGTAAACAGGTATTATAGGAACACTAGGTTCTAAAAGGAAGTAGAACAATACCATAATTGTTACACATAGAAAACCTCGCACCTAGAATAATTCCATAACCATTCTTTTGGAACTCAGCGCCCAATATATCCATCTTTTCTTTTGTTGTTTATGTATTTTATCAAGGAAGGTGTACCATGATTGAAGGTGATATAGGCTTTTTTCCAATTTACTGTGCAACATTGTAGTCCCTTTCACATATCAACAGTACAATTTAAGAACACCAAATACTTTTAATATGGCCACTAATAGACTTCTATACTGTTATCATATAGTAGATTGTCTTTTCTGGGGGTACAGGTAGATTTCTCCATTTTCACCTATACTTAACATGTGAAAAACCAGCAAGCATTATTGGGTGAAACACTTAACACCCATTTTGCAATTGGATTGCATGCAGTAGCGGATCTTGCCACGGGCAAGCAGGACTTTTGCCCGGGGCGCCGCCTTCCGGAGGGCGCTGGCGCCATCCGGAGGGCGCCGCACCGTGGCAAGATCCGCCACTGCTGTGCCCTCCGCTGCCCGCTGTGTCCCCCGGCTGTGAGCTTTGTCCCCTGTGAAGGGAACTAGACGCGTAGCGTCTAGTTTCCCTTCTAGGAGAGGACCTTTGCTGAGCGGTGCGCGATGACATCATCGCGCACCGCACAGCAAAGGTCCTCTCCACGAAGGGAACAAGACGCGTAGCGTCTAGTTTCACTTCGTGGATAGGACCTTTTGCTGTGCGGTGCGCTTAGTGACCTTATTGTGATATGAAATACTTTCTTCTCGGACAGTTCCCAGTTGTGGTTATGGACATGACAATTAGCACTACCCAATGAATACCCACTACCAGAATCATACAGTACAGCAATGACAAATGGACCAGCACATCCTTAAATATATGGGAAACAGCCAATTTGGTCAAAAAGCTAAAAAACAATGAAAACCAATATTAGTGTTGTTGGCCTTTCTATGAAACAGTAATTTTGTATAACGTACGGCTTTCATTTAATGGTAATAACTGTTGATATTTGTGTATATTAATAGCATATTCACAATTGGGTACGCACTAATATTTCTTTCAATTGCCACTAGCATTGTGAAGCATGGCACAGCTTACTTCCAACGAGTGCACTACTGCCATCTTCTGTAACCGGCACAATGTGCCAATGCCATCCAGCGCAGCCAATCACAAGCAAAAGTCACAGATATCAGCAGATGAACTTATGTTTCTAGGGATAACAATCTGTACATTGGTAAGTGTCATCCATAGATCAAACTTCTGGTCTTTGAACTTATCAGGCCTTATGGTATAGACAGGGGGCGCCAGACGTGTTATAAATGAGAAAAGGAAGGTTAATGTATCACTAGCTATCACCTGATCATCTCTGTCCACCGGACAGCCTCCTGCAGTTCCATGAGCCTCTCCTTGTACTGGTTCCTCTCCATCAGGACACGAGCCATCTCCACGCGTGTGAACCTCCTGCGCTGTGCGATAGGGATGTTATCTTGCAGGGGCGAGGAGCTCTAATGGGATATGCAAGAGACAAATAAATCCATATATAATGGATCTGCTTCCTATGTAAAACACAGTATCAATAATGGAGTTGTGTTTTTGTGATCATATATGTTCTTACTTGTAGTTATTGTATGGCGGAGCCTATGGATTGTAGAGCAGGTGTTGGCATGCTAAGACTAATAAACAAGCAGGACTCGGCAGGTTACCCCAAAGCAGCCACATCACAAGTGCTTGATATTGTCCTTTACAATTCGCTTATTGTGCACCTTTCCCATTGTAAGGGAAGTCTACTACTTACAGGGCACCGGATGAGCACTGTTATTCTACACAACGGCCCGATCTACATTTGCTTTTCAAACTACAAGGCTGATTCCAAGTCACAAGTAATGCGGTCGGAATTCTGGGCATCAGCCGCGAATATATTACAAACTGAATGCTAATGTGACTATCTGCCTGTAATCCGTGTCGTACGAATCTACACAATGGCACCGTCCTAGCCCTCCGTCCATGAGAGTAGCTATCGCCAATATCACTGGCACTTACAACTGGTA
Source organism: Pseudophryne corroboree (assembly GCF_028390025.1). Lineage (NCBI taxonomy): Eukaryota > Metazoa > Chordata > Amphibia > Anura > Myobatrachidae > Pseudophryne > Pseudophryne corroboree. Next base: position 402,877,392 of record NC_086450.1, on the reverse strand, counting down.
CATGATAGGTGCTGGAGCTGCGACTGAATTTTGCACCCATTTTGCATACGCATGACCCCGAATAGGTAGTAACTCTGGACTATATGTCCCCGACACACACACAGAAACAAATGAAATATGTAAGACTGTGAAACGAGCGTATGTTCTTAAAGAGGTGTATACACATGAGCAGTTTGTTAACAAATGCTAGATGCAGCCACATTCTGACGTGTGTGCGACTACTGAGCCCTGGGTTTGCAGGTGGCAGAATGTTTTGAACAGGTGAAACATCACAACCCTGTAGAACAACCGCTTTCATTAAATGTCACTATGCCTAAAATACTGCTTATGCTTTTTACATCTTTTCCGTCTTAAATTAATAAGGAGAATGAGAGGACACTAGGACAGTCTTTATTATCTAAACCTTATGTGTGCTTTTTTTTTTTTTGTTTGGGGGGGTTTTGTGCTTTGTGCATTGCAAACGACACCCGGTGAAGGCAGCCATTTCCCCAGTGAATTGATAACCTGTAATGTCATGACCATGACTACTGGTCCAGCCCACAAAATGGCTGCCTCTGTCGTGTGTAGGTGACCCGTTCATGAAAACATCTTCCATATACTTTTCAGACACAGAAATAGTTGTCAGGAGAACACATTACAATGATACTACAATTTTGATGCCAAATACGCTTACCTCATCCACCTCCTCTTTAGGTTCTTGTAGGGCCACGATGGCTTCCGATCTTACCCTTAGAATTATAATAATAAAAAAAAAAAAAGGTTAGTATTTGTTATGTACTGAGGACAAACCATATACTAAAGGTGGATTACTATAAATAAAAGTACAAAGATTCCTATTCTGTACATTAAGGGGCTGATGTACAGGTGACCGCCAAGGCGGCCATAATTGTTCCCACACTGCATGCACGGAAATGCATTTATTCGCCCGTGTGCAGTATGGTAATCTTCTGTGTGGCTGGGATGCCTCTATCTGTATGCTTGGTTTCATAACTGTCGTTATCATCAGTGTTCCCTACTGCCAGCCCTATAGCTGGAGCAAAAGATCCATAAGGCATAACCACTAAGACGTACAACACTGCAGGGCCCTCAATTCCCCAGACACGCCCTCACTGAGCCTACGTGTGAACACCACTTTACCAACCAGTTCTTCAGCCACACGCGGAGATGCGACTAAGCTCAATATGTCTCTGCATTGCCCATATGTATGTTCAGTCCGCAGCGCAAAAACACAAAATATACCGTACAATCACAGAAACTGCATTCAACTCCGCATGAGCCCCTAAATGCTTGAACAATCCAAAAAAGTTTACTAGCCAATATATTCAACTTTACCGTTTCAGCTCCTCCTCCAGTTCTTTAATGCGACTCTCCATTTTGATCTTGGCCTGTTTCGTGGCCTCTAGTTCCCCTTTCAGTACCTCCTGCTCCCCTGACAGCTGATCCACTTTTGCTATCAGGTCATTTTTAACCACATTTAATGCATTCCTATGGAGGTTAGGTAAGAATAAAGTAACAAAGAGTAGAGAGATTTTTTCAAAAATGTATAAACATAAAGCTAAATAAAGACCAATATTCACTCACTGAGGGGTCTATTCATGAAGCAGTGAAAAGAGTAGAGAAATGAGCCTGAGGAGAAGTTGGCCATGGCAACCAATCATTCTCCACTGGCTCAATTCTGCACACGTTTCACTGCTTCATGTATAGACCCCTCAATCATAAAAGCAGAACAATACCACAACACATTTGTACAGTAGTATTGCGGGAGCAGAAACCAATCAAACATTTGCTTTCAGTTTAACTTGTACTACCCTGATTAGAAGCACAATTGGATTGGGAGCTGCGAGGTGCAATGCACTAATGTACTTTATTGCACCATGATAATAAATAACACCTCACATGCTTACAAAAAACTTGTAACATGGATAAAATAAAATAAAGCACAATTACACTATTGTAGTAAAATGACAATATCTTACTTGGTCTCAAGAAGTTGGGAATTCTCTAGGAGCAGATTGCCCACTTCCTTTCCCATCCCTGTAAAAATCACATAAAATTAGGCCCCTGGACACCAGAATTAAAATAAATGATTATTCAGCTGGTATAAAATACTGATGATAACTTGGCGCTGAATACATAACCGGTATTTTGAGACTTCTTTTTTTCTCTCTTAAATCATAGATTTAGAGCTGCACATGATAAGATTTCCATAAACAGTTAAAAATAAATGTATCACTGAGATTTCAAGAGCGTTTGCAGCAGTGTTTCACAAATACGTTCCTCGCGCACCCCTAGCAGCTCATGTTTTCATGATTTCTGTCTGTGGAAACGGAATCTGGTCAGGATGCCGACGTGCTCCCAGTCAATCAGTGACTGAGAGCAGTCGCAATACAGGACTCTAGCTCTCCTACTGGAACGGAGCCTGGGAGAGGACCAGACAATGTGCCCGCTGACAAGAGAAGATCTTCCTGACTACCACTGTTTGACTAAGGTAAGTGAAAGGGGAGGAGGGAAAGAGAGGGGGCGGAGGGGGGAGCGGCGAGCAAGAAGGAAAGTGAGGATATCATTGTACAATTCAATCCCGAGATTACAAACATGGGGCAGGATTGGCTTCCCTAAGCTCAATGAGATAAGAAAGAAATAAGATGAATTTTCAAAACCGCACATTATTCTCGGTCTATACTGCGACCTTTTACATACCTCACTGGCAGAATTTGACCCTAAGTGTTCCCAGTACTACGCCAAGTGCACCAGAATGGACGGACAGTCATAACAATGCTACCAATGTATTATAAATTCGACAAAATGTGGCTTTACAAACACAACGCAGAAGGGCAAAACTAAGGAAATCAAATCATCTGCTACAGACAGACCTGATGGAGGTTGTAGTGTTCCGCCGTCCTCCCAAAACCCAGTATTGTGTGTGCAGTGCTTAAATGCACCAGTGTCCCTGGAAATTATATAATTTGTAGGCAATGATATTTGTGTTACTGATGAAATAGTCGCCTACAGACATGGGTGTCAGCCATTTTGAATGCAAAGCCAGCATGTAGCCTGTCAAATCCATTACACTGATAGGCTGCATTGTAATCGGTACTAGTTCAGACAACAAAATGGCTGACTACTCGTTAAGTAGGTGACGGGTACACGTTAATCACTTGATCCACAATGCGCTCTTGAAATCTCAAAGCGATATGCACTCTAAAACAGCAAAAATAAACCATAATTCCATACCACATATAAACATAATGATAAAGCATTGTCTGCTGTTAACTTTTCCACAGAAGTAACCAGAAATACAGAAAGATAAAAAAAACAGGAGGTCTGGACTGACAGGAAGAACGCAGGCCTCGGCCTTACCAAAGAAATCATCCCTCACTAGGAGTGCAGCCACATTGGGAGAAGAGAGGGAGGCAGCAGAGAGGGTGGGAAAAAAAACAGAGCAGCTGTTAGCAAGTTATTGTAGACCAGCCGATATAGCAACTACTGCCATGCAATACTATGGCTACTATAGCTGAGACCCTTATATCTTCTTTGTGTAAATGTATGTAAACATGTACTGCAAGCACCATACAGCAGCTGCTAAGTATCCATTGCCTTGTTCTACTGAAGCTCAAATAGAAATGTGTTCATGCACCTGAGAACCTCATGGTTTGTTTGTTTGTTTGTTTGTTTGTATAACTTAACTTTAAATACATGCTGTACTTTGTTGATCCAGTTATTACACTCTTTATTTTATGTTTACTAACATAAGCCTGTCACTTACAGTGCACCTGTCACCTACACGGCAGCCATTTTCTTTGCAGAGCCAGTGTTCACGAGAATACAAAAAACTAAATGATGCTATAGTTAAAGACGTCCCAGTTTCATGGGTATACTGAGAGTACTTCCCAATTTGGGGGTCTGTCACTAGAGGTTAGAAGCTGAACACAAATCTCATAGTCAACATGCGGGGATCCTGTGGATCCGTGCTCTGACCAATGAGGTAATAGCAGAAGTAATATCTGCAACATCCACAATCTGCAACCGTCATCATCTGCAACAGTCATCATCTGCAACTGCAACCGTCTGCTGTCACAGATGCACAACACTTATGATGGTGCATTGCTATGAGTTGGTATCACACTAGGCTGCGGGTGTCGACACTAGAGAGATGCTGGATTTCCATAAGTGCTGGGAGAAAGCGCAAAGGGGGGAGGAATGCTAAGAGAATATTGGGATGATTCTGAGTTAGGCATATTTTCTGTTATGGACACAAACCGCAAGTTTTACAATGCAGCGCATATGTGCAGAAACGTACTTATGCATATTTGTAACCCTATGATCAAGTCAGATGTACCTCTGTTGGATTTCACTTTGCGTGAAACGGACTTACACTGGGCGGTAACATACAAGAGATGCATCATGGGTGTGTAGCTAATACTCCATGCGGATTTGAGTTGCACGGGAGAAGGGAAGCCTGTTTCTGATGGATCTGTTGCAACTAGCATGGGGCTAGGGAAAGTGCCAACACCAATGACAAGGGTAGCTTGCATTAGCATAAAGTAGTAAAAAGGGCACCCGCAGCTTCACGGAAAGCCATTCCCTCTGCTTCCCAGGCCCCATATGTAATATCGGGGTAAATGTAAGATAAGATAGCAGGCCGATATGCGTGGGCAATGTATGAATGGTCAGCATCGTTTCGACACCTGCAGCTATCGTTTTTGACAGCTGCATTGTGTTGATGCCCATAGACCACAGCAGGGACAGAGCTGTCCCTGGCTGTGGCGGGTGCTGGCTCTGGACTGCGCTGGGGATCTTGTGTGAGTAAGGAGATCCCACGCATGCGCAGAGGAGCCGGCCAGGAAGGAGACACAGTACGTCAGCACTTAACTGATGCGCTGTGTGCTCAGGGGGACACCGCCGGAGGGGGGAGCCTCTTTGGCAGACAAGATGTTAATACATCTTGTCGATGTCCCTTCCTGCTTCGCCTCGGTAATGAGATGAAGCAGGAAGTGTTATAGCAGCACGATCCATGCCACTATAATACATTTACACTATAAGCGGTTATCTGCCTTTCTGCATAACCTAGTCTCCAGGCTGCTCTCCCAAACCCCTGCCTTATGCCTTGGCCATGTCACCTGTCTCTCTCCCCTCTAGATTGTAAGTTCCTTGGAGCAGGGCCTTCTACCCTCCTTGTCTCACAGCTCTCTTCTCTTGCACTTCAATTACAGCTCTGTCCAACTCAGCGACCATTTATTCCCTTCTCTCGCTCGTTACTGCTGATCTCTTCCGGTGGCTGCCTGCCCCTAGTAGTACGCAGATTACTTCTTTGCTTTCTTACATCTCAGCTGTACTGTATACTGAAACATTGTGGTGCTATTTGTTACCTGTGCTCCGTTTTAGTTTCTCTGTTTCTGTAATGTTAAGCTCTGTGTACCCTGTATTGTTCTAATGTCTGCCGTATGTACAGCGCTGCAAATCACTTGTGGCGCCCTATAAGTAACATGTAATAATAATAAATAATCTGAGCAATGAATGGGTAATAATGGGGAATACTGTCTGCAAACATGATGAATCCTGATATTAATTCTTTCCTTCTGGAATAAGCTATACAAATATATATTTCTTACCATAGCGCACACAGTAAGTGGCCATTTTGTACCCTGAGAAAAGTAGATTCCATTACCCCAAACCATACATTGCAACTTTATATTTTTACTATGATTTTTGCTGTAATGACAAGCTAGTTTTAATTACAGCAACAGGCTTCTTGTGCCACATGAATGTAACCTTTTATTCTGAATAACGCATACTGGGCGGGATGTACTAAAGGAAAAATGCGGTAAAAACCCCAAAACGGGGGTTTTACCGCATTTTCAAATGTACTAAGACCCCACCACCAGTTTTTCGCCGTCCAGAGTATCGACATCTCTGGATGGCAATACCCCATAGACGCCTATGGGCTTCTTATCGCCGACCGCCGCAACCCACCGCTTCCGCCACAGACGCCGAACCCCCTCCCCCCTGGCTTACCTTCCTCCAGGCAGCCCTGGTACCGGAAGGTAATCTCCTCCTCCCCCTAGCAACGCAGCCGGAGGTCTATCTGGCTGCAGGGAGAAGGAGGAGGCGCCGGGGACAGCCTGCTGCTGCTGCTTCCCGGCGTGCGGGCAGTGTGGAGACGCCTGGGAGGTGACGGAGACCCCCCCCGCAGACCACCTCACAGGTATCGCGGGGGGCCTCCGTCACCGCATTGCGATATTGATCGCATATGTTAGTACATATGCGATCAACATCGCTGCGATAAGCAGCGAGGGGCGGCGATGTATCTTAATACATCCCGCCCACTGTGTTGTACCCAGATTGTGGATAGGTCTATTTACCAAGCGTCAGGTGGAGATAAAGTGGATGGAGATAAAGTACCAGCCAATCACCTCCTAACTGTAATTTTTCAAACATAGCCTGTGACATGGCAGCTAGAAGCTGATTGGCTGGTGCTTTATATCCATCCAAGGATTAGTAAATAAACCCCTTAGAGAGGGTTAGGCCAGAGTATCCCAAACTCTGCCAATACAGTCTAGGTTTTAAGGCTATCAATGACGGAGGTACTAATTACCTGTGCTCAGTCATGGATATCCGTAAAACCTGGACTACAGTATAATGGCCGAATGTGGAAAACTCTGGTTTAGGAAAAAGTGTCCCTGAACTTATTTGTAAGAACCTGGTAAGCATAATGTTCTAGGAACCAGGAGCCTCCCTGTCACTAGTGAATGAATAGGCCACATTTTAATGAATTTGTTCTATATGCCCGTCTCCGCAGCGTGTAGGTGACATGTGCACTAATAATGTTCTATCGCTGATGATGCACAAAAGGTAATAAGCCTTTAGCCAGCACAAAGAGACCTATAACTGATAGAAATGTAAATTGGTCTGGTGCCAGTTAGTAAGTATAGCGTCTGTAGTGATTTAACAGCCAGGAGAGGAAAACGCCAGTCACTCAGGAGAAAAGTGGAAGATGGGAACAGCGCAAGGAGTGAACAGAAAGGAGGTGCAATGACAGAATATACACACCTGAGAATTCTCCTACGAGGAACGTCCAGCGTGACATGTGGGATGGGGGAGGGGGAGGGAGAGAAGGGAAATAGAGGGAAAGTCTGGGTCAGTCAATGGTTTCAACCAACAACATAATAACATTAATCTTAATAAGAAGAACATGCATGGGTATGTAACTTTCACATCATAACACAAATCACAGGGTGACACACAATGCAAGTGCAAATACTGGCTATAACCGTTGTATTAAATATGTTAAGGCTAATAAAAATACATTTAATATGACATTATGATTTTCTTGGTTCTTTGCCACCTCACAAATACCAGTGAATAATATTAAGTACTGGATTTTGTGTTTTTCTAAGCACATAAAAAAAGACCACAAATGGTTCTTTTATTGGTCTCTCCACTGCCCTCTACTGCCTACTAATCAAACTGCAATGAATTCAAAATGCCCAGGACACCCATTCAAAACACCAAAGCTTGCAATTTATAAATACATGAGAAAGTAGGCAGCGGCAAGACTATTGCATAGTATGAAGATGCTGCCAATTCCACCAGAAACCAGTAGGTACAGCACTGATGCCGCTGCCATTCAGCAGAACATCACGTGCTATATAATATTAAGACTGTGCATACTGTATAAAGAGATTTTATCAAATAAAATAATCCACCAATTTCCAGGTTTTTATCCAATTAATACATTTTAGTTTTAGCTCACAGTGTCCACGTCTGAGGCTGGAAATACCCAATCTTAATTTAATTGGTGTATTCCAAAGGTTCGGTCATGAGGTTGCAAACAAACAAAAGAAGAGCAATGACTGCAATCGGTAATGAGTTTGATTAGAATGAAAAAAGATTATCCTCCATGCAGAAAAATCTAATCAGCCAATAATCTGGGGTGAATAAAAGCACTGGCAATAAGACATAAAGGTAAGAAAAAAACACATACTTAAAAGGAAGATTTATTAAAGTTTGGAGAGTGAAAAAAGGAGCGAGATAAAGTACCAACCAATCAAAACAATCAAATCCAGTCATTTTTTAAATACAGCCTCTAAAGTGACAGTGAGTAGCTGATTGGCAGGTACTTTATCGTTTCTACTTTATCTCTCTCCAAACTTTGATAAATCTTCCCCATAGTATATGACATTTATATATCATTACTGCACTTTTTTACTTACCAAGCAGATCAGCTCCTTCATCAACATCACCAATGACCTCCGACCCTGCCGTTGACAACTCATGGTACAAAGAATCGGTGTTGATTCCAAAGGCTTTGTTTACAATTCCTTGAGTGGGACTGGCCAATAAATGATAGTGAAAATATCAGACACATGTTAAGGAAATTAGGGTTTAATGTATATATAGAATATATGTGTGTAAAGTCTGCATGTGGAAATACTGTACTTTGGGTCTGATTCAGAGCTGTATGCTGGAGCAAGGTATTAGCAGTTCGTAGTTTTTTATTATCTGCGCAGGAGTCGCACTGCACATAAGCAAATCAGGACTAGCAATGTCGGACACAGTGCAGCTGCAGAAGCCAGGGGAGTGACAGTCTGCAGACATTTAGGGGTGGGGGAGGTGCACCTTTACAGAATATAGGGGCGTTTCGGCCCCAGTTTTCTGGCCGTGCCGAAACCAGTGACTGAATCCTTGGGTGCAGCTTTGCTGTATCCAGCTGCATAGGCAAATGCGGGGGGGGGGGGGGGGGGGGGGTTCCGGTTGCTCGGAAACCCGCCTCCTCTTGACAGCTGGCTCACATTATGACAATAGCAATGGTATATAATATGATTACTAGAGCTGCCGCCACATCATGAAGTTTAAGGGACAGAGCAGAGCTGCTGCACATGCCCAGTGGTAGCAGCTTCTTCTACCAAGTTTGCTGATTCTGTGGATCTGAGTCCTCAATCAGTGCTCTGGACCAGAGAGTAGCTACTAGGAAGAAGAGACAGGAGCCTTACCATGAAGTGAGAGAACGTGTGCTTAGAAAGTGCAGGACTGGTTCTATTATGTTTGTGTATTTATTTACAATGGTATGTTGAACCTTTTAGTACCCACTTTGTTTGATACAGCCTATCTATAGTGTTAAATATTAATACTGTATTCCATACAGTTTCCAGAGTAAAAATAGACCAATGTTAACATTAATGTCCAGGCTCATTACTAGGTTCTTCTACCGCTTCCCCAGACTCCCGCACTTGTTCCAATGTTACGCAGAGTGGGAGATTGTGGACTAGCATTTAGAAACCCCCCCTCTAGAAATCCTGCGTTTGCCACTGAGCTGCATGATTTAACCAGACAGCTTGAGTAAGCCGAGGGCTCCTTAGATGTCCAGTGGTAACGAAGTTGATCCAATACTGAATCTTTGGATGCAGCAGTGGATCAAAGAAGTCTGAAGTGGGCATCTTCTTAAGACGCCACCTTTGGCTTTGCATATTTTAGCATATATATGTGAAACTAGAAATTAGGCCCTTTCCTCACATAATTAGGGGAGTGATACAAGTTCGGGACACTTCCTAATTTTGAGGAGATACTCTTCTGATTGCAGACTGGCTGCATTTAAGCTTATTTGTGGAGACGGGGGGGGGGACTTGTTTTCAGTTGAACATTTCCCTATTTCGGTTTTATTCACCTTTCGATGTCATCATCATAATAAGTTGCATAGCACCAATCCATGAGCAGTGTATTACTTTTGTATAATAAATTAAAAACTAGCCACATATTTTTTCTTTATTACATTCTCTGCCTAAATTATATGTGTTATCCTCAGGCGTAGCTATAACACTACCTCTGAATCTATACTTTTGCAATTTTTATTGCAGATATATGTTTAATGGGGTGTACTATGGTATGCCGGCGCTCAGGATCCCGGCGCCGGTATGCTGGCAGCGGGGCGAGCGCACAAGAACCCCTTGTGGGCTTGCTGCGCTCGCAACGCTGCGGGCACGGCTTTTTATTCTCCCTCCAGGGGTGTCGTGGACACCCCAAGAGGGAAAATAGTTGTCGGTATGCCGGCTGTTGGGATTCTGACGCCGGTATGCTGAGCACCGGGATCCCTACAGCCTGCATATCAAGTGCCACCCGTTTAATGTCTGTATCTCTAAAAGCGTGCTCGTCTCCAATCTACAGTACCTGGAAATTAAAACTTTCTAAAAATGAGTTTTATGGTAAGAACTTACCGTTGTTAAAACTCTTTCTGCGAGGTACACTGGCCTCCACAAGGATGGACAATGGGGTGTAGAGTAGGATCTTGATCCGAGGCACCAACAGGCTCAAAGCTTTGACTGTTCCCAGAATGCACAGCGCCGCCTCTTCTATAACCCCGCCTCCCTGCACAGGAGCTCAGTTTTTAGTTAACCAGCCCAATGCAGTAGCAGGAAAAGAGACGACAACGGTTAGTAGCCACATATACCACACACTCACGACAGGAGAAGTGTCAGCGGCTAATGCCATACCAACCCAAAGAAGCTAAGTGCGTCAGGGTGGGCGCCTTGTGGAGCCCAGTGTACCTCGCAGAAAGAGTTTTAACAACGGTAAGTTCTTACCATAAAACTCGTTTTCTGCTGCGGAGTACACTGGGCACCACAAGGATGGACAATGGGGATGTCCTAAAGCAGTTCCTTATGGGAGGGGACGCACTGTAGCGGGCACAAGAACCCGGCGTCCAAAGGAAGCATCCTGGAAAGCGGCAGTATCGAAGGCATAAAACCTTATGAACGTGTTCACGGAGGACCATGTAGCCGCCTTGCACAATTGGTCAAGGGTCGCACCACGTTGGGCCGCCCAAGAAGGTTCAACAGACCGAGTAGAATGGGCCATAATGTGAGCAGGAGCTGACAGACCAACCTTCACATAAGCATGTGCAATCACCATTCTAATCCACCTGGCCAGGGTCTGCTTGTGAGCAGGCCAGCCACGTTTGTGAAATCCAAACAAAACAAAGAGAGAATCAGATTTTCGAATAGAAGCAGTTCTCTTCACATAGATACAGAGAGGCCGTACCACATCCAAAGACCGCTCTTTGGGAGACAAGTCAGGAGAGACAAAGGCCGGAACCACAATGTCCTGATTAAGGTGGAACGAGGAAACCACCTTTGGTAAATAACCGGGACGAGTCCGAAGTACCGCCCGGTCACGGTGAAAAATCAGATATGGGGAACTACAGGAAAGGGCACCCAAATCCGACACTCTGCTAGCAGAGGCAATAGCCAGCAAGAACACCACCTTAAGGGAAAGCCACTTAAGATCAGTTGAACTAAGGGGTTCAAACGGAGGCTCCTGCAACGACTCCAAAACCACCGACAAGTCCCAACCAAGGAGCCACAGGCGGGACATAGGGAGGTTGGATACGCAACACACCCTGAGTGAAAGTATGAACATCAGGTAAAGTCACAATTTTTCTCTGAAACCACACCGACAAGGCAGAAATATGAACATTGAGGGAGGCCAGACGCAGGCCTAAATCCAGGGCCTGCTGCAGAAAAGCCAAAAGTTTGGCTGTACTAAACTTGGAAGCGTCATAATTGTTAGATGCGCACCAAACAAAGTAGGAATGCCAGCCCTATGGTAAATCCGGGCAGAAGCCGGTTTCTGGGCCCGCAACATAGGTTTAATGACCTCCTCAGAAAAACCCTTAGCCCTCAAGACGGAAGCTTCAAGAGCCACGCCATCAAAGACAGCCGGGCTAGGTCCTGGTAGACACAGGGGCCCTGAACGAGGAGGTCTGGGCATTGTGGAAGTAGAATTGGACGCTCTGACGATAGGCCCTGCAGGTCTGAGAACCAGTGCCGTCTGGGCCACGCTGGAGCTATGAGAAGCAGAATTCCTTTTTCTTGCTTGAACTTCCGAATTACCCTGGGCAGGAGTGACACCGGAGGGAACACGTACGGCAGCCGAAACCTCCACGGCACCGCCAGTGCATCCACGAATGCTGCTTGAGGATCCCTTGTCCTTGCTCCGAAGACCGGAACCTTGTGATTGTGTCGAGACGCCATCAGATCTACGTCTGGAAGACCCCACTTTTCCACTAGGAGTTGAAACACTTCTGGATGGAGGCCCCACTCGCCGGCATGCACGTCCTGACGACTGAGAAAGTCCGCTTCCCAATTCAGGACTCCCGGAATAAAGATTGACGATATGGCCGGTAGATGGTGTTCCGCCCATTGTAGAATCCGTGAGACTTCCTTCATTGCCAGACGGCTTCGAGTGCCGCCTTGATGATTTATGTAAGCCACAGTGGTGGCGTTGTCCGACTGCACTTGAACAGGACGGTTGTGAATTAAATGCTGGGCTAGGTTCAATGCATTTCCAGAATGTTGATTGAGAGGAGGGACTCCTCCTTGGTCCACTGACCCTGAAGGGAGTGTCGCTCCAGCACCGCGCCCCAACCTCTTAGATTGGCATCTGTCATCAACAGGGCCCAGTTGGATATCCAGAAGGGACGGCCCCTGCACAATTGTTGGTCCTGGAGCCACCAGAGTAGCAACAGACGGACCTCCAGAGTCAATGAGATCATTTGAGACCTGATCCGGTGAGGCAGGCCGTCCCACTCGGCTAGAATCAGCCTCTGGAGGGGGCGAGAATGGAATTGAGCATACTCCACCATGTCGAATGCTGAGACCATGAGGCCCAGTACCTGCATCGCCGAATGTATCACACTTGCGGACGAGAAAGGAAGCTTCCGGACTTTCTCCTGACACAAGAACAACCTCTGGTTGTGAGTGTACAATAGCGCTCCCAGATGCACCATGCTCTGAGCAGGGATCAGGGAGGATTTCTTCCAGTTGATGAGCCACCCGTGGGCTTGTAGAAACCGGACCGTCATATCTAGATGACGTAGGAGAAGTTCTGGGGAATTTGCCAGGATTAACAAGTCGTCCAGATACGGCAGTATCCTGACCCCTTGACGGCGGAGTACCACCGTCAGCACCGCCATTACTTTGGTGAAGACTCGCGGAGCCGTTGTTAAACCAAAAGGTAATGCCCGAAACTGGTAATGGAGGTTGCCAATAGCAAACCTCAGGTATTGCTGATGTGACGCTGCTATAGGAATATGCAGGTAAGCATCCTGTATGTCCAGGGAGACCATGTAGTCCCCAGGTTCCAAAGCCAGAACTATAGAGCGTAGGGTTTCCATACAGAATTTGGAAACTTTCACAAACTTGTTCAATGCCTTGAGGTTGAGAATGGGCCGGGAGGGCCCATTCGGTTTCGGCAACAGCGGAGAATAGTACCCCCGGACCCTCTGCGCAAGAGGCACCTGTACTAGGACTCCTGTATCCAGGAAGGTCTGTACCACCGAATGCAGAGCATTTGCCTTTGTCTGGTCCGACGGGACGTCTGTCTGGCAAAATCGATGAGGGGGTCGGTTTTTGAAGGCTATGGCGAGATGGTAGTCATTCTAAGGGGAAAACCTCCAGCACCAGATGTACATGGTGGATAGGGGCCAAGCTCCGGATGCACGGCTCCCAGTCAAACAGTGAGGTCCCCAGGGAAGGATGGATAAGCCCACGAGTCACCAACAGTAATGAGCCACGCTCTACGCGTTTCGGACTCTTGGTCCTTCGTCAGAATGACTACCATCTGGATTGGTGATATACCCCACAGAGTTCTGATATGCTGTTTTAACTTTGTTGTTTTGTAAGTGGAACCTTGAAAATAAATGGTGTTTTCATTTTAAGAACTTCTACACTATATTTGTGTTTTCTAAAGTATCTCCAAATTGTCCCCTGCAATAGGGACTAGGAGGTACTTATTTTTCAGGTGTTACGATCATTCTGGATACACTATAGGAGGACGGCTTATCGTTCAAATGGATTGTTTCTGATGTTAATCATCATTAAAATGGTGAATCATTTTGCATATTGAAATCTTTCACTAAAAAGGGTTTTTTTTGTTTATGGTGGTTGGAGAGCGCTATTATCTGTTACATATTCTTTTTTCTGTATGCAATATCTATAATGTGTTTGTGGATGCACATTTATGTGTTAACTGTTTAGCTGCACTCTGATTTAGTGCGCACATTCTCTCAAAGTATCCTTCCATATATCAGACTTTTTAGTAGTCAGGGACTGGTTCAACTTCTTCAATTGAGCAGATAAATCTCCGCCCACGGCGGGTTAGCTGCAGGGACCACATACGGTTGTACCGGCATTGGGGGTCCCATAGGGGGTGTTAGTTTATGAACTAGCGTATGCAGAAGCGTGGAAAAAGCGGCCCACGGTGGGTCATTATGTGCCTCCGTTGCCACAGTCCCACTGGGGGCAAGGAAGGAACCTCCCAGAACCAGAGCCCACAGCTGCTATATTCCCCTCATAGGGATCTGTGGCTTCAGCAACACCGGCAGTGTGTTCAGCCCCAGCAGACATGATATAACTTGCAGTATCAGGTAACACAGTACAATTGGCAGCAGCACAATACCTCTTACCCAAACCCCTGCGCAGTGTAGTCAGCACTAGCAGAGATAAAGGAGAGATATGGTGACTAAATCACAGAGAAAAATACGTATTAAAATATATCTTTGTGAAAATCCTATATCAATATAAAACCTGACGCACCAAGCCCCCTCAGGTTATAGAATATAGGGATAGCAAGTTGAGTGAAAGACACGAAATGGACACCACTCAGCTATCTAATGCACACACAGATAGTCACAGTTTGTACAACGCAGAGGTTATTACTAACAATAATACTGCACTGGACTAGCTTATATATATAGCTATATAGTCAATAGATATAACACTGCACAGTAAGAACTGGATGTATATCACAGGGTAATTGTACTAGAAAACCCTGACTAAATGCACTCTTTCTTAACTAGCACTGTCTAAAAAGGGTGTAGTACTGGTGACCGGCGGTCTCCTGACCGCCGGTCACCTTACCGACGCCGGGATCCCGGCGGGGAGGGGCGAGTGCAGCAAGCCCCTTGCGGGCTCGCTGCGCTCGCCATGCTGCAGGCTCGGTGGCGACCTGCGGTCGCCACGGGTTCTATTCCCACTCTATGGGTGTCGTGGACACCCACGAGTGGAAATAGTCCCTGTTGGTCGGCATGCCGACCATCGGGATAGTGAACCGTCGGGCTCACGGAGGAGGTCATGTGACTGTCGGTCAGCTGACCGGCGGTCACATGAATACCACCCGTCTAAAAAGGCAGGTAGAATACTTAAGTGTCATGTAAAGTCACAGCACTGACAACCAGGCGGCTTTACACAGGAGGATTTGCCCAAGCAGTCCCAGGAACAGTGAAGCTGAGAGATAATGGCGCCCAGACACTGACAGGGAGTTAAGGAGAGACAGATATGCAGCTCCAGGGCGGGAACATTTGCGGGAAATGGCGCCCTGGGGCTGGGGGAGGGGCTTCAGGTCAAAGCCTTATCCCCCTGCTGGCAAAACCACCGGGTACTGTGGGCTACTGAAAATGGTTTAGAGAGAAAACCTGACCTGCACCCATGCCCTGGTGATCTTGTGGGATCGCCTGTACTGCCACAGTGTCCACCGCCAGTGCGCGCGGCCCGCCTCCCACTGACCGCGCCAGATCGCGATAAAGACCGGGTCCCGCAAGCAGGATCCACTCACCACCTCCCGAAGCGCGGCCACGCGATCCCGGAGAGCCCCCGTCGTGTGTGCCTGACGTGAAGAAAACCGGAGCCTCCTGCTGTAGTTACCCGGCAACCAGGGCTCGGGAGTGTACAGCGCCGCTGGGGAGAGCTGGAGCTGCAGCAGTGAATGTCTTCTGACATTTACCACCGCTGCTGCCCTTGAAGTCTTCACTTTTTTCTTCAAAAAAAGCTCTTCTTAGGGCCGCCTGGAGCAGCCCCTCTGTTAAGTGCCTGCTTACTGCAGCACCAACTACAAAACTGAGCTCCTGTGCAGGGAGGCGGGGTTATAGAGGAGGCGGCGCTGTGCATTCTGGGAACAGTCAAAGCTTTGAGCCTGTTGGTGCCTCAGATCAAGATCCTACTCTACACCCCATTGTCCATCCTTGTGGAGCCCAGTGTACCCCGCAGCAGAAAGGTATATTGCAAATACTCTTCGTCAATGAAGACTAACACTATATCTACTGTAGGTAACACTCTTATTATTGTGTATTTTATACTACACAGTATTTGAGCTTTTACCTGTTCCCTGAGCGCTCCAGCCTGGGGTCCTGGCACATGTCCACCTCTGGAGTTGAATCGATGATGTCTTGGACATCTGACCACTCATCACTGCTTCCCATACCTTTACAAAAAGCAATTAACGAGATTGATATGATAAAAATGTAAACTATGAAATTATCTGGGAACAATAACACTTATAAAATACTTCTACTGTCAACTGTCTCTTGGACAAAGGGCTAAAAACACACTTGTTATGCAAATCCACGAAGACCATACCTATTTCTACAAGATGGTGGTCTTACCTATGCTAACATTTCTCATCTCCTGGGTAACCTGCACTTCCATGTTATGGCTGTTCCGTTTTTCACGTGATCTCTTGCTTTTGCCCGTCCTGCCGTAGTCCTGTAGAGGATGGAGACTCTCGTGTAGCGGTGTCACAGCTGCCGACGGGACGGATGAGGTGGGGGTGTTAGATTTAGTACCAGTGGTACTTGGGGTAGCTGCCACTGAAGACTGGCCAGACTCAGACATCTCGTCCTGACAACAGGCGGAACAAACAATAACAAGACAACAGTGGTTAATGGTCATGGAGGAGAGTTTAGTATGAGGGGTCTATTCAAGAAGCAGTGAAAAGAGTGGAGAAGTGAGCCAGTGGAGAAGTTGCCCATAGCGACTTAGCTGCTACATATAATTTTATAGCATGCACTTGATAAATGTTACTTCAAAGCTCATTGTTGCCATGGGCAACTTCCCCACTGGCTTAATTCTCTACTCTTTTCACTGCTTCATGAACAGACCCCTCAGTGATGTGGGTTAATCCAATATTCAAGCTTAGCCTATGAATTCAGTAGGAGCCAGTTTCCACAAGAAATATATCTGAATATTGGTTCTTCCCACAAAATGGCGGCCTTTAATGTGAATAGGCGACAAATGCAATTAAATAACACCATTTCCCAGTTGGTCTGACACCAAACAAACAGGCAGTGAACAAGATGAGTCTGAAAATGAATGTAACTAATAATGGGATTACACTGTACAACAAGGACTCACGGGATGCACTGCACAGGATTCTGGTTATGTTTGACATGCTTGTCCGAAATAACGGATGTTAAAAGGGTGACCTGTGGATGTATAGTGGGTCCAAATGTATGTTATGTATGAAATCAGATCTGCTTGTTGTATGTTGTATAGTACCGCACTCGGACAGAAGACGGATATAATAACGGATGGATCTTGTCAACCACTGTACGGACTATACAATACAGTCACATGACCTTTTCATATCCACTGCCACGGTAAGCAAGATGGATTTGATCATGAAGACACATAGCGGGAACTCTGTTCCCATGACCGTCTGAGCCAACCTTGTAGCTGAAACTGGACTTTAGCTGGCTGAGGTCACTCAGGTGCCAGTGGTCCGAGCTTGGGGTGATTTTGCCACCCATCTGCCCACGTACCATTCCGTCTGCCAGTGGAAAGACGTTGAGAGAAGTTGGGCGCTCCTTTCGGCTGAAAGATAAAGAATAAAAGTCAGAGTCAGGGGTAAAACATCATCACAATACTACTTATATTCTTACTACTACACACAACTATATGGTGAAACTTTTGACAAAGATGCTTTATAAGCATCAAAGGGGGCAACACTAAATTACCGAGTATCCATCACTCATCAGACAGTTGTAACTCGAACAAATATTCATGAGAATGCAGCCTATAAAGTCAATTGGAATCACTGAGGCATGAGGTACATTGTGCCTCAGTGGTTTGATTGATTCCTGTTTAACAGTTGGTCTATAGTCTCATGAATAATGGTTTAAGACAAGAAATGTCTGTCTCCCACGGTCGGTAGATGACAGGTATATTCCAGGAAGCACTTTACTGTGAGTTATGAAACAAGGATACATATACTCTGGCTGACCATTAAATATTAATGATACATAGCATTAAATATAAGGTGGTCCTTCATACCTTACTAGTACAGCACAGAAGTAATGCACCAGTTTCATGAATTAAACAGTGAACAGCTTCATGGACCAGGGCATCACACATTAAGCAAAGGACAGAGGATTTCTTGCTATATTTAGTAGTTTCTAGGCATCAATTATCATATTGCATGTAAATGGGACAATTCCAAAAAATTTATATATATATTTCATATTTTCAATTTGACTGAAAATGTAAAAGAAATATTATAATATTAATGAAACATTAACAGGTGAATGTATTTTCATATTGCATGGTTTTCTATAGAAATAACTTATCTACAAAGGCATTGTTTTTGTCTCCTAAACTATCTTATATACAGTGGAGGCACCCATTTTGTGGGCATAATCAATATTTGATTTGCTAGAAACCAGTGACAGAACTGAGGCCTGGTCAATATTGATAAGGCCTGCCTGACATGTTTATGAGGTACTGGTTCTATGTGAATTAATAGACCACAATATCATTGTATTAGTGTAACCAACAAAATGGCTGCCTCTGCTGTGTGTAAGTTACAGGTCTACATTAACGGGGGTAATCCAAATGTGACAGTAGACAGTACTTTGAGGTGAGATGATTACACTTGCTGACACATATTTTTCTGTTCACACCAAACATTCACAAAATGTTACACAAAACATCTGACATACATTAATGGGTGTAATAAGGCTGTGCTGACAAAAACAGTCACATTTGCAAAAATAAAATGTCCAATGCATTTTTTTTAACGTCATGTATATCTTGTACTACTATTAGTCTCAACAGGCTGTTATTTTGTAAATTATCACTCCATTTTAGACAGAGACCGGCGTGTCTCTTTTGTTGTGCTACTACAAGTCCCAACATGTCTTGCTAGACAGAGGCTGCAGAGGATATGTATCAAGCCCTGGGGCTATATTTACAAAGTGTGGGTTAGAACTGAGGGCCCCATTTATCAGAAAGACATAACCCCTTTAGCACCCTTTTTAGATAGTGAGAGCAGTATGGTCCCCATCAAGGCTGCCATCAGAAATTGTGGGTCTCGGGACTGGCAAAATAGACAGGGCCCCTCCCCCCGAAAAAAACCCCCAAAACATTTTGTAGCACCGCTCCACCCCTATGTGATGTCATACATTGTGATGTTACATATAGGTTTAGCATTGTGGACCTACAGGAAAAGTTCACAAAGAGCTGATGTACAGCGAAGACTTGTTTTAAGAAGTCCTCCCTGCGCATCAGTCTACTGTTGTATTATAGCCTGGTGCAGCTCTCCAGGGATTTGTCTGTAGGAGCCAGGGGTGAGTCCCCCTCTCTGCAAGGGCCCGGGACACAAGTCCCCACAGTCCCTTTTTGATGGCTGCCCTGGTCCCCATTGGGGGGAAAAGGGACACTTTTCCGGCTTCAGTGAAGCTTCAGTGAAGCCTTTCAGGCATTGCTGGATCCCCGCCGGGTGAAACTGTCAAGCATATTCGCAGACTGGGTGTCGTGCATGCGAATGACACATAAGCCTGTCACCGGCAGCCTTAGGCTTCCAGCAACAGAGCAGAGGACGTGTGCAGAGGAGTGAGACATGATTGGACCTCGTCAGAGAGGTAAGTAATGCTGAATACCAACGCCATATTCTTTAATATTGCAGTTATACTAAACTAAACATACCGCTGGTATTTATATTAATTGATAAATGTGGCCCTGAATATTTAAAGCAGCACTACCATTCAGTGTGAAGCCCGGTGTGCTTTACACTGAATGCTAGTGCAGCTTTCAATTTTCAGCTTCAACCCACTGAAGAGCTCTTGGTACATATAGCCCCTGGAGAGAGATAGAGTGGAGAAGTTGCCCAAGGAATCCAATCACCTGCTTTCATTTATCGAGCACAGTCTTTAAAATGTCAGGTTCTGATTGCTTTGAGCAACTTTTGCACTTTCTCTCTCTCCAGGGTGGTATACCTCTTCCCTTGAGTGTGGTCAATGTAGCCTGTAGTTCCACAAAAGCCAAGTCTGAGGAAATAAAGCAGAGAGGGATTTGCCATTCTGCAATAAGCAAAAGCCAAATAAACCTTATAAGCAAAACTTGTACCGAAACTATTTGGAATCGGACGCAACGTTATTATGGGGCTAGATTCATCATTTTACACTAATGCTGCCGCAGATGCGATTTTTGACCCAGAGGAAGCTTGAAGATATGCTAATGTAACACCTGCTAGGATTTGTACAGAGACGCCCACCAGAGCCTTCACAGCTGGCCGCAACCGCGTACACATTCGTAGCATCGACGCAGATCCTGGAAACACCAACTACCTGACTAAGTCCATGGTCAACCAGAATGGCTACCACAACTGAGACACCGGAGACGGTGGTGGCTGATACATGCCCCAATTACTTACGAATGAATCCTCATGATGAGCGTAATCGCAATTCAATCGTCGCATGTGCACACAGCAGTGATGTAATGCGCAGACCAGCGATAATCGCTCAATTGTGAAAACATCAGCCGTGAATCAGGTCCATAAGATGCCCGTCAGATTAGCTGTTAGCGAGTCCACAGCACAAGTGCGCCTAGATTTCTTCCAAGTTTATTAGATCAACATTTCAGGGATTGCGGAATCTGAGAGTAGAGTAATAATTTGCTTCCAGAATAAAAAGCAGGGCAGTACTGACTCATGGACAGGAAAGAGCAGATGGGCCGTTGTATAGCACCATGCTTGTGACGTCAGCAGAATGCCATTCTAGAAATGATGGCCGCAGCAGACCCTTCAACATGACTCCTTCCATCAGGTGCAAAGTTACGAAATAATTCTCTGCTCCCTCATAATGTATGATTGCCCTCTCCTGTGTTGGACTGTTTCATTAATGAAAAAGGGTGTTCTTAACACAAGTGACTGCAAATCATAGAGGTCAATTCATTTAGGCGTGATAGAGTTGTGAGTAAGTGCAGCTCTATGCCATACTTACAGTACCTCCAAACTCCTGGATTATTGTTCACACTCCCATGGGGCTGCCCACATAGAGCCAAGAGTCGAGATTGTGCCGTATGGCAAGTCCCCATTGCCGGAGGTGGCGTTTCTATGCCGTTGCAATGGCAACTCGCCTCTCTCTCCTAATTGAATTGACCCCATAAAGTAAGTAAATCCAAGAGCAGAGCATTTTGTATTTGGTGGAAGGAGTCATATTGGACGGTATATAATCCAATTAATGGCTAGCTCCTGATCTTGAAGGTTTCTGCTTTGTGACTGGCTTGTATTCCTTCCTAGACTTTACCTCATGAACAAAAATATATATATTCCCACTTACAGTAAGGGATACGGCTGTTAGGTCGACACAGCTTAGGTCGACAGTCATTAGGTCGACATGGTCAATAGGTCGACATATGCTAGATCGACAGGTCAAAAGGTCGACATGAGGTTTTTTTGGGGGGAAATCTTCATTTTTTCATACTTAAAAATCCACGTGGACTACGATTGGAAACCTTGCCCGAAGCATGGCGTGCGAAGCGAGCCATGCGAAGGGACACAGTGCACTAAATGGGGTTCCCCGTCACTTTACGAAGAAAACGACGCCAAAAACAGTAAAAAAAAAAAAAAATGATGTCGACCTTTTGACCTGTCGACCTAGTAC
The DNA here is from genome assembly GCF_028390025.1 of Pseudophryne corroboree. NCBI lineage: Eukaryota > Metazoa > Chordata > Amphibia > Anura > Myobatrachidae > Pseudophryne > Pseudophryne corroboree. The sequence goes on along the minus strand of NC_086450.1, from coordinate 402,855,689 downwards.
ATGTCGACCTAATGACCATGTCGACCTATTGTCCCTGACGACCTAATGCATGTCGACCTTCCATGGTCGACCTAATGACTGTCGACCTAAGTTGTGTCTATCCAACGACCGATACCCTACAGTAAAATAATCCCCATCCTTTCACAACAATAGTTTGTTGTGCTATACCATAAGCAGCCACTATTTTCTGTACTTCGTAGGGTCCCAGCACTCACATCGGCCTCAGCACTGGTCGGCTCTCTCCGTAGCAGGAGGAATCCGACACATCGGTCCTAATAGGTAGTGATAGTGCTGCCGTGTCTGAACCTTCTGCTACACAGACATAGAGCCAATCTGAACAGAAGAAGATCAGGATTGCTCCCATCTATATATGGGCGCGGCGACTTAATAGACCAAATGGGGGAGAAAGATAGGGGATTTAGTACAGGGGTTATTAAAACTTAACATCCCCCGCCTTTATTCTTTCAATGGACCATGGTTAAGTTGCAAGTTAAAATAAATGCACCATGCTTGCCAAATATCAAAGGGATAAAAAGTGCAACTTTTAGCACAATTTATCCTGTGATTGCCAGCTGATATACCTCGGTAAATAAACCCCTGTTCTCATTCACACATCGAGAGAGACATTTACCTCTTTCTCCATGACTGGCGATGACTGCAGTGACAATTCACAGACAACATACCCAAAACACAGCGGCCACAGCACGAGAAGCAAGACAAGAAAACAGCGGTTAGATGCGCAATGCATGCATAAAAATAAAGAATATGAGCCGGCATGACAACGGATATTGCAGATTACAGTGCTTTACAAATTGGGAGCCGTGTGTGACCAAGATGCATGTGTATAACTGTATCGCATGCAGCCTTCAGTACATAAAATATAGTGAGAAACAATATTTACATACACACATAGACATAGGTCCCTTTACCTACAGTGAAATCTTCACATCAATAACTTTATTAACTAGCTAAAAACAGGTAACAAGCCACAAGAAACCTGGTTGTTTTGTTGATTTATATCTAATTATTATACATTTACTGTAGATAAAGGTCCCTTCACTCCCTATTGTATAATTTTCACAACATCCATAACTTTAGCTAAAATACATATAGGAAACAAGCCACTGACAGAACTCTGGTTGTTTTGTTTATCTATATCTAATTAATGTAGTATTATATAATTTTGATATACCGTAGCTTTTGTGTGTAAATGTAGGAATAATGGTTTAATAATGAAACAAGTGATTAGATAGATAGATAGATAGATAGATAGATAGATAGATAGATAGATAGATAGATAGATAGATAGATAGATAGATAACCATCTGTCTCTGTAAGCAGGTTTTCTGGGTCAACAAAATATAGGGGCCTGTGTACTAAGTTTTTGAGAGAGTTAGTGGAGAGAGATAAAATACCAGCCAATCAGATCCTAACTGCCATGTTACAGGCTGTGTTTGAAAAATGTCATGAGCTGGTTGATTGGTACTTTATATATGTCCACTTTATCTCTCTTCAAAGCTTAGTACATAAACCCCATAGGAACTTAAACATGTTTACAACTGGAATACATCTACATTCCCACTGCTGTGCCATAATTATGCGGTCTAGCCCTCGTTTATAATAATATCATTTAGTTTTTTGCATTTTAAATGAAACTGAGGGGGACATTTACTAAGCAGTGATAAGAGCGGAGAAGTGAGCCAGTGGAGAAGTTGCCCCATCAACCAATCAGCGCCTCTTTCTCATTTTATAGTATGCAAATGATAGATGTTACTTTAGTGCTTATTGGTTGTCATGGGCAACTTCTCCACTGGCTCACTTCTCCTCTCTTATCACTGCTTAGTAAATGCCCCCCTATGTCACTGTACACTTCAAACTCCTCAATGTAAATGAGACAGAAAGCACTTGATTGCATCTAACAGCGTGATATAATACATTCTTATAATATTCCATGTACAGGTATGGGATCTCTTATCCGACAAGCCATTACCCAAAAAAGTAAAATACTGCTGCAGTTTAGTGATCATGTGACACACACTGACAAGCACCACCTCCCATAAATCCCTCTGAGGAGGGTGGTGCAAGGGGCATTGTGGGCCATTTTTAAATGACACTTGTTATTTTTGAAGGTATGGTGCGCCAAACAAAAAAAGGAAATAAAAAAAAACGTCCTAATAATTCCATATAACAGATCCCATACCTGTTCTCCCATTTCCTTTATGGCTATTGCTGTCTATGGGCTACTTTGAGTTTTAAGTGGAAAGTATAACTTTGCCTTCATAAATTGAGTTTCCACACATATATTGATCATTAGTACACAGAAATTTATCAGGCACTTCAATTACCACCTTCTGCCTGTGACGCCGCCATCGGATTGGCTATTTCCAGCTACTTGCTGCAGTTTGGACCGTTCAATGTGTTCCACGTATGTCTGGATCATCTAAGAGGTAAACAAAATGGCTGCCTTAGTCATTGTCACACAATAAATAATTACTGGACTTGAGAAATCAAATTCTTGCATTCCATATCATGCAATCCATATCATAGTTTCTAAAAGAGAAATTACAAGGAAATATACAACTGACAGGGAGGTGTATAAAACCAATGACTTGACTGGATACGGTTTAAGGCTGCGATGATAAAGTTCTTTACAGGAAGCAATAAAACATTCCTTTATATTCATTATATAACATGCAGTTTTATAGCAAAGTTGCTCTCACTCACCTCCGTATGCCGCTGGTGTAAGGCATTGTACTCCTTCTTCATATCCGATTCCCGTTCTTCTAATCTAGAAACTGGGAGAAGTTGCAGACAGAACTATTCAGAATCAGTGACAAACTTTACAATTACTAAGCCAAAGAGCCACTGAAGAAAGCTGGGGAGGGAACATTGTGGAAAATAAATGTCTTACTATGGGCCTAATTCAAGGTTGATCGCAAAAGCAAAATCTTCCTCTAATGGGCAAAACCATGTACACTGCAGGGGCGGCAGATATAACATGTGCAGAGAGAGTTAGATTTGGGTGGGGTGTGTTCAAACTGAAATCTAAATTGCAGTGTAAAAATAAAGCAGCCAGTTTTACCCTGCACAGAAACAATATAACCCACCCAAATCTAACTCTCTCTGCACATGTTACATCTGCCCCACCTGCAGTGCAGATGGTTTTGCCGGGATGCATTCAATATCCCGGTTGTCGGGATCCCGGCGCCGGGATCCCGACCGCCAGGATACAGACACCTATTCTCCCTCTTGGGATGACGGGCGCCAGTATATAGATACCAAGCCGGTTTTGCCCATTAGAGGAAGATTTTGCTTTTGCAATCAACCTTGAATTAGGCCCTATAAGTCCTCTATGTAGATCCATCATAGGACAGGTATTGTTCACTTTACACAAGTGATTGGCAATCTGATACACATGGGCGCCCTCATTACACTTAATCACAATGATTTAGCACAAAACTTTGATCATGAAAGTGCTACAAGTTAGAACAAACAGATCTGAGACAGGACAGAGCGGTGGGCCACAGGTGAAGGCTTATAACAAACAAATCTTACAATAAAGCAGGGAAGAGAATGAGGCCACAGGTGAAGGCTTGGAGTACCCCAAGGCTGCCTGTTGCCCATACTGTTTTACAACCAATCAACTACTAATACCCATATTAGACTAAAAACCTGGGTTATTGAACGCGATTTCAAGCAACGTCACAGCTACCTGAAACCGTGTTCACACTGCAAGCTGGACCCAGTTTATAACCTGGTCATCCCTTTGCAAACTCTTGGAGATATTGGGCATGATGTCAATGTCCCTTTAAAAAAAGTCAGAGATCGGGCAGCATCCCACACCTCTGGCGACCTCTGATGTTTTTTTAAAGGGGCAATCACTTACAATGCATGATTTTGTTATTGGTGACTCCAGAGGTCCATCATTCAAATAAGGGAGCCACACCTACAGCCAGTGAGTCCCAGGCGGCGATGTTTGGCAGCATTTGGGGTGGCAGTAGGTGTGGCTCCTCTATATAAATTTTGGACTGTGCTGCAGACCCACCTCTGGAGTTGCTACTGGGTATAATTGTCATTTTACAAGATTTGATAAAATTTCCCCCACCCCAAACCACCACCCCTCCTAAAACCCTTTTTAAGACGACTTCTGGATTTGCTAGAATGGGATGGTATCGGGATCCCTGCTCTTGGGATGCCGGAGGTCCAAATACCGTCAGCGGCATATCGACACGCAGAATCCCAACACCTGGTAGGTAAGTAGTCTAACCCTCCTCGTCTACCATCCTAACCCACCCTCCCCGCAGCCTGACTCTAAAGCCCCCCCCCTTCCCAGCCTGCCCCTAACCTGCCCCGGCATACTTATGATCAGGATGCCGGCATTCTGGCGCCGGCATTGTGATCCATGTCGGGATGCTAGCATCGGTCTTCTGACAAGTATCAGGATTCCGACTGCTGGCATCCCAAATGCTGTCATGCAGACCGGATCCCGCTAGAATGTGTGACCACAATAAACAGTAATAATAATAATGCACCTGTTGCCTAGAGTGTGGAGGCAGCCAATCTGAGGGCTGAACCAGATCAATTCATTACTCACAAACCTAACATTTCACTAGGAACTAGAGTCATCACTACTAGAGAATTGATACGCTGCATGCACATAGATACTGGCTACAAAATGGCTGCTCCACAAAAGTGCATTTACAATTCTGCCTTGGTATGGGAATATTTACATTTACAAATAGCACAGGATGCCCTCCTAATTTAATTTTACAGGCATTTAAGGAACTGATAATAATTTAATTGCCATGACCTATCCATTTCTATGATCACCCTGGCCTTGCCCTCTACCCAACCTATTGTAGGTGAACTTATTTTACTCAAAGATGGGTGAAAAGTCAGAGCGACTAGTTGGATGTTGAAGGAAAGGACTGTACCCCAACACATAAGAAAGCGTACTTTGGTCAGCATAGTTCCTGATCTTCAGCTCCAGCTGCCGGGACTGAAATTCAAGGCTTTCCACTTGGCACTGGAGATCTTTCTTCTCCTGCTCCAGCGCATCTTCAAACTCAATAAATTTCTGCAAGAAACAAAAAGCAAACATGCATAGGTGAAACTATTTCCCCCATTCCATGGGCAGATGGGTTAGAACAGCAGTCTGTCTGATTCTTCTTATCGTTATATTGATAACATTGTCAAATATGCTACTCAATGCTATAACTGCTCCCGTACAAATGATGTCACTACAGTTATTTTCATCTGGAAGTCAGTCATAGTTTCCTCATGGTAAATATATATATATATATATATATATTATATATACATACACACACACACACACACACACACAACTCCACTCTTGTGAAACTCATCCTGAATTAATTTAAAAGTTATGTAAAAATGCCATGCTAACCATCACCAGTGGAGGCAGTAATTTGGTTTTCTGAACCAATACTCTTGACCGCCACTGAGGTATGGCTGGTCAGATGATGCCACATGTACTGAAATTATGTCAACACTGTGTGTCAGTAACACTGCAGCTAGATGGTGGCTAGATCCTGAGTAGAGTGTAAATGGGTAGGACATGCACAGTATGCCCCTGTAACCTGCCCTACATATTACATAGGTTTACATGATTAAAAAGTAAAATTAAATATCATAGTTCATGGCTTTTTTATATTATAATACATTTTCAATCATCAAAAGAAGTTCATAACCAATCAATGAAAAGAATAAAATTAGGCAGAGGGAGCGCCCATTACTGTTGTGCCTAAGGGCGCCCTGACCCCTAAATCTGCCCCTGTCCATAGCCCGAGCTCCTTAATGCATGCACAAACTACAGCTGTCCACTGAGCACGTGCACTACAATTGCGTCAATGGTTAAACCACTGATTGGTTAATAGATAATGTTACATGATATTGCAAAGAATGATGCAATGGTGGCATTGCCACAACTCTTTGATGGCCATCCCTAGAACATGGCGAGGCAATTTAGTGTGTTAGAAGCACTCAGCACGCATCCGTTACTAGTACACTCTGTGCCATTGCCATGTCCCCTTCTTGAGCGACCTCTACCATACCACTCTGGCTGCAGCTGCTATACATGTTGGCAGGTGTAACTACTGAGCCCTCGCATAAAGCGCCATCGTATATTGCAGAGCGCTTATTACTCTGAATGCTGCAAGCAGAACATATCGAAAAAGATGCGAATCAAATGCTTGTGAGGAAGTGCACGTGTACAGGCCAGTCTGTGAGAGGTAGAGTCTAGTTTACCTTCGTGGAGAGGACCTTTCCCATAACCCCTTGGGTCCATGTCACAATCTATTTGGAATAGTAACCTGTGGCGAGTGAAGCGGAGCGGAGCAAGACACCGAGCCCGAAGCAAAGCGAGCGAAGCGAGGGTCCAATGCTGCATAGAATTTTTTTTTTTACCCCAAACGAACGGAGAACGAAGAAAACATTTAGGTGCTGTGGGCGGAAGTTCTCTCCTGCCCACTCGTTTTGTCACTTCCAGGTCCTGATCACGAAGGTAACATAGACACAACCGTCTGTGATAGGACATGTAAGTCATCCATAAATACAGCAGGCAGAGCAATAGGCTTCATATAATGGGTATGAAAACAGCCAATACTGTTGTGCGAAAACTAGACCACCTGAGTGCCCATTTATAGAGCCATCACAATGGTGTGTTTAATACGGACTTAAATCCCCTAAAAGTAAACTTTTTAAAGTGTAAAAGGTACCTGTGTGTATGCCTAAAAAGGAAAAACATTATTTGCTACCGTTCTTTGAGCTCTATAGTCTCAGCTGTTGCTTATAAGGAGATGCCATGCGGATGTCTCTTAAATGTGAAAGACCAAGATCAAAAATTACAAGCACTGTAATCCCCAATTTAAAGAAAGCAATCTGTGAAATGTCTGTAGCACAATAGGGTGCAGTACCTTGTTGCAGGCTGCAGGTTGCGCTATATTTCTATTTCATAGGTGTCATGAAAAAGCTCAATAAAAACAAAATAACAGACAGCTTCCTATGCATTCTATGAATACCATTCGCCAACAATTAAACGCACGCACGTCTATGGTTAATTCATCCTCTCAGACCCGAGTATGTTCCTGAAAAGGTAGATGATGATAGGTATGTAGTTATGATGTTAATAATAATAATAATTTTATTTATATAGCGCTCTTTATCTAATAGTACTCAAGGCGCTTAACAGATACATAGCATAATATAGTACTGAAACAATGAAGTACAGAACAGCTTTTCATAAAATACAGGAGCATGTAGATAATAAAGGGACATTATGAGATGCTTGAGTAAACCGGAAAGTCTTGAGCCTACTTTTGAAGGATTCTATAGTTGGGGCCTCTCGCACTGTGCGGGGAAGTGAGTTCCATAGAGTCGGAGCCGCATGACTAAAAGCCTGACCCCCAGATGAATTACGGGAGATTCTAGGTACTGCTAAAAGTACTTCATCTACAGATCGCAGTAATCGAGTGGGGCAGTATGGGATCAGATGCTTCTTCAGGTACCTTGGGCCCTGGTCATGTAGTGCTTTGAAACTCAGTAAGCCAATCTTGGAGATGATTCGCCATCTTACAGGCAGCCAGTGAAGGGAGTAGAGTATGGGTGTTATGTGGCTAGAACGGGGCTGGTTGGTTAACAGCCTGGCAGCTGTGTTTTGCACCAGCTGTAAGCGGTGCAATTCTTTTGCTGGTAGACCAAGGTAGAGGGCATTACAGTAGTCTAAACGAGATGATACAAATGCATGTATGACTTTTGGCAGATCATCTGAGGGAATTAAGTGCTTGATTCTGGCTATGTTCCTCAGGTGAAAGACTGAGGATTTGATTGTGGCTGATATCTGATGTTTAAGTGTCAAGCCACCATCCAGGACAACGCCAAGATTCTGCACACGATCACTGGTCAGTAATTCTGAATCCCCAAGTGTAAGTCCAGTTGGTTGGCAATGCTGCAGTCTTGTCCTTTGATGTTGCGGTCCTATCATAAGGACCTCTGTTTTATCCGGGTTCAGTCGCAGCCAACTGGCGCTCATCCACTCCTGGAGCTCAGCTAGACAGCCATTTAGGGTTGCTATTGGGTTATCAGTGCCCGGAGCAAAGGACAAGTACAGTTGTGTATCATCTGCATAGCAGTGGTAGACCAGGCCATGGAGCCTGATTACTTCACCCAGCGGGAGCATGTATACTGCAAAAAGCATGGGGGATAGTATAGAACCTTGTGGGACACCACATGGCAATGGCACTGATGGTGATGAGTATACTTCAGACGATACTCTCTGTGACCTGCCTGTCAGAAATGAGAAATTATTTGAACATTCACAATGTCAACATATTCTAAATGTCGACAGCCAGAATGTCAACAGGCAATTTTAGGGCTAGGGTTGGATTAGGGTTAGAGGGCAGTCAGGGTTAAGCAGCGGACAGGGTCAGGATTAGAGTTAGATTTAAAGCGAATGTAAACTTGTCGAACATCGACGTTCTATCGATGGTGACATAATATACCACACCTATATCATAATATTGTAGTATACAGACAGGTAAGGGAAGCAAGCCACAGTCAGCTTGAAAATACTTTACTTTTGACAGCCCAGTTTACTTATCCATTCAAGTCAGTGTATTTGGATGCTGAATGGATTTGCACAGAAATATGGCAGCATACAGTGAGGAACCTCTGTGTAAGACCATTCAGGCCTTATTAGAAATGTTCTGATAGGAATCATATGGTACTGGGATGTGGGAAACTGATCCTTTAATTAAATTGTGGTTAGTTTTGTAAATTCACAGTGATTGATTTAGCCTGTAATCAAATATAGAATTTGTGGAGGGTGAATGACATAGTGACACCTTTGCTTTCGGATCATTTAGTGTACACAATCTTAATTGCACAAAATAATGTACACAGTGTTTAATGCACAAAAGTATTAAAAATACTGTATAAAATTACACTTCATGCTGTGTGTATAAGGTGTATATGAAACATAAATGCATTCTGTGTCCAGACTTGGGTCCCATCCACAAGTTATCTCATTACCGTATGCAAATATTCCAAAACATGGAAAAATCCAATATCCAAAATACTTCTGGTCCCAAGCATATCAGATATGGGAGACTCAACTGAATTGTAATATTATCTTATTGAGATTCTAAACTTGAATCTGATCCAGTGTGTTGATCAGGCCAAACAAGTATGAAGTACAATCCATAATCCTGTTGATAAAGCTGAATATTTATCTTATATAAAACCCTTTATGAGGTCTAAGAACACTGTACGCTATTTACGTATGGAGTACCGTAAGGGTACGCACGTTGCGTAGCAATCGCTTAGCCGTAGTCGAGACGCTCAAGCGTCACGTTCGCTCGCGGCCAAGAGATCACGGGCAGGCACGCTATTGGCTGCTGACTAACGTAATGATTCGCTATAGCGTAGCGGACGCTCGGGACCACGAGGAGATCACCAGCGGCGCTGAACGCTACCAATGTTAAACCTTTGTATCTAAACCATAAACAGTATATTATGCAGTAAAACCTTAGTGTAATGATAGAGTGTAAATGCAACACAGTATAACCTTATTAACTCAAAAGCTGTTTGAGCGTCCCCGACGCTCTGAGAATACTAAACACTATAAGAAATACACAGATACCTGGGCTTAGGGTCCAACGCCTAATAAATATATATTATGAATGATATACTTGCAAAAGAATTAACACAATACAAGTCATACACTACAATATAACATAGACTACCTAACCAGATAACTACACAGGAAATACAATACAATACAATTACGTTTTAAGGGAAAATAAGAGAGAAAGAGGAGAAGAGAGAGAGAGAGAGAGATGGCCCACAATAACAGTAAGAACAATATGGTTGCGGAGAAACACTTACGCACAAGGGGAAACGATCGCATGCGCCTCTGGACATCCAGCTCCCGATTTTCAGCAATGATAACCGTTGAAGAGTGAGAGCTGGATGTGATCGGCTTGTCTATTTATGCCCCACACACAATACAATTCAATGGTCCCTACAATCTCATTGTTCATTGGACACAGGAATTCCTCCTCGCATTATAACAAAAGGTCATAGGTTGATTCATACAGGTGGGCCGTGACTATTTCCAACAGCTCAGGTGGGAGGGAAACTGGGTTTCCCGCCGCATGGATAAGTAAGTGCAAATACAGTAAATGTTCATAAACTTCTTATGTCCATAACTATTCGCACGAGCGATTAATCTGCTTCAAACCAACACCGGAATATTGCTAATTAAATACTCTTCCGATGGGTACTAAACACCACTGTATTACTCCTGTCTGTCCCTTCGTATCAAACAAAGAGGGATCTCTCTGTTCATGAACATTCTACATTAACCAAACTTTCAGAATCTCTCAAAGGGACCATGATCTACAAAATACATTATATAGTGAAAATATGTAACGATTGAGTCGCACGCTACGATCACATAAACTCTACCGTAAATACGCATACCGTGCGCCTGCGGGTGCCCGCGACTGTGAGTATGCGCACGTACGGGAGAGCGTACGCATGCGCAGCACGGACCCGTGTGAGGTGCAAATATGGTAGTGTGCATAGAGATATTTTTCTGACTTTGACAGTCCACCCTTTGGCAGTCAACAATAACTGCCACCTTCTAAAACATTTCAAAAGGAGAAAAATATATGTCAGGGGTTAATACATTTACATGGTTGGGTAGGGGAGGAGAGGAGAAGGTAGGAAAAAAAAGGGTATGACCTAGTGAGATAGCAGAAGCATGTGTGTATGAATCCGTGCTTGGGGGTCATGTATCATCGTGCCGTACGTGTTTTAAATCAAGCTTCGAGGTATTGCGAAGTATACATTTGAATTCCTTCTTATCCCGTGGTACGGGTCTGTGGATGGGCTGTCAAACTTTACCGAGCTCTTTTCGGCTTTGGTTGTAACAAAATGGGGGAGCACATTTTAGTTGATGATACATGAATGGGGGAGATATGTGATTGCTGATATCTGTGCCTGTATTCCCTATCGACTATGTGTGTCATTACCTGAGGGTTGTAGAAATGAAGAAAAGACATAATTACGGTAAATGCGGTGGTATTCTATGTCAGGTAAATGTACATTCGTCGATTGAGGTCTTGTTTGGTGTCTGTTGGTTGCAGTCTTCTTTGTGCTTTTGCCCATAAGGTGCGAGCAAAAGCTGTCAATGTCCATAGATTTACAAAAGTGTTGGGCTAGCGTAATTTTAAAATTTCTAGGGAAACTGGGGATCCATGGCATAGTTCATCAAAAATCTGTGTATAAGGTTGTCAAAACTTCTTCTTTAATCCATCTGTTGTCTGTATATCGGCTCATCAAATTCGTCGTCCAAGTGGGTCTTTTTACCTTGGAGGAAACGGAAAAACAGGTGAAAGAAACGGACCGTAGAAATCGCATTTTCATCACATCATTGTTTCTACATTTGGGTCATAAATCAAATCCATGGGAATTACAGTTTCCTCACTCCTTAAACTCATTACCCTAGTACGACGATTGCACTTCATTAAAGCCTGACCGCATCTAAATATCAAACCAATCGTTATGATAACACCTAAGATACATAGGAGAAACTTCCCAACATCCATTATGACTCCTTGAGCCCAGTCTCCTAAACCAGAGAACCAATTTCGCGGGTTCAACCATGACACCCAACCAGTCAGCTCATTACCTACAGCAGCAAGAGTGAGATTGTGTCTCCTGCGAAATTCCCACTTCAGTTGGAGAATATCGTCCATCTTTTGGTCTATGACCTCGACCGGATCCTCGGTGCTATTCGTAATATATGTGCAACATTTCACGCCGTATTGTGTTGCCAGTGTGACACAATATCCGCCTGTCACTGCTGTGAGGTAATTAAGAACCATTCTATGCTGTACCAGTTCTGTTTTATAAGCTTGAAGTTCTCTTCCAGTATACCTAAACGTGTCATCATACATTTCAGTGATATTATCTAACAAATTTGCAAGTGCAGATATGTATTTATAATTCAGCACTCCTCTGGTGGTGCGAGTGATGTCTAACGCGATTAGAAAACTGAATCCCGGTGGATTCATGGATCATGTCAGAGGCCGGATGCTCTGTTCTTTCTATCAGGTGCCGTTTAACTACGTGCTCGTAATGGGTGTGAGTATAAGGAGTTTGGGCAACACGGTGTATGTCTTTCATTTTGTCATGTGATACAGTCATTACTTCAGGCAGTACTTTTCCAATATAACACAATCCTTCAGAGTTTGGGGCAAGCCACTTATACGCCTTTCTCCCGCATATGAAATATGCATCATCGGGGAGAACATATGGGACGGAGTAGGACATAACCATATTACACACCTTCCATGTGAAATCTCCTAACCCTAATTCTTCCATCTGCTTAGTACACGTATCAGGTTGTACGATATGTGCACAGTATCCTGGTGATACCTCTCCAACTCTCGTAATCCTATTTCCTAAGGTATACCTATACCGGAAAGATTTTCCTCTACTGGCTATGTGGCGTATAAGCTCTGTATCTGTAGGCATTCTATCTGCTCTATGCGAAAAGGTCATGGTTTGATTACTCCATGACACTTCCCAATTTCCCGGCTTTCGGGGATTGGAGATGTTAAAACATAATAGGGACCTATCCACATGGTATTGGTGGAGCTTCAAACTAGGAGGGCTGGAGATATTAAACCTCCTGTCCACTGGTCTCCCACCACTTAACTCAAGTACCTCCCCTAACGTTAAAGGAAATGGTACTAGCCCTGATTTGCTATGACCTTGAGGTACTTGAGAGCATACCCAACAATCTGTTTTATTTAACACACTACCCACTAAGGAGTGATAGTCACTCAATGGATGCCGGTCCATATGAATATTAAAACTGGATTGGCATTTCTTTATGCACCCATCCTCAATGACATTGTTACAGAGCCGACAGATACAGTTTTCTTCAGCTAACAATCCTTCACAATTCCTTCTATGGTCAATGCTATCGGATCGTTTTCTGATACTCGCCTTTACTTGTTGGTTAAGTTGTTCTTGGAAAACTACGCCTCCATCTTTATCATCAGAACCCATTCCAGAACCTCTCTCGACCTCCATGGTACTCTCGCCGGAACAGACTGCTCTGGTCAACATCATGGTCAACAGGAAAATCCGGATCACAGTCTCTTGGGGCAAGTCCATCTTGTAGGAGGAAACGGAGAAGAATGAGAAGGGGGAAAAAATAATTTGAGGGAGAGGGGATGGGAAGTTGGAGAAAAACAATAAAAGGGAACAGGGGATCGACAACTGCTTTTGGTCTTGTGATTTTCAATGCTCAGGTGCCGCCTCAATCCTCCTGGAACAGACACTCCAGTGATACAACCTCTACCGTCTGTTCCTTATCACGGGACCTCTCTGGATCAGCAACCTTCTTACAGTGGGACGAATGAACCCAAGTCTCTCTCTCAGCAACCTTCAATGCTGTAGTGCTAGTCAATAAGACCTGGTATGGTCCTTCCCATCTGTCAATAAGGCAACCTGAGCGTAGAAAATTCCGTATCATTACATAATCCCCAGGTTCAATGTCATGACAATTACTATCTGGTAAATCAGGAATCACTAACTTCAGATTATCATTTTGATTCCTTAACTGTTTACTCATGTTAATCAAGTATTTTACAGTCACTTCATTGTTACACTTCAAATCATCCTGAGGGTTAATCATAACATGCGGTTGTCGACCAAACAAGATTTCAAAGGGAGACAGATTAAGAGGGGACCTGGGAGTGGTTCTGATGCTGTACAGTACAATGGGTAAAGCTTCTGGCCATGTCAATCCTGTCTCTGCCATCACTTTACTCAGTTTATTTTTAATAGTGCTGTTCACTCTTTCCACTTTCGCACTCGCCTGTGGACGGTATGGAGTGTGCAGCTTGCTATCAATTCCCATCAATTTACACATTCCTTGAAAGACATCACCTGTAAAATGGGTACCCCTATCACTTTCGATAATTCTAGGGATACCGTATCTACATACAAATTCCTGCACAATTTTCTTAGCAGTAAACATAGCGGTATTTGTGGCCGCCGGAAATGCTTCGACCCAATTTGAGAAAACATCTATACAAACAAGTACATATTTCAAATTTCGACAAGGGGGTAATTGAATAAAGTCAATCTGTATTACCTGGAAAGGGCCGCCGGCAGGTGGGATATGAGATGGTTCTGTAGGTATTGCCTTTCCGATGTTCTTTCTCAAACAGGTAAGGCATGACATTGCTCTTTTACTCGCATGAGATGAAAATCCTGGGGCACACCAATATGCTCTTACCAACTTGCACATCCCTTCCTTGCCCAGATGAGTCAGCCCGTGAGCTGCCTCAGCTAAACATGGAAGGTATGCTCTGGGGGCCACTGGTTTACCGTGTCCATCCGTCCAGAGTCCTGAGGACTCCTGGCCATATCCTTTTGCCTTCCAGACTGCCTTTTCCTGTGTGGAACACAAATTTTGCATCTCACACAACTTCTGTGTGTTGATGGTATTAAATACCATCAGTTGTGTGGTGTCTGTCTGTCTGGGGGTAGCAGCTGCTAACTTAGCAGCTTCGTCTGCTCGGCTGTTACCAAGTGATACTGGGTCTTGGCTATATGTGTGTGCTTTACATTTGATAGCAGCCACTCTGTCGGGTTCCTGTATCGCTGTTAGAAGCCTTTTTATGTGAGCTGCATGCGCTACCGGTGTACCAGCTGCCGTCATGAAATTTCTGAGGCGCCATAGGGCTCCGAAATCATGGACTACCCCGAATGCGTATCTAGAGTCGGTGTAGATATTGGCTGATTTGCCCTTAGCCAATTCGCATGCTCTGGTTAGGGCGACCAGTTCAGCAACCTGGGCTGAGTGAGGTGGGCCTAGCGGTTCCGCTTCTATGGTGCCTTGGTCATCTACGACTGCGTATCCAGTACACAAGTCTCCCGAGTCTGACTGTCTATGACAACTACCGTCCGTGTAGAACGTAAGTTCTACATCTTCCAGTGGGTTGTCACTGATGTCAGGCCTTGCGGTAAAATTTTGGGTCAAATATTCCATACAATCATGTGTGTCTTCCTTTGTATTAAATCCTCCTTCCCCACCACTCTCATCCTCCACCCTTTGTGCCTGTCCAGGCACACCTGGGAGATATGTTGCAGGATTTAATGCACTGCATCTCCTTATGGTGATGTTTACGGGGGCCATTAGTGCCAATTCCCATCTTGTAAACCGCGCTGATGAGACGTGCCTGGTTTGGGCAGAATTCAGCAAGGCTGACACTGCATGTGGTGTATGAATTGTGAGGTTGTGACCTAGCACGACATCATCGCTTTTCGTTACTAGCAATGCTATCGCAGCAACGCTTCGCAAGCATGTGGGGAGGGATCGCGCTACCGTGTCTAGCTGAGCGCTGTAATAGGCTACTGGCCTGCTGGCATCACCGTGCTTTTGGGTTAGTACGCCTGCCGCGCAACCAGCACTTTCTGTTCCGTATAGCTCAAAGGGTTTCCCATAGTCTGGCATACCTAATGCTGGTGCCTGCGTTAGGCACTGTTTAAGTCTCTCAAATGCTGTCTCAGACTCGTCTGTATGCGAAATCCGATCAGGTTTGTTTGAGGAGACCATCTCCTGCAAGGGTAACGCTAGAATGGAAAACCCTGGGATCCAGTTACGGCAATACCCACACATTCCTAAAAACGTTCTGATCTGTTGCTGGGTTTGTGGCAGAGTCATGTCTCTAATTGCTTGAATTCTATGAGCGGTCAGGTGTCTCAGTCCTTGTGTTAGACAGTGTCCCAAATATTTTACCCTAGTTTGGCATAATTGTAACTTGTCTTTGGAAACCTTGTGTCCTGTGTCTGAAAGATGAAACAGGAGCTGTTTCGTATCCTTCAGGGATGCTTCCAATGAATCAGAACACAGTAGTAGATCATCCACGTACTGTATTAATACTGATCCACTCACTGGTTGGAAAGACTGTAAACAATCATGCAAAGCCTGGGAAAATATACTTGGACTATCTATGAATCCTTGTGGTAATCGAGTCCATGTGTATTGGACTCCTCTGTATGTAAATGCAAACAAATATTGGCTGTCAGGGTGCAGAGGTACCGAAAAGAAAGCGGAGCAGAGGTCAATAACAGTGAAAAATTTCGCAGTGGGAGGGATTTGCATTAGGATGACAGCTGGATTTGGCACTACGGGGAACTGACTCTCAACTATTTTGTTAATCCCCCTTAGATCCTGCACTAGCCGGTAACCCCTCCCCCCACTCTTTTTCACAGGGAAGATGGGACTATTGGCAGTGCTGGACGTTCTTACCAGAATGCCCTGTTGTAGCAAGCGCTCTATTACTGGGTAAACTCCTAACTCCACCTCTGGCTTCAGAGGGTACTGTGGGATTTTTGGAGCTATCCTACCATCTTTTACTTGTACAACTACCGGAGCTACGTTTGCCATTAATCCAGTGTCTTGTCCATCTTTAGTCCAAAGTGACTCTGGTATCTGAGATGTCATTTCTTCTACTTGGGAGGGAGTCCTATTTGTCATAATGGTATGTGACATTAATTTTGATGGGGAGTCTAACATGTCTCGCACTTCCTGAGCGTGATTCTCAGGTATGTCCAAGAATACACCTTCAGGAGTACAATAAATGACGCACCCCATTTTACACAGTAAGTCTCTACCCAGGAGATTAGTCGGTGCCGATGCAGCCAGCAAAAAGGAATGCTTGGTATGTAAAGGCCCTATTGTAATCTCGGCTGGTTTGCTAACAGGGTAGTGCTGGACTACCCCCGTTACCCCTATGGCTGGAATTGTCTTACCAGTGGTTCTCATGCCCACTGTCGAATTTATCACTGATTTGGCCGCCCCTGTATCTACAAGAAAGTTTAATGATTTACCAGCTACATTGATTGCAATTTCTGGTTCACTTCCAAGGCTTGCAATCAATTTTACTGGCTGCAGATTACAGGTATGGCCACACCCCTATTGGGTATGGTGACCTCCCTGAATCCCGCTGGCAGCAACTACTTGTGATGGAGTTAATTGGGAGCTACCAGAGGCTTGCCAGTCTCTGTTCGGGGGATATCTTTTTGTTTCCCCTGCATGTGGCTCATAACTCCGTTTCTGCGGACCCTGATCCCAATGTCGCGTGTCGTGTCGTTGTCTAGGGGGTTGTTAAGATTTTTGTATATTTCTCGATCTACAGTCTCGTGCAAAGTGTCCCTGTTTGTGACAAGAATAACATGTTACCACATTTGACTTACCCACAGGGTTTGGTGATATTAACACAGGCTGTTTTGTGGTCAAGGCCTGTATACTTACTGCCATTAACTTATCACCTTGTTGTTCCCTGTGTCTGGTGATATTCCGGTCGTGATCAATAGCAGCCTCTCTCAAAGTAGCCACAGACAGACCTCGCCAACATGGTTGTGTGGTCTGTACCCTAGTCTTTAATGACTCTTTTAAACCATCCATCAGTACCGATACTGCTACTTCTCGATGGTTTATGTTTGTTTTAATGTCCTCTATGCCTGTGTATTTTGCCATCTCTAATAATGCTCTGTGAAAATACTCTGTAGCTGTTTCTGACTCCTTTTGTTTAATGGAGAATATCTTGTTCCATTTAACTACCGCTGGGAAATACTCTTTTAACTGTAAGCTTATTCTTTTTACATTGTCTTTGTTGTACACTTCTGTAAGAGGTACATCCTGATCTAATCCACAGTCAGCTAAAAATTGAGTTGCGTCAACATTGGAGGGTAAACATGCTCTCAGCAATATCTGCCAGTCTTTGTTGTTGGGCTCTACCGTGTTACCTAGGTCTCTGATGTATTTTTGGCTGGCAACTAAGTCTTTTCTAGGGTCAGGGAATTCAGACACTATGGTCCTTAATTCCATTCGGGAAAATGGGCTATACATGGCAATGTTCCTAACAGGAGTGACTCCTGAAGTGTCTGTTTTCCCATTTGGAACTACTATTACCTTAACAGGATTAACTCTAACAACCTCATTCTGTGTAGATTCTACAGGCTGTGGTGAAATAGTTTCAGCATAGTGTATGGTGCCGTACTTACCCGTTGATACGACCTCACCTATCCCTCCGCTAGGGGCCTTTGTTACTAATCTCGGGGGTGGAGCTGTGCCTACTGTGGTCTCTGCTATGGTGGCTGCTAGAGAGAGCGCTGAAATTGTTGCCGATTCGTCCTCTTGATCACACTCCTGAGGAAAGTTCAAAACAGGGTACAACTTGCACGGGTTAATACTTGCATTGGTTAATTGGTTAACATTATCTTTAACATTTACACAGTTGCTAAGTGTTTGTGTGTTACACCTTAGTGCGTCATTCTCCGCAACCAATTTCTCTCCTGATATGTATGGTGGCGGTGGGGCCGTGGCTATCAGTTTCCTGATCGAGCCAGATCCCGCCGCCTGAGCCAATCCTCTCTGTATGTCACCCTCCTGTTGCCACAACTGCAAATAATCATAATGCTTGATTCGTCTCTTTGCTGATTTAATGAGACATATCCTTCTCCTTAAATTCGTTAACACTTCTGTGCTGAAGCTACCTACTCTTGGGAATTTCTCCCCGTCATGTACTGTCATTCTCTCCCATTCATCACATAAAGCTTCTGTGTGACTTCCGTACTTTTCACACATTACGTACCTTGCCGACCCGACTGGTCGGTTTATGGAATCAACCCGAACCGAGGTTGATCGCCCCCTTCCTGAACAACTGGCCCCCATAATTTGCAGGTGTTACGGACCCTTACAAAAAACCAAGATATTCACGATAGGTTGACGGTAAGGTTTACCGAGCACCTTACTCACTCTGCCCACGCCGACCAATACGACCTGATCACACCGATATGGTGCTGGCGTACTCGACCCAGGGCACCTATTTAACCTTTGTTTACTGGAACATGCGAGGGATATCCGCAGAACACTTACTCTTTCCAGTAAAGGTGAGGTTGTTGGATAATTCCTGAGTGACCAGCGAACTTCCCTTTGTAAAAATAAAAAATTACACAAATCACGTCAGAATGTACAAATAGCGTTTATGACCTTCGTACACAAATAGTACCGGTCAGGTTTACTAATGCACACAATTACGTGCGGTACAATCGTTCAGCACATAAGCAACTAATCTTATGTACGGAGCGACCAGCGGAATCGAAAATTGCGGCTGCGAATTCCTTCAGCAAGAGCTTGTATGGCCTATATGGGTGTTGCACCAACCCTTTTAGGTGTTGTGCCTGTGGACTGTATAGCGGACTTCCTTGTCTGCTGTACCTGAACCTGCTGGTCTGCTATGACCTCCTGGTCTGTTACAGTATGACCTCCTGGTCTGCTATACTCTAATGCTCAATTTTTTTTATGTTTAACCAAGGATGCCTCCCTAGCCACCGTGCATGTCACTTACACGTATGTACCTCACGAGAACTCGATGATTTCTTTTGGTTCAACCTCAAAATTGTATAAAT
Source organism: Pseudophryne corroboree (assembly GCF_028390025.1). Taxonomy (NCBI): domain Eukaryota; kingdom Metazoa; phylum Chordata; class Amphibia; order Anura; family Myobatrachidae; genus Pseudophryne; species Pseudophryne corroboree. The sequence continues at coordinate 402,836,165 of NC_086450.1, read as the reverse complement.
GTATGTAAAAACACTCACTCACCACATGTACACTTTTGTTTCTATTTCTATTTCTGCGCAGAAATTTCTCTATAGACCAGATGTGTTACAAATTAGGAGAAGGATCTGTTAATTTAAATTTCAAATTTCAAATAGATTTGCGCTACTTATCGCCTGTTGCGTTATTTATCGCTTGTTGCGTTACTTAAAAATCAACACTATCGTGTGACTTGAGTTACGTGGGCGTACCCAGACGCTCCGTTGCGTAATTTACGCTGCGTGCGTCGGCCTTTGCGTACGCGAGTCTCTCTCTTTGTTAGAGACACGTGTACACCAGTCTTTGTCCACCGTAACACAACTAACACGTTTTATCAATGTAGATGATCCTTGATCATCTACCGCACACCACGCCAATCTCTCCTTTTACCTTTAGGTAGAGCTGTGTGTATTTCTATACCTTACCTATATTACCTTTACTCTTAAACTATGAAATAGCGGCAAATCTCTCTTAGTACGTTTATCAATTATACAATGGCAAACAGGAGAGTGATATATGAAAATACACGAATGAAAAGAAATGCAGATATGCGTGCGTGTGTACGCAAGACAGAAATAAACAGTTTTAAAAGGACACTATCGTTTTGTTCTTACCTCCGGTCCCGGATTCCTTCAGCACCCTTTACTAAGCGAAGCAGACGCTTATCCAAACAGCACTGCGAGGAATCTGACCTCCCGCCCTTTGCTGCTGGATAATGTCTGCTGAAATTACCTAGTGCAGATATGTGAAGGACGGGCGAGCCGCCAATTGATAAAGCTGAATATTTATCTTATATAAAACCCTTTATGAGGTCTAAGAACACTGTACGCTATTTACGTATGGAGTACCGTAAGGGTATGCACGTTGCGTAGCAATCGCTTAGCCGTAGTCGAGACGCTCAAGCGTCACGTTCGCTCACGGCCAAGAGATCACGGGCAGGCACGCTATTGGCTGCTGACTAACGTAATGATTCGCTATAGCGTAGCGGACGCTCGGGACCACGAGGAGATCACCAGCGGCGCTGAACGCTAACAATGTTAAACCTTTGTATCTAAACCATAAACAGTATATTATGCAGTAAAACCTTAGTGTAATGATAGAGTGTAAATGCAACACAGTATAACCTTATTAACTCAAAAGCTGTTTGAGCGTCCCCGACGCTCTGAGAATACTAAACACTATAAGAAATACACAGATACCTGGGCTTAGGGTCCAACGCCTAATAAATATATATTATGAATGATATACTTGCAAAAGAATTAACACAATACAAGTCATACACTACAATATAACATAGACTACCTAACCAGATAACTACACAGGAAATACAATACAATACAATTACGTTTTAAGGGAAAATAAGAGAGAAAGAGGAGAAGAGAGAGAGAGATGGCCCACAATAACAGTAAGAACAATATGGTTGCGGAGAAACACTTACGCACAAGGGGAAACGATCGCATGCGCCTCTGGACATCCAGCTCCCGATTTTCAGCAATGATAACCGTTGAAGAGTGAGAGCTGGATGTGATCGGCTTGTCTATTTATGCCCCACACACAATACAATTCAATGGTCCCTACAATCTCATTGTTCATTGGACACAGGAATTCCTCCTCGCATTATAACAAAAGGTCATAGGTTGATTCATACAGGTGGGCCGTGACTATTTCCAACAGCTCAGGTGGGAGGGAAACTGGGTTTCCCGCCGCATGGATAAGTAAGTGCAAATACAGTAAATGTTCATAAACTTCTTATGTCCATAACTATTCGCACGAGCGATTAATCTGCTTCAAACCAACACCGGAATATTGCTAATTAAATACTCTTCCGATGGGTACTAAACACCACTGTATTACTCCTGTCTGTCCCTTCGTATCAAACAAAGAGGGATCTCTCTGTTCATGAACATTCTACATTAACCAAACTTTCAGAATCTATCAAAGGGACCATGATCTACAAAATACATTATATAGTGAAAATATGTAACGATTGAGTCGCACGCTACGATCACATAAACTCTACCGTAAATACGCATACCGTGCGCCTGCGGGTGCCCGCGACTGAGTATGCGCACGTACGGGAGAGCGTACGCATGCGCAGCACGGACCTGTGTGAGGTGCAAATATGGTAGTGTGCATAGAGATATTTTTCTGACTTTGACACTGTAATGTATTCTGATCAGAAGTGAATTAATGCGCCCTGGATGACTCACAGGCATGGCTGGAAACTGTGGGCCTAATTCAGACCTGATCACAACAGCAAACTTTTTCTCTAATGGGCAAAACCATGTGCACTGCAGGTGTGGCAGATATAACGTGCAGAGAGAGTTAGATTTGGGTGGGGTGTGTTCAAACTGAAATCTAAATTGCAGTGTAAAAATAAAGCAGCCAGTATTTACCCTGCACAGAAACAAATTAACCCTCCCAAATCTTAATAGCCCTACACACTGGCCTATGTGTGCGGCTGATATGAACAATCTCGTTCAGTAATGAACGAGAAATTGTTCATATCTTTCTGTGTGTAGGCACCAATGATGAACGATGCGCGGCTCCGTGGTCGTTCATCGTTGGTGCCGAGTCGCTTATACCTGCAAGCCAATATGGACAATATCGTCCATATTAGCATGCAGGGCTGTGGGGCCGGGTGACGTCAGGGAGTGAAGAAACTTCACTCCTCCTGTCACTCCCCCACTCCCACCGCCGGGTCGGCCGTATCAGCCGTCGGGCACCTTGGCGGAAATTGTCAAATGTGTAGGGGCCATAACTCTCTCTGCACATGTTATATCTGCCCCACCTGCAGCGCAACATGGTTTTGCTCATTAGAAAGAGATTTTGCTTGTGCGATCAGGTCTGAATTAGGCCCTGTCCCTGTTAGGATACCACAGACGGTGATGTATACAGGAGCTGCAGTGTGATGCACAAATCCTCGCACATTCCTAGCTAACCTTCTTATTGGCAACAATCATTGTGCCAGACATCAACCGAACATTAGGCAAACTGACAGCTTTCACATCTACCATCAAATCACTGTCACCAAGCTGTCCATTATCAGAACTGCAGATGTAACGCCTAATAAATGTCTTAGGAGAAAAATACAAAAACGTGATATTGCCCCCAGCCTCTGGGATTATATATGGCATTTTATTCATTTAATACTGCAGTGGTTCTCAACTCAAGTACCCCCAACAGGTCATGTTTTCTGGATGTCTTTAATCATTTGCAGGTGAGTTCATTTATTTTGCTGTGTCAGTAATCATTCCACCTGTGTTTCCACCGATAAAAATCCTAAAACCATGATGTCACAACTGAGGGCCTGAGCTGACGGGAGGCAGCCTCAGTTGTAGGGGCTGAGATGTAACGGAACCTGGGAGGTTGTATCAGACCCCTAGACATGTAAGTAACATGTAGAATAACTGCCCGAAGGCGTGACCACGACAACCAGGATAAAAGTCAATGATGTTTATTATGACAAACTCCGTAACACAGCAGCAGTAAAAGGAAACATAAAAGTCAACAGAGGATAAATACAATTCCTGGGTACTACAGGGTGGCAAGGGCCACAGGCACTGGTAGTGTGAGACAGTTCTTATAATCTTCTAGTTGGAAAGTCCTTACCAGGCCTGACTGTAGCAATGGAGAGAACCCAGGATCGTACCAGCTGATGTTCCAGGAAAGGCTGGGCTGCTGAAGGTAAAACGGCTGCTGTGGATACTGGCTGGAACCAGACTGTTGTTGGTACAGAGTGGATACTGGCTGGAACCAGTTAAATAATAAACGAACTTGAGAGCGATGAAATAATAATGAAGTTTGGAGTTTGAGAGCGGTGAAATAATAATACCGGTGGAGAGTGGTAAACTGCAGAAAAGGACACCGGCCCTTTAAGAGAAGCTATACACTGCTGGAAGCTGGGCTGGAAGCAGGTGATTGTTTGAGAGCGGTGAAATAATAATACCGGTGGAGAGTGGTAAACTGCAGAAAGGACACCGGCCCTTTAAGAGAAGCTGTACACTGCTGGAAGCTGGGCTGGAAGCAGGTGATTGTTGTAGCTGGAAACAGGTGAGTCCAGAATGGATCGGAGAGTCAGGCTACACCGCAGATGGAATGCTGGTGCGGGTCTCTATAGCAGAAGTCTGGAGACAGGAGCTGGAACCTGGAAGACAACCACAGGAGAGAGACAAACTGGAACTAGGTTAGACAACCAAAGCACTGACGCCTTCCTTGCTCAGGCACAGCATACTTATACCTGCAGCAAGGAAGGGGTTGGCTAGGCAATTATGCAAATCAACAATACAGACAGCAGATTGGTGGAAATAATCAGATGACAAAATCCAAGATGGCTGCGCCCATGCAGACACTTGGAGGGAAGTTTGGTTTGTAATCCATGTGAGAATTGAAACAGTAATGGCGACGCCGGCCACAGGAGACAGGAGACGCCAGACTGACAAGCGCACATTTAACCACGCGGGCACAGCGGAGGCCGCGGCTGATGAAATCACCACTCTGACATTCTGCATGTGGAAACTCAGGAACAGCGGGATCCGGACCTGGAACGCTGAGCCAGCCTTAGGAGGCATCTGAAGGGTAAGTAATGGCGTCCAGATACCCGGATCGTGACAGCACCCCCCCCCTTTAGGAGTGGCCCCAGGACACTTCTTAGGCTTTAAAGGAAACTTTGCGTGGAAATTTCGGACCAAGGCAGGAGCATGGACGTCTGAGGCATTGGTCCAAGAGCGTTCTTCAGGACCATAGCCCTTCCAGTCAATGAGGTATTGTAACTGACCGTAACGGAAACGTGAGTCCAAAATCTTGGCCACCTCGTACTCGACTCCCCGTTGAGTCTGAACTTTGGGAGCTGGAGGAAGTGCGGAATGAAACCGATTCAGGATCAGCGGTTTCAACAAAGAAACATGAAATGTCCTGGGTATTTTCAAGAAGGATGGTAACTGTAACCTGTAGGCAACAGGATTGATGACTTGTTCAATCTTGAAGGGTCCGATGTAGCGAGGTGCAAATTTCATGCTGGGAACTCTCAACCTCAAATTCTTCGTGGACAGCCACACACGATCACCCACCTTGAGAGCAGGAACCGCTCTACGCTTCCTATCGGCAAACTTCTTATACCTGAATGAAGCTTTAAGCAGGGCTGCGCGGACGTTCCTCCAGTTATTTGAAAACTGACGCAAGGTGACATCCACTGCTGGAACAGAAGTTGCGGGAAGCGGTTGGAATTCTGGGACTTTAGGGTGAAATCCATAATTAATGAAGAATGGTGTAGAAGAAGATGAGGAATGGTATTGATTGTTGTGGCTGAACTCGGCCCAAGGAAGGAGTTGAACCCAGTCATCTTGAGAGGAAGACACATATATACGGAGGAAGGCCTCCAAGTCCTGATTCACCCTCTCGGTTTGACCATTGGTCTGAGGATGGTAAGCCGTGGAAAACTTTAACTTGACTTGGAGGGCTTGACACAAACTTCGCCAAAATTTGGCTACAAATTGTACTCCACGATCCGAGATGATCTCTTCAGGAAGACCGTGAAGTCGGAAGATCTCTTGTATAAACACTTGAGCCAACTTGGAAGCTGACGGAAGACCGGTGAGAGGGATGAAATGTGCCATCTTGGTGAACCGGTCAACTACCACCCAGATGGTATTAAAATTGTTGCAGATAGGTAGATCGGAAACAAAGTCCATCGACAAATGGGTCCAAGGTCGACGGGGAACAGATAATGGAACCAGTTGCCCCGCAGGCGACTGGCGGGAGACTTTGTGTTGGGCACACTTTGGGCAGGAGGCAATAAATTCCATAACGTCCTTCTTCAGAGTTGGCCACCAGTAGGACCTAGAAATAAATTCAAGGGTTTTCTGAATGCCTGTATGTCCAGCAAAACGGGAAGCATGGGCCCAATGCATGAGCTTCTTCCTTAGAACTGGCTTAACAAAACTTTTCCCTGGTGGAGGCGTAGAGTCCATCCCTACCGTGGAGAATGCCAACGGATTAATAATAGGATGCTTGTCTGCAGACTCGGACTCATTTTCTTGCTCCCATGAGCGGGAAAGGGCATCGGCCTTACGATTCTGAGAACCCGGACAGAACTGGAGTTTAAAGTCAAACCTAGAGAAGAAAAGTGCCCATCTGGCCTGACGAGGATTCAGACATTGTGCGCCTTTGAGATATAAAAGATTTTTGTGGTCGGTAAGTATGGTGATTGAGTGGGAAGCTCCCTCCAACAGGTATCTCCACTCCTCCAGAGCGAGCTTGATGGCTAGCAACTCCTGATCGCCAATGGCATAGTTGCGCTCAGCTGGGGAGAACTTCCGGGAGAAGAAACTGCAAGGATGTAGATGTCCATCTTTGGCCCTCTGGGATAACACTGCTCCTACTCCAACGGAGGAGGCATCTACCTCTAAGATAAAAGGAGAGTCGGTGTCGGGCTGTTTCAGAACTGGTGCAGAGATGAACCGTTGCTTCAGAAGGTGAAAGGCCTGTGTAGCTTCCTCGGACCACTTGGACGGATTAGCACCTTTCTTGGTTAATGCAGTGATAGGCGCCACGATGGTGGAAAAGTCTCGTATAAATTTTCTATAATAATTGGCGAACCCTAAGAACCTCTGGACCCCTTTGAGGCTTAAGGGTATAGGCCAATTCTGGATTGCTTTGAGTTTCTCAGGATCCATCTCTAGTCCGGAACCGGACACAATGTAACCTAGAAACGGAATGGTTTTAACTTCAAACACACACTTCTCCAATTTACAATAGAGGTGATTGACACGGAGACGGGAAAGAACCTCTTTTACCCAGAAACGATGATCTTCGAGATTATTAGCAAAGATGAGGATGTCGTCTAGATAAACCACGACATGGCGGTACAAGATGTCCCTGAAAATCTCATTCACGAAGTGCTGGAAGACTGCTGGAGCGTTGCTCAATCCGAAGGGCATGACGAGGTACTCATAATGTCCGTCACGGGTGTTAAAGGCGGTCTTCCACTCGTCACCCTCACGGATTCGGATGAGATTGTAGGCACCCCTCAAGTCCAGCTTTGTGAAAATAGTTGCACCACTAACTCTATCAAAGAGCTCGGTAATCAGGGGTAAAGGGTATCGGTTCTTGACGGTAATGTCGTTCAGACCTCTGTAGTCGATGCACGGACGCAGACCACCGTCTTTCTTCTTAACGAAGAAGAAGCCTGCGCCGGCTGGAGAAGAAGATGGTCGGGTGAAACCCTTCGCCAGGTTCTCTTTGATGTACTCTTCCATGGAGTGTGTCTCAGGCAGAGACAACGGATAAGTTCGGCCTCGCGGTGGAACCTTCCCTGGAATGAGGTCGATTGGGCAGTCCCATTCTCTATGAGGAGGAAGGATATCAGCAGAGGCTTTACTGAACACGTCCGTGAAGTCTTGATATGGAGGAGGCGGAACATCAGATGACCTGGGGAAGGAAGAACAAACAGGAAGAACTTTGGCTAAACAAGTCTCAGCACAGGAGGGACCCCAAGCCAGTATTTGCGTAGTCGTCCAGTCAATTGATGGGTTGTGGAGACGGAGCCATGGAAGGCCTAAAACCACTGGATGTGTGGCTCTTGGAATCACTAAAAAAGAAATATACTCAGAATGAAGAACTCCCACTCTCAGACGAACTGGAAGAGTCCTTAAGGAAATGACTGCGTCAAAAATCTTGCTGCCATCCACGGCAGTCAAAGAGATGGACGAGGACAGTTTCTCGGTGGGTAGGGACCACCGTTTAACATAAGCTTCGGTTATGAAATTCCCAGCTGCTCCGGAATCAAGGAGGGCAATGACGTTCCTGTAACGTTGAGCAATTTGGAGCGACACTGGGAGGTTACAGTCATGAGGAGATGGAGAGGAGATCATTACTCCTAGCCGGCCCTCTCCTTGGCGAGCTAGGATCTGGAGTTTCCCGGACGTTTGGGACAGGCATTGATAGTGTGTGACGGAGCTGCACAGTAGAGACAGAGAGACTCAGAGAGACGTCTTCGGCGCTCAGCGGGAGATAGACGGGAACGACTAATTTGCATAGGCTCATCCTTGGATGGAGATGGTTGACGAGGAGCAGAAGATTTAGGAGTAGATGATCTTCCTCTCTCTCTGAAACGTAGATCAACCTTCGTGCAAAGAGAAATTAGCTCATCCAACTTAGAGGGCAAGTCTCTGGTAGCTAACTCATCCTTGATGCGTTCTGATAAGCCATGCCAGAATGCAGCATACAGGGCCTCGTCGTTCCATGCCAGTTCGGATGCCAGGATTTTAAACTGTATAAGATACTGTCCCACAGTACGTGTTCCCTGGCGTAAACGGAGAATCTCAGATGAAGCAGATGTTATCCGGCCTGGCTCGTCGAAGATGCGCCTGAATGTAGCTACAAAGTCAGTATAGGAGGATAGCAGGGGATCAGACTTCTCCCATAAAGGTGATGCCCAGTCAAGGGCTGAGCCACTGAGAAGGGAGATGATATAGGCAATTTTGGTACGGTCACTGAAGAAATTGCCAGGTAGAAGCTCAAAGTGGATTTCACATTGATTGAGAAATCCCCTGCAGAACCTTGGAGATCCATCAAATTTTGCTGGCGTTGGAAGATGAAGATGTGGAATGGAAATGGGTAAGGTGGGTGGGGTTACAGCTGGTGTTACTGTAGTGGACGCACCGGACGTGCCAGGTCCACGGAGGGTCGTTTGAATCCCATCCAGCCGTGTAGAGAGATCCTGGAGACAGCGGATGATGTGGCCCTGTGCAGCCTCCTGATGTTCAAGTCGGGCTGCCAGTTCTTGCATCGGCCTGGCCGCTTGATCCTGGTCTCCGGCTGGATTCATTAGGTCAGTGCTTACTGTCACAACTGAGGGCCTGAGCTGACGGGAGGCAGCCTCAGTTGTAGGGGCTGAGATGTAACGGAACCTGGGAGGTTGTATCAGACCCCTAGACATGTAAGTAACATGTAGAATAACTGCCCGAAGGCGTGACCACGACAACCAGGATAAAAGTCAATGATGTTTATTATGACAAACTCCGTAACACAGCAGCAGTAAAAGGAAACATAAAAGTCAACAGAGGATAAATACAATTCCTGGGTACTACAGGGTGGCAAGGGCCACAGGCACTGGTAGTGTGAGACAGTTCTTATAATCTTCTAGTTGGAAAGTCCTTACCAGGCCTGACTGTAGCAATGGAGAGAACCCAGGATCGTACCAGCTGATGTTCCAGGAAAGGCTGGGCTGCTGAAGGTAAAACGGCTGCTGTGGATACTGGCTGGAACCAGACTGTTGTTGGTACAGAGTGGATACTGGCTGGAACCAGTTAAATAATAAACGAACTTGAGAGCGATTAAATAATAATGAAGTTTGGAGTTTGAGAGCGGTGAAATAATAATACCGGTGGAGAGTGGTAAACTGCAGAAAAGGACACCGGCCCTTTAAGAGAAGCTATACACTGCTGGAAGCTGGGCTGGAAGCAGGTGATTGTTTGAGAGCGGTGAAATAATAATACCGGTGGAGAGTGGTAAACTGCAGAAAGGACACCGGCCCTTTAAGAGAAGCTGTACACTGCTGGAAGCTGGGCTGGAAGCAGGTGATTGTTGTAGCTGGAAACAGGTGAGTCCAGAATGGATCGGAGAGTCAGGCTACACCGCAGATGGAATGCTGGTGCGGGTCTCTATAGCAGAAGTCTGGAGACAGGAGCTGGAACCTGGAAGACAACCACAGGAGAGAGACAAACTGGAACTAGGTTAGACAACCAAAGCACTGACGCCTTCCTTGCTCAGGCACAGCATACTTATACCTGCAGCAAGGAAGGGGTTGGCTAGGCAATTATGCAAATCAACAATACAGACAGCAGATTGGTGGAAATAATCAGATGACAAAATCCAAGATGGCTGCGCCCATGCAGACACTTGGAGGGAAGTTTGGTTTGTAATCCATGTGAGAATTGAAACAGTAATGGCGACGCCGGCCACAGGAGACGCCAGACTGACAAGCGCACATTTAACCACGCGGGCACAGCGGAGGCCGCGGCTGATGAAATCACCACTCTGACATTCTGCATGTGGAAACTCAGGAACAGCGGGATCCGGACCTGGAACGCTGAGCCAGCCTTAGGAGGCATCTGAAGGGTAAGTAATGGCGTCCAGATACCCGGATCGTGACACATGACCTGTAAGAGGGACTTAGGGGTTGAAGTTGAGAACTATTGTAATGCTGTAAAATCCCACTTTACATTCCCTGACTGTACACTTAAGTCTCTACAGTCCGTAATGCATTTCAATGTGGCCAAACTGCACACTAACCTATATTTTACCTAGAGATGAGCGGGTTCGGGATCCGAACCCCCCCGAACTTCACCCATTTTACACGGTTCCGAGGCAGCCTCGGATCTTCCCGCCTTGCTCGGTTAACCAGAACGCGCCCGAATGTCATCATCCCGCTGTCGGATTCTCGCGAGATTCGTATTCTATATAAGGAGCCGCGCGTCGCCGCCATTTTCACTCGTGCATTGGAGATTGAACGGAGAGGACGTGGCAGCGTTCTCTCCCTGAAAAGCTCCGTAATCTGTGCTCAGTGTGCTGCAAATATCTGTGCTCAGTGTGCTGCAAATAATCTGTGCTCAGTGTGCTGAAAATATCTACGTTCTCTGCCTGAAAACGCTCCATATCTGTGCTCAGTGTGCTGCAAATATCTGATCAGTGTGCTGCATTGTGGGGACTGGGGACCACCAGTATAAGTATATACATGATGTGGTCATTCACTGGTACCTGGTGACAGAACGTAAACTGGATTCCCCCACAATGTAACTTTATATCTGTCACCTATATACATGATGTGGCCATTCACTGGTACCTGGTGACAGAACGTATACTGGATTCCCCCACAATGTAACTTTATATCTGTCACCTATATACATGATGTGGCCATTCACTGGTACCTGGTGACAGAACGTATACTGGATTCCCCCACAATGTAACTTTATATCTGTCACCTATATATACATGATGTGGCCATTCACTGGTACCTGGTGACAGAACGTATACTGGATTCCCCCACAATGTAACTTTATATCTGTCATCTATATAATAATTATAGTAGTACAGTACAGTAGGCCATTGCTGTATCTTGCAGCTCTGTGTCACTGCAAGTATCCATTCCATATCTGTGTGGCATTTTTGTGAGCAGTATATATAGTATTACAGTGCAGCATTTTGGTGACCCAGCAGTATATAGTTGTGTACATTGGGCCATTGCTGTATCTTGCAGCTCTGTGTCACTGCAAGTATCCATCCATTCCATTTTCTTCCAGTGATTTGGACCAATAATACCATTGATTAGAACGAATAATTCCAGTTATTTTGTCATTTTCTTCCAGTGATTTGGACCAATAATACCATTGATTAGAACGAATAATTCCAGTGATTTTGTCATTTTCTTCCAGTGATTTGGACCAATAATACCATTGATTAGAACAAATAATTCCAGTGATTTTGTCATTTTCTTCCAGTGATTTGGACCAATAATACCATTGATTAGAACGAATAATTCCAGTGATTTTGTCATTTTCTTCCAGTGATTTGGACCAATAATACCATTGATTAGAACAAATAATTCCAGTGATTTTGTCATTTTCTTCCAGTGATTTGGACCAATAATACCATTGATTAGAACAAATAATTCCAGTGATTTTGTCATTTTCTTCCAGTGATTTGGACCAATAATACCATTGATTAGAACGAATAATTCCAGTGATTTTGTCATTTTCTTCCAGTGATTTGGACCAATAATACCATTGATTAGAACAAATAATTCCAGTGATTTTGTCATTTTCTTCCAGTGATTTGGACCGATAATACCATTGATTAGAACAAATAATTCCAGTGATTTTGTAATTTTCTTCCAGTGATTTGGACCGATAATACCATTGATTAGAACGAATAATTCCAGTGATTTTGTCATTTTCTTCCAGTGATTTGGACCAATAATACCATTGATTAGAACAAATAATTCCAGTGATTTTGTCATTTTCTTCCAGTGATTTGGACCAATAATACCATTGATTAGAACGAATAATTCCAGTGATTTTGTCATTTTCTTCCAGTGATTTGGACCAATAATACCATTGATTAGAACAAATAATTCCAGTGATTTTGTCATTTTCTTCCAGTGATTTGGACCGATAATACCATTGATTAGAACAAATAATTCCAGTGATTTTGTCATTTTCTTCCAGTGATTTGGACCGATAATACCATTGATTAGAACGAATAATTCCAGTGATTTTGTCATTTTCTTCCAGTGATTTGGACCAATAATACCATTGATTAGAACGAATAATTCCAGTGATTTTGTCATTTTCTTCCAGTGATTTGGACCAATAATACCATTGATTAGAACGAATAATTCCAGTGATTTGTCATTTTCTTCCAGTGATTTGGACCAATAATACCATTGATTAGAACGAATAATTCCTGTGATATTGAGGTGTTTGTGTCGCTTAGCTTAGCCGTCCAGCGACCACAGTGCACCTCTTTTTCTCTTTTCTTTGCATCATGTGCTGTTTGGGGCCAATTTATTTTTTCAGTGCCATCCTGTCTGACACTGCAGTGCCACTCCTAGATGGGCCAGGTGTTTGTGCCGCCCTCTTGGGTCGCTTTGCTTAGTCATCCAGCGACCTCGGTGCAAATTTTAGGACTAAAAATAGTATTGTGAGGTGTGAGGTGTTCAGAATAGTCTGGAAATGAGTGGAAATTATGGTTATTGAGGTTAATAATACTATAGGTTTAAAATTACCCCCAAATTCTATGATTTAAGCTGTTTTTGAGGGTTTTTTGAAAAAAAACAACACCCGAATCCAAAACACACCCGAATCCGACAAAAAATTTTCAGGGAGGTTTTGCCAAAACGCGTCCGAATCCAAAACACGGCCGCAGAACCGAATCCAAAACCTAAACACAAAAGCCGAAAAATGTCCGGTGCACTTTTACCCCATGAGAAGTGCACATAAGCAGTATTCTGTGCGGTCATATATTGAACTTGGTGGTCAAAAGACAGACACTGGAACCACGACAGGCGGGATACCAACAGCGAGCGCAGGGTGTCCGCTCGCCACGATTCGAGCCCGGTGGCGAGCTTTGCTCACAACACTAATTTATTCTCCCTCAGGGGGTGGTGTGAACCACCCTCCGAATGGGGATTCTGGGCCCAAGTCGGGATTCCGACCGCCGGGTTTCCGGCATCGGTATCCTGGCCTACGGGAAACTAACTGCTTCCCATATCCAACAGTTAGTGCATTACTAAAGGAGTTCAGCAGAGATAAGTGATTTTAGCACAGTATACAGGGCCGTATATTTTTTTGTCTCAGTTATTTGAGAACAGATCAACTTTAGACAAAAAACAAAACAAAACAAAATTAGACATTTTATTTGACAGCATGGGGTAAATTTACTAAGATTACGTCATCGCGCACTGCACAGCATTGTGGGAACAGCCATAGACGCTAGAGGTCATAATTGACCTCTAGTGTCTATGAGGTGCTATGGGAGAGGCGTCATGACGTCTCTCCCATAGATCCGAGGAGCAGCGCCGGCGGCCGGAGACGGAGGGCAGCAGCGGTCGGGAAGCAGGAGCGGGGATGGTGAATATTTTTTTTGGGGGGGGGGGGTAAGCGGCGCTACTAGCGGCACAGCTACAGGGGCCCCTAGTATTGGGGGAACAACTACTGAGGGCACAGCTACAAAGGGCACAGTACTGGGGGCACAACTACGGAGAGCACAGTACTGGGGGAAAACTAACAAGGGCACAGCTACAGGGGGCAGAACTGAGGGCACAGCTACAGGGGGCACAGTACTGGGGGCACAACTACTGAGGGCACCGTACTGGGGGCACAGCTAGAGGGGGCATAACTGACCACTCCCCTTCCCCTGTAGGGAGGTGGGGAGGGGAGCCCAAAAGGAAACTTTCGCCCTGGGTGAAAGCGTTTACGGTGGGTAAGGATTAGGCACCAGGGGGAGGGGTAGAGTTAGAGTTGGGGTTAAAATAATTAAATAAACATGTGTCAACTTTTTCTGTTTCGATTATTTGCATGTCAACCTTTTGAATCTGTCGTCCATCTGGTGTCGGCCACCTGACTATCTATGTACTGCCTATATTTCAATACCCGATGGCAGATGTACAAATCATTTCTATTCCCATGCTGGATGAATACCAAACCTGGTGTCAAAATTGTATAGCCCTGTTGAACACTGATCAATGTTGTGAAGCTAACAGCGACCAGACTCAGTCACATTGTACCTTAATTAGACAGACTCTGTGTTAGGAAGACAGTCATCATTATAACACTAGGAACATTTCTCGATATCCAGTCTTTAAATCAGACCCACCCAAAACATTGAGCGCGATCTATCGGTATTTTGCAGGCCCCGCTAGTAGATCGCGACCAACTTCAGAACAAGTGCTCCCTTGATAAGAATTTGAAGGCTTCAGAGGCCTCAGAAGACGCGTTCCCAGTACTCCAGTGCGCAGGTGACATCATGACGATGTGAGGAGCCAGTCACGCCAGTTGGACACCATCTGATCCAGTCAGCAGTGGTGTGCAGCCAGCAGGAGCCGGGAAGCAAGCAGAGCGTGAAGCATTTGCCCAGCTCGTTTGAAGACTTGTCAGGCAAGTTCTGTTCTAGTGCATGTGGCACAAGTGGCGTCAGTGGAGATTTGCCACAAAGCAACCGGAGCGGCTGCTTAGGGCCCTGCTGGTCCCAGGGGGCCTGCCGACAAGGATGTATAAAGGGCATTTCCGGCGGACAATGAGCTTCATTGAAATTGTCCAGGAGCTTTGCTGGCTGAATACACCCGACAGGCTGTCAGTGATTAGGCAGCTGTTGGGCGCCGACTCCAGTGCATCCCTGTGTCTCCAGTCCTGCAGTATTGTGCGTGTGACCAGTCATGACACTCGTGTGTATGATGTCAGATGCTTAAGAGAGAGGAACTGGGATGTGCACTGAAAAAAACATGAGGTCTTCCAGTGTACTTTATTACAGTATTTTTTTAATTTTATATAACATCCAACTTCTTACGTAAATCCCAATCAGGCAGGAATGGGGAATGGGGGGTGGCCAGTGTTATTTTAAGTACAGTGTCTAAAGGCCCCCATACACTAGAACGATTATGCCCGATTTCAGCCCAATTCAGGCATTCGGCCCGATATATTGGGTGAAATCGGCCCCGTGAGCATCGGATCGGATCCTCCATATTGAATGTGCAATTCAGGTGATACTAAAATAATGTGAAAAGGGTGTGAAAACCTTTTTCACATTTTTTTTAGTAAAAATAATGTTAATAAATAGACCCCATAGATAGAGACTTGTCTCTGATTAAATAGAACATATTTTAGTTTTAATACACTGTTTGAGGATTTTCTTTCCTGTGTGGGGCAATGCATATATCCCAACATTGTAAACTATGGATGCGGGAATCCCATGCGTGCCACAGGTCTGTCATCCTGTGATTTGTTTTTAAAACTGAACTAATATGTCACTCTCGGGGCAGCGTCTGGGTTTTGTTGGGACAGGTGATTTATGCAGGATAATCTTCCACATCAAAGTCACCCACAAATATAAGGTTTGAGGTAACCTTTTGCCTAAGTGAGTGATTTGTCTTATGACACTAAGGCATCTATTTACTAAGGCGTGGATGGAGATACAGTGTACGGAGATAAAGTCCCAACCAATCAGCTCCTGTCATTTTTCAAACCCAGCCTCTGGCATGGCAGTTAGGAGCCGATTGGCTGGGACTTTATCTCCGTCCACTTTATCTCCATCCTAGGCTTTTAGTAAATAGACCCTTAAGGGGGACAGGAACTTAGCAGTGATAAAAGTGGAGAAGTGAGCTAGTGGAGAAGTTGCCCATGGCAACCAATCAGCTGCTCTGTATACTTTTATAGTATGCAAATTATAAATGTTACGTCAATGCTGGATTGGTTGCGATGGGCAACTTTTCCACTGGCTCACTTCTCCGCTTTTATCACTGCTTAGTACATCTTCCCCTGAGGGAGATGTATCAAACCTTGGAGAGAGATAAAGTACCAATAAATCAGCTTCTAACTTTCGTGCTGTGGGAGATAGCGATCAAATTTTGGAAACCGATAAAGTGGAGAGAGATAAAGTACTAACCAACCAGTTTCTAAACCTCATTTTACAGGCTGTGGGGCAGGCCTGCATTAGGGTGCAGCAAACGCCCCGACATTCGGAATGCTCGCTGTCCCTATTCTTAAAATGTACCTTTTTAGCATAGAAAACAACTGTGCAAATTTTTTTTGATGTACGATTTGACTTAGGTGGTCCACCTCCACACCCAAAAATTGTCTGTATTGTATTGTAATGTATTATACAAAACAACTAACTTTAGCAAAACGAAGCCAACTTTTGTATGTGTGCCATGAATGCGTGTGTTACAGTGATTTAAGAACATAAGAACATAACAAAGAAAGGGAACAGCATGAAGCCTCATGGGCCTATCATGGCTGTTCCCATCCAAATCATAAATCATTAATTAAATCATTAATCAAATCATTATTTCTTTTTCATATAAAATAAATAGAAATTTATAGAAATAAATAGAAATAAAATAAATAGAAAAATAGAAATTAATAGAAATCTTTAATCTTCAGGGGCATGGTGGGCCACATAAATATCATCTCAGATTCTTCAAAATTGGTATGCAATATATCCTTTACAATTAAAAAAAATGTAGCATGGGGACAAATCATTTTTCTTACTTTTAAAAATTCATGGGGCGTTTGATGCACCCTAGCCTACATCTGGACTAAATTGACCCTCGTGGGAGTGGAGGAGATCAGATTAACGGGGCCCCGTTTTTTCTGTACACCATCTATTCACCTCCGCCTACCTGGGTATGATCACAACTGCTTTTATTTGATGTTTGTGTGTTATTAAAATGAACTTTTTATACTTCAACATCTTCTCCGATATATTTCTTTTGGAGAAAATGTGCGTGGCCTTTAAATAAGGAAGAGTGGAGAGGAAAGACCCACCATACATGCATGTTATATATCAGCAAACTGTGAGTGCCATACGTAGGGGGCAACCCCGACATCTTTTGTTCACGTGGTGACTATTATCCACAGAAATTTGAACTTATATACACATTCCTACTGCACTGTTGTAAGTGTTTTGGAAGGGGGATTCCCCCGTCATATTCAAACGGTCCTATAGAAATTAGTTAGAGAGTGATTACCAACATCACCTCACAGTAATACATGAGGATTTGTGGTGTGTGTTTGTGTTCTCTTTCATGTATATGGACATATCGTGAAAACTGAAAGGAAGAACCCTCAGATCCATCCCATTAAAAGAACTTAAGGGAAGTGTATACATGTATTCATGAGCGCCTGGGCTCAATATTTGGTTTCTGTTTCTTTGGCTTAAAATGTTAGTACAGCAGCATCCTCCCCCCATATTTAGTGGTCTAAGTGGCAGGTCTTTGTAGCTAGCACTATAATTAGTATCCATTCCCCGGTAGGTAGAATGCTTTAAATATATATATTTATATATCCCGTATCAGGCAATAAGAGAACCATTGACGAATGCCTCAAAAGGGGTCTCGACAATGGGTGGCTAGATAGTAAGTTATATTCTTTTCTCACTGTCGAACATCCTAAATGTCCTATCTTGTATACTTTGCCAAAAGTGCATAAAAGCTTGAATGCACCACCAGGCAGGCCTATCATAGCCGCTGAAGGGTCTCTGTTACAGCCGATAGCTCAGTTTGTAGATCATATTCTTCAACCATTAGTAACCAGGAGTGGCAGTTATATCAAGGACACCGGAGATTTCCTTTCTCAACTTAAAGAGGTGGACCTACGTGATGTCCCGTGTTTGTTGGCCACCATGGATGTCAACTCTTTATATAAAGTGATACCACATGATGACGGGTTATGTTCCTTAAGAACAGCATTAATTAACAGTTCAAAATTAAGTATGCCCATTGAATTCATCATCGAATTGGCTGAATTGGTCCTTAAGACCAACCACTTCATGTATAAAGATGCATATTATTTACAACTAGCGGGTACAGCGATGGGGTCGAACTTGGCCCCATCATACGCTAACCTATACATGACACAATATGGGTCTAGCAATATCTTTCCTAAATATGGCCATTGTATTTTTTTCTATCGTCGTTTTATCGACGATATTTTTTTACTTTGGACTGACACCGAAGAACTGTTCACATCTATGGTTACTGAATTAAATTCTCTGGCTAGTCCTATCAAATTTACATCAACCATTTCAGACTCGAGTATCAGCTTTCTTGATGTAACTATCAATAAAACAAATAACGTGTTGGCTACGACATTGTATCGGAAACCAACAGACCACAATCTTACGCTTCATGCCTCTAGCCATCATCCACCGGCTCTAAAAGATTACTTACCTGTGTCTCAATACCTTCGAGTTCTCAGGATAAACTCTACCAGTGAGAATGTAGAAACACAACTTGCTGACGTTACTGCACGTTTTAGGGAACGAGGTTACCATACTCGAGTGTTAACCAGATGTCTCACTAAAGCAAAGGCTATCTTCTCAGGGAAATGTAACAGGGAGCGTAATAAAACCAAAAACAGGATGGTGTTTACCACTCGTTTTGATAACCATTCTGGACATATCAACAAAGTTTCGAAGAAACATTGGCCAATTGTCAGCTCTGATTCTACTTTACCATTCACTCATATGAAACCACCCATGTTGGCCTATAGGCGAGGCACGAACCTGAAACAAATGTTGATGAGACCTACTTTGTACCCAGAGGCAAAGTTAACTCAAACACAATTATATACACGGAAACCGGGTTGTTTCTCTTGTGGAAACTGCACGACGTGTAGGTCGATGATGGTGGGACCGACCTTTAACCATCCCCATACTGGGACCACGGTTAAAATTAGATTTCATCTGCACTGCAGAATGGACCATGTCATTTATATCTTAAAATGTCCTTGTGGGCTTCTCTATGTGGGGCTAACTATGCGTAACTTCAGAGACCGGATGGCTAATCACCGGTCCTCGATCCACACCGCTTTAAACAGTGGAACCTCTGACAAACCGGTCGCACGCCACTTCTTAGAAGCTAAGCATCAAGTGGCTAGTCTAAAGTGCAAGCTTATTGACTGGGTACCCCCCTTGTCTACAGGAGGGGATCGAGTGAGGCAGCTCAAACAGCGGGAATGCTATTGGATTAATGAACTAGATACTGTATCCCCTAGGGGGCTCAATGAATACAATCCATTAGGTGTGTGTCTATGAGTCTATATAATTTTAGCTAGTTTATTAACTTTTGACATCTAGCATTAATTGAATGCACTCCTCTGATGTATTATATTGTGATCGATGTCTGTATGTAATATGTAGATGTCGATTGTTTACTACATAAGTTTTAAATGTAATTGTCATATATGTATGTTTTTGTTTGTGTTTTTGTATTGTTTATTGCTACAGCTACCTCCTGGGTCCCCTGTAACAATTCTTTGATTATTTTTTATATATTTGTGAAGATTGCTTTTTTTCTGAACTATATATCAGCATGGTTGGTTGAATATGGGTGGCTTAGGAATGAGTTTATCATTAAAAACATAACCCTATTTCTTTTTATTATATTCTAGTATTGTTTCCCCATGTTTGAACCACACCAGCAGCTTGCGTTCCACCGACCTCGGCCGCTGGAACGCACGGGACTTCCGGTTTCCGGCACTCGGTGTGAAGAGTGCAGTCCGGTTTTTCCCGCTGGCGCTGTGGTGAGTGTAGGTGCGGGTGTGCTTATATTGGCCGCGGTTTGCTGCTTTGCGTACATGCCCCCTCTGCTATGCACATTTTTTGTTGTTTCCCTGTGGCCAGTTGCGGCTTGCGTTCCACCGGGTTTCTCGGGTGGAACGCAGTGCACTTCCGGTTTCGGACACGTGGAGCGCGAGTCTATCGTGCCTCGGGTTGCTTGGTGACCATGAGGGGTGAGGCGCGCGGCGGGGGTGTTTCTCCCAGTCCCATGAGCTATTAAAGAGTGGCTTGAGTGAGCTCAATAGGTTATATAGGTGAATAATGAGTTGACCCCATTGACCCTAGGTACTTCCGGGTCATGGGGTATTTAAACCTCTGCTATTGATGAGGTTTGTGTATGCAGCCCTGGCTAGTGTGGAGTTCCTCCTGCATCTGTGAGTAACTCCTGAGTTTGTCCCACTGACCTAATCTTTGCTGGTTGAGCAGTTTACTGACTCGGATCTATTATTGTTTGTAGTTATGGATGATATACCCAGGTGCTGCCCCATGTGCATGCCTTGGACTCACAGGTATTTATTGAACATTGATTATGATCCCAGTTGCACATGATTACGTTTAGATATGTAGAACTAAATGACAAGGGGGGCACCATGACAGGAAAAAGGGGGAGGGGGTTTGTATGCGCACAGGCTCATGGAAAATAAGATTTTACTTACCGATAAATCTATTTCTCGTAGTCCGTAGTGGATGCTGGGACTCCGTAAGGACCATGGGGAATAGCGGCTCCGCAGGAGACAGGGCACAAAATAAAAGCTTAAGGATCAGGTGGTGTGCACTGGCTCCTCCCCCTATGACCCTCCTCCAAGCCTCAGTTAGGATACTGTGCCCGGACGAGCGTACATAATAAGGAAGGATATTGAATCCCGGGTAAGACTCATACCAGCCACACCAATCACACCGTACAACTTGTGATCTGAACCCAGTTAACAGTATGATAAACGCAAGGGAGCCTCTGAAAAGATGGCTCACAACAATAATAACCCGAATTTTTGTAACAATAACTATATACAAGTATTGCAGACAATCCGCACTAGGGATGGGCGCCCAGCATCCACTACGGACTACGAGAAATAGATTTATCGGTAAGTAAAATCTTATTTTCTCTGACGTCCTAGTGGATGCTGGGACTCCGTAAGGACCATGGGGATTATACCAAAGCTCCCAAACGGGCGGGAGAGTGCGGATGACTCTGCAGCACCGAATGAGAGAACTCCAGGTCCTCCTCAGCCAGGGTATCAAATTTGTAGAATTTAGCAAACGTGTTTGCCCCTGACCAAGTAGCTGCTCGGCAAAGTTGTAAAGCCGAGACCCCTCGGGCAGCCGCCCAAGATAAGCCCACTTTCCTTGTGGAATGGGCTTTTATTGATTTTGGCTGTGGCAGGCCTGCCACAGAATGTGCAAGCTGAATTGTACTATAAATCCAACGAGCAATCGTCTGCTTAGAAGCAGGGGCACCCAGCTTGTTGGGTGCATACAGGATAAACAGCGAGTCAGATTTTCTGACTCCAGCCGTCCTGGAAACATATATTTTTAAGGCCCTGACAACGTCAAGCAACTTAGAGTCCTCTAAGTCCCTGGTAGCCGCAGGTACCACAATAGGTTGGTTCATGTGAAATGCAGAAACCACCTTAGGTAGAAATTGAGGACGAGTCCTCAATTCCGCCCTGTCAGAATGAAAAATTAAGTAAGGGCTTTTATATGATAAAGCCGCCAATTCTGACACACGCCTGGCTGAAGCCAAGGCTAACAGCATCGACACCTTCCATGTGAGATATTTCAAGTCCACAGTGGAAAGTGGTTCAAACCAATGTGACTTTAGAAAACTCAACACCACGTTGAGATCCCAAGGTGCCACTGGAGGCACAAAAGGAGGCTGTATGTGCAGCACCCCTTTTACAAATGTCTGAACTTCAGGTACTGAAGCCAGTTCTTTCTGGAAGAAAATCGACAGGGCCGAAATTTGAACCTTAATGGACCCTAATTTTAGGCCCATAGACAGTCCTGTTTGCAGGAAATGAAGGAAACGACCCAGTTGAAATTCCTCTGTAGGGGCCCTCTTGGCCTCACACCACGCAACATATTTACGCCAAATGCGGTGATAATGTTTTGCGGTTACGTCCTTCCTGGCTTTGACCAGAGTAGGGATGACTTCTTCTGGAATGCCTTTTTCCCTCAGGATCCGGCGTTCAACCACCATGCCGTCAAACGCAGCCGCGGTAAGTCTTGGAACAGACAAGGCCCCTGCAGTAGCAGGTCCTTTCTTAGAGGTAGAGGCCACGGTTCGTCCGTGAGCATCTCTTGAAGTTCCGGGTACCAAGTCCTTCTTGGCCAATCCGGGACCACGAGTATAGTTCTTACTCCTCTCCTTCTTATGATTCTCAGTACTTTTGGTATGAGAGGCAGAGGAGGGAACACATACACTGACTGGTACACCCACGGCGTTACCAGAGCGTCCACTGCTATTGCCTGAGGGTCCCTTGACCTGGCGCAATATCTGTCCAGTTTTTTGTTTAGACGTGACGCCATCATGTCCACCTTTGGTTTTTCCCAACGGTTTACAATCAGGTGGAAGACTTCTGGGTGAAGTCCCCACTCTCCCGGGTGAAGGTCGTGTCTGCTGAGGAAGTCTGCTTCCCAGTTGTCCACTCCCGGAATGAAAACTGCTGACAGTGCTATCACATGATTTTCCGCCCAGCGAAGAATCCTTGCAGCTTCTGCCATTGCCCTCCTGCTTATCGTGCCGCCCTGTCTGTTTACGTGGGCGACTGACGTGATGTTGTCCGATTGGATCAACACCGCCTGACCCTGAAGCAGAGGTTTTGCTTGACTTAGGGCATTGTAAATGGCCCTTAGTTCCAGAATGTTTATATGAAGAGATGTTTCCATGCTTGACCACAGGCCCTGGAAATTCCTTCCCTGTGTGACTGCTCCCCAGCCTCTCAGGCTGGCATCCGTGGTTACCAGGATCCAATCCTGAATGCCAAATCTGCGGCCCTCTAGTAGATGAGCACTCTGCAGCCACCACAGGAGAGACACCCTTGTCCTTGGCGACAGGGTTATCCGCTGATGCATCTGCAGATGCGATCCGGACCATTTGTCCAGTAGATCCCACTGAAATGTTCTTGCATGGAATCTTCCGAATGGAATCGCTTCGTAAGAAGCCACCATTTTTCCCAGGACCCTCGTGCACTGATGCACTGAGACCTGGCCTGGTTTTAGGAGGTTCCTGACTAGCTCGGATAACTCCCTGGCCTTCTCCTCCGGGAGAAACACCTTCTTCTGGACTGTGTCCAGAATCATTTCTAGGAACAGTAGACGTGTCGTTGGAATCAGCTGCGATTTTGGAATATTTAGAATCCACCCGTGCTGACGTAACACTACCTGAGATAGTGCTACTCCGACTTCTAACTGTTCCCTGGATCTTGCCCTTATCAGGAGATCGTCCAAGTAAGGGATAATTAAAATGCCTTTTCTTCGTAGAAGAATCATCATTTCGGCCATTACCTTGGTAAAGACCCGAGGTGCCGTGGACAATCCAAACGGCAGCGTCTGAAACTGATAATGACAGTTTTGTACTACAAACCTGAGGTACCCTTGGTGAGAAGGGTATATTGGGACGTGGAGATAAGCATCTTTGATGTCCAGAGACACCATATAGTCCCCTTCTTCCAGGTTCGCTATCACTGCTCTGAGTGACTCCATCTTGAATTTGAACCTTTTTATGTAAGAGTTCAAGGATTTCAGATTTAAAATTGGTCTCACCGAGCCGTCCGGCTTCGGTACCACAAACAGCGTGGAATAATACCCCTTTCCTTGTTGCAGGAGGGGTACCTTGATTATCACCTGCTGGGAATACAGCTTGTGAATGGCTTCCAAAACTGCCTCCCTGTCGGAGGGAGACTTTGGTAAAGCAGACTTCAGGAACCGACGAGGGGGAAACGCCTCGAATTCCAGTTTGTACCCCTGCGATACTACCTGTAGAATCCAGGGATCCACTTGCGAGTGAGCCCACTGCGCGTTGAAATTCTTCTGCTTGTAAAGCCCCAGCGTCATGCTGAAGACTTGGCAGAAGCAGGGGAGGGCTTCTGCTCCTGGGAAGCGGCTGCATGGTGCAGTCTTTTTCCTCTTCCTCTGCCCCGGGGCAGAAAAGAGTGGCCTTTTGCTCGCTTGTACTTATGGGAACGAAAGGACTGAGTTTGAAAAGACGGTGTCTTTTTCTGCTGATGTGGAGTGACCTGGGGTAAAAAGGTGGATTTTCCAGCCGTTGCCGTGGCCACCAGGTCCGATAGACCAGCCCCAAATAACTCCTCCCCTTTATACGGCAATACTTCCATGTGCCGTTTGGAATCCGCATCCCCTGACCACTGTCGCGTCCATAACGCTCTTCTGGCAGAGATGGACATAGCACTTACTCTTGATGCCAGGGTGCAAATATCCCTCTGTGCATCACGCATATATAGTAATGCATCCTTTAAATGTTCTATAGTTAACAAAATATTGTCCCTATCCAGGATATCAATATTCTCAGTCAGGGAATCCGACCATGCGACTCCAGCACTGCACATCCAGGCTGAGGCGATTGCTGGTCGCAGTATAACACCAGTATGTGTGTATATACTTTTTAGGATATTTTCCAGCCTTCTATCAGCTGGTTCTTTGAGGGTGGCCGTATCAGGAGACGGTAACGCTACTTGTTTAGATAAACGTGTGAGCGCCTTATCTACCCTAGGGGGTGTTTCCCAACGCGCCCTAACCTCTGGCGGGAAAGGATATAATGCTAATAATTTTTTAGAAATTAGCTGTTTTTTATCGGGGGAAACCCACGCTTTTTCACACACCTCATTTATTTCCTCTGACTCAGGAAAAACTATTGGTAGTTTTTTCTCACCCCACATAATACCCTTCTTTGTGGTACTTGTAGTGTCAGAAAAGTTCAATGCCTCTTTCATTGCCGTGATCATGTAACGTGTGGCCCTACTGGACATTACGTTTGTCTCGTCACCGTCGACACTAGACTCAGTATCTGTGTCAGGGTCTGTGTCGACCCACTGAGGTAACGGGCGTTTTAGCGCCCCTGACGGTGTCTGAGACGCCTGGACAGGCACTAATTGATTTGCCGGCTGTCTCATGTCGTCAACAGTTTTTTGCAAATTGCTGACATTATCACTTAATTGTTTAAATACAATCATCCAGTCAGGTGTCGACTCCCTAGGGGGTGACATCACCAACACAGGCAACTGTTCCGCCTCCACATCATTTTCCTCCTCATACATGTCGACACACGCGTACCGACACACAGCACACACACCGGGAATGCTCTGATAGAGGACAGGACCCCACTTAGCCCTTTGGAGAGACAGAGGGAGAGTCTGCCAGCACACACCCAGCGCTATATATATATATACAGGGATAACCTTATATAAGTGTTACTCCCTTATAGCTGCTGTTAATATATTTATTTGCTGCCAAACGTGCCCCCCCTTCTCTTTTTTACCCTGATTCTGAAGCAGGACTGCAGGGGAGAGTCAGGGAGCCGTCCTTCCAGCGGAGCTGTGAGGGAAAATGGCGCTTGTGTGCTGAGGAGATAGGCTCCGCCCCTTCACGACGTCCTTATCTCCCGCTTTTTCTGTGTAAAATGGCAGGGGTAAAATACATCCATATAGCCCAGGAGCTATATGTGATGTATTCTTTTTAGCCACCTAAGGTATATACTGTAATATTGCGTCTCAGGGCGCTCCCCCCCCAGCGCCCTGCACCCTCAGTGACCGGAGTGTGAAGTGTGCTGAGAGCAATGGCGCACAGCTGCGGTGCTGTGCGCTACCTTAGTCTGAAGACAGGATCGTCTTCTGCCGCCGATTTCACCGGACCTCTTCGTCTCTTCTGGCTCTGTAAGGGGGACGGCGGCGCGGCTCCGGTGACCCATCCAGGCTGAACCTGTGATCATCCCTCTGGAGCTAATGTCCAGTAGCCTAAGAAACCCGATCCACTCTGCACTCAGGTGAGTCCGTTTCTTCTCCCCTTAGTCCCACGATGCAGTGAGCCTGTTGCCAGCAGGACTCACTGAAAATAAAAAATCCTAAACTAAACTTTTATTCTAAGCAGCTCAGGAGAGCCACCTAGATTGCACCCTTCTCGGCCGGGCACAAAAATCTAACTGAGGCTTGGAGGAGGGTCATAGGGGGAGGAGCCACTGCACACCACCTGATCCTTAAGCTTTTATTTTGTGCCCTGTCTCCTGCGGAGCCGCTATTCCCCATGGTCCTTACGGAGTCCCAGCATCCACTAGGACGTCAGAGAAAAGTGGGTGTAGCCATGCACCAAGGGGCGTGGACTCAAGGAGAATGCCGTATACACGAGCTATGCCCTCGTTTTCATCACACTTCCTCACCCACTCCCATTATGCCAGCCTCCTCACCGACTCCCCAGCCCTTACCAACCTTTGTCTCCTCAGTCCTCACCCACTCCTTTCAGCAGTCACATCCAGGCTTTGGCCAGCTCAGCTCCTGACTGCTTTTCTGAAGACAGGGAGAGGCAGTGGGTGATATTTAGAAAGGCAGTGAGTGAAGCCAGGGAATGGCTGACAGGAGGAGGCAATAGGTGACACTAGGAGGAGGCAGTGAGTGACGTAGAGGATGGCGGGGAGAGGGCGTGGGTGACGGAGAGGGTGACAGGAGAGAGAATTGATGGGGAGAAAAAGTGGGATATGGAAAGGCTGTGGGTGACAGAAAATGGTGACAGGGAGAGGCAGTGGGTGACAGAGAAGGTGACGGGAAGAGGCAGGTTTTTTTTTTAGGATTACCAGTAATATATAGAAAAACCTGCACTTATAATTCACCTGGTTTTTATTTATTCTTACTCATTTATACAAATACATTAAAATTTTATTCATAATTCTGTCTCATTGTTGACATTTTTTATAGATATAAAATAAAATATTCAAACAATCAAGCTAGGGGCGCGCTAAAACAAGTACCTTTATCACATGAGTGGTACTATGTGGTACTATGGCTGGCCAACCCCCCTTAAAAAAAAAAATACCTTCATGCTCCGGCTGGAGCCCAGGAGACAGTGTCAGTTACAGGGTCTCTTTACATGACTGCCGGAGATCCTGAATGTATGGGCGGCTGAACACTGTGCCACTCTCTAGCCGCTGGAGAGTGACACAGGCTTAATGGTAGATGCTAGCTGTGGATCAGGCAGCGGCGTTGGCTGGGGCCGGGAGGAGCTGGCAGCCGCGGGTGAGATGGACAATATTAAGTCTCAGCGCGGCGGCTGTGGAAGTTGTTGCGGCGGCGGCGGCAAGGGTGAGGGCAGGAGAGTTGCTGCATTACAATAAAACATCTTGTAAACGACAGGGGGGGCACGTGCCTTGGTGCCCCCCCCTGAATCCGCCACTGCCTGCAGCCATGGATTGTATGTGTGAGATTGTTTAGTCCTAGTGCTACTCCATGTGCACCTTTTTCAGACATACAGGTGATTATCTGTCACTGATTAAGCTCTATAACCTTGTTCTGATTTGTGTTTACAACAGATATTTTTATGATTACAGCAGCTGTCTGGTTTGACTGTTGAGACTATGCAGATTTTCACCTACACACAGTGCCTTATTGTTTAGGCACAGCACTATTGGAATGTGCTGATAGAGGTGAGGATAAGTGAGTTGTCCACATATGCGTGGGATTAGTGTTGCACACATGGTGTTTTAAGTACATCCTCCTGAACATTCACCCTCAGCCACCTGCTCTGGTATATTGGTCTTTCTTCTATTTTTGATAATTTGCTGTATGAGTAGTAGTAATTTCTGTAACAATCAGTGTTACTATTATTGTTACTTATTGGGACCTGGGAGGCTTAGTCATGTTCTGTTTCATTTTTTCTAGATATATACTTTTAACCATCATGAATCACTTTATCAAGATTGGATTTGATGATTTATGTATGGCCTTTCTTGAAAAAGATCCTGGTTCTGGATCGAAACGTCGAAACCCATGAGGCTACAATAAATATTTTGTCATGAAGTAGTGTTTGGACTTTGTATTTAGTGAGAGTGCACCCTCCACCACGTGGAATTTTCGTCTATATATTATATATATATATATACACAGGTTGAGTATCCCATATCCAAATATTCCGAAATACGGAATATTCCGAAATACGGAATTTTCTGAGTGAGAGTGAGATAGTGAAACCTTTGTTTTTTGATGGCTCAATGTACACAAACTTTGTTTAATACACAAAGTTATTAAAAATATTGTATTAAATGACCTTCAGGCTGTGTGTATAAGGTGTATATGAAACATAAATGAATTGTGTGAATGTCGACACACTTTGTTTAATGCACAAAGTTATAAAAAATATTGGCTAAAATTACCTTCAGGCTGTGTGTATAAGGTGTATATGAAACATAAATGCATTCTGTGCTTAGACTTAGGTCCCACCACCATGATATCTCATTATGGTATGCAATTATTCCAAAATACGGAAAAATCCCATATCCAAAATACCTCTGGTCCCAAGCATTTTGGATAAGGGATACTCAACCTGTATATACACATATCTACATATATCTATCTATATATCTATATCAAGGCCGTAACTACACAGCGCAGTTGCCCTGAGGGCGCAACGGCCAGCGGCATGTAATGAGCCAAATTGACTCATTACATGCCACCTCTGCTGTGTGCGCCGCGCTGTGGAGGAGAGAGCAGTACCGGAGGCAGCGGAGAAGGAGGGAGGGGGACTGGAGCCACAGTAGCGCTATGTCATTGGTAGTAAGCGCCGCTGCAGCTGTCCCCTCTCCTTCCGTATTGGCTGCTCGGCGCTGCTGTGGATGCTGGGATGCGGTTCCTTCATCCCAGCATCCACAGCGGCGCCGGGCAGCCTATACGGAAGGAGAGGGGACAGCTGCAGCGGCGCTTACTACCAATGACATAGCGCTGCTGCGGCTCCAGTCCTACTCCCTCCTCCTCCTCCTTCTCCCCTGCCTCCGGAGCTGCCAGCACGAGAAGCCTGACTGCCAGCGGGAGAGATGGTAAGTATCTCTCTCTCTCTCTGTCTCTCTATCTTTCTCTATCTTGTCTGCCACAATGTGTAAAAAGGGGGACTGGCTGCCGTTATGTGTAAAAAGGGGGACGCTGTCTGTCGCAATGTGTAAAAAGGGGGACTGGCTGCTGTTATGTGTAAAAAGGGGGACGCTGTCTGCCGTAATGTGTAAAAAGGGGGATGCTGTCTGCCGTAATGTGTAAAAAGGGGGACGCTGTCTGCCGTAATGTGTAAAAAGGGGGACTGGCTGCCGTTATGTGTAAAAAGGGGGACACTGTCTGCCGTAATGTGTAAAAAGGGGAACTGGCTGCTGTTATGTGTAAAAAGGGGGACGCTGTCTGCCGTTATGTGTAAAAAGGGGGATGCTGTCTGCCGTAATGTGTAAAAAGGGGGACGCTGTCTGCCGTAATGTGTAAAAAGGGGGACTGGCTGCCGTTATGTGTAAAAAGGGGGATGCTGTCTGCCGTTATGTGTAAAAAGGGGGACGCTGTCTGCCGTTATGTGTAAAAAGGGGGATGCTGTCTGCCGTAATGTGTAAAAAGGGGGACGCTGTCTGTCGCAATGTGTAAAAAGGGGGACTGGCTGCTGTTATGTGTAAAAAGGGGGATGCTGTCTGCCGTTATGTGTAAAAAGGGGGACGCTGTCTGCCGTTATGTGTAAAAAGGGGGACTGGCTGCCGTTATGTGTAAAAAGGGGACGCTGTCTTCCGCAATGTGTAAAAAGGGGGACTGGCTGCTGTTATGTGTAAAAAGGGGGACTGTGCCTGCCGTAATGTGTAAAAAGGGGACACTGTCTGCCGTAATGTGTAAAAAGGGGACGCTGTCTGCCGTAATGTGTAAAAAGTAAGATGCTGTCTGCCGTAATGTGTAAAAAGGGGACGCTGTCTGCCGTAATGTGTAAAAAGGGAACGCTGTCTGCTATAATGTGTAAAAAGGGGGACGCTGTCTGCCGTAATGTGTAAATAAGGGGACGTTGTCTGCCATAATGTGTAAAAAGGGGGGCGCTGTGGGTAGTGTGTGTAAAAAGGGGACGCTGTCTGCCGTAATGTGTAAAAAGGGGGACCGTCTGCTGTAATGTGTAAAAAGGGGTACTGTGCTGTAATGTGTAAAAGGGGCTCTACCTGGTGTAGTGGTACTACTGTGCAGCGTAATTTGAATAATGGAGACTACTGTGCACCGTAGTATGGATTGGTATTATTTTGTGGCCACGCCTCTTCCCATGAAGCCACGCCCCTATATATTTTTTGCGCGCCTACGCCGCGCACTACCCTATCTTGCATGGGGGGGGCGCCAATGCCGTTTCTTGCACACAGCGCTAATAAATATATATATATATATATATATATATATATATATCACAACGTGGTAACTGGCACTCACATAATCCTTATCCATATACCTTATCCAGGTGCCCTCACATGCTGGTAAACCAGCAATGTATACAAGCAGGCAGGTGCGGCACTCAGGAAAAAATGATGAATTCAAGATAGTTGCATATCAACGTTTCGGTTTATTACCGTCTTCAGGATAAAAAACAAACAAACAATGTCTTACCTTAAATTGCTAACTCACCCAGTGAACAGCAGGCAGTGTCTGACGCGTGTCCACGGCCGCCGCCGGACCGGAAGCGAGTCGCAGTCCACGTCAGAGGTACCCACATTAGCATATCCGCACCTCAACTGTACGGCACATGCTTGTGACATCACCATCACCATGACAACCAAGTATACACTACATTACCGCTGGAAAATGAAACAACAGAATAGCGTATTGTGATCTATTATGCAAAGTGTATCAGTGCATGATTAATGCAGGTAAAAAATAACAGAATATTCAAAAAAGATGTTACAAAACAACCAAAAAAGGTGTTTGCATAGACATTCGTGAATATATTGACCATATGATTGGTCAAAGGGCAGAATTTAATCCTACGTAATTAATGCCAATGAGATATAAATAAACAATAATATAATCAATGTGCATCATGATGAGAGACAAATATTTTCACAAGAAATCATAGGTACATAGACCATGTGATTGTTTCATTCAGTCCACGAGGACTAACTGTATCGAGTCTATGTATCCATTCTGTCTCACGTTTGAGTAGCAGTCGGTTACGATCGCCACCCCTACGTAGAGGTGGGATGTGGTCGATCATTCTATACTTTAAACTTGCAATACTGTGTTTATTCAAAAAGAAGTGTCGGGCCACAGGCTGTTCGCTTTTGCCGCTGTTAATGGCTGATCTAATTGCCGACCTGTGTGCCGACATTCTTTCTTTAAACTTGCATTGGGTCTTCCCAATATAAGACAGTCCGCAAGGACAGATAATTTGATATACCACGTATGTGCTATTACATGTGAGGTGCACTTTTTAGCTAATAAGAAATGGGGTTGTTTCAGATGTACATGTGCTACATGTAGCTTTATGATTCCGGGTGACAAATTCCCACATCCACA
The DNA here is from genome assembly GCF_028390025.1 of Pseudophryne corroboree. Classification (NCBI taxonomy): domain Eukaryota; kingdom Metazoa; phylum Chordata; class Amphibia; order Anura; family Myobatrachidae; genus Pseudophryne; species Pseudophryne corroboree. Next base: position 402,804,815 of record NC_086450.1, on the reverse strand, counting down.
CTCAGGAAGGATGTACCAAATCAGACACCACCTCACATGTAATAGCACATACGTGGTATATCAAATTATCTGTCCTTGCGGACTGTCTTATATTGGGAAGACCCAATGCAAGTTTAAAGAAAGAATGTCGGCACACAGGTCGGCAATTAGATCAGCCATTAACAGCGGCAAAAGCGAACAGCCTGTGGCCCGACACTTCTTTTTGAATAAACACAGTATTGCAAGTTTAAAGTATAGAATGATCGACCACATCCCACCTCTACGTAGGGGTGGCGATCGTAACCGACTGCTACTCAAACGTGAGACAGAATGGATACATAGACTCGATACAGTTAGTCCTCGTGGACTGAATGAAACAATCACATGGTCTATGTACCTATGATTTCTTGTGAAAATATTTGTCTCTCATCATGATGCACATTGATTATATTATTGTTTATTTATATCTCATTGGCATTAATTACGTAGGATTAAATTCTGCCCTTTGACCAATCATATGGTCAATATATTCACGAATGTCTATGCAAACACCTTTTTTGGTTGTTTTGTAACATCTTTTTTGAATATTCTGTTATTTTTTACCTGCATTAATCATGCACTGATACACTTTGCATAATAGATCACAATACGCTATTCTGTTGTTTCATTTTCCAGCGGTAATGTAGTGTATACTTGGTTGTCATGGTGATGGTGATGTCACAAGCATGTGCCGTACAGTTGAGGTGCGGATATGCTAATGTGGGTACCTCTGACGTGGACTGCGACTCGCTTCCGGTCCGGCGGCGGCCGTGGACACGCGTCAGACACTGCCTGCTGTTCACTGGGTGAGTTAGCAATTTAAGGTAAGACATTGTTTGTTTGTTTTTTATCCTGAAGACGGTAATAAACCGAAACGTTGATATGCAACTATCTTGAATTCATCATTTTTTCCTGAGTGCCGCACCTGCCTGCTTGTATATATATATATATATATATATATTTATTTATATATTGTGTATGATAGCCTTAATTGATCTTTATAACCTGACAGCGCTTTATCGAATCTGCACAGAAATGGGGAAGTGTATGTGATGAGGAATTGTGTATTTTAGGCAAAATTGGTTTACAACATTATTTGATAAAGTTTCCTTTAGTTGCCACCCCCCCTTCTCTTATCCCTCCCCGTCCTGGTTTCATACTTTATAACTGAAGGTTGATGAGTAACCGCTGTTATACGTTGTCTGCACCTTAGTACACAAGCAGCAGATCTCAGAGGCCTCTAGGGGGTGTCTCAATACAAATCCCGTCAGTTGCGACATTTGCATATTTTTACATAGCCCTATCCTACTAAATTGCAGCTGCGTCAGGATTTGCGTACATCCCTGAATCAGGCCCCGTGTGACAACAGGATATACCTTTTTTTTTCTTTCATGTTGACATAAGGGAGATTTTACGTAGTAGCCCTATACTTGTTTTCATTTAATAAAACACTTCTGCTTATTACCATCTGTTTTACACTTTGCAGCATTTCATTGGAAGGTAGATAGCAAATTATTATTATTTTTTTTAAGCAGACACAACTAGGCAGCATGTGCGAGATCCGCAGAGCTACTATTCCTCAGTGTGATGGATAATGCACATTAAGGTAATATGAACTGCCTTCAATTAATAATTTACAGTGGGAACATGCCTCACAAATGCCTACTCCAAGCTGCGGGTTCTCCCAGAGCAGATGGATGGATGCACTTTAACTCCAGACCATCAGGTGCAGCTATTAACATCACCTCTGCCAAATTAACTTGCATGTGTCTGCTTAGCAAGCAGTACTTAGCCAAAATGTGCAAACAGCAGTACTTCTGTGGTACGGAGTACCCCAACCATCTAGGGAGCCAACTTAATCATCTAAAGTCAACACCGGAATATTTCATTTTATTTGTATAGTCTCGGGGCTGTTGGGGGGGATTTTAATTTCCCGCAATGTGAAACATAGAATTTGATGGCAGATAAGAACCACTTGGCCCATCTAGTCTGCCCCTTTTTTACCATATTTACCTGAAACCTGGGGCCTAATTCAGATCTGTTCGCTCGCTAGCGCTTTTCACGGCGCAGCGATCAGGTAACTACTGCGCATGAACCGCAATGCGCAGGTGCGTCGTACTTGCACATAGCGGATCTTTGCTGTGCACTGTTTCTAGCGAAGAATCCATTCGCACAGCCGAATGCAAGGTGATTGACAGAAAGAGGGCATTTGTGGGCGGCAACTGACCGTTTTCTGGGAGTGCTTGGAAAAACACAGGCGTGTTGAGGCGTTTGCAGGGTGGGTGTCTGACGTCAATTCCGGGCTCGAATAGGCTGGAGTGATCGCAGCGGCTGAGTAAGGTCAGAGCTACTCAGAAACTGCACAAACTATTTTGTAGTGCTCGGCTGCACATGCGTTCACACACTTGCAAAGCTAAAATACATTCCCCTATAGACGGCGTCTATCTGTTCGCAGCGCTGCAAAAAATAGCTAGCGAGGGAACAGATCTGAATTAGGCACCATATTTGATCCTCATTTCTTTGTAAGGCTATACTTATGTCTATCCCATGCATGTTTAAATTGTTCTCCTATCTTAGCCTCTACCTCCTCTAATGGGAGGCAATTCCAGTTGTCCACTACTCTTTCTGTGAAGTAATTTTTCCTAAAATTTTCCCTGAACCTACCTCCCTCCAGTCTCAGTGCATGTCCTCGTGTTCTAATCTTTTCATTTGTTTCCCTCCTGGACCTTGTTAAAACGCTTGATATATTTTAAAGTTTCTATCATGTCCCCCCTTTCCCTTCTCTGCTCTAAACTATATATATATATATATATTGAGATTTTTTAGTCTTTCTGGGTAAGTTTTGTGATATAGGCCATGCACCATTTTAGTTGCCCTTCTTTGTACAGTCTCTAATGTATTAATATGCTTCTGAAGATACGGCCTCCAGAATGGACCACAGTATTCTAGATGAGTCCGTACCAGTGACTTATACAATGGCATTATTACTTCTTTCTTTCTGCTGCTGATTCCTCTGTCTATGCAACCAAGCATCTGACTAGGCCAGTGCCGTAACTAGGCATTTTAGCGCTGTGTGCAAGAAACGACATTGGCGCGCCCCCCCCCCCCCCATGCAAGACAAGGGCAGTGCGCGCCGCAGGCGCGCGAAAAATATATAGGAGCGTGGCTTCATGGGGAATGGGCGTGGCCACAAAATAATAGCAATTCATACTACGGTGCACAGTAGTCTCCATTATTCAAATTACGCTGCACAGTAGCGCCACTACACCAGGATGAGCCCCTTTTATACATTACAGCAGACAGCGTCCCCCTTTTTACACATTACGGCAGACAGTCCCCCTTTTTACACATTGCGGCAGACAGTCCCCCTTTTTACACATTGCGGCAGCCAGTCCACCTTTTTACACATTGCGGCAGCCAGTCCACCTTTTTACACATTACGGCAGCCAGTCCCCCTTTTACACATTGCGGCAGCCAGTCCACCTTTTTACACATTGCGGCAGCCAGTCCCCCTTTTTACACATTGCGGCAGCCAGGCCCCCTTTTTACACATTACGGCAGCCAGTCCCCCTTTTACACATTGCGGCAGCCAGTCCACCTTTTTACACATTGCGGCAGCCAGTCCCCCTTTTTACACATTGCGGCAGCCAGGCCCCCTTTTTACACATTGCGGCAGCCAGTCCCCCTTTTTACACATTGCGGCAGCCAGTCCCCCTTTTTACACATTGCAGCAGCCAGGCCCCCTTTTTACACATTGCGCCAGCCAGTCCCCCTTTTTACACATTGCAGCAGCCAGGCCCCCTTTTTACACATTGCGGCAGCCAGGACCCCTTTTTACACATTATGGCAGACGGTGTCCCCCAGAGAGAGAGAGAGAGAGAGAGAGAGAGAGAGAGAGAAAGAAAGAGAGAGAGAGAGAGAGAAAGAGAGAGAGAGAAAGAGAGAGAGAGAGAGAGAGAGAGAGAGGGATATACTTACCTTCTCCCTGCTGACAGGCTCCTCGTGCTGGCATCTCCCTCTGTGCAGTGTGCAGGCATCGGACAAGGAGGAGGAGGGAGGGGGACTGGAGCCGCAGCAGCGCTATGTCATTGGTAGTAAGCGCCGCTGCAGCATCCCCCTCTCCTTCCGTATTGGTTGCCTGGCGCTGCTGTGGATGCTGGGATGGAGGAACCGCATCCCAGCATCCACAGCAGCGCCGGGCAGCCTATACGGAAGGAGAGGGGGATGCTGCAGCGGCGCTTACTACCTATGAAATAGCGCTGCTGCGGCTCCAGTCCCCCTCCCTCCTCCTCCTTCTCAGCTGCCTCCGGCGCTTCTCTCTCCTCCAGAGGCGGCATGTAATGAGTCAATTTGACTCATTACATGCCGCTGGCCGTGCGCCCTCAGGGCAACTGCGCTGTGTGCCAAGCCCACTTGGCACACACGTAGTTACGGCCCTGGACTAGTCTTCCTCATGTGCCACCAAATGATCGCACAGGCACTCAGTGATGATGTAGCATCGCTTACATGTCATCCCATCCCATAGAGGCGTACAGGAAAATAATTCTTACTGCAGTGACTGGTAATGTGCACAGAAGGACATCGCAGCGCACATGCTGAAGCATTAAACTGCCCTAAGTCTATTTTGGACAGCACATTTTCACATTGGGGAGTGATACGTTTTTTTAAATATATCATAGTATGATAGATATTGTTCATCTATATTGTTTTGAAGTCACATTTATATGGATTTAAGAAGCAATTTAAGGAACCAACATGAGAACATTTGCCTCCCGCCGAAAATTTGGGATATTCTTTATGAATTGTTTATGTTTTGTTACCACAGCAACGAAAAGTGTTTGACATATTTTTGTTAGGAAAGAGAATCCGGCATGTCGACGGGCGCATACAAGACACAAAAGTTGTGGCTTTAATATAATGGAAAAGAAATGCTTGAAAATGTTGTTTAATGTGTGATTTATGATTTTCCTCACAAAATAATTCACCTACCCGATACAAGTTTTTAAAAGAAGTCTTATAAAGTCAGTACAGGTCAAAAGGGCTGTCAATCTTTGCACAACTCCTCCATACCCTCCAGCTGTACCTTTTTGGCAGGTACAGTACCTTTTTTTATGGTCTGTACAGATTTTTGGCTCTCCAAACTTCCATTGAAAGTATAGGAAAAGGGGCGTGGCCACACCCCCTTTACCCGTGGCACGCCCCTTTCCTAATTTGTACCGATTTTTATGTTTAAAATGTTGGAGGGTATGCTCTTCTCCAGGGACCCACTCCCATATACCCTCCCCATTCTCCAAGCATCAGATAGAGATGAGAGCAGACAGGGCATAATTAAGATCCTGTCTGATTCGTCTCGCATAACGCAAAGTACCGATGTTTGGTATTTAGCGCAGGACCCATATAGCATATGTACATACCCTACAACTGTACCTTTTTGCCAGGTACAGTACCTTTTTTTTTATGGTCTGTACAGATTTTTGACTCTCCAAACTTCCATTGAAAGTATAGGAAAGGGGACCACGCCCTTTACCCGTGGCTACGCCCCTTTTCCTAATTAGTACCGATGTAAAATGTAAAATGTTGGAGGGTATGTATGTGCAGTATGGGTACTGCGTTGTTGGACACGCTACGGCTGCAGATGTCACTAGATTGACCATCTGCAGTCATTTGGGGGAATGTAGAGGCCACGATGGTGATTTCCTGGCATCTGGAGTCACAGGTGATGTGAAGCAGTACGGATCACTAATGTAAGCAGGAGGCATCTACCTATAAAAGACGCCTCCTGCTGCATTACCATACTAGTGCATCGCTGTTGCTTCCAATCACGGGTCCGATATGAATTACCGATGGCTGTCATATACTGACAGCAGCATCCCAGCCACCAATATGCAGGCAGCGGGGCGAGCGCTTATAAGCCCCTTGCGGGCTTGCTCACTTGCGGGCATGTCGTGGACACCCATAGAGGGAGAATCATCTCCCTCGCCGGTATTCCGCCGCCAGCAATGTACCGCTGTGCGGGATTCCGGCGTCGGCATTGTGATTGCCGGGTATCTTAACCGCTTCCCCTTCCAACCACATCTGAATTAGGCGCAGTGTTCGCAAATACACGCTATAGAACGTATTTTACGCAATATTGAGGATCGGGGACTCACATTTTCAGAATGAGCGGGCCGCGAGGATGCGCTACACTGGGTTCGGCTACAGGTTTAATGATTGATGAGTGAAGTATCCATTGCCCGGCTGCAGAGAGGTATATAAAGTGGAGGAGGAGCCAGCTGGGCAAGGGAGACATCAATCATAGCCAATAGCCAATCCAGCTGAAGCATGTCCAGTGGAGATTACACAGCCCCCCCCCCCCCCCCCCCGAACTGAGGAACAGCGCCGACGCCCTGTGCCTCCATTGGTGCTGCTGTTCCAGTCTCTAGATGCTAGAGGGGCCGCGGGCGGACAGGGAGTGATTGGGGATGGGATCAGAGTGTGGTGCACACACTGATCAGTGCTGCATGGCCCACACTGTGCGCCGTGATCCGTGCTGCCTCTTGATCATGTGCTGGCGTGTGTCAGCGGTGCTGGTCAGCAGTGGAGTGTGTAAGGAGGTGTCTAGCATTCTCGTTACTTGTTTTAGCAGGGCGCTGTGCCCTGACAATTTTTTACATTCCGATATGCGCCCTGCCCGGTGGGCAGGGCACACGCGTCTGCACTTTTCCCCGAGCAAGCTGACACAGACTGGGAGCAGGAGAAGCGATGGGCTGGAGGCGGGACGGACGCTATTCAAAGAATAAGTGTGAGGTCTTTGGATGTTTAGTCCCGCTCAATATTGCTGCCGTGGTCCTGCTGCCCCCTCAAGCCTGTACTGCAGCCTGTATACACGGGGGAGAGACAGGGGGGCTGCGCTCCATGCACAGACTGATGTGCAAACTCCAGAGACCCAGGACCAAGTGACTCCTGCCTCTGTACTTAGGGGTACATTTACTAAGCAGTGATAAGAGCGGAGAAGTGAGCCAGTGGAGAAGCGCCCATGGCAACCAATCAGCACTGAATTAACATCTATAATTTGCATACTATAAAATGATACAGAGCTGCTGATTGGTTGATGGGGAAATTTCTCCACTAGCTCACTTCTCCGTTCTTATCACTGCTTAGTAAATGTACCCCTAAGTACAGAGGCAGGAGTCACTTGGTCCTGGGTCTCTGGAGTTTGCACATCCTGTCATTTGTGTCATCCTGTGCAAGCAGACAGGCTCCGGGGATCCTAAGCAGCAGCATGCAGTGTGAGGCAGTGATAGCGGAGATGGTGAGGAGGAATTGGGCTATTGCCATTACTAGTTTGCCTCGACAGCAGTTACATGGCATGCCCTGTGTGACCCACTACCAGCTCCAGAGCCCACCATCTCTTCCAAATGAACTCCCCTGCCCTGTATGGGCCAGATATGGACAAAAATGACTCCCATAGGAAGCCCTCCATTAGAGCCAAGAAACAAGTACCATACATAACCGCATCTCCATAAACAATGATCAGCATCACGATCGCATACTGGGGGTAATTCAGACTGCATTACTGCAGCGATCGCAGTCTAAATCACTATGCGCAGGGCGCACTGCGAAAGCATCTCACTGGAGTGACCACCTCTGCCTGCAGTCTCGGGGCAGGAGGGGGCGTGCCAACGGCATTAGAACGCCGTTGGCGGGGGGTGGTCCGGACAACGTAGGCGTGTCCGGACCATTGGGGGGACAGGCCGCGGTGGCTGCGTGATGTCACATGCAGCCGCTGTGACCCGGGATGCGGCGATTAGCCCCTTGCCAGCGCGCAGGAGCTGCGCTGGCAGGGATCTAATTGTCAGGTACAAAAGCATCGCCGCCATGCAATACTTTTGAACCTGTGCGGGTGGGGGGGAGAGGTAGGACCTGACATGGGGGGCAGACTAACCCTGTGCTGGGCGTTACACGCATGTCAGAGAAACTGATCGTAGATGTGCTAAATTTAGCACATCTACGATCAGGTTTGAATCACCCCCACTGTCCAGGGAAGGTAGGGGCGCATGTTACTTCTGCTATATTCCAATTTGTGATGAGAACTATTGCTGTAAAACATACAGTATACAGTAATGCCTGACAAGTTTATATAGTTACTTACTCTGTAACCCCTTTTTTGATGAGCGCACCTAAGGCTTGCATAGGTAAAACATGCCCTGCAAAATGGAATAGTGCCCTCGTTGATTGCGGTAGCTGCTGGGGCCAATATTGGGTAAGTGAAGCATTCCCAACATTGACACATCGGACAGCATTGCATCCCCCATAGAAACCTATGGGGGATGCGGTTGCGTGCGGCAATGGAGGAATCACAGCAAACCTGCTGCAATCGCTCCTTCATACATTCCAGGGTTACATAGTTTTTGTGGCTAACCCCCGAAAACTGGTGTTTTTCGGGGACATAGATGCAAATACTGCTTGATAAATGAGCAACTTATGGGTGATGTCCTGGGACATTGTTCTGAGTGATTCTGCTGCTCATCTTCCTGGAACTCAGGATTGCTGTCCCCAACCACACCCCCTCCCTGCTCAGCCACGTCCCCTTTTCAGCAAGGGTGTCCTCTCGGCACCTCAGCACCATGCCCTGTCCCCAATCTAGAGTGAACGCTACTTGCCCCAGTACTCCTATTATCTACCTTTTCCTCCTTCATACTATTAGTACTGCCTGCCCCAACCCCCTCCTTACCCCCTAGTACTACCCCAGCTGCTATCTACCCTTAGCCCCTCACTGCCCCCAATATTGCCTGCCTCTACCCCTCTTCCTTGCCACTCAGCACTATTCCAACTACTGTCTGCACTTGACCCCTTCCCTACCTCCAATACTGCCCCAGCTTTTGCCTGCACTTACCCACTGCCTACCCCAGCACTGTTTGCCCTTACTCTCTCTAGCCCCAGCTCTACCCCAACTTCTCCCTGCCTCTACCTCCCAGCTCTAACCAACTACGTTCACTACGGTTCACTACAGCTGGCCGGCGGTCGGGCTCCCGGCGACCAGCATCCCGGCGCCGGGAGCCCGACCGCCGGCTTACCGACAGCGTGGCGAGCGCAAATGAGCCCCTTGCGCCACACTATTTTATTCTCCCTCTATGGGGGTCGTGGACCCCCACGAGGGAAAATAAGTGTCAGTGTGCCGGGTGTCGGGCTCCCGGCGCCGGTATACTGAGCGCCGGGAGCCCGACCGCCGGCATACAGAAGACCACCCCTTCTCCCTGCCTCTACCTCCCAGCTCTAACCAACTTCTCCCTGCCTCTACCTCCCAGCTCTAACCAACTTCTCCCTGCCTCTACCTCCCAGCTCTAACCAACTTCTCCCTGCCTCTACCTCCCAGCTCTAACCAACTTCTCCCTGCCTCTACCTCCCAGCTCTAACCAACTTTTCCCTGCCTCTACCTCCCAGCTCTAACCAACTTCTCCCTGCCTCTACCTCCCAGCTCTAACCAACTTCTCCCTGCCTCTACCTCCCAGCTCTAACCAACTTCTCCCTGCCTCTACCTCCCAGCTCTAACCAACTTCTCCCTGCCTCTACCTCCCAGCTCTAACCAACTTCTCCCTGCCTCTACCTCCCAGCTCTAACCAACTTCTCCCTGCCTCTACCTCCCAGCTCTACCCCAACTTCTCCCTGCCTCTACCTCCCAGCTCTAACCAACTTCTCCCTGCCTCTACCTCCCAGCTCTAACCAACTTCTCCCTGCCTCTCCCCAATAATATGTGATGGGACACAGAAACAGGGACCCAGAAACAGTAGAGTAGGACCCACAATTTTTTTCGTTCACCGAAATCACTGAGGCCCACAGTGCTGACAGTCAAAATTATGCAATGGATTCAAAGACCTACACAACCAGTATATAATAATCGCTTTGCAGTACCGGTACAGGTTTGACAGGAAGGGAAGCCATCAAATGCATACATGGACTGATCATAACTTCTGACTGGAGGTGGAGCAGACTTTCGGGTAGATTTACTAAGGAGCAGGTTGTCAATCACCAGTGGCTTTGACTGATGACTTTAAAAAGGCAATGGAAATGAAACAAGCCTGGCTTAGCATTTATTCCTGGTGCCGTTTTAAAACAATTACTCAAAACCCCTGATGATCAAAGGCTTTGTCAGCCCCCTCCTTAGTAAATCTACCCTTTTGTCGTTGGCATGGATATTGAGCTTGATTCAGATCCCAACATACCTACCTGGTAGTTTGCGCATGCGCAGGTCATGTCCTGTTCATGTGCAGTATAGGTCCTGCATCATAGGAAGCAGAACGGCTGCAGATGTCAAGTGACTGACAGTCTGCAGCTGTTTGGGGGGCGGGAGGGGGCGGTGATTGCATCAGGCGTGTCGCTTCAGTTTTGGAGGAGTGACAAGGTCAGGGTCTCCGTCAGAAGACAGAGATTTCCTAGCCTCTTGTAGGAGCTGCCGCGGCTGGCTTGCATAACCTTATGGGTCACTCAGCCAGCCAAAGGTGTTGCAGGTGATTCGATGCTGCATCCCAGGACTGAGCACTGGCTCACAAATGCAAGAAGCATTCCAAGTAAGCAACAGTGATGCAACCTCCGTTCACATGTGAATTAGCTTCATTGTGCTGCATTGTGGCAATTTTGCTACGGACCCTTTATGAAGCACTATAAATTATTACCCACCACAAGACTGCTCCAACCAATATTTAATAGGGCATAGCACTAATTGCATTAGTGGCAATCTGGCACATTAGTCCACATTATATAGACCAGTGTTTCCCAACCACGGCCCGCAAGGCACACTAAGTGAAACACACGCGCTGGCTTTTGCCGGCCGGGAAAAAGGCGGATGGCTTTTTCCCATGCCGGTACTGTAATGAACAGTGCAAAGGGTAGGGTCCTTTCACACTGCACGGCCCCGGCCCGTCTTTGAAGGCAGTGGACCGTGTGCGTGAAGGGGAGCTTTCACACACAACTGGTTTTTGTCAAGCCGTGTCTAATGCTGCGCATGCGCACAGTATTACACACGGCTCAAAGCCGTTGTGTGTGAAAGACCCTCCCGGATGGCAAAAAGCCGGACAAAGTTTGTCCGGCTTTTTGTCATCCGGGAAAAACCGGAGCGTGTGTTACAGCCCTATGGGCTGTAACACACACTCCGGTTTTTCCCGGATGGCAAAAAGCCGGACAAACTTTGTCCGGCTTTTTGCCATCCGGGAGAAACCGGCAGTGTCTGTCACACAGGACGGCTTTGAGCCGTGTGTGATGCTGTGCGCATGCGCAGCATCAGACACGGCTTCAGAAAAAACCGTTGTGTGTGAAAGCTCCCCTTCACACACATGGTTTACTGGCTCCAAAGACGGCCCGGCGGCCGCCGGACCTTCCAGTGGTGAGACCCGGCTGCAACCCGGCAGCCGGGCCGGGGCCGTGCAGTGTGAAGGGACCCTAGCCCTCACACTGTTAACTACAATGCCGGCACGGGAAAAAGCCGTCCGGCTTTTTCCCGGCCGGCAAAAGCCGGGTAGTGTGTTTCAGCACTAACAGTCCAGGTTTTAATGATAACCATACCTGAGCACAGGTGACTTAATTAGTACCTCAGACATTTTGATTGAACCATTTGTGCTCAAACATGGATATCACTAAAACCTGGACTGTAAAGGGGGGTACTCACGGAGCGATAATCTAAGCAATCTGACTAGATTGCTTAGATTTTAAGCATGATCGCTCCGTGTGTACCCCCCACAGCGATAGCAATGCGCAGCCCCGTGTATCGCTATCGCTGGTGCTAGATTGGCCTGCCATGCAGGCCAATCCAGCAGGTCGCTCATTTCACCCGCTGGGTGAAATGAGCGCCCCCCCCCCCCTTCCCTGTCTCCCCCCCGCACGCTCAGCACACATCGTGCTGTGCTGAGCGGGGGGAGAGATGTGTGCTGAGCGGTTCGCTCAGCACACATCTCTCCCACATCGGCCCGTGAATACGGGCCTTTAGTGTGCCTTGAGGACCGTGGTTGGGAAACACTGATATAGACAGTCATGGGTATCCTCGTTATTTTCCAAATCATACTGTATAGCTTCCTAGATCAATTAATTATGAATGCAAGCTTCCTTTGTGCGTTAAAGGAATAGGGCAGATGTATTAAGCCTGGAGAAGTGATAAGTGATAAGTGGAAAGTGATAACACACCAGCCAATCAGCTCCAATATGTAAATTCACAGTTAGGAGCTGATTGGCTGGTGCGTTATCACCTTCCACTTATCACTGCTTTATCACTTCGCCAGGCTTAATACATCTGCCCCAATTATTATGTTTTCCTGTGTTGTAGGGACCCACAGAAGTGTCTGAGACTGCCATCCCTATAGCTATGCACTCACGGCCAAAACCTTTAACGTTTCCCTCAATAATGTTTTTTTATTACTCTTTTAAAGTTGTTTTTACTAGATGAACATTAACTTCAACATTTTGTCACATTGAACAAATTCAGTAAGATTTGCAACATATAAATTAACACAAACTCACACAGAGGTTAAAGCTCCTTTGTCAAGTTGTCAGCAATCAGATCTTATACTGTAGATGACCATTGCTGTCAATAAACATGCTTTGTGTATTACTGTTACAGAAAATAATTAAACACTAATGTTTACAGTAAATTTAAGTCAATTACACGTGATTTTTAATCATCCAGATAAACGTAAAAATGTTATCTTGGCCTTGTCTTCCCAACGTAATTGCTGAGTGCCTGATGCACTAACAGGATATTAATGTGCAGACCCAGCCCATAGTCTCTCTGGGGACTGATTCATCGACCTTCATGCATTATTCTGCATTATATTACATCATCACCCACGTCAACCCTTTCACTCCCAGAATGCTCCGCCATACGCAAGGCTTTGTGAATCTCTGCTGCAAACACATCTATAAAATACACATGCTGCATTAGCCAACATGGAAACAATGAATGGACATTTGTAGTATATATAGTTCACAAAACATTTCCATCACTAAGACCACTAGCATTCTCTACACTCCACTTGTGGCAAAATCAATTTACAGCGTAATATAAACAAGAATGGAAAATTTAAACAAATTCTGAAATTATGGAAGGCTGCTGAAAGTATGTATTTGCAACTGAAAAAAAAAAAAAAAAAAAAGAAAAGCGAATCACCCACAGCTTTTGTGTAGCATTTGTTTACATGAATTCCAAACACTAGGGCAGATTGGCAAGCGCCATGGCGAGTCCCACTATGCAATGGTGATTTTATGTAATCGCTGTGATGGTAGTTACTTAAAGTAGAGAAAGAATGAAATACATTCCAGTGTCAATTTAACTAAAGCTTGACTCATGTAGTATATGGATTTATACATATAATTGAATTGTAAGGGTTGTGTCTGTATTTTGAAAAATATACTTCTAGGGAATCGGAAAAAAAAATGTCCAAAATTTTGTCTGTCTGTTCGTTCCAGCATCAAGCAAAAACTACTCGCATTTTACCTACTGTCTAGCTTAGTGACCTAGAAAGAAACTGAGGTATGTATTATCTTGATGTGACATCAGCAAGAGGCGCAATAAAAGAAAAAAATAGGATTTTAATTACCTACCGGTAAATCATTTTCTCGTAGTCCGCAGAGGATGCTGGGGTCCACATTAGTACCATGGGGGTATAGACGGGTCCACTAGGACCAATTGGCACTTTAAGAGTTTGAGAGTGTGGGCTGCTCCTCCCTTATGCCCCTCCTACCAGATTCAGTCTAGAAACTGTGCCTGAGGAAACGGACATCTTCAAGAGAAGGATTTAACACAGATAGTGGCGAGATTCATACCAGCTCACACACATTTCTCTTATGTCCTAGAGTATGCTGGGGTCCACATTAGTACCATGGGGATGTACCAAAGCTCCCAGAACGGGAGGGAGAGCGCGGAGGCTCCAGCAGAACTGATTGACCAAACTTAAGGTCCTCAGAGGCCAAAGTATCGAACTTGTAGAACTTTGCGAACATGTTCGACCCTGACCAAGTAGCCGCTCGGCAGAGTTGTAAAGCCGAGACACTCCGGGCAGCCTTACGAGTAGAGTGGGCCTTAACAGAGGTAGGACATGGCAAGCCTGCCGTAGAATATGCATGCTGGATAGTGAACCTGATCCAGCGAGAGATCGTCTGCTTAGAAGCAGGACACCCAATTTTCTTGGGATCATACAGGACAAACAGAGTCCGATTTTAGGTGACGAGCAGTACTCCTCACATAGATTTTTAGAGCCCTTACAACATCTAAGGACTTTGATGAAATTAAGGAGTCAGTCGCAATTGGCACCACAATAGGTTGGTTGATATAAAATGCCGACACAACCTTTGGAAGAAACTGCTGACGTGTCCGAAGCTCAGCTCTATCTTCATGGAAGATCAAGTATGGGCTTTTACATGACAAAGCCCCCAACTCCGACACACACGTCTAGCAGAAGCTAAGGCCAACAAAGTGACAGCCGTCCACGTGAGAAACTTGACCTCAACCTCCTGTAGAGGCTCAAACCAGTCCGACTGGAGGAACTGCAACACGACGTTAAGATCCCAGGGCGCCGTAGGTGGTACAAAGGGAGGTTGGATGTGCAGAACTCCCTTCAAAAAAGTCTGAACCTCAGGGAGGGCAGCCAACTGTTTTTGGAAGAAAATGGATAGGGCCGAAATCTGGACCTTTACGGATCCTAACCTCAGGCCCATATCCACACCTGCTTGCAGGAAGAGGAAAAAATGCTATAGTTGAGACTCCACCGTAGGAAACTTCTTGGACTCACACCAAGATACATATTTTTTCCAAATACGATGGTAATGTTTAGACGTTACTCCTTTCCTAGCCTGTATCAGGGTAGGAATAACCTTGTTCGGAATGCCCTTCCGAGCTAGTATCTGGCGTTCAACCTCCATGCCGTCGATCGTAGCCGTGGTAAGTCTTGATAGGCGAACGGGCCCTGCTGCAGCAGGTCCTCCCGAAGAGGAAGAGGCCTCGGCTCTTCTAGCAGTAGATCCAAAAGATCCGCGTACCAAGACCTTATTGGCCAGTCTGGAGCAATGAGGATCGCTTGAACCCTTGTTCTCCTTATGAGCTTTAGCACTCTTGGAATGAGTGGGAGTGGTGGAAACATGTACACCGACTGGAATACCCACGGAGTCACTAGGGCGTCCACCGCCACTGCTTGTGGGTCCCTCGACCTGGAACAATATCACTGATGTCACACACCAGAGGCGGCGTTCGCCGCGCTTACCCCTGCGTGTCTGCTGGTCGGTATCGCGGCCCTCTGCCTTCGGTGGGCCACTGGCTCCGGCATCTGGTTGGCGCGGCTACAGGCGGTTCTCCGGGGCATGGGCGCCGCCATGACACCCGGCATCACGTGGACGGGGGGCAGGTTACGTCATCAGACTGCTCTGCCAATCCAGCGCTGGCGGGAGATGCAAAGTCAGACGCCAGACAGAGCTTCAGTGCCTGAGTATCGTCTTTCCCTGACGTAGATGCCAGTGCTCCTGTTTCCGGCAAGGATTCCTGCAGTCGTACCCCAGTGCCCTCGGCATTTCCAGCTGCCAGTTCACTGCTTTAGCTTCGGTGTATTCAGCGGCCGGCAACCTTCCTACGTTCCAGTCATCCGTGCTCCTAGGAATCAGCGTCTCAAGTCTCCGTTCACAAGTTCTACAGATCCACAGCGTCAGAAACCACTGTACTTCAATTCCTCACTTCATCAGCGTCTCAGTCTCCGTTCACAAGTTCTACAGATCCACAGCGTCAGAAACCACTGTACTTCAATTCCTCACTTCATCAGCGTCTCAGTCTCCGTTCTCAAGTTCTACAGATCCACAGCGTCTCAAACCCCTGCACTTCAATTCCTCACTTCATCAGCGTCTCAGTCTCCGTTCACAAGTTCTACAGATCCACAGCGTCAGAAACCACTGTACTTCAATTCCTCACTTCATCAGCGTCTCAGTCTCCGTTCTCAAGTTCTACAGATCCACAGCGTCAGAAACCCCTGCACTTCAATTCCTCACTTCATCAGCGTCTCAGTCTCCGTTCACAAGTTCTACAGATCCACAGCGTCTAAAACCCCTGCACTCCAATCCTTCACATCCTCAGCGTCTCAGTCTCCATTCTCAAGTTCTACAAATTGAAAGCGTCTGAAACCCCTGCACTTCAGTTTCTCACATCATCAGCGTCTCTGTCACCATTTACAAGTTCTTCAACCATCTATGCTAATAATCATCATTCATAAGGTCCACAGGTTATCAGTGACTTTCAACATCACCTACAGTTTCTTCAATTACCAGCATCCCCATTACTGCTCACTTAACCCTCCACTGGGTCTGGACTTTTCCTTCATTTATCCCGTTGGCATTTGACTTTAAGTTGTTTTCTTTTCAATAAAGCTCTTTCTTATTTCATCGAACTCCACTGTCAGCGTCCTGTATGAGGAGATCCTATATCAGGCCCTCCCTTCTCCAACTCAGCTGTGGTTCCTCTTCCCAACCATCGGAAGAATCCCCGAGTTCACAACACCCTCAGTCTAGGCCAGTGACAACTGAAGCTTCATGTTGAGACGAGAGGCCATCATGTCTATTTGGGGTACACCCCAAAGATCTGTTACCTCCTTGAACACCTCCGGATGGAGACCCCACTCCCCTGGATGGAGATCGTGTCTGCTGAGGAAGTCCGCTTCCCAGTTGTCTACTCCTGGAATGAAGATTGCTGACAGCGCCAACGCGTGTTTTTCTGCCCCGAGCATGATTCTTGTTACCTCTGACATTGCAGCTTTGCTCTTCGTTCCGCTCTGTCGGTTGATGTAAGCCACTGTCGTTACATTGTCCGACTGCACTTGAATGGCCCGATTTCTCAGAAGATGGGCCGCTTGGAGAAGACCGTTGTAGACGGTTACAGAATGTTTATTGGTAGGCCGGCTTCCAGACTTGACCACCTTCCTTGGAAGGTTTCCCCTTGAGTGACTGCGCCCCAGCCCCGGAAACTTGCATCCGTGGTTAGAAGGATCCAGTCCTGAATCCCGAATCTGCGGCCCTCCAGAAGGTGAGGTAATTGTAGCCACCAGAGAAGTGAAATCCTGGCCTTTGGTGACAGACGTATTCTCTGGTGCATGTGTAGATGAGATCTCGACCACTTGTCCAGGAGATCCAGTTGGAAGGTATGAGCATGAAACCTCCCGTACTGCAGAGGCCACCATCTTCCCCAGAAGGCGAATGCACTGATGAACAGACACCCGGGCTGGCTTCAGGACATCCCGGACCATTGTTTGTATCACCAACGCTTTTTCCTCTGGAAGAAACACCCTCTGCACTTCCATGTCGAGGATCATTCCCAGAAAGGACAACCTCCTGGTTGGTTCCAAATGTGATTTTGGAAGATTCAGGATCCAACCGTGTTCCCTGAGTAGATGGGTCGTGAGAACTATGGACTGTAACAGCTTCTCCTTGGACGATGCCTTTATCAGCAGATTGTCCAGATATAGAATTATGTTCACCCCCTGTCTGCGGAGGAGAACCATCATTTCCACCATCACCTTGGTGAATACCCTCGGTGCTGTGAAGAGGCCGAATGGCAGGGCCTGGAATTGAAAATGACAGTCCAACACTGCGAATCGGAGATCAGCTTGATGTGGCGGCAAAATCGGAATGTGGAGGTACGCATCCTTGATATCCAGGGATACCAGGACTTCCCCCTCCTCCAGACCTGTTATCACCACCCTTAGAGACTCCATTTTGAACTTGAACTCCCACAGGAAGTGGTTTAGCGATTTTAAGTTCAGAATGGGCCTGACCGAACCATCCAGTTTCGGTACCACGAAAACGTTTGAATAGTAACCTTTGTTTTGCATATGGGGAGGAACTGGTACAATAACCTGTGTCTCCACCAACTTCTGGATGGCTTCCTGTAGGATAGCCCTGTCTACCAGCAAAGCTGGCAAGCCTGATTTGAAGAACCGGTGAGGAGGGAGATCTTGAAATTCCAGCCTGTACCCCTGGTACACAATATCTTGCACCCAGGGATCCAGGCCGGACGACACCCAGACGTGACTGAAATGCTTGAGTCTCGCCCCCACTGGCCCGACCTCCAGGCCGCACGGTCCACTGTCATGCTGAGGACTTTGGCGTACCCAAAGTAGGTTTCTGTTCCTGGGAACCCGCCACAGCAGGTTTCTTGGATTTTGGCCGACCTCCTCTAAAGGAGGTGTTGGACGGCATGGCCTTTCTTGCTTTGGCAGTCTGAAAGGATTGAGATGCAGCTGAAAAAAAGGGTTTCTTCATAGCAGGTGCAGCTGAGGGAAGACAAGGAGACTTACCAGGGCCGGATCTAGGGGAGGGGGGGGGGGGGGGGGGGGCGAAGGGGGCGATCGCCCCCCCTAACACAGTCATAGCCATGCCCACTTTTGAGCAGAAGAGAGCTCTCCGGGGAGAGCCTGAGGCAGAACGATGTGCTGCAGCTTATACCACAGCAGCACAGAGCCCCCCCTAAAGAAAAGTCTAGATCCGGCCCTGAGACTTACCCGCTGTAGCCGTGGAAATCCACGCATCCAACGCTTCCCCAAAGACAGCCTGACCTGTGTAGGGTCTCCACACCTCTCCTGGATTTCGCGTCGGCAGGCCACTGGGACAGCCAAAGTCCCCTACGAGCTGAGACAGACATGGAAGATATCCCTGCAGCCATGGAACCCAGGTCTTTCATGAATTCCACCACAAATCCTGCAGAATCCTGAATGTTACGTAAAAACAATTCAACATCACTTTTATCCATTGTATCCAAATCCTCAAGTAACGTGCCTGATCACAGGCAATAGTAGGACATAGTATCGCCCCTGAAGACGTGTATGTGGATTTGAGCATAGTGTCAATTTTGCGATCAGCCGGCTCTTTTAAGGCGGTAGATCCTGGAACAGGTAAAACCACCTTTTTTGAGAGTCTGGATACAGGTGCATCAACTATGGGTGGGGTTTCCCATTTTTTCCTATCCTCCTGAGGTAAGGGGAAAGCAACCAGAACCCTTCTAGGGATCTGGAATTTTTTTCTCCGGGTTTTCCCATGCTTACTCAAAAATAGCATTTAATTATTTAGACGCAGGGAAGGTTAGCGAGGCTTTCTTATTGTCAGTGAAGTAAGCCTCCTCAACCTGTTCAGGTGTTGTGCCAGCAATATTCAACACATCTCTAATAGCCTCTTTCATCAACTGCACCCCTTTTGCAAGCGATGACGTCCCCCGCAGCACATCCACCTCACCGTCTGCCGTGTCAGAATCAGTATTCGTGTCATCTTACATAATCTGGGAAAGAGCACGTTTGTGGGAACATACATTAGGGGGTCACAGAGGCAGTGCCGTAACTAGACATTTTAGCGCTGTGTGCAAGAAACAGTATCGGCGCCCGCCCCCCTTACATACAAAGCAGGGCTGCTACGCGCCTAAAATATATGGGGGCGTGGCTTCATGTGAAAGGGGCGTGACCACAGAGCTCCCTTTTACACATTACAGCAGGCAGGGCTCCCTTTTTTAATATTACGGCAGGCAGAGCTCCCTTTCACATATTACAGCAGGCAGAGCTCCCTTTCACGCATTACAGCAGGCAGAGCCCCGTTTTTACACATAACAGCAGGCAGAGTCCCCCTATTTTACACATTAGGCAGGCAGTCCCCATTTTTTCACATTTGGGATGGTTAGAGCAGGTGAGAGGAACGTGGGGGCGGGGGCTAGGGTGAGAGCAGGTGAGAGGAACGTAGGGGGAGGGCTAGGGTGAGAGCAGGTGAGAGGAACGTAGGGGGAGGATTAGAGAGAGAGCGAGTGAGAGGAACGCAGGGGGAGGATTAGAGAGAGTGAGTGAGAGGAAATGCAGGGGGAGGATTAGAGAGAGCGAGTAAGAGGAAATGCAGGGGGAGGATTAGAGAGAGCGAGTGAGAGGAAATGCAGGGGGAGGATTAGGGAGAGAGTGAGTGAGAGGAACGCAGGGGGAGGATTAGAGAGAGCGAGTGAGAGGAAATGCAGGGGGAGGATTAGGGAGAGAGCGAGTGAGAGGAACGCAGGGGGAGGATTAGAGAGAGAGCAGGTGAGAGGAACGCAGGGGGAGGATTAGGGAGAGAGCGAGTGAGAGGAACGCAGGGGGAGGATTAGGGAGAGAGTGAGTGAGAGGAACGCAGGGGGAGGATAAGGGAGATAGCGAGTGAGAGGAACGCAGGGGGAGGATTAGAGAGCAGGTGAGAGGAACGCAGGGGGAGGATTAGAAAGAGAGAGAGTGAGAGGAATGCAGGGGGAGGATTAGAGAGCAGGTGAGAGGAACGCAGGGGGAGGATTAGGGACAGAGCAGGTGAGAGGAACGCAGGGGGAGGATTAGAGAGAGACTGAGTGAGAGGAACGTAGGGGGAGGATTAGGGAGAGAGCGAATGAGAGGAACGCAGGGGAAGGATTAGGGAGAGAGCAGTTGAGGAACGCAGGGGGAGGATTAGGGAGAGAGCGAGTGAGAGGAACGCAGGGGAAGGATTAGGGAGAGAGCAGTTGAGGAACGCAGGGGGAGGATTAGGGAGAGAGCGAATGAGAGGAACGCAGGGGAAGGATTAGGGAGAGAGCAGTTGAGGAACGCAGGGGGAGGATTAGGGAGAGAGCGAATGAGAGGAACGCAGGGGAAGGATTAGGGAGAGAGCAGTTGAGGAACGCAGGGGGAGGATTAGGGAGAGAGCGAGTGAGAGGAACGCAGGGGAAGGATTAGGGAGAGAGCAGTTGAGGAACGCAGGGGGAGGATTAGGGAGAGAGCGAGTGAGAGGAACGCAGGGGAAGGATTAGGGAGAGAGCAGTTGAGGAACGCAGGGGGAGGATTAGGGAGAGAGCGAATGAGAGGAACGCAGGGGAAGGATTAGGGAGAGAGCAGTTGAGGAACGCAGGGGGAGGATTAGGGAGAGAGCGAGTGAGAGGAACGCAGGGGAAGGATTAGGGAGAGAGCAGTTGAGGAACGCAGGGGGAGGATTAGGGAGAGAGCGAGTGAGAGGAACGCAGGGGAAGGATTAGGGAGAGAGCAGTTGAGGAACGCAGGGGGGAGGATTAGGGAGAGAGCGAGTGAGAGGAACGCAGGGGAAGGATTAGGGAGAGAGCAGTTGAGGAACGCAGGGGAAGGATTAGAGAGAGACTGAGTGAGAGGAACATAGGGGGAGGATTAGGGAGAGAGCGAATGAGAGGAATGCAGGGGGAGGATTAGGGAAAGAGCGAGTGAGAGGAACGCGGGAGAAGGATTAGGGAGAGAGCGAGTGAGAGGAACGCAGGGGAAGGATTAGGGAGAGAGCGAGTGAGAGGAACGCGGGGGGAGGATTAGGGAGAGAGCGAGTGAGAGGAACGCGGGGGGAGGATTAGGGAGAGAGCAGGTGAGAGGAACGCGGGGGGAGGATTAGGGAGAGAGCAGGTGAGAGGAACGTGGGGGGAGGGCTTGGGATAGAGTTGAGCGGCATACAGAAGGGAGGAGAGGTATGGAGAGAGCAGGTGAGAGGCTCACAATGGGGAGGGAATAGGGGGGGGGGGGGGGCTGTAATAAATCCCTAACCTGCGGTGGTGGTATGCCCTCGTGTAAATTCGACTCCTGGTCCTGCGCTGACAGGTGCTGGTGTACGGGTCCCTCTGCTCCATGCCTTCCCCGGCTCTTCCGCGGCTCCAGCTCCCATGTCAGGCGCCGCACGCTGGCTGGGCTGGCTAAATCAATAGAGGCTGTTTCTGGCTGCTCTGGGCGCACATGATGACTTCACGCCCGGCGTTGAGCAGCGCAGATAAGGGGAGAAAGGATGCTCAGCACCTCAGCCTCCTCCCCTCAAGATCAGCTGCTGCTGCCTGGTGACGCCTCCAGCCCTCCACAATAGTAAAGCTGGTGAGCGGAGCTTCGGCGGCGCGGCGCAGCCCAGTCGGGGGTGGGTGGGGGAGGGGTGGTAGGAGGGGGAATGTAGAGGCGATCACAGCGCCTACCGAACTAGCAGTTCTCCATCTCCACCATGCTCCTTGGGCAGCAGGCGGTAGTGTCGCGTAGCCCTGCGGGTGCATGTGGAGATTTTTCCGCCCCACAGCGCATAGCGCTGGGTGCAATGCCCCTCTTGCCCATACCTAGTTACGGCACTGCACAGAGGTAACAGAACCGGACCAAACTGCCATACAGTTCTGTAAAACCTGAATTGCAGATTCATTCTGTGCAACCCGAGTAGAAATCTGAGAAATCATAGTTTTAATAGAGGATAACCATTCAGGCTTCCTTGCTGGTATCTGCGCTAAGCCAGTGCAATCCTGATTACATGGAATGGGATCATCTTGAGAGGACATATCCTCTGCAGCATATGACACAGAGTCCCTGGACAGAGCTTAATGGAGACCACAGCCACTCCACACACACACACACACACACACACACGCACACACACACGCACACGCACACGCACACGCACACACACGGGTGGACAGACAGAATTTCACCCCCAAGAATGGCAAGAGAGACACAGAGATTGGAGCCAACCCACACACAGCGCTTTTAAAGTATAGGGAGACTTCCAACCAGCGCTGACTGTGCACCTTAACAGGTTACACAGTCTTTACACAGCCTCCCCCCCCCCCCCCTTCTACAGCCCCCTGGTACCATAAGAGATAGCTGGAGTTGAATTGGAGGGACAGCTCTCACTGACAGCGCTTCTGCAGGCAGGAAAATGGTGCTGAACGCTGCTGGGTCCGCTTTGAAGAGAAGCTCCGCCCCCTTCATGGCGCTGTTTTCCCACTCTTCCCCGAGATTATACTGGCCTGAGGAATTGTGCTGGCAGCGATTATGGGACCCTGACAGGCTTGGAGGTCAGTGTAGGGTGTAGGTGCTGGCTCAGGGCTCCCCTCACAGCGCCGCACTATGTACCACTGAGCACCGGAGCGCAGTTAGTACTGAGCTCCATACCCTGCTGCCGCCATCTTCACACCGGCCCCCTGCTTGCTAGGAAGGCCGGTGACTAACTCGCCAATGATCTTCTGGCTCTGTAAGGGGGTGGCGGCATACTGCTGGGGTGAACGATCCCCTGTGGCGGCGAACGTTTGATCCCCTCAGGAGCTCAGTGTCCTGTCGGCTGAGATAGTGGCTCAGACTCCGCAGGGCGGGCACTACTCCCCCCCTTAGTCCCACGAAGCAGGGAGGCTGTTGCCAGCAGCCTCCCAGTAAAATAATAAACTCTAAAAAAAACTTTTACCAGAGAAGCTCTGTAGAGCTCCCCTAGCTGTGACCGGCTCCTCTTAAAGTGCCAATGGCTCCTAGTGGACCAGTCTATACCCCCATGGTACTAATGTAGACCCCAGCATCCTCTAGGACGTAAGAGAAAACCAGACGCTTCACACTCGGCACACTGATAGTGGATTTTCTGATCATGCTTCTGCGGAACTGGAGTTGGCCCAAGTTATGCAACGGAACCAGACTTAAAGTGACTGCTCTGCAGAGGAACCGTATTGAGGCATAGATTCTAAAGGCTATTCCACCACACACAACATATTGGTCCGTCTGGACTTTTTTTTTGCCAATGATTTCTTTCAGTGACATATATATATATATCGTAGTGTACCGCCCGGCACTCCTGGTCCTATATGTTCAATGGCCTGGGTGCCCTCCGTTCTGGCATGGTTATAGCGAACAAATACAGCGTCACTCCAGGGCACTGAACAAGTCCTGGAGTGACGCTGTATTTGTTCGCTATATATATATATATATATATATATATATATATATATATATATATATATATAGTTATACACACTCACATACAGGTTGAGTATCCCATATCCAAAATGCTTGGGACCAGAAGTGTTTTGGATATCGGATTCTTCCGTATTTTGGATTAATTGCATACCATAATGGGATATCATGGCGATGCGGCCCAATTGTAAGCACAGAATACATTAATGTTTCATATAAACCAGGGCTGGCCAAACCAGTCCTCGAGATCTACCAACAGTTCACAGTTTCCAGACCACCTAGCTAGTGCACAGGTGTAGTCATTACTAATTAAGATGTGCTGCATTCATTCCGAACTGACAATTCTATAGATCTCCAGGAGGCCTGGAAAACGTGAACTGTTGGTAGATCTCGAGGACCGGTTTGGCCAGCCCTGATATAAACCTTATACACACAGCCTGAAGGCCATTTCATACAATATTTTTAATAACTTTGTGAATTAAACAAAGTTTGTATACATTGAGCAATCAGAAAACAAAGGTTTCACAATCTCAGTCTCACTCAAAAAATTCCAAAATTTCAAAATATTCCGTATTTCGGTCGGAATATTTGGATATGGGCAGGGCCGGCTCCAGGCCTACTAGCACCCTGAGTGAAAGCATGTAAAAGCACCCACCCCCCCCATGAGCGCGCCGAAGGCGCGCGCGCCCCAGGAAAAGTGTGCGTGGCCTATTGGAAAGTGGGCGTGGCCTCATAACTTCATATTATTAGACTATAAATAAATATGTTTTCACACCCCCTGTACGCACACAATTAGCAGCCTTACACATAACAGCCACAGTAGTGTTCCTTACACACAATGTCTCCAGTATAGTGTCAGATACACATAATGTCTCCAGTATAGTGCCAGATACACAATGTGCAGTGCCAGATAGACATGATATGCCCCCCAGCAGTGCCAGCTACACACAATATGCCCCCCAGCAGTGCCAGCTACACGATAGTGTTCACTTTTTAGGGCAGGGAGGGCACATTTTTAAGTTAGAAGGGCAAAATGATGTACATACTGTAATGCTTGTTGCTCATCTACCTACATGGTAAAGCATGGACAGTGCGCGGCGAAGGCGCGCAGCAAAAATTTAGGGGCGTTGCTTCGTGGGGAAGGTGCGTGGCCACATAATAGTGGCAATTCGCATTACACCACACAGTAGTGCAGTTAATACACACTGCACCAGGTAGAACCTCCTAGACACTTTGCGCCAGGCAGAGCACGTTAGACACTTTGCGCCAGGCAGAGCACGTTAGACACTTTGCGCCAGGCAGAGCACGTTAGACACTTTGCGCCAGGCAGAGCACGTTAGACACATTGCCTAGCCCCAAACGCCTAGCGGGAACACTAAATGATATGCTCCCCAACCATGCCAGCTACACATGACATGCCCCCCAGCAGTGCCAGCAACACATGACATGCCCCCCAGCAATGCCAGATACATAAATGGCCACACAGTGCCAGATATGTAGATACATAAAAGCCCCCACAGTGCCAGATAAATGCCCCCACAGTGCCAGATAAATGCCCCCACAGTGCCAGATAAATGCCCCCACAGTGCCAGATACAGAAAAGCCCCCACAGTGCCAGATAAATGCCCCCACAGTGCCAGATAAATGCCCCCACAGTGCCAGATAAATGTCCCCACAGTGCCAGATAAATTCCCACAGTGCCAGATAAATGACCCCACAGTGCCAGATAAATGCCCCCACAGTGCCAGATAAATGCCCTCACAGTGCCAGATAAATGCCCCCAGTGTGCCAGAAATGCCCCCAGTGTGCCAGAAATGCCCCCAGTGTGCCAAATACGCCCCCAGTGTGCCAAATACATAAATGCCCCCACAGAGCCAGATATGCCCCCACAGAGCCAGAAATGTACCAGAAATGCCCCCAGTGTGCCAGATAAATGCCCCCAGTGTGCCAGATAAATGCCCCCACAGTGCCAGATATGCCCCCACAGTGCCAGATATGCCCCCACAGTGCCAGATATGCCCCCACAGAGCCAGATATGCCCCCCACAGTGCCAGATATGCCCCCCACAGTGCTAGATAAGCCCCCCACATTGCCAGATAAATGCCCCCACAGTGCCAGATAAATGCCCCCAGTATGCCAGATAAATGCCCCCAGTATGCCAGATAAATGCCCCCAGTGTGCCAGATAAATGCCCCCACAGTGTTAGATATGCCCTTACAGAGCCAGAAATGCCCCCCACAGTGCCAGATATGCCCCCAGTGTGCCAGATATGCCCCCAGTGTGCCAGATCTGCCCCCAGTGTGCCAGATCTGCCCCCAGTGTGCCAAAAATGCCCCCACGGTGCCAGATATGCTCCCACAGTACCAGATTAATTCTCCCCCCCCCCCCCCCCAATACCTGCGGCGCTGAGAGGGGGAGGAGTACTGCTGAGCCTGTCCGAGTGCGGGAGTGCGGCCGGGCGAGTGCGGGTCCAGGTGCGGGCGGCCACGTGTGTGCGCTATGCGCGCTGCGCGGCGCCGGCGTCTGACGTTAGACACCGGCGCCGCGCAGCGCGCATAGCGCACACACGGCCGGGCCCATGCTGCACGGGGCCGGCTCCAGCTTCGAATATGGCGGCGCCCATTAAGGGTGGCGCCCTGCGCGGCCGCTCTATTCGAACATGCCTAGAGCCGGCCCTGGATATGGGACACTCAACCTGTACATATATATACAAAAATGGTGAAAGCACTCACAAACTCCATAATGCATCTTGCTGGGGTGCAGTAAATCTCAGACAATTCCATGAAATAATCCAGTTTGCCAAATATATCCAGTGATAAAGAGAGCACTCACCAGTCTTCTTTGAAGTTAAAATCAGAAATGACTTTATATACTCACAACATAACGATAGGCACGCATGTCTAAGTCTCGGGCCCTACTTGGCCCTTTTTCAAGACCCAGATGCCCAGGAGAGACAGCATAAGTCACCACATGTCCAACCAGACCCATTTATACCTGCAAAGCATCCCAAGTACCCGCCCACGTGCCACTTAGACAGGAACTAGGCCGTATTGAGTATTTATGCATTAAATAATAATGTAAATACATCATTATTAGGACACAATCCACCAAATGCCTATAATCATCAGTATACCAGCAGTACAATCCATAACAAACAACTGAAGGCAGAAAAGTTAACCTATTCACCCGTTTGCGTTCCACGCCCGCGACCGGAAGTGAGTACATATCTTAAATAGATCCCCTTAGAGCCATATCAAGGTTCCTCGTTCCATATTCTATCCTCCACCATCAGTGTTTAGCGTGTCACACAACAAGACACCATACCTAGACAGAGGTTCCTTAAGCTTTGTGGCACTTCCGTCAGCCGCAGCCACCAACCAGCCGGGCGGAAGCGCTACCAAGGCACCATATTAAGGCTACAGGTACTCTGCAGGCACAAATAAGCATAGGTGCACAACAAATACATACATAAAACCCGCTTAAAACCATACAGAGAATGTCCCACTGAGTGATACACTGTAACGCTGGTAGCACAGTGAATGTTCCACGGAGTGATACACTGTAACGCTGGTAGCACAGTGAATGTTCCACGGAGTGATACACTGTAACGCTGGTAGCACAGTGAATGTTCCACGGAGTGATACACTGTAACGCTGGTAGCACAGTGAATGTTCCATTGAGTGATACACTGTAACGCAGGTAGCACAGTGATTGTTCCACTGAGTGATACACTGTAACGCTGGTAGCACAGTGAATGTTCCACTAGGTGATACACTGTAACGCTGGTAGCACAGTGATTGTTCCACTGAGTGACACTCTGCAAACGCTGGAAGCACAAGGAATGTTCCACTGAGAGTTACTCAGCAAACGCTGGAAGCACAAGGACTGTTCCACTGAGAGATACTCTGCAAACGCTGATACACAGGAGACGTTCAGTTAGAGAACTCACTGAACGCTGCTAGCACTGGTAATCATAGAAGAGACGATACTCAGGTGCCGGAGCTCTGCACGGCGTCTTCCTTTGAACTTCCCGCTCTCTCCCAATTGGCGGAAGGGGCCGATGACGTCACTCGCCCACCACGCTCCCGTGAACGCCAGGCGCAATGGCGGCGCCCACACCCTGGGAGCCCGCCGGAGGCAGCGCTAGCAAGACGCAACAACCCGGAGCCCACCAGGGGCGGCGACCGCCGGGAGACCCAGCGCACCCGGAGCAGTAAGCGCGTCAGCCGCAGCACCGCGAGTGTGACAGTACCCCCTCCTCTAGGAGTGGCCCCTGGACACTTTCCTGGTTTTGTGGGATGTTTAGAATGAAAGATCCAGACTAGTCGGGGAGCAGTGACTTCAGAAGCTTTGACCCAGCTCCTCTCCTCAGGACCATAACCTTTCCATTCTACCAGATACTGTAAATTCTTGTGAAGATAACGAGAGTCAAGAATAGCTTTGATTTCAAATTCTGTTCCAGCTTCAGTCTCTACCGAGGTCGGCCTATGAGACTCTGAATGGAACCGATTTAAGATGAGGGGACGAAGAAGAGAAACATGGAATGAATTTGGTACCCGAAAGTGGGAAGCCAACCCCAATTTGCAGACAACCGGGTTCAGGACTTGCAAAACAGGGTATGGACCGATGAACCTCGGAGCAAACTTCATAGCGGGCACTCTTAAACGAAGATTGCGGGTAGAGAGCCATACCCTGTCACCAACTTTGTATTGAGGAGCTGCTCGCCGTTTTCTATCCGCAAAGAATTTGTAGCGGCCAGAGATTTTTTTGAGATTAACATGAACCTTACTCCAGATTTGACTGAAGTGCTGGAGAGTAGAAGCTGCAGCAGGAATATCCTCCGAAGGAGAGATGGGTAATTCTGGGACTCGTGGATGGAATCCATAATTAATGAAGAATGGAGACTCACCAGTGGAAGAGTGATACAGATGGTTATGGGCAAACTCGGCCCAGGGTAACAGTTCCACCCAATCGTCCCGCGAAGGAGAAAGATAAACGCGGAGAAAAGTCTCTAAATCTTGATTGACGCGTTCAGTTTGCCCATTGGTTTGTGGATGGTAAGCAGATGACAACTTGAGTTTTATTTGTAAAGCTGAACAGAGGGCCCGCCAGAATCTAGCAGTGAACTGTACCCCTCGATCAGAGACTATCTCCCGAGGTAACCCGTGCAGGCGGAAGTGTTCACGAATAAATAGTAAAGCCAACTTGGGAGCCGTTGGTAACCCGGACAACGGAACAAAATGTGCCATTTTAGAAAAGCGGTCAATAATCACCCAGATGGTATTGTAACCCTTGGAGAGGGGTAATTCGGTAACAAAGTCCATGGAAATATGGGTCCAGGGTTTCTTAGGAATGGACAGCGGACGAAGCAACCCCGCAGGAGGCAGACGAAGAGTTTTGTGCTGAGCACATTGAGGACATGAGTCGACATAATCTTGTATATCCTTCTTCATGGTGTCCCACCAATATGACCTTCGTAGAAATTCACACTTTTTTTGAACACCAGGATGACCGGAAAACTTGGAGATATGAGCCCACTGCAGCAATTTTGGACGAAATTCAACTGGTACAGACATTCTCCCAGGAGGAGGACCCAGAGTAGTGGGAGCTGCTGAAATAGAGACTGGACTGAGAATCAAACTCTTTTCAAAGGAATTTTCCTCATCCGAGGCCGTTAAAGAACGAGACAAAGCATCAGCCTTAGCGTTGAGAGTCCCGGCCCGGTACTTAATAACGAACGAGTATCGAGTGAAAAAGAGCGCCCATCTAGCTTGATGGGAATTCAAGCACTGGGCCGTCTTGATATACAACAAGTTCTTGTGATCGGTATAGATCGTAATTAGGTGTTTAGCACCTTTCAATAAGTACCTCCATTCTTCTAGAGCAGATTTTATTGCTAAAAGCTCCTGATCTCCAATGGTGTAGTTTCGTTCAGCAGGAGAGAACTTACGAGAATGGAAACCATATGGATGTAACTTCCCATCAGAGGAGTACTGTGAAAGAACGACACCGATGCCTACTGAAGAAGCATCGATTTCCAAGAAGAATGGTTTAGAAAAATTTGGTTGTCGGAGTACCAGAGCAGACATGAAGGCTGATTTCAACCGGGCAAACGCTACTTTAGCTTCTGAAGACCAGTGACTTGGGTCAGACCCATTTTGGTTAGGGCAGTAATAGGTGCAACAATGGTAGAAAATCCCTTTATAAATTTCCGGTAGTAATTTGCAAAGCCCAGAAATCTTTGTACCGCTTTCAAGGAGAGAGGCTGAGTCCAGTCCCGAATGGCAGTGAGTTTCTCCGGATCCATGCGAAGCTCCGTACCTGAGATGACATATCCGAGGAATGGAATTGAAGGAACCTCGAAGACACATTTGGAAATCTTGCCGTAGAGACGATTCCTTCGTAGGCGAAGAAGTACTTCTTTGACCTGTACTCTGTGCTCTGCAAGATTCTTAGAAAATATCAGAATGTCATCCAAGTACACCACTACGCTTTGTTATAACATATCTCTGAAGATTTCATTTACAATTCCCTGAAAAACGGCTGGGGTATTGCTGAGGCCAAACGGCATTACCAGATACTCGTAATGCCCGTCCCTGGTATTGAAGGCCGTCTTCCATTCGTCCCCCTGTCGGATACGTATCAAATTATAGGCTCCTCTTAAGTCGAGCTTAGTGAAAACATGGGCTCCACGAACCCTATCAAATAGCTCCGTGATTAGCGGTAGAGGGTATTTGTTCTCAACGGTGATATCGTTTAAGCCACGATAATCAATACATGGTCTTAACCCTCCGTCCTTCTTCTTCACGAAAAAGAAACCTGCTCCAGCCGGGGAGGTAGAGAGGCGAATGAATCCTTTCAGTAGATTAGACTTGATGTAGTCCGACATAGCTTGGGTCTCGGGTAATGATAAGGGATATGTGCGTCCCCGAGGTGGCATTCTCCCTGGGATAAGCTCAATGGGACAGTCCCAGGGTCTATGCGGTGGTAACTGATCGGCCGCCTGTTCTGAAAATACGTCTGTGAACTCCCGACAGGCTTCTGGAATGAGCTCCTCATCCGATTTGGAAGATGCACGGAGTGGGTAAACAGGAGTGAGACAATTAGAATGACAAAATGAACTCCAGGACACTATTTGTGACGACTTCCAGTCGACGTGAGGATTGTGAATTCTAAGCCAAGGTAGACCAAGAACAAGATCGTGAGGCATCTCCGGAATTACTAGGAACTCCAGACGTTCTTGATGCAGAGCTCCAACCTGCAGCTTGATTGGCTCTGTGCGACTTGTAATAAGACGTAATAGGTAGTTTGACAGCCTGTAACTGTAAACCCAGACTCTGAACACAAGAAAGAGAAACAAAGTTCCCTGCAGCTCCAGAGTCCAGCAGGGCTTTAATAGGTTTAGCTATAGACTCGGAAAACAGAGACACGGAGAGTAAACAATCCACTGTCGGAGAAGATTTAGCTGTAACCCCTAACTCGACTTCTCCGGAACAAGCTAGGACTGCCCGTTTCCCGGACGGGACTGGCAGAATTTGATAAAGTGATCCGCGGCTCCACAGTAGAGGCAGTGTTTACCCTCACGACGGCGCTGTCGTTCTTCCGGGGACAGCCGGGATCGATTGATTTGCATGGGTTCATCCGAACTTGGGGTAACTGTTTGCTTAGACGGGAGAGACCTGAATCTGGATCGATCCGACCGACCACGTTCGCCACCTCGTTCCTGCATGCGGAGATCCACCTTAACGCAGAGTGAGATCAACTGTTCTAAGGAATCTGGCAGATCCCTAGTGACTAGCTCGTCTTTTAGACGGTCGCAGAGCCCGTTCCAAAAAGCGGCCCAGAGAGCATCATTATTCCAGTGTAGTTCCGAGGCTATGGTCTGGAAGTGAATCACATACTGTCCCACTGAACGGGAGCCTTGACGGACTCTGAGCAGGTCCGAGGAAGCAGCGGTCATTCTGCCGGGCTCGTCAAAAATCCTTCGGAATGACGCGATGAAATTGGTGTAACTGGAAACCAAAGGGTCAGATCGCTGCCACAACGGAGACACCCAATCCAACGCTGAACCTTCAAGCAAGGAAATAATGTATGCCACTTCCGGCCCGATCCGTGGGGAAGTTGTGTGAGAGAAGTTCAAAATGCACCTCGCATTGATTGAGAAAACCACAGCAATTCTTTGGATTCCCATTATAGCAAGAGGGAGTGGGAAGCTGAAGGCATGACATGGTTCCGGACAAGGATTGAACATTACTGGTGGCAACCACTGGAGCGGGTACTGGAACTGGAGCCGAAACTACAGAAGCCAGGGAAGCCTGAATTTGATCCAGCCGGCCGGATAATTCCTGGAGATACTGCATCACCTGGCCCTGTGCCGCCTCCTGACTCTGAACTCGGGAAACTAAGTTTTGGATGGCACTTGATTCTGGGTTCCGATCCCCCGGGTCCATGTGGCCTTAGTATACTGTCACTGACCTGGGTTCGGAGTGTTGAGAACTCGGGGGTTCTTCCGATGATCGGAAAGAGGAACCACAGCTGGGCCGCAGCAGGGACGGCCGGATGTAGGTTTTCCTCATGCAGGACTAGCCATAGTAACTGGCATATAATGCTGAAGAATTAAATGATGATTTGAGAACGATGGTGTAGCACACAGAAGAATGAAGAACTTGTGAGCGATGCTGAAGAAATAAATGAGGATTTGAGAACGATGGTGAAGCACACAGAAGAATGAAGAACTTGTGAGCGATGCTGAAGAAATGAATGATGATTTGAGAACGATGGTGAAGCACACAGGAGAATGAAGAACTTGTGAGCGATGCTGAAGAAATGAATGATGATTTGAGAATGATGGTGAAGCACACAGAAGAATGAAGAATTTGTGAGCGATGTTTGAAGAATGAGAAGCTTGTGAGCGATGTTGAAGAAATGAATGAGGATTAAGATTCAGTGTAACTCTGGAAGTATGGAAGGCGTTCCATCTGGAGATATCATATAATACAGGAAACACAGGAGGTGTCCCCCTAAGAGAAACACTGTAACTCAGAGAATGTCCCACTGAGTGATACACTGTAACGCAGGTAGCACAGTGATTGTTCCACTGAGTGATACACTGTAACGCTGGTAGCACAGTGATTGTTCCACTGTGTGACACTCTGCAAACGCTGGAAGCACAAGGAATGTTCCACTGAGAGTTACTCAGCAAACGCTGGAAGCACAAGGAATGTTCCACTGAGAGTTACTCAGCAAACGCTGGAAGCACAAGGACTGTTCCACTGAGTGACACTCTGCAAACGCTGGAAGCACAAGGAATGTTCCACTGAGAGTTACTCAGCAAACGCTGGAAGCACAAGGACTGTTCCACTGAGTGACACTCTGCAAACGCTGGAAGCACAAGGAATGTTCCACTGAGAGTTACTCAGCAAACGCTGGAAGCACAAGGACTGTTCCACTGAGAGATACTCTGCAAACGCTGATACACAGGAGACGTTCAGTTAGAGAACTCACTGAACGCTGCTAGCACTGGTAATCATAGAAGAGACGATACTCAGGTGCCGGAGCTCTGCACGGCGTCTTCCTTTGAACTTCCCGCTCTCTCCCAATTGGCGGAAGGGGCCGATGACGTCACTCGCCCACCACGCTCCCGTGAACGCCGGGCGCAATGGCGGCGCCCACACCCCGGGAACCCACCAGAGGAAGCGCCAGCAAGACGTAACAACCCGGAGCCCACCAGGGGCGGCGACCGCCGGGAGACCCAGCGCACCCGGAGCGGTAAGCGCGGCAGCCGCAGCGCCGCGAGTGTGACACTGGTGAGTGCTCTCTTTATCACTGTATGTATATATATACACATACACACACACATCGTTTCTGAATTCATTGCCTCCAGTGCCGTTCTTCTTGGAGTAGTATATATATATATATATATATATATATATATATATATATATATATATATATATATATATATATATATATATATATTTATTTATTTTCAGTGTCGGACTGGGTCATGAAGGGCCTACCGGGAAAATGCAGTGGTAGGGGCCCATGCATAGGGGTGTGGCCAGCCACCACATTAGTTTACATAACCATTAGAGACTGCATGGGCTGGGGCCCTTGATATATATACACTGTACAGTCAATATTGCCAGTACATGCATGATAATGTAGCAGATCGATAACTGCAATGCATGATAGAAAATACACCATAGTCCTGTGCATTATAATGGAACATATGCATAATGTATAATTTAAGTGCACAGTCTGGAACCTCTTCCCTAGAGGAGGAGGTGGGGGGCCCGGGCAGTAGGGCCCACCGGTGGTTTCTCCTGTACCCCTGTGGGCCAGTCCGACTCTGTATATATTTATATATTCGTACCAGTCAAAAGTTTGGACACACCTTCTCATTCAATGGTTTTTATTTATTTTAATTATTTTCTACAGTGTAGATTAATACTGAAGACATCAAAACTATGAAAGAACACTTATGGAATTATGTTTTAAACAAAAAAGTGTTAAACAAATCAAAATATGTTTTATATTTCAGATTCCCCAAAGTAGCCCCCTTTTGCTTCGATGACAGCTTTGCACACTCTTCTCTCAATCAGCTTCATGAGGTAGTCTCCTGTGCAAAGCTGTCATCAAAGCAAATATTTTAGTTAAAATTGGTAGTTGTCAATATACAGTCTTAAAATTATCAATTTGCTATTCCAAGGGATAACAGATGTATTTTTAAGTGTATGTCTATAATGATTTCTTTACTAAATACTCTAAAGTGTTGAATTTAAAAAAAATGAAACAATTAGTGTAAAAACTAAAATATATATCAGAGCTTGGAGAAAGATAAAGTTGAGTGATAAAGTACCAACCAATCAGCTTGCAGTGCCAAAGAAGAAGACCAGCGAGCAGCATTTACACATTTGTACAACAAACATATTTCACCTAAAACAGTACATTGTGATAAAAATCCTCATTAACTTCAACAATTAAACATTAAACTAAATAAGCCGCATGTTCAACACTGAATAAGGTAAAAAAATAGTGTCATATGCATTGCTTTTGTATCTTACTTTACATTTGCTTTAGGTATCTTATGTTCCCTGACCACAAGCCACTGGATGTTTGCCAGGAAGTCAAATCTTAGCCTATAGCTCCCTGCAAATCCTGTGTGAGGTCTCAAAGGGAACGTCTGCTCCATCTCTGTCAGCGCATTTGCATTATAAGCATACAGAACGAAGCCTAGGGTTAGAGAGTGATAAATACAGACACAAAACTACAATGAATCACATTGTAGACAACACCGTCCAGCAAGGGCGTAGCTACCATAGATGCAGGGAGCGCAGCTGCTATGGGGCCTGGAGCTGAGAGGGGCCCAACTTCCTTGTCACAGTTACATGTGTTATATACAAGGGTGTAGCTACCATAGGTGCAGGGAGCGCAGCTGCTATGGGGCCTGGAGCTGAGAGGGGCCCAACTTCCTTGTCACAGTTACATGTGTTATATACAAGGGTGTAGCTACCATAGGTGCAGGGAGCGCAGCTGCTATGGGGCCTGGAGCTGAGAGGGGCCCAACTTCCTTGTCACAGTTACATGTGTTATATACAAGGGTGTAGCTACCATAGGTGCAGGGAGCGCAGCTGCTATGGGGCCTGGAGCTGAGAGGGGCCCAACTTCCTTGTCACAGTTACATGTGTTATATACAAGGGTGTAGCTACCATAGGTGCAGGGAGCGCAGCTGCTATGGGGCCTGGAGCTGAGAGGGGCCCAACTTCCTTGTCACAGTTACATGTGTTATATACAAGGGCATAGCTACCATAGGTGCAGGGAGCGCAGCTGCTATGGGGCCTGGAGCTGAGAGGGGCCCAACTTCCTTGTCACAGTTACATGTGTTATATACAAGGGTGTAGCTACCATAGGTGCAGGGAGCGCAGCTGCTATGGGGCCTGGAGCTGAGAGGGGCCCAACTTCCTTGTCACAGTTACATGTGTTATATACAAGGGTGTAGCTACCATAGGTGCAGGGAGCGCAGCTGCTATGGGGCCTGGAGCTGAGAGGGGCCCAACTTCCTTGTCACAGTTACATGTGTTATATACAAGGGCGTAGCTACCATAGGTGCAGGGAGCGCAGCTGCTATGGGGCCTGGAGCTGAGAGGGGCCCACCTTCCCTGTCACAGTTACATGTGTTATATACAAGGGTGTAGCTACTACAGATGTGCAGGGTTTTGGGTTCTTGTTTTGGATCTGTATCTCCTTCCTGTATTTGTTTTGCCAAAATCTTCCTTGCAGGTTTTGGATCTGTATTTGTTTTGGCTCTGTATTTTTTTTTTTAATCATTAAAAACAGGTAAAAATCACAGAATTTGGGCCTGTTTTTGTTCCTACTGTATTATTAACCTCAATGACATTCATTTCCAGTCATTTCCAATGAATTTTGACCAACTCACTTTTCACAATATTGTTTTAATCCATTTTAGGCCAAAGGTAGCAGCGAGCCAGCTGGTCACTAACTGATACAGCAGAGGCACAAACACGCAGCATAGAAGGGGATTTTTTTCAAGCTAATAATGTGAGCAGCTCAAATGGTATTGTAACATTAAAAATCTATTAGTGCTCATTTCTAGACAAACACGCAGCAGTTTATAGCACATCTATGAAACATTGCCACACGGCAGTGCAGAAATGAAGTGGTGCAAGATGGAATTGTCCTTGGGCCCTCCCTCCCACCCACCCTTATGATAGGGCACTCCCTCCCACCCTTATGATATTTAAAAGGACATGCACAATTTAACAAATCAAGCACTTTTGTGGCTGAAGTGCTTGCTTTGTTAATCTGGCACTGCATATATATGTGGTAGAAGCACTGAATGGGTAAAATGGGGGGAGCATGGGAGGAATGGGAAGGAGGCTGACTAGGAATGGAGCATCACTATAATCAGCTGGTCTTTACAAAGAATGAATGGTCCACTGAATCTAACAAACACATACCCACAACCCCTGAAATACTCTCTGCTGCGGCCAGCATTCTATTTATCTGATGGGCGTGTGGACACCAGAAAATGATCATAAAATACAGGCTAATGAGAATAAGAGTTGCCCCCTGCCACCTCTGTTCCCCGTATCAACAGACAGCCAGGTTACAGGCATATGTGTCAGATCCCAGTGGGTAAGTCAGTAGTTCTTATGGGTTATACATAAAAGACAAACCAATTTTTAGCAATCCACATAAACATGGATAACTAGTAATTTCCAATAGGAGCTCTGCCAGGTATTTACATATTATTTCCTAGTCAATTAATATTTAAATGCAGAATCCTGTGGGAAAAGTAAACAGAATTTCATATACACACAAAACAGTCACATAATGGTAAAAATATTCAGTTTCTTCCAGCACAGAGTGGGTTCTGCTGAAATATTTCTCCAAGGTATGCCACGTGCCGATAAGCGTTACTCAGCCCGCCAGACCTACGTCTCCTTAGTGATCCATAATGGAAGAATGCCAGATCTGCACCGTTCTGCATTGCTGCACACACGTTAATGGAAAGCAAGACAAGCTTGTGTAAATTACGTTCTTTCATGTAAGTCCAAAGAGAGCAGCCACAGATATCATGCGTTGTGTTGCCTTAATAAATGGATGTGCCCTAACGTCACAGGCATGTAATGCAAATGAGTTTGGAGACTATTTAAGCACACATTGAAAAAGGGCTAAACCATTTAAACGTTTCTAATTTTAAGCAACTGGAGGGGAGATGTTATTAAAGCTTGGAGAAAGATAAAGTACCAATAACTCAGCTGCTGTCATTTTTCAAACACAGCCTATCACACGTTAATTCCGCTTGTCTCATATATGCATGCTCCTGTTTACTGCGCAATTCAATTAGAAAACAGTGAAATCCGCATTCGCGTGATAATTCCTGCCTATTATTACAGGCCTTAAGTAAAGGCGAAAATGTGTAAATCTGCCTGTACCCCCCCAAAAAAGACCATCTAATATAGGATAACAGTATATTTCTGTTATTGGCCATAAACAAGTATTTGGGGTTCTTGAAAAGTGTCAAATGGCTGTTTTTTATATTATTCTAAACACTGAAAAAATGATAGAAATCTATTTTTTTTGTGCAAAAGAAATGCTCTACTTAAATTAGGGGTACATAAAAATTGGTAATAGTATATATTTGGGTCATTTTATGCCACCTTTAAAAGAAATTGCAAAAAATAAATAAAAATACACCAAACCAATGACTCCAACCTGCAAGCCTAAAAACTCCTGTCCCACTGATAAAGGCACCAGCGGCACCCTCCGTGCAGAACCCAGGACTCAAGATTAGGCTTTCCTTTAAGATCGCCCCCGACACTCATTGGCACGTGCCATAGGATTCTGGGAGCGGGCTTAGAATACCTCCCAACATGACCCTTTCCAGGAGGGACACAATGCTCTGCTTCTGGACTTTTCATTTATGATTGCCGGCACCTGTGTTGAACAGGTTAATGGATAAGAAAATAAGAATTTACTTACCGATAATTCTATTTCTCGGAGTCCGTAGTGGATGCTGGGGTTCCTGAAAGGACCATGGGGAATAGCGGCTCCGCAGGAGACAGGGCACAAAAAAGTAAAGCTTTTACCAGATCAGGTGGTGTGCACTGGCTCCTCCCCCTATGACCCTCCTCCAGACTCCAGTTAGGTACTGTGCCCGGACGAGCGTACACAATAAGGGAGGCAATTTGAATTCCGGGTAAGACTCATACCAGCCACACCAATCACACCGTACAACTTGTGATCTAAACCCAGTTAACAGTATGATAACAGAAAGAGCCTCTTAAAGATGGCTCCTTAACAATATAACCCGAATTTGTTAACAATAACTATGTACAGTATTGCCGATAATCCGCACTTGGGATGGGCGCCCAGCATCCACTACGGACTCCGAGAAATAGAATTATCGGTAAGTAAATTCTTATTTTCTCTATCGTCCTAAGTGGATGCTGGGGTTCCTGAAAGGACCATGGGGATTATACCAAAGCTCCCAAACGGGCGGGAGAGTGCGGATGACTCTGCAGCACCGAATGAGAGAATTCCAAGTCCTCTTTTGCCAGGGTATCAAATTTGTAGAATTTTACAAACGTGTTTTCCCCCGACCACGTAGCTGCTCGGCAGAATTGTAATGCCGAGACCCCTCGGGCAGCCGCCCAAGATGAGCCCACCTTCCTTGTGGAATGGGCCTTAACAGATTTAGGCTGTGGCAGGCCTGCCACAGAATGAGCAAGTTGAATTGTGTTACAAATCCAACGAGCAATCGTCTGCTTAGAAGCAGGGGCACCCAACTTGTTGGGTGCATATAGTATCAACAGCGAGTCAGATTTTCTGACTTCAGCCGTCCTTGAAATGTATATTTTTAAGGCTCTGACAACGTCCAACAACTTGGAGTCCTCCAAGTCGCCAGTGGCCGCAGGCACCACAATAGGTTGGTTCAGGTGAAACGCTGATACCACCTTAGGGAGAAAATGCGGACGAGTCCTCAGTTCTGCCCTATCCGAATGGAAGATTAGATAAGGGCTTTTATAAGATAAAGCCGCCAATTCAGATACTCTCCTGGCGGAAGCCAGGGCCAGTAACATAGTCACTTTCCATGTGAGATATTTAAAATCCACCTTTTTCAATGGTTCAAACCAATGGGATTTGAGGAAATCTAAAACTACATTTAGATCCCACGGTGCCACCGGAGGCACCACAGGAGGCTGTATATGCAGTACTCCTTTAACAAAAGTCTGTACCTCAGGAACTGAGGCCAATTCTTTTTGGAAGAATATTGACAGGGCCGAAATTTGAACCTTAATAGATCTCAATTTGAGACCCATAGACAATCCTGATTGTAGGAAATGTAGGAAACGACCCAGTTGAAATTCCTCCGTCGGAACACTCCGATCCTCGCACCACGCGACATATTTTCGCCAAATGCGGTGATAATGTTTCGCGGTGACTTCCTTCCTTGCCTTAATCAAGGTAGGAATGACTTCTTCTGGAATGCCTTTCCCTTTTAGGATCTGGCGTTCAACCGCCATGCCGTCAAACGCAGCCGCGGTAAGTCTTGAAAGAGACAGGGACCCTGTTGTAGCAGGTCCCTTCTCAGAAGTAGAGGGCACGGGTCGTCCGTGACCAACTCTTGAAGTTCCGGGTACCAAGTCCTTCTTGGCCAATCCGGAGCCACTAGTATTGTTCTTACTCCTCCTCACCGTATAATCTTCAATACCTTTGGTATGAGAGGCAGAGGAGGAAACACATATACTGATTTGTACACCCAAGGTGTTACCAGTGCGTCCACAGCTATTGCCTGTGGATCTCTTGACCTGGCGCAATACTTGTCCAGTTTCTTGTTGAGGCGAGACGCCATCATGTCTACCATTGGTCTTTCCCAACAGTTTATTAGCATGTGGAAGACTTCTGGATGAAGACCCCCCTCTCCCGGGTGAATATCGTGTCTGCTGAGGAAGTCTGCTTCCCAGTTGTCCACGCCCGGGAAGAACACTGCTGACAGTGCTATTACGTGATTCTCCGCCCAGCGAAGAATCTTGGCAGCTTCTGCCATTGCACTCCTGCTTCTTGTGCCGCCCTGTCTGTTTACATGGGCGACCGCCGTGATGTTGTCCGACTGAATCAACACCGGTTTTCCTTGCAGGAGTGGTTCCGCCTGGCTTAGAGCATTTTAGATTGCTCTTAGTACCAGAATGTTTATGTGAAGAGACTTTTCCAGGTTCGTCCATACCCCCTGGAAGTTTCTTCCTTGTGTGACTGCTCCCCAACCTCTCAGGCTGGCGTCCGTGGTCACCAGGATCAAATCCTGTATGCCGAATCTGCGGCCCTCCAATAGATGAGCCTTTTGCAACCACCACAGAAGATATACCCTTGTCCTTGGCGACAGGGTTATTCGCAGGTGCATCTGAGGATGCGACCCTGACCATTTGTCCAACAGATCCCTTTGGAAAATTCTTGCATGGAATCTGCCGAATGGAATTGCTTCGTAAAAAGCCACCATTTTTCCCAGGACTCTTGTGCATTGATGTACAGACACCTTTCCTGGTTTTAGGAGGTTCCTGACAGGTCGGATAACTCCTTGGCTTTTTCCTCGGGAAGAAAAACCTTTTTCTGAACCGTGTCCAGAATCATCCCTAGGAACAGCAGACGTATCGTCGGAAAACAGCTGCGATTCTTGGAATATTTAGAATCCAGTCGTGCCGTCGAAGAACTACTTTAGATAGTGCTCTTCCGACCTCCAACTGTTCTCTGGAACTTGCCCTTTTTAGGTCGTGCAAGTAAGGGATAATTTAGATGCCTTTTTTCTTTGAAGAAACATCTTTTCGGCCATTACCTTGGTAAAAAGGCCCGGGGTGCCGTGGATAATTCAAACGGCATCGTCTGAAACTGATATTG
Source organism: Pseudophryne corroboree (assembly GCF_028390025.1). Taxonomy (NCBI): domain Eukaryota; kingdom Metazoa; phylum Chordata; class Amphibia; order Anura; family Myobatrachidae; genus Pseudophryne; species Pseudophryne corroboree. Next base: position 402,763,704 of record NC_086450.1, on the reverse strand, counting down.
ACAGTTCTGTACCACGAACCAGAGGTACCCTTGATGAGAAGGACAAAATTTGGACATGGAGGTAATCCTTGATGTCCAGGGACACCATATAGTCCCCTTTTTTCCGGTTCGCTATCACTGCTCTGAGTGACTTTATCTCGATTTGAACCTTTTATGTAAGTGTTCAAAACATTTTAGATTTAGACTATGTGTCACCAAGCCGTCTGGCTTCAGTACCACAATATAGTGTGGAAAAATAATACCCTTTTCCTTGTCGTAGGAGGGGTACTTTGATTATCACCTGCTGGATATACAGCTTGTGAATTGTTTCCAATGCTGCCTCCCTGTCGGAGGGAGCCGTTGGTAAAGCAGACTTCAGGAACCTGCGAGGAGAAGATGTCTCGACTCTCCAATCTTTACCCCTGGGATAATACTCGTACGATCTAGGGGTCAACTTGCGAGTGATCCCACTGCGCCCTGAGACTCTTGAGACTACCCCCCCACCTTGAGTCCGCTTGCACGGCCCCAGCGTCATGCTGAGGACTTGGCAGACGCGGTGGAGGGCTTCTTTTCCTGGGAAAGGGCTGCCTGCTGCAGTCTACTTCCCTTACCTCTATGTCTGGGCAGATATGACTGGCCTTTTGCCTGCATGCCCTCATGGGAAAGGAAAGATTGAGTCTGAAAAGACGGTGTCTTTTTTAGCTGAGATGTAACTTGGGGTAAAAAAGGTTGGATTTCCCAGCTGTTGCTGTGGTCCCCAGGTCCGATGGACCGACCCCCAAATAACTCCTTCCCTTTATACAGCAATACTTCCATCTGCCGTATGGGATCTGTATCACCTGACCACTGTCGTGTCCCTGACATCTTCTGGGAGATATGGACAACGCACTTATCTTGATGCCAGAGAGCAAATATCCCTCTGTGCATCTCACATACATATATATAGAATGCATCCTATTAAATGCTCTACATGAATAAAATATTTTCAGTCAGGGAATCCGACCAAGCCAACCCAGCACTGCATCTCCAGGCTGATGGCGATCGCTGGTCGCAGTATAACCACCGTATGTGTGTATATACTTTTTAGGATATTTTTCCAGCTTCCTATCAGCTGGCTCCTTGAGGGCGGCCGTATCTGGAGACGGTAACGCCACTTGATAAGCGTGTGAGCGCCTTATCACCCTAAGGGGTGTTTCCCAACGTACCCTAATTTCTGGCGGGAAAGGGTATAACGCCAATATTTGCTATCGGGGTAACCCTACGCATCATCACACACTTCATTTTATTTTATCTGATTCAGGAAAAACTACAGGTAGTTTTTTCACTCCCACATAATACCCTTTCTTGTGGTACTTGTAGTATCAGAAACACGTAACACCTCCTTCATTGCCCTTAACGTGTGGCCCTAATGAGAAATACGTTTGTTTATTCACCGTCGACACTGTATTCAGTGTCCGTGTCTGTGTCTGTGTCGACCGACTGAGGTAAATGGGCGTTTTTAAAACCCCTGACGGTGTTTCTGAGACGCCTGGACCGGTCCTAATAGATTGTCGGCCGTCTCATGTCGTCAACCGACCTTGCAGCGTGTTGACATTCTCACGTAATTCTCTAAATAAGCCATCCATTCCGGTGTCGACTCCCTAGAGAGTGACATCACCATTACAGGCAATTTCTCCGCCTCCTCACCAACATCGTCCTCATACATGTCGACACACACGTACCGACACACAGCACACACACCGGGAATGCTCTGACAGAGGACAGGACCCACTAGCCCTTTGGGGAGACAGAGGGAGAGTCTGCCAGCACACACCAAAAACGCTATAATTATATAGGGACAACCTTATATAAGTGTTTCTCCCTTATAGCATCTTTTATATATATACAATATCGCCAAAATCAGTGCCCCCCCTCTCTGTTTTAACCCTGTTTCTGTAGTGCAGTGCAGGGGAGAGCCTGGGAGCCTTCTCTCCAGCTTTTCTGTGAGAGAAAATGGCGCTGTGTGCTGAGGAGATAGGCCCCGCCCCTTTTTCGGCGGGCTCGTCTCCCGCTATTTTTGAAGTTAGGCAGGGGTTAAATATCTCCATATAGCCTCTGTGGGCTATATGTGAGGTATTTTTTGCCTCTAATAAGGTTTTTATTTGCCTCTCAGAGCGCCCCCCCCAGCGCTCTGCACCCTCAGTGACTGTTGTGTGAAGTGTGCTGAGAGGAAAATGGCGCACAGCTGCAGTGCTGTGCGCTACCTTTATGAAGACTCAGGAGTCTTCAGCCGCCGATTTTGGACCTCTTCTCTCTTCAGCGTCTGCAAGGGGGCCGGCGGCGCGGCTCCGGTGACCATCCAGGCTGTACCTGTGATCGTCCCTCTGGAGCTAGTGTCCAGTAGCCAAGCAGCAAATCCACTCTGCACGCAGGTGAGTTCACTACTTCTCCCCTAAGTCCCTCGTTGCAGTGATCCTGTTGCCAGCAGGACTCACTGTAAAGTAAAAAACCTAAGCTAAACTTTCTCTAAGCAGCTCTTTAGGAGAGCCACCTAGATTGCACCCTTCTCGTTCGGGCACAAAATCTAACTGGAGTCTGGAGGAGGGTCATAGGGGGAGGAGCCAGTGCACACCACCTGATCTGGTAAAAGCTTTACTTTTTTGTGCCCTGTCTCCTGCGGAGCCGCTATTCCCCATGGTCCTTTCAGGAACCCCAGCATCCACTTAGGACGATAGAGAAAGGTGTTTCAGCACAGGTGATGGCAAGCATATATTAAGAGGGAAGTCCATGAGCAGAGCATTCTGTCCCTCCTGGAGAGGGTCATGTTGGTATTTATGGCTTAGGACCAGAGGCGTAACAAGGATAGGGCGAGTGGGGCACGTGCCCTGGGCGCCTTGGCAGGCCCAGGAGAGGGGGGCGACGCCGGCGGCCAGGGCATCATGCCCCACTCGCCCCCATCACGCCAAAATGTGAGGGGAGGAGAGCGCAGCATCTCTCCCTCCCCTCACCGCCGCCAGAGCACTAGCAGCGCTGCCAGCAGCGCTGCGTGTGTCCGGTCTCCGGCGTTAGCCAATCAGAGCTTGCGGACCGGCTCCTGATTGGCTGCCGGTCCGTGAGCTCTGATTGGCTGGCGAACCAGCGCCACACAGCCGCCGGAGACCGGGAGCGGTGAGGGGAAGGAGAGGCGCTGCACTGCTCTCTCCTCCCCTCACAGACACAACAGGCGGTGAGTGACCGGGGGGGGGGGGGGGGGACGCACAGTGGGGCATGTATCTGGCACAGTGGGGCATGTATCTGGCACAGTGGGGCACTGTGGGGCATGTATCTGGCACAGTGGGGCATGTATCTGGCACAGTGGGGCATGTATCTGGCACAGTGGGGCATGTATCTGGCACAGTGGGGCATGTATCTGGCACAGTGGGGCATGTATCTGGCACAGTGGGGCACTGTGGGGCATGTATCTGGCACAGTGGGGCACTGTGGGGCATGTATCTGGCACAGTGGGGCACTGTGGGGCATGTATCTGGCACAGTGGGGCACTGTGGGGCATGTATCTGGCACAGTGGGGCACTGTGGGGCATGTATCTGGCACAGTGGGGCACTGTGGGGCATGTATCTGGCACAGTGGGGCAATGTATCTGGCACTGTGGGGCAATGTATCTGGCACTGTGGGGCAATGTAACTGGCACTGTGGGGCAATGTAACTGGCACTGTGGGGCAATGTATCTGGCACTGTGGGGCAATGTATCTGGCAATGTAACTGGCACTGTGGGGAAATGTATCTGGCAATGTAACTGGCACTGTGGGGCAATGTATCTGGCAGTGTGGGGCATGTATCTGGCACTGTGGGGCATGTATCTGGCACTGTGAGGCAATGTATCTGGCACTGTGAGGCAATGTATCTGGCACTGTGAGGCAATGTATCTGGCACTGTGAGGCAATGCATCTGGCACTGTGGGGCAATGCATCTGGCACTGTGGGGCAATGCATCTGGCACTGTGGGGCAATGCATCTGGCACTGTGGGGCAATGCATCTGGCACTGTGGGGCAATGCATCTGGCACTGTGGGGCAATGTAACTGGCACTGTGGGGCAATGTATCTGGCAATGTAACTGGCACTGTGGGGAAATGTATCTGGCAATGTAACTGGCACTGTGGGGCAATGTATCTGGCACTGTGGGGCATGTATCTGGCACTGTGGGGCAATGTAACTGGCACTGTGGGGCAATGTAACTGGCACTGTGGGGCAATGTAACTGGCACTGTGGGGCAATGTAACTGGCACTGTGGGGCAATGTATCTGGCAATGTAACTGGCACTGTGGGGCAATGTATCTGGCACTGTGGGGCATGTATCTGGCACTGTGGGCCATTTTCAGTGGCCACACCCGTTCTGGTGCATGGCCACACCCCTTCTGGTGTGTGGCCACGCCCATTTTCCGACACGCGCGCACATGCTTCTTTTGCTGTTTTTTTTTTTGCTGTTTTTTTTTTTTTTTTGGGGGGGGGGGGGGGTGGCGCCATTTTCCATCTTGCCCTGGGCTCTTAAAACCCTAGCTACGCCTCTGCTTAGGACAGTGAAGCCTAATGCAGAGTCCTGAGTTCTGCATGCCGGCTGTGGTGTACAGCGCCGCTGCCAATTCCAGACACACGCCAGCACATATATTACATACATCTAAACATGTATGTGTATATGTGCTTAGTGTCCCGTCCTTCCTGCAGAAGGCAATCGGCGCTGCAGCCTGGGGGCTACAGCCGCCACTGTAAAACACCCCTATATACATGTTCCATACCCCAAGTTCCTGCATTTTGCTTTTTTTCACCCCCAAAAAATGACATTATTGGCCAAATAAAAATAATTAAAAACGTATAAATGTCTAATTAGTCATAAGGGGGTGTCCCAGTGATTCTGAACCAAGTTCTGACATTTTTACCTTAAAATAGGGATTTTTGCCAACTTTTCACCTGCTCAGGAGATGGTGAAGAGAAATCCTTGTTAAAGCCTATGAAGAATTATCACGTGTAAATTTTCACAGCTAATCAAATAGGTCTGAGATAACAGCCCACTTTACACATGAAAACGTGTTATCACTGCTAATTGAATTCCTGCCTAAGCTGGAGATGTTCCAAAAATGAAAACACTTTACTCAGCGATCATTTCGGGGACAAACAGAAACTCCTAAGGCAGTGGTTCTCAAACTGTGTACCGTTGCACCCTGGGGTGCCTTGGGACGCTTGCAGGGGTGCCCTGGGTTGGTGGTCTAGGACCAATTACAATTATTCATGATCAATGTAATAGGCAAAACCAGTGCTGGTGACTGTCCATCATTAAATATGTGTACAAACAGAAGCAAATCTTACCCCTGACCACATAATTCATCCTAAGGATGACATATACTGTAAACACAATTTACTTCATTTCATATTTCTTTCTAAATTTCTCAATAAGAAACTTTTGGCGTAGGGGTACCGTGATAACAATTCTGATCCTCTAGGGCTCCTTGATTCAAAAAAGTTTGGGAACCACTGTCCTAAGGCATGACAATAACCCGATTTATAAGTACACACATTTTTTGGGGATGTGTCAGAATCTTGTTACTTTAACAACTTCAATTTATACACCTTTTCCACTAGCTTTAAAACACGGGTAAATGCGCGGGGGTGTGCATTTACCCGTGTTTTTCCCTAGTGGAAAAGGGTCCCCCTGCAAATTCCCGGATCAAGTGATCCGGGAATCCTACCTGGGTAGCTTGCCGGGTTGAACACGTGTTCAACCCGGTAAACTGTGTAGTGTGAACGGGAGCCGCTCCCGTTCACAGTGTATGGGAGGGTGGCGCTGGATCTCCCAGCGCTGCCCCTGCCGCGTCACTAGCAGCGTCACCAACCCGGCAATATGCCGGGTTGGTGAGCGCTGTGTGAAAGGGGGCTGTAGCACGGGTCGCAGCCATGTCAGGCGACACGGCTGCGACCCGTGCTACAGTGGAAAAGGGGTATAACTAGGGAAGCCAATCCCGGGCCATTTTTTCAATCCCGAGTATCGGGATTGAAAAATGGTCAATCCCGGGATTCCCGGGATTGGCTTTAGACTGTGTCCGGCCGCCCCCCCCTCCCCCACGCCCCGCCCCTCCGCCCTGCAGACATAAAAAAAACCTGTACCTGCACAGCCAGGTAGTGGGTGAGGAGGAGCCGGCGGGTGAGTGCAGCGAAGCCGGCGGGTGAGTCGGAGGAGGGAGCCGGGAGGAGGCAGCGGGTGAGTACAGGGTGAGCCGGGAGGAGGCGGCGGGTGAAGACCGCCGTACTATCCGGCTCGGCGGCTGCTGAAAGCGCAGCGTGACCTCACAGTCACAGGTCACGCTGCGCAGGAGGAGACAGGAGGAGGGAGCCGGGCAGCGTCTGAGCGTCCTGAGGAGCTTCCAATCCCGGGATTGACTCCCGGACGTTTTTGGGCCTAAATCCCAGGATCCCACCGATCCCGGGATTGGCCTCCCTAGGTATAACTAGACAAGAGTATATTTGGCAACTTAAAAACAACAGTGTGGGGATGACAATGATACACAGTGGCATAGTGGTCAGAATTGCTGACTCATTTCTGGGGCTATGCGTTTGATTCAAACTAAGACCATATTCTCCCCGTGTTTGTGTGCGTTTCCTCATTGTGCACCGGTGTACTCCTACACGCCACAATCATAATCATTGAAGGGGATATTTATAGGCGGTGCAACTCCTGTGGTGCATTTACAAGATGCTGCAGCTTACATATATAGTAGTCTGTAGATTAGTATGGCAAACACACTTGCTACGGTATCCGGACTCCAGGTCGACAGCAAAAAGGTCGACACACCTTAGGCCGACGCCAATTGGTCGACACACCTTGGGTCGACATGGACAAAAGGTCGACATGGGCAAAAGGTCGACAGGAGCAAGGTCGACATGGAAAAGGTCGACATGAGTTTTTCACTTTTTTTTTCTTTTTTGGAACCTTTTCATACTTAACGATCCACGTGGACTACGATTGGAACGGTAATCTGTGCAGAGTGAAGGCACCATGCCCGAAGCATGGCGAGCGAACGCGGTGCACTAATTGGGGTTCCCGGTCACTCTACGAAGAAAACGACACCAAAAAAACATTAAAAACTCATGTCGACCTTTTTCCATGTCGACCTTGTTCCTGTCGACATTTTGTCCATGTCGACCTAAGGTGTGTCGATCAATTGGTGTCGACCTAAGGTGTGTCGACCTAAGGTGTGTCGACCTTTTTGTTGTCGATCCTGAGTCCCAGACCCCTTGCTACACTCACTGGTAGGACCAGCATGGCCAAACCGTTGCCGTTAGAGCGGTAACAAGAGGCAAGGCTCATCCTCATGGATATTGAACCTAATTCAGCCCAAACTTTTCCTCTAATGGGCAAAACCATGTGCACTGCAGGTGGGGCAGATGTAACATGTGCAGAGAGCAGGGCCGTTTCTAGCCAATTTGGCTCCCAGTGCGAGATTTAAAAATGTGCCCCCCCCCCCACTCCCCCCATTCACATAAAAAAAATGTGCCCCCCCATAGATATAAAAAGTGAAAGCTTCCGGCAAGGGGCGTGGCCTCATTAAAATGGGTGTGGCTTTGTTAAGATGGGCGTGACCTCATCTGATCTCATCATCACGGCCACCAAAGGATAAAAAAAATAAAAAAGTCCTCATTTTATACATTACAGCAGGCACGCGACCCCATTTTACACAGCACGGCAGGCAAGTGTCCCCATTTTACACATTGCGGCAGGCACGTGCCCCCATTTTACACATTGTGGCAGGAAAGTGTCCCCATTCTACACATTGCGGCAGGCACGTGCCCCCATTTTACACATTGCGGCAGGAAAGTGTCCCCATTTTACACATTCCGGCAGACAGGTGTCCCCATTTTACACAGTACAGCAGGTGGTGGGGGGGAGGGAGGGAGAGGGAGAGGGAGGAGAGAGAGAGAGAGGGGGCTGACTTACATTTCAAGCGGTTCTTCCCGCTCTTCAGCCGCCTATCCCTCGTCTGCGCGGCGCCGGCGCCGCCGGCCAGCTTAGCTCCCCCTTCTCGAGTGCCCAGCTCAGGGGGGCGGGGTTTAGCGAAATGATGCGATTGTGTCATTCCGCGAGACCTCGCCCCCCGAGCTGGGCACTCGGGAGGAGAGGGGAGGAAGGTTTCAAAGTCCTCAAAAAGTGCCGCGGCGGGCGCCCCGTGCGGTTGCACGGCTCGCCCGCCGCAAGAAACGGCACTGGCAGAGAGTTAGATTTGGGTGGGGTGTGTTCAAACTGAAATCTAAATTGCAGTGTAAAAATAAAGCAGACAGTATTTACCCTGCACAGAAACAAAATAACCCACCAAAATCTAACTCTCTCTGCACAGGTTATATCTTCCCCACCTGCAGTGCAACATGTTTTGCCCATTAGAGAAAGATTTTTTTATTTTTTAAAGCAGCAATTAGTTACAAGGCAAGGTTTTGCCTTGTACATGATTGCCACTTTAAAAGGTACTTATCCATCATGCAGTATCATCAGGGAGGTGTCAGATTGGCTCCAAATTTTTTCGGCAGCAGGACAACGATCTCAAATATACAACCAAGGGCCCTCATTCCGAGTTGTTCGCTCGTTCTTTTTCATCGCATCGCAGTGAAAATCCGCTTAGTACGCATGCGCAAAGTTCGCACTGCGACTGCGCCAAGTAACTTTACTATGAAGAAAGTATTTTTACTCACGGCTTTTTCTTCGCTCCGGCGATCGTAATGTGATTGACAGGAAATGGGTGTTACTGGGCGGAAACACGGCGTTTCAGGGGCGTGTGGCTGAAAACGCTACCGTTTCCGGAAAAAACGCAGGAGTGGCCGGGGAAACGGTGGGAGTGCCTGGGCGAACGCTGGGTGTGTTTGTGACGTCAACCAGGAACGACAAGCACTGAACTGATCGCACAGGCAGAGTAAGTCTGGAGCTACTCTGAAACTGCTAAGTAGTTAGTAATCGCAATATTGCGAATACATCGGTCGCAATTTTAAGAAGCTAAGATTCACTCCCAGTAGGCGGCGGCTTAGCGTGAGCAACTCTGCTAAATTCGCCTTGCGACCGACCAACTCGGAATGAGGGCCAATGTCATTAAGAACTGTCTTCAGTGTAAAGAAAAACAAGCATTTAGACAGATTAAGATGGGGGCGCAGGGAACACTGTACCCTGGGACCCAGTCAGTCAAGAGGCCCCCAGTCCAGAGCACACTGACATCACTAGCTCTCCCTCTTGTGCAGCAGCAGAACCAGGCAGCGAGAATGCAAGCAAGACAGTATGCAGTGGAGGCAGAGACACAGAAGCATCAGGTTTCATGAGCTACCGATGGAACTTCCCACCAGAGAGATAGAAGGAGGGAGAGAGCTGTAAGTGACCCAGGGATCCCAGCTTCTCCTCCACTCCTTCTGGTGTCTGGATCCTGTGTAACCCGTTATCGACTGAGAGCATTCAGGTCTAGAGCGACACACACACAGAGAGTCCTCCTGGGTCCTGCCCCATTGTGTAGTACAGAAGCTATTGCTAGTCTTGCATGTGACAAGATACATTCTAGATTTTAGATTTCTTTGTGTATTTTAAGGTTGTTTAAATTGTCATTCTTCCACTACAAGAAAATGTTATAAAATAGTTGACTCTCAATTCAGTGGAGCTATAAACAGTTCTCAGACATTATTAAACTATGGCCAAGATCAAGTCTTGGAGAGTGATAAATTGTACTGTGATAAAGTACCAACCAACCAGCTCCTAACTGACATATTTCAAACAGAGCCTGTAACATGGCAGTTATGAGCTGATTGGTTGGTACTTTATCACCGTGCTACTTATCCCTCTCCAAGGCTTGATAAATCTGGGCCTATTAGTTTAAACCTAATATATATCATTGCATACCTCCCAACTGTCCTGATTTTCGCGGGACAGTCCCGTTTTTTTGAGGACTGTCCCACCCGCGGGCCGCAGTGTCCCGCGGTGAGGGTGGGGGGGCAGTTGGGAGGCTCATGCACTTGCTGCCCTGCTTAGCAGAGCAGCGGTGAATAGATGCTGTGCGCATGTGCACAGCGTCTATTCACTGGAGTCAGAGGGAGAGGGGGCATGCCAGCGGCTCACAGAGCGCTGGGCATGCCCCCTCAGTGACGACAACGAGGGCGTGGCTCGCGATAGCGGGTCCTCCGCAAAGCCATGCCCCCTTTTCCTAGGCCACGCCCCTACTTCGCCGCGCGTGTGTCCCGTTTATTACAAGTTCAAAGTTGGGAGGTATGTAATTGGTTTAAATTTTAATCAACACAATCCAAACCTCCCAACATGACCCATTCCAGGAGGGACAAAATTCTCTCTACCTGGACTTCCCTCTTAGTTTATGATCTATCTCAGCTCCGAGCAGCCAGTGACAGGGAGGGCAATTCCTAACTGCCTCCCCCCCCCCCTTCCCCCACGCGAGATACTGTGACCCACGGGTGAGACAGCGGGACAGACTGTGAAAGACGGGATTATCCCACCAAAATTGGGACTGTTGGGAGGTATGACATAGGGGTCAAATCATAATCTCTATTGATAGTAATGGGGACTGTGGTCTGCAGCAGTAGTGACTTCTGCAGGAGATTTGTGTAAAATCTCCTGCATTTGGCTATAGTACATAGCAGGGAAACTAGAGATGAGCGGGTTCGGTTTCTCTGAATCCGAACCCGCACGAACTTCATGTTTTTTTCACGGGTCCGAGCAGACTCGGATCCTCCCACCTTGCTCGGTTAACCCGAGCGCGCCCGAACGTCATCATGACGCTGTCGGATTCTCGCGAGACTCGGATTCTATATAAGGAGCCGCGCGTCGCCGCCATTTTCACACGTGCATTGAGATTGATAGGGAGAGGACGTGGCTGGCGTCCTCTCCATTTAGATTAGGGTTGAGAGAGAGAGAGAGAGATTGACCTGAGGCTGTGATACTGTAGAAGAGAGTGCAGAGTTTAGTGACTGACGACCACAGTGACCACCAGACAGTGCAGTTGTTTGTTTTATTTAATATATCCGTTCTCTGCCTGAAAAAAACGATACACACAGTGACTCAGTCACATACCATATCTGTGTGCACTGCTCAGCCCAGTGTGCTGCATCAATGTATATATATATCTGACTGTGCTCAGCTCACACAGCTTATAATTGTGGGGGAGACTGGGGAGCACTGCAGTGCCAGTTATAGGTTATAGCAGGAGCCAGGAGTACATAATATTATATTAAAATTAAACAGTGCAAACTTTTGCTGCAGGAGTGCCACTGCCAGTGTGACTAGTGACCAGTGACCTGACCACCAGTATATATAATATTAGTAGTATACCATCTCTTTATCAACCAGTCTATATTAGCAGCAGACACAGTACAGTGCGGTAGTTCACGGCTGTGGCTACCTCTGTGTCGGCACTCGGCAGCCCGTCCATAATTGTATATACCACCTAACCGTGGTTTTTTTTTCTTTCTTTATACATACATACTAGTTACGAGTATACTATCTCTTTATCAACCAGTCTATATATTAGCAGCAGACACAGTACAGTGCGGTAGTTCACGGCTGTGGCTACCTCTGTGTCGGCACTCGGCAGCCCGTCCATAATTGTATATACCACCTAACCGTGGTTTTTTTTTCTTTCTTTATAGTCATACTAGTTACGAGTATACTATCTCTTTATCAACCAGTCTATATTAGCAGCAGACACAGTACAGTGCGGTAGTTCACGGCTGTGGCTACCTCTGTGTCGGCACTCGGCAGCCCGTCCATAATTGTATATACCACCTAACCGTGGTTTTTTTTTCTTTCTTTATACATACATACTAGTTACGAGTATACTATCTCTTTATCAACCAGTCTATATTAGCAGCAGACACAGTACAGTGCGGTAGTTCACGGCTGTGGCTACCTCTGTGTCGGCACTCGGCAGCCCGTCCATAATTGTGTATACCACCTAACCGTGGTTTTTTTTTCTTTCTTTATACATACATACTAGTTACGAGTATACTATCTCTTTATCAACCAGTCTATATATTAGCAGCAGACACAGTACAGTGCGGTAGTTCACGGCTGTGGCTACCTCTGTGTCGGCACTCGGCAGCCCGTCCATAATTGTATATACCACCTAACCGTGGTTTTTTTTTCTTTCTTTATACATACATACTAGTTACGAGTATACTATCTCTTTATCAACCAGTCTATATTAGCAGCAGACACAGTACAGTGCGGTAGTTCACGGCTGTGGCTACCTCTGTGTCGGCACTCGGCAGCCCGTCCATAATTGTATATACCACCTAACCGTGGTTTTTTTTTCTTTCTTTATACATACATACTAGTTACGAGTATACTATCTCTTTATCAACCAGTCTATATTAGCAGCAGACACAGTACAGTGCGGTAGTTCACGGCTGTGGCTACCTCTGTGTCGGCACTCGGCAGCCCGTCCATAATTGTATATACCACCTAACCGTGGTTTTTTTTTCTTTCTTTATACATACATACTAGTTACGAGTATACTATCTCTTTATCAACCAGTCTATATTAGCAGCAGACACAGTACAGTGCGGTAGTTCACGGCTGTGGCTACCTCTGTGTCGGCACTCGGCAGCCCGTCCATAATTGTATATACCACCTAACCGTGGTTTTTTTTTCTTTCTTTATAGTCATACTAGTTACGAGTATACTATCTCTTTATCAACCAGTCTATATTAGCAGCAGACACAGTACAGTGCGGTAGTTCACGGCTGTGGTTACCTCTGTGTCGGCACTCGGCAGCCCGTCCATAATTGTATATACCACCTAACCGTGGTTTTTTTTTCTTTCTTTATACATACATACTAGTTACGAGTATACTATCTCTTTATCAACCAGTCTGTATTAGCAGCAGACACAGTACAGTGCGGTAGTTCACGGCTGTGGCTACCTCTGTGTCGGCACTCGGCAGCCCGTCCATAATTGTATATACCACCTAACCGTGGTTTTTTTTTCTTTCTTTATACATACATACTAGTTACGAGTATACTATCTCTTTATCAACCAGTCTATATATTAGCAGCAGACACAGTACAGTGCGGTAGTTCACGGCTGTGGCTACCTCTGTGTCGGCACTCGGCAGCCCGTCCATAATTGTATATACCACCTAACCGTGGTTTTTTTTTCTTTCTTTATAGTCATACTAGTTACGAGTATACTATCTCTTTATCAACCAGTCTATATTAGCAGCAGACACAGTACAGTGCGGTAGTTCACGGCTGTGGCTACCTCTGTGTCGGCACTCGGCAGCCCGTCCATAATTGTATATACCACCTAACCGTGGTTTTTTTTTCTTTCTTTATAGTCATACTAGTTACGAGTATACTATCTCTTTATCAACCAGTCTATATTAGCAGCAGACACAGTACAGTGCGGTAGTTCACGGCTGTGGCTACCTCTGTGTCGGCACTCGGCAGCCCGTCCATAATTGTATATACCACCTAACCGTGGTTTTTTTTTCTTTCTTTATACATACATACTAGTTACGAGTATACTATCTCTTTATCAACCAGTCTATATTAGCAGCAGACACAGTACAGTGCGGTAGTTCACGGCTGTGGCTACCTCTGTGTCGGCACTCGGCAGCCCGTCCATAATTGTATATACCACCTAACCGTGGTTTTTTTTTCTTTCTTTATAGTCATACTAGTTACGAGTATACTATCTCTTTATCAACCAGTCTATATTAGCAGCAGACACAGTACAGTGCGGTAGTTCACGGCTGTGGCTACCTCTGTGTCGGCACTCGGCAGCCCGTCCATAATTGTATATACCACCTAACCGTGGTTTTTTTTTCTTTCTTTATACATACATACTAGTTACGAGTATACTATCTCTTTATCAACCAGTCTATATTAGCAGCAGACACAGTACAGTGCGGTAGTTCACGGCTGTGGCTACCTCTGTGTCGGCACTCGGCAGCCCGTCCATAATTGTATATACCACCTAACCGTGGTTTTTTTTTCTTTCTTTATACATACATACTAGTTACGAGTATACTATCTCTTTATCAACCAGTCTATATATTAGCAGCAGACACAGTACAGTGCGGTAGTTCACGGCTGTGGCTACCTCTGTGTCGGCACTCGGCAGCCCGTCCATAATTGTATATACCACCTAACCGTGGTTTTTTTTTCTTCTTTATACATACATACTACTACGACATCTCTTTATCAACCAGTCTATATTAGCAGCAGACACAGTACAGTACGGTAGTTCACGGCTGTGGCTACCTCTGTGTCTGCACTCGGCAGGCAGTCCGTCCATAATTGTATACCACCTAACCGTGGTTTTTTTTTCTTTCTTCTTTATACATACATAGTTACATAGACATCTCTTTATCAACCAGTCTATATTAGCAGCAGACACAGTACAGTACGGTAGTTCACGGCTGTGGCTACCTCTGTGTCTGCACTCGGCAGGCAGTCCGTCCATAATTGTATACCACCTAACCGTGGTTTTTTTTTCTTTCTTCTTTATACATACATAGTTACATAGACATCTCTTTATCAACCAGTCTATATTAGCAGCAGACACAGTACAGTACGGTAGTTCACGGCTGTGGCTACCTCTGTGTCTGCACTCGGCAGGCAGTCCGTCCATAATTGTATACCACCTAACCGTGGTTTTTTTTTTCTTTCTTCTTTATACATACATAGTTACATAGACATCTCTTTATCAACCAGTCTATATTAGCAGCAGACACAGTACAGTACGGTAGTTCACGGCTGTGGCTACCTCTGTGTCTGCACTCGGCAGGCAGTCCATAATTGTATACTAGTATCCATCTCCATTGTTTACCTGAGGTGCCTTTTAGTTGTGCCTATTAAAATATGGAGAACAAAAATGTTGAGGTTCCAAAATTAGGGAAAGATCAAGATCCACTTCCACCTCGTGCTGAAGCTGCTGCCACTAGTCATGGCCGAGACGATGAAATGCCAGCAACGTCGTCTGCCAAGGCCGATGCCCAATGTCATAGTACAGAGCATGTCAAATCCAAAACACCAAATATCAGAAAAAAAAAGGACTCCAAAACCTAAAATAAAATTGTCGGAGGAGAAGCGTAAACTTGCCAATATGCCATTTACGACACGGAGTGGCAAGGAACGGCTGAGGCCCTGGCCTATGTTCATGGCTAGTGGTTCAGCTTCACATGAGGATGGAAGCACTCAGCCTCTCGCTAGAAAAATGAAAAGACTCAAGCTGGCAAAAGCAGCACAGCAAAGAACTGTGCATTCTTCGAAATCCCAAATCCACAAGGAGAGTCCAATTGTGTCGGTTGCGATGCCTGACCTTCCCAACACTGGACGTGAAGAGCATGCGCCTTCCACCATTTGCACGCCCCCTGCAAGTGCTGGAAAGAGCACCCGCAGTCCAGTTCCTGATAGTCAGATTGAAGATGTCAGTGTTGAAGTACACCAGGATGAGGAGGATATGGGTGTTGCTGGCGCTGGGGAGGAAATTGACCAGGAGGATTCTGATGGTGAGGTGGTTTGTTTAAGTCAGGCACCCGGGGAGACACCTGTTGTCCGTGGGAGGAATATGGCCGTTGACATGCCAGGTGAAAATACCAAAAAAATCAGCTCTTCGGTGTGGAGGTATTTCACCAGAAATGCGGACAACAGGTGTCAAGCCGTGTGTTCCCTTTGTCAAGCTGTAATAAGTAGGGGTAAGGACGTTAACCACCTCGGAACATCCTCCCTTATACGTCACCTGCAGCGCATTCATAATAAGTCAGTGACAAGTTCAAAAACTTTGGGTGACAGCGGAAGCAGTCCACTGACCAGTAAATCCCTTCCTCTTGTAACCAAGCTCACGCAAACCACCCCACCAACTCCCTCAGTGTCAATTTCCTCCTTCCCCAGGAATGCCAATAGTCCTGCAGGCCATGTCACTGGCAATTCTGACGATTCCTCTCCTGCCTGGGATTCCTCCGATGCATCCTTGCGTGTAACGCCTACTGCTGCTGGCGCTGCTGTTGTTGCTGCTGGGAGTCGATGGTCATCCCAGAGGGGAAGTCGTAAGCCCACTTGTACTACTTCCAGTAAGCAATTGACTGTTCAACAGTCCTTTGCGAGGAAGATGAAATATCACAGCAGTCATCCTGCTGCAAAGCGGATAACTGAGGCCTTGACAACTATGTTGGTGTTAGACGTGCGTCCGGTATCCGCCGTTAGTTCACAGGGAACTAGACAATTTATTGAGGCAGTGTGCCCCCGTTACCAAATACCATCTAGGTTCCACTTCTCTAGGCAGGCGATACCGAGAATGTACACGGACGTCAGAAAAAGACTCACCAGTGTCCTAAAAAATGCAGTTGTACCCAATGTCCACTTAACCACGGACATGTGGACAAGTGGAGCAGGGCAGGGTCAGGACTATATGACTGTGACAGCCCACTGGGTAGATGTATGGACTCCCGCCGCAAGAACAGCAGCGGCGGCACCAGTAGCAGCATCTCGCAAACGCCAACTCTTTCCTAGGCAGGCTACGCTTTGTATCACCGCTTTCCAGAATACGCACACAGCTGAAAACCTCTTACGGCAACTGAGGAAGATCATCGCGGAATGGCTTACCCCAATTGGACTCTCCTGTGGATTTGTGGCATCGGACAACGCCAGCAATATTGTGTGTGCATTAAATATGGGCAAATTCCAGCACGTCCCATGTTTTGCACATACCTTGAATTTGGTGGTGCAGAATTTTTTAAAAAACGACAGGGGCGTGCAAGAGATGCTGTCGGTGGCCAGAAGAATTGCGGGACACTTTCGGCGTACAGGCACCACGTACAGAAGACTGGAGCACCACCAAAAACTACTGAACCTGCCCTGCCATCATCTGAAGCAAGAAGTGGTAACGAGGTGGAATTCAACCCTCTATATGCTTCAGAGGTTGGAGGAGCAGCAAAAGGCCATTCAAGCCTATACAATTGAGCACGATATAGTAGGTGGAATGCACCTGTCTCAGGCGCAGTGGAGAATGATTTCAACGTTGTGCAAGGTTCTGATGCCCTTTGAACTTGCCACACGTGAAGTCAGTTCAGACACTGCCAGCCTGAGTCAGGTCATTCCCCTCATCAGGCTTTTGCAGAAGAAGCTGGAGACATTGAAGGAGGAGCTAACACGGAGCGATTCCGCTAGGCATGTGGGACTTGTGGATGGAGCCCTTAATTCGCTTAACAAGGATTCACGGGTGGTCAATCTGTTGAAATCAGAGCACTACATTTTGGCCACCGTGCTCGATCCTAGATTTAAAGCCTACCTTGGATCTCTCTTTCCGGCAGACACAAGTCTGCTGGGGTTGAAAGACCTGCTGGTGACAAAATTGTCAAGTCAAGCGGAACGCGACCTGTCAACATCTCCTCCTTCACATTCTCCCGCAACTGGGGGTGCGAGGAAAAGGCTCAGAATTCCGAGCCCACCCGCTGGCGGTGATGCAGGGCAGTCTGGAGCGACTGCTGATGCTGACATCTGGTCCGGACTGAAGGACCTGACAACGATTACGGACATGTCGTCTACTGTCACTGCATATGATTCTCTCAACATTGATAGAATGGTGGAGGATTATATGAGTGACCGCATCCAAGTAGGCACGTCACACAGTCCGTACTTATACTGGCAGGAAAAAGAGGCAATTTGGAGGCCCTTGCACAAACTGGCTTTATTCTACCTAAGTTGCCCTCCCACAAGTGTGTACTCCGAAAGAGTGTTTAGTGCCGCCGCTCACCTTGTCAGCAATCGGCGTACGAGGTTACATCCAGAAAATGTGGAGAAGATGATGTTCATTAAAATGAATTATAATCAATTCCTCCGCGGAGACATTGACCAGCAGCAATTGCCTCCACAAAGTACACAGGGAGCTGAGATGGTGGATTCCAGTGGGGACGAATTGATAATCTGTGAGGAGGGGGATGTACACGGTGATATATCGGAGGGTGATGATGAGGTGGACATCTTGCCTCTGTAGAGCCAGTTTGTGCAAGGAGAGATTAATTGCTTCTTTTTTGGGGGGGGTCCAAACCAACCCGTCATATCAGTCACAGTCGTGTGGCAGACCCTGTCACTGAAATGATGGGTTGGTTAAAGTGTGCATGTCCTGTTTTGTTTATACAACATAAGGGTGGGTGGGAGGGCCCAAGGACAATTCCATCTTGCACCTCTTTTTTCTTTTCTTTTTCTTTGCATCATGTGCTGATTGGGGAGGGTTTTTTGGAAGGGACATCCTGCGTGACACTGCAGTGCCACTCCTAAATGGGCCCGGTGTTTGTGTCGGCCACTAGGGTCGCTAATCTTACTCACACAGTCAGCTACCTCATTGCGCCTCTTTTTTTCTTTGCGTCATGTGCTGTTTGGGGAGGGTTTTTTGGAAGGGACATCCTGCGTGACACTGCAGTGCCACTCCTAGATGGGCCCGGTGTTTGTGTCGGCCACTAGGGTCGCTAATCTTACTCACACAGCTACCTCATTGCGCCTCTTTTTTTCTTTGCGTCATGTGCTGTTTGGGGAGGGTTTTTTGGAAGGGACATCCTGCGTGACACTGCAGTGCCACTCCTAGATGGGCCCGGTGTTTGTGTCGGCCACTAGGGTCGCTAATCTTACTCACACAGCTACCTCATTGCGCCTCTTTTTTTCTTTGCGTCATGTGCTGTTTGGGGAGGGTTTTTTGGAAGGGCCATCCTGCGTGACACTGCAGTGCCACTCCTAGATGGGCCCGGTGTTTGTGTCGGCCACTAGGGTCGCTAATCTTACTCACACAGCTACCTCATTGCGCCTCTTTTTTTCTTTGCGTCATGTGCTGTTTGGGGAGGGTTTTTTGGAAGGGACATCCTGCGTGACACTGCAGTGCCACTCCTAGATGGGCCCGGTGTTTGTGTCGGCCACTAGGGTCGCTTATCTTACTCACACAGCGACCTCGGTGCAAATTTTAGGACTAAAAATAATATTGTGAGGTGTGAGGTATTCAGAATAGACTGAAAATGAGTGTAAATTATGGTTTTTGAGGTTAATAATACTTTGGGATCAAAATGACCCCCAAATTCTATGATTTAAGCTGTTTTTTAGTGTTTTTTGAAAAAAACACCCGAATCCAAAACACACCCGAATCCGACAAAAAAAATTCGGTGAGGTTTTGCCAAAACGCGTTCGAACCCAAAACACGGCCGCGGAACCGAACCCAAAACCAAAACCCGAAAAATTTCAGGCGCTCAAGAAACATAGAATGATGTAGAAAGAGCAATTTCTATATAGTTTAACGATGAAAAATTAGGACCCTAATTTACATGAATAAATTAATTAATTTCTCTTTTAACATTAACCCAACCTGTGTTCCACAGAGACACAGAAGGGCAACAACTCATTCCCCATCCAATGATAAAACAGCACAACTTCCACTTCAGGAGAATAGTAAACATTCAGAACACAACTGCGCTAGATCCACTGCTAATCGGTTTCCCAGCGTTCCTTTCTAGGACTCCTCGTCCATTGTCGTAGTTCAGTTTTTAATCAACAATACTTTGATTTTAATAACTTTACTGTTGTTTTTTTTATTATTAGTTATGTATTATTGTTAAAACATTAAAGGGCAGATTCAATTAGACCCTGTGTTTACAGCATGCCTAAAGGCCCATATAGACGGGAGAGATGTGTGCTGAGCGAACCGCTCAGCACACATCTCTCCCGCCGCTCAGCACAGTGCAATGTGTGCTGAGCGATGCAGGGGAGGATGGGGGGCCGCTCATTTCACCCAGCAGGCCAATCTAGCACAGGCAATAGCGATGTGCGGCGCCGCGCATCGCTATAGTTGAGGGGGGTACACACGAGTGATCTGTGCTTAAAATCTAAGCAATCTAGTCAGATTGCTTAGATTTTAAGCATGGATCTCTCCGTGAGTACCCCCCTTAAAGCTCCAGGTTAAACACCCAGAGCTATTCAATTATGCCGTAATTTCCTCTGAGCAGTAAACTCGCTGCCAATGTGCATTAACCCATAGACTCTGGGTTAAGTGCCCAGACTCGCTGGGTTAACTCATACAATAAGCTCCTGAGGCTGTGGAGAAAATTCTGCAGTAAGGGCACCCACTAGGGCTTAACACGACTGGTAGCAAAACTTAAATTGAATAGCTCAGAGCGGCAAAACACTGT
Organism: Pseudophryne corroboree; assembly: GCF_028390025.1. NCBI lineage: Eukaryota > Metazoa > Chordata > Amphibia > Anura > Myobatrachidae > Pseudophryne > Pseudophryne corroboree. The sequence continues at coordinate 402,743,559 of NC_086450.1, read as the reverse complement.
GGCTAAAGGAATCTGCCCCTAAGAATAATACTTGTAAATAGAATGCATTACACCATAATTATAAGGTTACTGTAAAAATAGATTTACACAATAGTTTTGAAAAGACAGGTTCTCCCATCTCTACCATGAAATACTGTAACTGTCAGATATAACATAAGCCCCTTGGTCGTTCCATAGAAGTATCCTTCTTTTGTGGATGCTCAGTGTTTGGACCCAACCTTTTCTTGACAAATTCACAGTTCTGCCACAGTGTCTAAATGTATCTATGGTAGACTATACAGTGCTCTAGGGCCTATTAAAAGTCTGAAATGTTTTCATATCTTCGCCCTTGTACTTTTTCAATAACATATTCCTGGATTCTTTTTGAATGTTTTTTAATCTTCATGATGAAGCTCATTTTGTCTCTACGGAAATGCACCAAACTGTGGGACCTGACACAAGCAGGTGTATTTACCTTACAATCAATACACTTTCAATATACCCAGATTGACTTCAATTAATTCTGACCTCACACAGAAAAAGTAAAAAAAAATGTTTTTGTTTTATTTGTAATAAATCAAGATAAAGATTTTTTGTCATTGCAGCACATATCGAGGTGTGTATAATAGTCTGCACGATGAAGGCAACCACAAGATTTCATCAATTTAGCAACTATATTTAATAAAGCATTTCTTAAATTGGCAAAAGCAAATGGTTTTTAACTTTTTAAAAATTGTACTTTTAGATATAGTGACTAATGGGCACATTTACTAAGCAGTGATAAGAGCAGAGAAGTGAGCCATTGGAGAGTTGCCCATGGCAACCTATCAGCACTGAAATAACATCTATAATTTGCATACTTTAAAATTATACAGAGCTGCCGATTGGTTGATGGGGCAACTTTTCCACTGGCTCACTTCTCCGCTCTTATCACTTCTTAGTACATATCCCCCTAAATTGTCGAAAACTTGCAGGCTATTACATATACAGCTTTGGAGCAATTAAATTCCTGGAGATGTTTCAGACAATTATGGCAACCTGTACATCTCTCTGGGGAGTGAGAGAAAACTTGCAATTCCAGCAGACGTGATTTGCCACTGAATTCTCCCTTTCTGTTCATCATTGGTTAGAATTCCTAGTCTAAAATTACGTAAAAAATAAACATGGAAAATTTGTGCAAGGATGATGAATAGTGGGTATAGCCACCATATTTTACATGTTTCAGTGTGTCTGTAGTAACAAATACAAGTCTGGTGAGGGCATGCTGGGACTTATAGTTCAACTAAGAAGCAATCTGTTATCTGCCTCTGGTATACAACATACTCTTAAGTTCAGAGATCCAGGATGCCTAGTATATTCCCATCTCAGACTCATTTCTTCAGACATGAATTGAGCCAACAACCAACCCAGCAAATCTTAAACACTGACATCCTGTTAACATGCAAGACTGACAGTTCCTGGGGATCTGAGTATAACGAAGAGTAAAAAGCACTTAAAAGTTTAATAATACTGATCTGGCTAATAGCAGCTGAGATTCCGCATATATAATAATAGACAATAATCCGTAGGGGATCTAACATCTGGCACAACAGTCTGATACACTACTGCAATATAAGAAAGGCAGTTTATAAAAAGTATAAATAACAATCTTTTCTCTGGTACCAGCCACTATGACATTCATTATCCAGTTTTTCTTAGCACACTTGACACACGTGAGTGCGCGTGTGTTTTTCTGGACTTTTAATTTATGATTGCTGGCACCTGTGTTGAACAGGTGAATGGATAAGAAAGGTGTTTCACCACAGGTGATGGCAATCATACATTAAGAGGGAAGTCCAGAAGCAGAGCATTGTGTCCCTCCTGGAGAGGGTCATGCTGGGAGGTATGGATGTGTGACCCAGTGACCCACTATTCATTGTTCAGACCAGCACACTTCACAACACCATGTGAAGCCTCATGAGTAGAGTGTGAGCAGTGCGAGCCAGTGACTCAGCACGTGCATGTACAATGTATAGTTCTGGTACCCACCTCCTCTGCTTGCTTTCTGAGGGATTTCTCACGTTCATACTGAGTCAGCAACTGCTCATTATCCTCCTTCAGAAGCTCCGACTCCACCTCATGTTCTTGGTTCTCAGTCAAGACAGCATCAAGGTTCTCCAGGACATTGACCACCAGTGGCATCAGCTCCTTCACCACCTCCTCGTCGTAGCACTGGATCAGCCGCTCAAACTCCCTGTAGATGCTGTTTGCCAGGCCAGACACCCGTTCTGACATAACCGACCCAGAACAATAGTCATCCTGGTACACCACCCCATCGTCAATCTGTATCTCCATCATCTTGACACCAGGACAGGTTCCACAAGGGGTGGCAGGCAGTACAACTGGGATACTACTTTTTATAACCTTGTCTTTTAATTAGTTTTTTTTTTCTTGGGGAGTGGGGATGAATTATTTTTTTAATATTAGGGCCCCTTCCTATGGCTACACTGGGAAGAATCAGGTGCATTAATTTTAAGACAGCTTGGATTCCGTTACATGTGTAAATTCTTCATTAAAATGATCAATTACCAGACAGGCATGAACTTACTTCCGGTTTGCTCTTTACAGCAATGTTAAATATGTGGTTACAAGTACATTATTTACATGGGTGTACTGTATGCACCCGGGGATTTGGCCTTCTGCTGCCACTGTGTGAGTTTAGATTTGTGCCAATGCAATGCAGCACCTCTCCCCATCAGCAAAGACAAGATTCCCCAGACTAATATAACGCTACACGTATAATATTATCTATAATCATCCTTGCTCTTGATGGTGTACCAAATCTAGCGAGGGCAAACAAAGATGACAAAAAAATAAAAAGCAAGGTAATAAGATTTACAGATGCTACAATGTATATATTCACCCAGAGTCCTCAGTGACAACAGGCAACCTTGATAAAGCAGAGGGCCATTATTTACATATATTCTATGAATACTACAATCTAAACCTGATACACAGTAAATGCTGACACTTCCTGCTGCCCCCTTGTCTTATCTGTACATAAGACGAAGCTTATAGGGGTATTTCATCCATTCTCAAGCCGGCCAGACCTCAGTCAAAGGATGCATTGCTACTCTCTGTGATGTACGATGCACCTGATTCCTCCCTCCCCCACCCTACAGGGATACCCTAGATAGAGACTGAATGTTCTACAATGGATTGCACACACCTGCAGTGGTCCTGGGGTGATCCCTCTAATGATGCTGGGGTGCTAGAGGAGCCTCTCCATCTCATTATAGAGGTGATGCTGGTCCCTGGAAGATAGAGGCACCTCCCAGATCTGCTGGAAGTGTGGGAATAGGAGGCTGGCAGTGGCTCTGCCCTCCCCTCCCTGCTCTCTGACAAGGCTGCTGCTGCTGATCTGACGTCAGGCTGCTGTCTGCATTATGGGTAGAGAATACAGCTGATTCACTCCCAGCATCTCCTGCACTGCAAACCCATTGCCTGTTTACTATTGGTCTACACTCAGGGAGGGGGCCCTGGTGCTCTCTTATCAGATGCTCCCTAAAATAACATCACATACATCGCTATAAATGTATCTATGATAAACCCTGGCTGGATCTTGCTGCTGCATTATGGAAGCAAAATAAATACACATCTGATTTATTTATTTTTAATTTACAATTAGGAAATATTGTTCCTTGCTTTGTTATTTTGAATGCAAGTTATATTTTGCAATGGTTTAACAGGAGACATTACATCGGTAATAGACGTTAATGAGATTAATAATTCAATTAATAAGTATAAATTTAGTTAAACAAAAGTGATTTTAAAAAGTTATTACTACTTCTTACTAGTTTCATTGAAAGTAATCCCAATAGTACACATATGGGGCCTTATTCAAGTCACCACAATTTTGGCGATCGGGCCGCAGTGCGCACGTCCCATCCTGCCCATGCACGCACAGTTAATGCTGTCGGGTCGCATTAAGGACGGGATGTACTAAAGGAAAAATGCGGTAAAACCCCCGAAAACGGGGGTTTTACCGCATTTTCAAATGTACAAAGACCCTAACACCGGTTTTTCGCTGTCCAGGGTATCGCCATCTCTGGAAGCCTATGGGCTTCTTTTCGCCGACCCCGCCACAGACGCCTCCCCCCCTCCATACTTTCCTCCAGGCTGCCCTGGTACCGGAAGGTAGTCTCCTCCTCCCCCTAGCAACGGTCCTTCCGGCTGCAGAAGGGAGGAGGAGGCGCCGGGGGCAGCCTGCTGCTGCTTCCCGGCGTGCAGGCTTTGTGGAGACCCCTTGAGGTGACGGAGACCCCCCCCGCAGACCACCTCACAGGTATCGCAGGGGGCCTCCGTCACCGCATTGCGATATTGATCGCATATGTTAGTACATATGCGATCAACATCGCTGCAATAAGTGGCGAGGGGCGGCGATGTATCTTAATACATCCCGCCCTAACTGCGAACGCCTATGCCTGATTGAGTGGGTGGCGCCGGACCATTGCGGGGGTGGCCCGTCGAAAAAACATGGGGCGGGACGGCTAAGTTTTCAGGCTGGCTGCGTGACTTCACACGCAGCCGCTCCGCACATAAAGATGGCAGCGGGACTCCTGCCGTCGCAGCCAGGCTACGCCGGCAGGAGGCTTTCCTAGTTTCTGCGACCGGCGTGATTGCAATTAGTGCGCAGTCGCAGTTGGTGGGCGGCAGGTAGCATGCTGCGATGGGTGACCCCCAGCAAGCGAAAGAACGGATTGCAATCTGTACTGAATAGAGTCCATAGTCATTGAGGGGGTCATTGATTCTGCTAGCACCATTTATATGGGTTGGGTATGGGATCCCGGCAGACAGAATACCGATGCCGGGATCCCGGCCGCCAGAATGCCAGCAGGGGGTGAGCGCAACGAAGCCCCTAGTGGGCTCGCTGCGTTTGCTGCCGGCATTCTGGTGGTTGGGATCCCGGCATCGGTATTCATACTGCTGTGATCCTGACTACATCCCATTCATACAGAACAAATAGAGCGATTATTTTCTATACGGTTCTGTTTGTCTCAAAATTGCCTTGGGTGCGCCTCGGGGCTTATTCATAACGGTGATGGGTCTGTTATGCAGAAAAAGAAGTTTCCGTGGGAAGTAGTCATTAGGTTGGCATTGACAATGTCAAAACCCCAATGTCGATAGATATGTTGACATTCGGGTTAGGCTGCACGCGAGAGAGGGAGGTGGGTGTGGTATAGAAAATCTACAGCATCTAGGTAGGCAGTCATTAGGTCAACAGTGTCAAAAGGTCGACAGGTAAAAGGTAGACGGTCAAATGTTGGCATGACAATGGTCAACACAAAAATGGTTGACACAAGTTTTTTTGGGGGGGGCTGTCATTTGTATGTTTCATCATATGTGGCCGCAATCAGCGGAAACGTGTACCTTTGTGGGCTCACTTTGCTCCCCGCTCTTCGGGCAAGGTTACTATTCCCAATCGTAGTCTACTTGGATAGTAAATCAAGCAAAAGTTGGGAAAACATATTTAAAAGGCCCCCAAAATGTGTGTTGACCATTTGTTTGTTGACCATTGTCATGTTGACCTTTTGAACCTGTCGACCTTTTGTACCTGTTGACCAAATGCATGTCGACCATATTGTGTCAACATATTGACTGTCGACCTAGACACTGTCAACCTATCATCCGGATACCGGGACAGGTTAGGGTAGTTAGGCATTAGAGGGAGGTGTAGGGGGTTAGGGAAAGAATACACACCGAAGCTGAAGAAGCGGAGGGTTGACCTGGAGGTCACAGTCACATGACCATTGGGCCCAGGAAGCGTGCTGGAGTCGCTGCAGCTGTCTGGAGAAGGTAAGTCACAGCTGGGCTGTCAGGGCAAATATGTCGTCATTCTAATGTGTCAACATTTCATCACTCTCTACATGATGGATTTGACATTATTACCGACTATTATTATGACTGTTGACCAGTGACGTGTGGTTTTGTGAGGCAGGGCCTTTCCTGTCATACTAACATTTGTGCCAGAGTTTCTACTGTATAAAGTATCTGAAAAATACAAAAAATATGTTTGAAATATTTTATCTCTATTATTCTAATATTTTTTAGAGCCAAAACTATGGAGCAAAAAGTCTTTGGGGGTAATTCAGAGTTGATCGCAGCAGCAAATTTGTTAGCAGTTGGGCAAAACCATGGGGGTCATTCCGAGTTGTTCGCTCGTTGCCGATTTTCGCTATGCTGCGATTTGTTGCTAATTGCGCATGCAATAAGACTTAGCAGATTTGCTGTGGATTCTGCGGCGCCCTGCTGATCGGTGAATGATTGACAGGAAAGGGGCGTTTCTGGGTGGTAACTGAGCGTTTGCCGGGAGTGTGCTGAAAAACGCAGGCGTGTCAGGGAAAAACGCGGGAGTGTCTGGAGAAACGGGGGAGTGGCTGGCCGAACGCAGGGTGTGTTTGTGACGTCAAACCAGGAACTAAACGGACTGAGCTGATCGCAATCTGTGAGTAGGTCTGGAGCTACTCAGAAACTGCAAATAATTATTTATTAGCAGTTTTGCTAATCTTTCGTTCGCTATTCTGCTAAGCTAAGATACACTCCCAGAGGGCGGTGGCCTAGCGTGTGCAATGCTGCTAAAAGCAGCTAGCAAGCGAACAACTTGGAATGAGGGCCCATGTGCACTGCAGGGGGGGCAGATATAACATGTGCAGAGAGAGTTAGATTTGGGTGGGGTGTGTTCAAACTGAAATCTAAATTGCAGTGTAAAAATAAAGCTTGGGGCTGCGGGCGGCAGGTACAGGGGAGCAGGAGCGGGAGGGCGGCCACTTGGGTGTATGTAGAAGGTGCACCCACAGGGCAAGTGCGCTGTGGGCAATGCACCTTCTGCACACACCTAGTTACGGCACTGATAGATGTGCTAAAAATAGCACATCTACGATCACAATCTCTTGACAGTGCTAGTCCGCCCCAGATGTGAAACACTAGCTCCCTCTCCCCCCCACCGCAGAGGTGCGAAAGCATCGCACGGCGGCGATGCTTTTACACCTGGTGAGTAGCTCCCTGCCTGCGCAGCCTAGTTACCCACCATGTTTTAGTCACCGTGGCTGCGTGTGACATCACGTAGCCGCCGCGACCCGCCCCAGCAAAAGGTTCAGACACGCCTGTGTTGTCCAGACCGCACTCCTCCAAAGTCATTCGAACGCTGCCCCTCTGCCCTGCGACCGCCTCTGCCGGTCAATCAGGCAGAGGCAATCGCACAAGACGAATGGCTTCAGGTTGCGATCGCTGCCGCTGCAGCGATCAGGTCTGACTTAGGCCCTAAGTACAGACATGCGCAGTCAGGGCTGTAGAAAGTGTTGTCGGGCCCTGGTACTGTAGGTATCATCGCCTAATTGTGCAGGTGTGACCACACCCCCTACTATAAAGTTTGAAAAAAATGTGGGCTCCATAGCCAGAGATCAGCGCAAGCTCTCTCCCCCCTCCCCCCACACACCAGGTGCAGGCAGAGGAGTGTATGTGCTGGGCAGGGAGATAGACTGCTGCCACCCCCTTCAATGTCGTCTTCACTGCACTCCCTCCAGCCCCTCTAATAATCACCTCCCAGCAACACCCACCCCTTCCCTCCTGGGTAGGACAAGCAAACTTACCTGATTTATTCTGGTCTGGTCACCTGATCTTCCTGTTGTTGTTTGAAGCCAGCGCTTCCGGCTTGATGGCGGCTTGCTCTGCTATCTTGTAGTGAAGTGACATAATGATGTCATGATGCACATGTACCGAGACTGAGTGAGAGGAGCTCAGGGAAGTGGAGGTGCCCAGATGCCCTGATTGTGTTACAGCACAGAGCGGCCGGGGAGCATCCGATCTGCCTGCCTCCCACAGCCAGCCATGTACATTGGCTGCAAACGGCCCTGGAGCACAAAAACTGTACTGGCCAATGGGCAGATGGTACCCTGTCCCCCAACCCAGCCCACCGCTTATAGAGGCCCCATCACAATTTTACAATGGTCAACCGTAACACATAGGGGCCCATTTATCATGGATTGCATATGTGGCATACTGGAATGTTAGGAGACAAGAGATATTGGAAAGTTCCAAAAGCCATTTGATTCTTATCAGTGAGTGGGGGAGTTTATGGCCCCAAAACCAGAAAAAAAGAGTTCTCACAGAGCCTGCCACATGTAGGGGGTTACGACAGGAAGTGTAAGGGGTTTTGTAGGACAAGGAACAAAGCACAGGACAGTGCAGTGTGAGCTGAGGACTGAGATGGAGGGCACAGGCTAGTGTCCAGGAGAAACGCAGTCTGGGGACTGTGGAACAAGCATGGTACTCCACAGTCCCTGGCATTATGGAACAGCATGTAGGTGCTGCTAGGAAGAGCAAGAGATATCCAGATTTTCAGTGTGAGAGCAGCTACAGCATTAACAATCAGTGGAAGAAATAAAGGGGATCTTCACCTTCAGGGGTACCCCAGAAGCAGGACGTGAGGTGTGAGTCTGCGGGAGAGGACGATCTGGGTGAGTGGTAGGAAACCACGTTTGGTGGAAGGCCCCCAGTAACGTGTCCATGAGAGATCCCGTTTAGATAGAGCCCCTAGTGAATGGGGGAGAGCACACTGAAATGAATCTCAGTTTGCGGACGCCGCACTACCGATTCCCAGAGACTGCGCTGGTATGTACTGTACTGTAATGCTGTCACATCATTGTTAATGCTGTTATTGCCAGTGAAGCGAATGTAAGGAAATGTAACCTTATGTAACCCATATGAATATTACGTTGCAGAGAGGAGAATAAGAAGTCAAATGTTATTGTCGTGATAACTCTGTCTGAACTGTGAATAAACTGCTCGCTTATGTGATGAAACGGCCTGGCGTGCAAAGTTTATAAAATCACTGATGGAGCTGGCCCTCCCCGGCTATCACAACTATTGAATGCGATCTGGGCGGGATCTTACCAGGATCTTACTGCCCAGGATTGCATTACAATATGCGATCCTATCGGGTGAATGTATCACCCAGCTCCCACAGAGACAGGGGATCCTAAAGGAGCCCGTCCCTGCGATGTGGTCTGCGCACTGCCGGCGGTCATGCGATGCATTCAGGCCATTACTGGCGTAGGATTCCTGGGATCCCAACCGGAACCTCTTTCCGCAATCTGTAGTCCATAGGCTACAATGGGCTACCGCAATCAAAAGATTGTGGTATTTGCGGGAGGCAATATGTTTTGCATTCCCATTATTGATACATCGGGGCAGCATCGCATCCCCCATAGAAACCTATGGGGGATGCGGCTCTGGGCGGAAATGGAGGGATCAAAGCAGTTATCGGAGATATCGGAGATACCTGCTGCGATCCCTTCTTTATACATTCCAAGGATACTTAATATTTGCAGATAATCCCCGAAAATGGGTGTTTCGGGGACATATCCGCAAATAATATTTGATAAATGGGTCCCTAAACCCGCTGACAGGTGTAGTGAATAAAATGGATTATCCCAGTACAATGGCACCTGTCCAAGAGTGGGATATATTATTAGGCAGCAAGTGAGCAGTCAGTTCTTGAACTTGATGTGTTGGAAGCAGGAAAAATGGGCAAACGGAAGGATCTGAGTTTCTTTGACAAGGGCCAAATTGTGATGGCAAGACGATTGGGTCAGAGCATCTCCAAAATGGCAGGTCTTGTGGGGTGTTCCCGGTATGCAGCGGTTAGTACCTACCAATGTTGTTCCTAGGAAGGACAACTTATGAACTGACGATAGGGGTGTTCAAGGCCCAATGATGCGTATGGGGAGTGAAGGCTAGCCAGTCCGGTCCTGTCCCAGAAGAGCTACTGTAGCACATATTGCTGGAAAAGCTAATGCTGATTATGATAGAAATGGTTCAGAACACACATTGCATCACAGCACGTGAGCACCAGAACCGGACTATGGAGCAATGGAAGAAGGCGGCCTGGTCTGATGAAGCACATTTTCGGTTACATCATGTGGACGGCCGGGTGTGTGTGCATCATTTACCTGGAGATGACAGGCTGCACTATGGGAAGAAGGCGAGGTGACATAGGCAGTGTCATGCTCTGAGCAATGCTCTGCTGGGGAACCTTGCCGCACTGCAAACATTGGGGAACTGTAGATGTATTAAGTGTCGGTATGGGGGAGAAGTGTTATCAGCGCACGTTGGGGGTCATTCCGAGTTGTTCGCTCGTTGCCGATTTTCGCTATACTGCGATTAGTCGCTTACTGCGCATGCGCAAGGTTCGCAGAGCGCATGCGCTTAGTTATTTTACACAAAAGTTAGGTATTTTACTCACGGCATAACAAAGCTTTTTCATCGCTGTGGTGATCGTAGTGTGATTGACAGGAAGTGGGTGTTTCTGGGCGGAAACTGGCCGTTTTATGGGAGTGTGCGGAAAAACGCAGGCGTTCGAGTTGCAAAATGCAGGAGTGGCTGGAGAAACGGGGGAGTGGTTGGGCAAACGCTGGGTGTGTTTGTGACGTCAAACCAGGAACGAAAAGGACTGAGCTGGTCGCAATGGCTGAGTAAGTCTCGAGCTACTCAGAAACTGCTAAGAAATTTCTATTCGCACTTCTGCTAAGCTAAGATACACTCCCAGAGGGCGGCGGCCTAGCGTGTGCAATGCTGCTAAAAGCAGCTAGCGAGCAAACAACTCGTAATCACCGCCGTTATATGCACTGACACCGCTTCTCACCCGTGTATGAATGCGGGGATATGTGTTCAATGACAGGGGTGCTAGGCATTTTTATATGTGTATATCTGCCTGCCCTCCCCCCAATTCACCAGTGTGAGGGTGCGATGTACTAGGTGTGTACACACGGTAAGATATTTTCTTCCGATTCTGACTATATAGTCAGAATCGGAAGAAAATATAGTGCAGATCGCAAGGTGACAGTCACCTTGCGATCCCGATCCGATGCCGATGCGCGGCCCCGCGCGGTCGGCATCGGAAGAAAAAATAGGCTGTGCAGGCAAGTCAATCCTGACTATCTCTATAGAAGAGATAGTCAGGATTGAAATCGCACATAGCCAGCATCGCAAGCACAGTTATTATGTGCTTGCGATACTGGCTAAGTGCCGACCCGGCCCCCTGTCGCACGGTGAGAATCGGATAAGTCCGAATCTCACCGTGTGTATGCACCCTTAGCCTTGAAAAGTGATAATTTCAGGGGGATAAAATACCAGCTCCTTACTGTTATTTTTTTAAACCCAGCCTGTGACATGGCATTTAGGAGCTGATTGGCTGGTACTTTATCACCGTGAAATTATCACTTTTCAAGGCTTAGTACATCGCGCCCTGAATGTCTCCCTGCCACCCCCCAAACCCCACACCCTCATCACCAGTGTATATGTCTCAGAGCCGTAACTAGACGTTTTGGTGCCCTGTGCCAGAGAGAAAATTGCCCCCCCCCCATTTTTCCAACAGGGACATAAGGCGTATGCCTCTGGGGTAGGGGAATGACAAGATTGATCACAGAGAAAGCCCATGCTATGATGCCCCACACAATACACACACATTTATAGACCACTAAAAGAAAATGGATTTGGACACAAATCCTCTTTATACCACATTCATGCACTTAACTTGAGAGCTGCTTGTTATTCAGTTACATTACCCTTTATTAAATAACACATTTCAATATACTGTAATATCCAGGATTCAAACCTATAACCTGTTGAATTCTAATCAAACACCATACTCACTGAGCTATATGATCCTGCATAAAAACTATGAACACTATATGAAGCTACTGGTACTTTGTAAAAAAAAAATAATCAGCATTGCAATTGAGCAGATCTATGTAGTGTAGCCACACATCCAATCTCTTGTAGCCACACACTACACAGATCTGCTCAGCCGCAATGCAAGTTGAGTTCATAAATGTTGTATAGGTATTAGCGACAGAAGGAGTCAGGGTAGGAGACAGCGGTGGTCAGAAGATGCTGGTCTTAAAAAAGGGGGGAAGCTGAAAGTGAAATTAATTAAAACAGATAATTGACAAGTGCCGTCGACAGCGCCCCCTACCTTGCAGTGTTATGTGCGGTGCCCCCTCTGCACACACCTAGTTGCGGCCCTGATATGTCTCCCTTCCCTGAACCCCCCACCCCCTTTCCCCAGTCACCAGGGTGAACGTCTCCCTCTGTTTTCCCTCAAACACTATCAATGGTGAAAACCCTGACTGCAGTAACATTTGGCAGTTTACACCAGTGAAGGCTTCCCCATAAGAGCTGCACAAGTGTTATGGTGGTACTTGTATCGCCATAATACCTATTTTATGTGGATCTGGCTTTACCAGTGTTTTCTGAGGCTAATTCATTACGGATAGCAAATTCTGTTAATGAGCAGAATTTGCAATCCTTTTGCTCGCATGCTGGGGGGCGCCCATCGCTGGGCAAGGCCACCCATACTGACCGGCGCCTCCCCCCCTTCGACAAGCAGAAATTGTGATCGCCTTGCAATTTCTGCTTGTCAGCAGACACTAAAGATGACTCCTGCCGGTGCAGCTTAGCTGCGGCTGCAGGAGTCCCGGCGCCATTTTACCTGTTGCGGCGGCTGTGTGTGACATCATGCAGCCGGCATGACCACACCCCTGTTCGCGCCGCACCGCCTACCATTTGGGTAGCCCCGCCCCCGCAATGTTCCATCTCCTCCCTGGAAATGGAGTGTTGCCGCCCCCCCTCCCGCCCCGCGACCGCCTCTGCCTGATTGACAGGCAGAGGCGAACGCATTTTCTGTGCCCCCCGCAGAAAGTGCGGGTGCATGCACAGTACGGGCACTGCACATTTGCCCATGGGCCCACCGCAAAAATTCCGGTTTAGCCCCTCTATGTGGATCTGTCTTTTTCACTGCATTGTATGTGACTCTGGCTTTTTTCAATGTATTTGTATAAATGTAGGATGGATTCTCGTTTTATTTCCAATATTTCTCTATTTGTATAGTTTCATATATTATATGGGGTATGGGACTCAGGGTCGACACCCATTAGGTCAGCACCTATTGGTCGACAGTGGCTAGGTCGACACTAGAAATAGGTTGACACGGCCATTAGGTTGATATGAACAAGTCGACATGAAAAAAGGTTGACATGAGTTTTTCATGTTTTTTTGGTGTCGTTTTCTCCGTAAAGTGACGGGGAACCCCAATTAGTGCTTCGCTCGCCATGCTTCGGGCAAGGTGCCTCGCTCCACTACCGCTGCGCTCGGCACAGATTACCGTTCCCAATCGTAGACCATGTGGATCGTAAAAGTATGAAAAAGTTCAAAAAAGTAAAAAAATTTGAAAAACTTATGTCGACCTTTTTGCACGTCGACCTTGTTCATGTCAACCTATGTGGTGTCGACTCAGAGTCCGGATACCATTATATGATAGATTGACATGTTATAATAACACCCACCCCCACAGCCCAAACTTTTACCATTTAAAAAAAAATGGTTTATGCATCAATTAATGCCCCAACTGCTGCTGCTCCTCCCACATTACCCACAGTTCCGCCATTCTCTAGTCCCATGTCCCCCTACCTCCCAATATTTTTCTAGAAAAAAAACATATTGATCCAGTATATAAATGTACATCAATCTTGAGAGATAATACAAAAGAATAAGAAAGACAAATCAATAAAAAAAAATATATTTTGCAATGAACTAATGACTATCACAGATGTTGTTTTATGAAAACATTGTATGGACATTGGGGGTGATTCAGGCCTGATTGCTGCTGTGCGTTTTCACACAGTGGGCGTTCATGGACAAACTGCGCATGCGTATGCACCGCAATCCGCACGCGCGTGCGCAACCAACAGGCATCGCCAGACAGCAACAGGTTGGTGTAAAAATTTCAATTGCACAGCCATTTGCATGCTGATTGACAGGAGGAAGCCGTTTGTGGGTGGTAACTGACCATTTTCTGGGAAAACGCAGGCGCTCCCAAGCGTTTTCAGAGAGGGTGTGTGACGTCAGCTCCGGACCATGCGTGAAATGCCGTGAAAATGTCTGCTGTGACATTTTCCTAATGATTTCTGCAGCTCTACTGCCGCCGACGCGGGACTACGAGGGGTAAGTATTTAAGAAATGGGTGCAGGGTGTGCTGTGTGGGCCCCATGCACCCATTATAGATATGCCATTGCGAGGTCCATATATATACTGGCCACACTGTGCACTGCTAATATACACTGCCTTGCTAATAATGTGCAGGTGCACAGTTGAAATACACATATGAGCAGTAGTAAGCCTCCATACGGGTTGGGCATGGGTGACTGGCGGTTGGTATACCGCCGGTCACCATACCGACGTCGGGATCCTGGTATTTAGATTGCTGGTGGGGGGGCGCAACAAGGCCCCTTGCAGGCTCGTGGACACCCACGAGTGGGAATAGTCTCTGTCAGTCGGCATGCCGACTATCGTGCTGTCCACTGGGCGGGATTCCGGAATCGGTATAGTGACCAGTAGTCTCCTAACCGCCGGTCACATAACCGCATCCCTTCCATACAAGTGAATCCCCTCCATACAAGCTTGTATCCCCTCTATACAAGCACAAGCTGCAGGAGTCTGCCAAAGTGGTTTAATGTGCACCAAATTAGTGTGCATGTGCTGTTTGTTGGGAGTATTTGCAATATGTTCATCAATGAATGTTTCACTTTCCCCAGTCATTGGTAAGGAGAGTCCCTACCTAAGCTATGATATATGTTAAAAATATCAGCTGATCACCAAGGCAACTGGACAGTGTATGTGTGTGGCCGTCCCGAAAATATCAGTCAAACATGTTGAATTGTCCAGCATGTCCGTCTGATTGTCTGATGCACTATCTTTAAGTTGCACAAGGGCCGCACCGGCAGTGTGTGCGCTGGACCGACAGATATTTCCTGTTCCTTCACAGTGGAGTAATAGGGAAATGTCTCCTCCCCAGGGGAGGAACGCAGATATAGCGGGCCTGGGCCATACACTGTGACATATCTTGCAGCATATGCCCATTACATACTGTATGATGGGTGTCAGGCCATCAGATAAAATGCCTGTCGGTCTGACAGGCATATATCTGACTGTATATGGCCGCCATAAGTGATATTGTGAATAGTCCGCTAGACATATGACAGATTTTACAACCTGGGCACTTCATTCCCATTTGAATGCCAAATGCTTACATTTTACATATGATTTAGCAATGTATAGATATCAAACAGAGCTATGTGAACCTCTTTTAAGCATAGGGCCCATACCTGGAAGGACTGACGGTCAAGCTGCCATGTTGATTGTGCAGCCAGTGGGCCATGGATGCTGTTCATGTTGCACTGCAGAGCTGAGTGGAGCAGTGACTGCCTGCCCTGCTCCCTGCTACTGTGTAATGGCTGTTCCTGGTGTCTTCTGTAGAAGTATGGTGGCCTCCAGTCCTACTGATTTCCTAGTGGCCCCTTACCCAAAGCCCTGGTCTGACTCTCCCTGCTGACACCCTTGGGACACTGGACTTCTTTCTCATCAAACCCCGTGGAACCATTGGGCGCCAATTTGGGGAAACAGAGTTACAGCACTAACCTCTCCTTGCCACCACTCACTTTCCCTATGCTACAGCCTGTATTTGGGTTATCTCCTCAATCACGCCTAACTTCTGATTCCTGATCTACTGCTTTTTGGGCTCTGCCCTTCAAGACTGCTCCAGCATCATTGGGATCTGTATATATGTTCCCTGTTTCCAGTTGCCTCCTACTAATGCAGCTTCTTAATGGATAACTGCATTTACTGCTCTTAAACAAAAAGAGTCACAAATGGAAAAAAGCGAGCAAAGGAAAGCAAAAGAAAAAAAGAAAAAAGAGAGACAGACAAAATCACACAGGACAGCAGACAAATCCCTAAGACAACAGGCACAGAACTTCAGGGGGATAGTGAAATTGATACAGACACTCTTTTCTTCCTATACCTTCCATAGAAACAAAGAATTTGACGGCAGATAAGAACTACATGCCCTGTTTAGTCTGCCTCTTTTTTAGTCTATGCTACGCCTGTCTGTGCCTATGTGCTTAGACACCCCTGATGCCTTGTCCTTTGTGGTTTGGAAGTGATCTGGGGAGGGAGAGATCCACCTCTCCCCGCTGGACCTCAATGTCTGTGATTTAAATTCATGTTTATCTCAAGTATGTACCTTTAATATATGATCCTCTCCGTCTCCTGTTGGGATCGTGATCAACACTATCTATTTGTGTTTTACTTTTTCCCTTGTCCACCTCGTGTTTATTTGTTTTTTTTGGGTTAAGGACAAATTCCTAGAGAAATTTCAGAATTCTGACATGAGCAGATCCAAAGGCCATTCGGCTAAGTCTCAGGCTTCCGCCTTCCCTGGCCTATCCCTCCTTCTGTCCTGTCCCAATCATCCTCCTCTCCTGCTTTTCAACTACCAGCCTCTAATGGGAACACTATAAGCGAACTTTCTCTACTTCTTCAACCGCTTAATAAAAAAGATAGTATCCAAGGTGCTATCAAAAGTACCTAATCCCATCTGAAATTCAACATTAAAACTACAGTGGAACTGGAAAAGTGTACTAGTGATTCTGAGGCCAAAGTCCTGGCTTTACAAAATACTATTGTGAGGCAGGAGCACACTATCCAAGTGATGTCAGAGAAGTTGGACGACCTGTAGAACAGGCACGCAGCAATAATTTGCGCTTCATGGGAATTCCAGAAAGCATCATGGATTTTCTCTGTACGGATTTGATGCATGCCCTTAAGGTTCAGACACCTTCTGAAACTGTTAATACAGTGAGAGCCCATTAATTAGGCCTGTGAGGAATTATTTGCACTATTTCCATGCCCAATTATTGCTAAATTCTTGGACTTTAAAGATAAAGAAAATATACTATGGTTTTACCATCAAACACAGTCTTTACATATCCGTAACTACAAGGTTTTCATTTTCCGATACTTCTCAGCTCAGGTTTTCATATTTTATGTTGTTATCGTGCTATTAAGCCAGAAGGACCGATTATAACAATTGAATGTAAGTGGGATGAACAGTTGGAAAATATAGGAAAATATGGGCATTTCAAGGGACAAAACCTGGGATCGTCTCTGAAATTAACAGTTGGCAACTATGTAATATGTACCCCTAGCTCTCATATAGAAGAATAGATTGTCACTAGAATATTATTAATAGTGATGAGCGGGTTCGGTTTCTCGGAAACCGAACCCCCCCGAACTTCACCCTTTTTACACGGGTCCGAGCCATACTCGGATTCTCCCGTATGGCTCGGTTAACCCGAGCGCGCCCGAACGTCATCATCCCGCTGTCGGATTCTCGCGAGATTCGGATTCTATATAAGCAGCCGCGCGTCGCCGCCATTTTCACTCGTGCATTGGAAATGTTAGGGAGAGGACGTGGCTGGCGTCCTCTCCGTTTATTCATTGTTGAGTTGATGCAAATATTTGTGCTTGCTTATATCATTGTGGGGACTGGGGAGTAGCTCTATATTAATATAGGAGGAGTACAGTGCAGAGTTTTGCTGATCAGTGACCACCAGTTTTATCCGTTCTCTGCCTGAAAAAAACACTCCATATCTGTGCTCAGTGTGCTGCATATATCTGTGCTCACACTGCTTAATTGTGGGGACTGGGGAGCAGCTGTATTATATAGCAGGAGTACAGTGCAGAGTTTTACTGACAGTGACCACCAGTATACGTTGTCTGCCTGAAAAACACTCCATATCTGTGCTCAGTGTGCTGCTTTATTGTGGGGACTGGGGAGTCGGGACCACCAGTATAATATTATATAGGAGGAGTACAGTGCAGAGTTTTGCTGACACAGTGACCACGAGTATATATAGCAGTACGGTACGGAAGGCCACTGCTGTACCTACCTCTGTGTCGTAATTAAGTATACTATCCATCTACATTCTATACCTGTGGTGCATTTTAGTTTTGCAGTTTGCTGACACAGTGACCACCAGTATATATAGCAGTACGGTACGGAAGGCCACTGCTGTACCTACCTCTGTGTCGTCATTAAGTATACTATCCATCTACATTCTATACCTGTGGTGCATTTTAGTTTTGCAGTTTGCTGACACAGTGATCACCAGTATATATAGCAGAACGGTACGGAAGGCCACTGCTGTACCTACCTCTGTGTCGTCATTAAGTTTACTATCCATCTAAATTCTAATTCTATACCTGTGGTGCATTTTAGTTTTGCAGTTTGCTGACACAGTGACCACCAGTATATATAGCAGTACGGTACGGAAGGCCACTGCTGTACCTACCTCTGTGTCGTCATTAAGTATACTATCCATCTACATTCTATACCTGTGGTGCATTTTAGTTTTGCAGTTTGCTGACACAGTGACCACCAGTATATATAGCAGTACGGTACGGAAGGCCACTGCTGTACCTACCTCTGTGTCATCAAGTATACTATCCATCTACATTCTATACCTGTGGTGCATTTCAGTTGTGCAGTTTGCTGACACAGTGACCACCAGTATATATAGCAGTACGGTACGGAAGGCCACTGCTGTACCTACCTCTGTGTCGTCAAGTATACTATCCATCTACATTCTAATCTATACCTGTGGTGCATTTTAGTTGTGCGCAGTATATATAGTAGTAGGCCATTGCTATTGATACTGGCATATAATTCCACACATTAAAAAATGAAGAACAAAAATGTGGAGGTTAAAATAGGGAAAGATCAAGATCCACTTCCACCTCGTGCTGAAGCTGCTGCCACTAGTCATGACCGAGACGATGAAATGCCATCAACGTCGTCTGCCAAGGCCGATGCCCAATGTCATAGTAGAGAGCATGTAAAATCCAAAAAGACAAAAGTTCAGTAAAATGACCCAAAAATCAAAATTTAAAGCGTCTGATGAGAAGCGTAAACTTGCCAATATGCCATTTACGACACGGAGTGGCAAGGAACGGCTGAGGCCCTGGCCTATGTTCATGGCTAGTGGTTCAGATTCACATGAGGACGGAAGCACTCATCCTCTCACTAGAAAAATGAAAAGACTTAAGCTGGCAAAAGCACAGCAAAGAACTGTGCGTTCTTCTAAATCACAAATCCCCAAGGAGAGTCCAATTGTGTCGGTTGCGATGCCTGACCTTCCCAACACTGGACGGGAAGAGCTTGCGCCTTCCACCATTTGCACGCCCCCTGCAAGTGCTGGAAGGAGCACCCGCAGTCCAGTTCCTGATAGTCAAATTGAAGATGTCAGTGTTGAAGTACACCAGGATGAGGATATGGGTGTTGCTGGCGCTGGGGAGGAAATTGACAAGGAGGATTCTGATGGTGAGGTGGTTTGTTTAAGTCAGGCACCCGGGGAGACACCTGTTGTCCGTGGGACGAATATGGCCATTGACATGCCTGGTCAAAATACAAAAAAAATCAGCTCTTCGGTGTGGAATTATTTCAACACAAATGCGGACAACAGGTGTCAAGCCGTGTGTTGCCTTTGTCAAGCTGTAATAAGTAGGGGTAAGGACGTTAACCACCTCGGAACATCCTCCCTTATACATCACCTGCAGCGCATTCATCATAAGTCAGTGACAAGTTCAAAAACTTTGGATGACAGCGGAAGCAGTCCACTGACCACTAAATCCCTTCCTCTTGTAACCAAGCTCCTGCAAACCACACCACCAACTCCCTCAGTGTCAATTTCCTCCTTACCCAGGAAAGCCAATAGTCCTGCAGGCCATGTCACTGGCAAGTCTGACGAGTCCTCTCCTGCCTGGGATTCCTCCGATGCATCCTTGAGTGTAACGCCTACTGCTGCTGGCGCTGCTGTTGTTGCTGCTGGGAGTCGATCGTCATCCCAGAGGGGAAGTCGGAAGACCACTTGTACTACTTCCAGTAAGCAATTGACTGTCCAACAGTCCTTTGCGAGGAAGATGAAATATCACAGCAGTCAACCTGCTGCAAAGCAGATAACTCAGGCCTTGGCAGCCTGGGCGGTGAGAAACGTGGTTCCGGTATCCACCGTTAATTCAGAGGCAACTAGAGACTTGATTGAGGTACTGTGTCCCCGGTACCAAATACCATCTAGGTTCCATTTCTCTAGGCAGGCGATACCGAAAATGTACACAGACGTCAGAAAAAGAGTCACCAGTGTCCTAAAAAATGCAGTTGTACCCAATGTCCACTTAACCACGGACATGTGGACAAGTGGAGCAGGGCAGACTCAGGACTATATGACTGTGACAGCCCACTGGGTAGATGTATTGCCTCCAGCAGCAAGAACAGCAGCGGCGGCACCAGTAGCAAACGCCAACTCGTTCCTAGGCAGGCTACGCTTTGTATCACTGCTTTCCAGAAGAGGCACACAGCTGACAACCTCTTACGAAAACTGAGGAACATCATCGCAGAATGGCTTACCACAATTGGACTCTCCTGGGGATTTGTGACATCGGACAACGCCACCAATATTGTGCGTGCATTACATCTGGGCAAATTCCAGCACGTCCCATGTTTTGCACATACATTGAATTTGGTGGTGCAGAATTATTTAAAAAACGACAGGGGCGTGCAAGAGATGCTGTCGGTGGCCCGAAGAATTGCGGGCCACTTTCGGCATTCAGCCACCGCGTACAGAAGACTGGAGCACCACCAAACAGTCCTGAACCTGCCCTGCCATCATCTGAAGCAAGAGGTGGTAACGAGGTGGAATTCAACCCTCTATATGCTTCAGAGGATGGAGGAGCAGCAAAAGGCCATTCAAGCCTATACATCTGCCCACGATATAGGCAAAGGAGGGGGAATGCACCTGACTCAAGCGCAGTGGAGAATGATTTCAACGTTGTGCAAGGTTCTGCAACCCTTTGAACTTGCCACACGTGAAGTCAGTTCAGACACTGCCAGCCTGAGTCAGGTCATTCCCCTCATCAGGCTTTTGCAGAAGAAGCTGGAGAGATTGAAGGAGGAGCTAAAACAGAGCGATTCCGCTAGGCATGTGGGACTTGTGGATGGAGCCCTTAATTCGCTTAACCAGGATTCACGGGTGGTCAATCTGTTGAAATCAGAGCACACATTTTGGCCACCGTGCTCGATCCTAGATTTAAAACCTACGTTGTATCTCTCTTTCCGGCAGACACAAGTCTGCAGAGGTTCAAAGACCTGCTGGTGAGAAAATTGTCAAGTCAAGCGGAACATGACCCGTCAACATCTCCTCCTTCACATTCTCCCGCAACTGGGGGTGCGAGGAAAAGGCTAAGAATTCCGAGCCCACCCGCTGGCGGTGATGCAGGGCAGTCTGGAGCGAGTGCTGACATCTGGTCCGGACTGAAGGACCTGCCAACGATTACTGACATGTCGTCTACTGTCACTGCATATGATTCTCTCACCATTGAAAGAATGGTGGAGGATTATATGAGTGACCGCATCCAAGTAGGCACGTCAGACAGTCCGTACGTATACTGGCAGGAAAAAGAGGCAATTTGGAGGCCCTTGCACAAACTGGCTTTATTCTACCTAAGTTGCCCTCCCTCCAGTGTGTACTCCGAAAGAGTGTTTAGTGCAGCCGCTCACCTTGTCAGCAATCGGCGTACGAGGTTACTTCCAGAAAATGTGGAGAAGATGATGTTCATCAAAATGAATTATAATCAATTCCTCCGTGGAGACATTCACCAGCAGCAATTGCCTCCAGAAAGTACACAGGGACCTGAGATGGTGGATTCCAGTGGGGACGAATTAATAATCTGTGAGGAGGGGGATGTACACAGTGAAAGGGGTGAGGAATCGGAGGATGATGATGAGGTGGACATCTTGCCTCTGTAGAGCCAGTTTGTGCAAGGAGAGATTGATTGCTTCTTTTTTTTGGTGGGGGCCCAAACCAACCAGTCATTTCAGTCACAGTCGTGTGGCAGACCCTGTCGCTGAAATGATGGGTTCGTTAAAGTGTGCATGTCCTGTTTATACAACATAAGGGTGGGAGGGCCCAAGGACAATTCCATCTTGCACCTCTTTTTTCTTTCATTTTTCTTTGCATCATGTGCTGTTTGGGGACAATTTTTTGAAGTGCCATCCTGTCTGACACTGCAGTGCCACTCCTAGATGGGCCAGGTGTTTGTGTCGGCCACTTGTGTCGCTTAGCTTAGTCACACAGCGACCTTGGTGCGCCTCTTTTTTTCTTTGCATCATGTGCTGTTTGGGGACAATTTTTTTGAAGTGCCATCCTGCCTGACACTGCAGTGCCACTCCTAGATGGGCCAGGTGTTTGTGTCGGCCACTTGGGTCGCTTAGCTTAGTCACACAGCGACCTTGGTGCGCCTCTTTTTTTCTTTGCATCATGTGCTGTTTGGGGACAATTTTTTTGAAGTGCCATCCTGCCTGACACTGCAGTGCCACTCCTAGATGGGCCAGGTGTTTGTGTCGGCCACTTGTGTCGCTTAGCTTAGCCATCCAGCGACCTCGGTGCAAATTTTAGGACTAAAAACAATATTGTGAGGTGTGAGGTGTTCAGAATAGACTGAAAATGAGTGTAAATTATGGTTATTGAGGTTAATAATACTATGGGATCAAAATGACCCCCAAATTCTATGATTTAAGCTGTTTTTTAGGGTTTTTTCTAAAAAAAAAAACTGAATCCAAAACACACCCGAATCCGACAAAAAAATTTCAGGGAGGTTTTGCCAAAACGCGTCCGAATCCAAAACACGGCCGAGGAACCGAATCCAAAACCAAAACACAAAACCCGAAAAATGTCCGGTGCACATCACTTATTATTAACCACTTAATTGGATCATTTTCTTTTTCAAAAATATGTTCAGAAAATGTATTTTGTTTGCTTGTTTTTTTTTTAAATATAAAGGTTTACAGCATATTTTCACAAATGTATTATTTAAACATATATACATACTTGCCAACGCTCCCTGAATGTTAGGGAGATTCCCTAAAATAGTAGCAATCTCCCTGACTCCCCAAAGAGCAGTGACATGCATTGAGGTGAGGCAGAGCTTTTCCTGTCATACTCCACAGTTATGACTATAACAATTATATGAAAAATACAGAGAATGTATTATAAATAATCTTCTTTGTATTATTCTAATCATTGTTATAGTCAAAACTCTGGAGTAAAAAGTCTATGGGCTTAATTCAGATCTGATCGCTGGGCAGCGATTTTTACTGCCCTGTGATCAGATAGTCGCCGCCTACTGGGGGAGGGTATTTTTGCTGTGCAAGTGTGCGAACGCATGTGTAGCAGAGCTGTACAAACTGATTTTGTGTAGTCTCTGCACAGCCCAGGACTTACTGTTCCAGTGCGATGATCAGGCCCGGAGCTGACGTCAGACACCATCCCTCCAAACGCTTGGTCCCTCCTGCGTTTTTCCAGATACTCCTCTAAAACGGTCAGTTGCCACCCACAAACGCCCTCTTCCTGTCAATCACCTTGTGATCACCTGTGCGATCGCTTTCTTCGCACCATCCCAGCAATACCCGTCGCTGCAGACTGACGCGCCTGCGCATTGCGGTGCATATGCATGCGCAGTTCAGACCCGATCGCCCGCTGTGCGAAAACGCACAGCAGCGATCGTGTCTGAATTAGGCCTTATGTTTCCCTCCTCACACTTATGGTAGCAGCTGATGTGTTTGCACGGCATTCTGGAGTGTGAATTTGGCAGTGATGTCAGCGGTCACAGAGCTCTACATTACTGCCAGGAGGCTGCCGCAGCAGGAAGAACGACAAGAGCAGAGGGACGCATGGGATGCAACCATGTCAGGGAAGTGCAGCTGGCTGCTGTCGCACCCCATGCTCCTGTGCCTGTTAACTGGTTATGAAGCAGGTGGATTTTGTATCTACAGCAGGGCCGTAACTAGGAGGGGGGGGGGCGCTAAGGGGACATGCGCCCTGGGTGCAGGATTTGAGGAGGCGCCAAGGAGTTACAGAGGAGCAGGGTTTTTATGTGGGTTTTTTTACCGACAGTGCTGTGCTGCTCCAGTGAGACAGCAGACAGCTCCCAGGACAATGTATCTGACCCACCTGTCTGCGCGTAGCTGGCCCCGATGCTGTGCAAGTGAGCTCCAGTACCTGGGATCGTGCATAATTACTGCCTTGCCCCGGGTGACGAAAATCCTAGTTTCGGCCCTGTCTACAGTAGGGATGTGTGTGCTGTATAAAAATAACTGTTAACGAATAAAAATTAAACAATAGATGCTCCTTTCAAAGATGGTGTATAGAGAGCTCCCACATCCCCATTTGTGCCAAGGGACATTCAGAACTTAGAAACCCATTTAATAACAAGACAAAGACCCTTTAGCAAGTGCTAAAGGGGTTATGTCCTCCTTTCAGTATTGAATAAACAATGGTAAACTCAGATTACCGCTGTGTCACTTATGGCCAGAGCCGGATTAAGGCAGGGGCGAGAGGGGCGGCCGTCCCGAGGCCCCCACACATTAGGAGCCACCATAACCTATGTTTTCACTGAAAAGCTGTTACTGAACAGCTGAGCCGCCGAAGGAAGACTCCTACAAAACGGTTTTATAGTAGTCTTCCTTTGGCGGCTCAGCTGTTCAGTAACAGCGGCTGCCGAGGTGCTCCTGCACAGTCAGTTTCGCGGGACAGGGAAATCCCGCGAGACAGTGACTGCAAGCCGCTGGACAGCCTGCGCTCCCTAGTCCCTACTGAAATGTAAGTGAACGTGTGTATATGTGTGTATCATGTATGTGTGTGTGTGTGTGTGTGTGTGTGTGTGTATGTGTGTGTGTGCGTGCGCGCGGCTCCGGGTGATGGAGGGGGGCGAGACTTCGTCAGAGATCATAGGTGGGGGCCCCCACAATCTACTTTGCCCCGGGCCCCCACCACCTTTAATCCGGCCCTGCTTATGCCATCAATAGATGGCGAGAGCGGTACGTTCCCCTTTGCGCAGCCTTTACGGCTTTAGCGAAGCCTTCCAGGCACTGCTGGGTCCCCACCGAGTGTGAGTCATGCACATGCGTGAATTGGCCGTCACCAGCAGGAGAGCGGAGGTAGTGGCGAATTTCCCATTAGGCACTTGTTTGGGGGCGGCACTTGTGTTGGTTTTGCTTGTGTTGGTATTGTCATCCTGATATGTAACAGTAACTGCTAAATGTTCCCACTGTACTGTACCTTAAGCCATTTTTAACAGAGCGTAAATGGGTAGGACATGCACATACTGCCCCTGTAAGCTGTTCTACTTAGTAAATATGTACACATACAGTAATTAAAAATAAAACAAATGTCTTAGTGGCTTTTTTATTACTCTATTAAATTAGACATCAGCAACGAATATAATAAAAAATTTAGCGGAGGGTCCATTTACTGTTGTGCCTAGGGGCGCCCTCACCCCTAAATTCGCCCCTGAGTGGAGGATGACGGTGAGCGGGGTGACATCCCGGGACCACACCCACAAGGTAAGTAATGCTAAATACCAACAGCATAGTGTTACTATCACTGCAATACTAAACGAAATATGCAGCTGGTAATAAGGGTGGTAATTCCGAGTTGATCGCTCGCTAGCAGTTTTTAGCAGCCGTGCAAACTCTATGCCGCCGCCCACTGGGAGTGTATTTTAGCTTAGCAGAAGTGCGAACGAAAGGATCGCAGAGCGGCTACAAAGTTTTTTTGTGCAGTTTCAGAGTAGCTCAAAACCTACTCAGCGCTTGCGATCACTTCAGACTGTTCAGTTCCTGTTTTGACGTCACAAACCCGCCCAGCGTTCGCCCAGCCACGCCTGCGTTTTTCTGAACACTCCCTGAGAACGGTCAGTTGACACCCAGAAACGCCCACTTCATGTCAATCACTCTGCGGCCACCAGTGCGACTGAAATGCTTTGCTAGACCCTGTGCAAAACGACATCGTTCGTTGTGCTCGCTCGATGCGCGTGCGCATTGCGCCACATACGCATGCGCAGAACAGCCGCTTTTTAGCCTGATTGCTCCGCTGTGAACAACTGCAGCTAGCGATCAATTCGGAATGACCACCAAGATCCGCTGTAAAATGTTGGCCATGGAATGCTGATCATCAGAGGCCACCATAAGAAAGTAACATAAAGAATAATGGCAAATTACCTCAATAAACGAAATTATAATCAATGTTATATATTCTACAAAGATTAGCTTTCTGTGCAGCGTCCTGTAATGATGAGAGGAAAGCGCCTCAGGCGCGCCCCCATGTGGCCACTATGGGCACAGCGCTGTAGTTTAGCTGTAGATGAGCAGGAGTCAGGGTATGGTGGGCGGAGCCGAGCATGCAGATTGCCGGTACGCCCGTAGGCGGGGCTAGGCGCTGTCCGTCACCTGCCCATAGTGTTGTGGTAGTCGGAGTGCGGCGGCTGCGCCTGTGTGTGCGCTGGGAGCCGCTGCCGGTGTGTGTAAGTCGCTGGGGGATGCGGCAGGGCTCTGCATGCTATGTGTGACGGGTACTGTGCTGTTTTGCATTGTAATGGTTGGTATCCTTGTGTCTGTTGTACAGGTAACCAGCGGGAGTCATGGCTGTCCCAGCGGAGAGAGGTAAGTACATCGTAGAGTTGTCTCCAGCACCAGTAACGCGCGTGCGTGTGTGTGTGTGTGAGACTATTCCCCGGCACGTGACTGTTTTCACCAGATTTAAACGCCCAGGGATCACGTGATCTGGGAGCTTGCTCCTGGATTACAGGGGTTGTTAGACACATATATGACTGTGATCATGCTAACTGCCTTAGCCTAGCTGTCAGCTCTATGCAGATGTGCTTATCTCTTACCTTTTTTTTTTTTTTTTCATTTTCTTTCATTTTTATTTTCTTTATCCATTTCTTTTAGTTGTTTTAAATGTATTTATTTGTAGCAAGCAATAGCCTTGCACTTTATTCTAGCAGGGCAGGTTCGCTCTGCTTATACCCCAGCTGGGTTATTTATTGATTCACATATCACTTGGCATGATGTAAAGAGCTGTATGGATAACCTGTGTGTGGCAGATATACGTGGAATAGCAATATACCAATGGCACAGCTCTGCTTTATACACTTTTGTACTTTGCAGCTGTGTAATCATTTGTTGCAGAAGGTGGCTGAGTGCTGTGACCATTGATGTAAAATAACTGCACTGTAGCCTAACTCCCATACATGGTGCTGGTGTGTGAGATCAGGGTGGCATGGTCATATGTATGTATGATATTCCTGTTACACAATAGTGGTGACCTAAGTCAGCAGGGAAGGAGGTGAAAGCTCAGGCAGATGGTGGGATCTTCTTCCTGCCTATTTTGCCATGTAAGCATCTGGTTACACGGCACCAGGCCAGAGGCGAGATGATGCATGCTGCTTTGTCAGCTCTGTATGTAAGGAGCTGTATTTTCTTCTTAATAATTTGTGTATATCTCGTGCTTTTAACTGGAGGACCTATTTACTTATTAACAGTTTCTTATATAGCGCAGCATATTCCGCTTTACAGTTAGAACAACAGTAATAGTAACATAGTAACATAGTATCTGAGGTTGAAAAAAGACAATTGTCCACCGAGTTCAACCTATTTGTGGTCTCCTATGCATGATGATTTGACTAAAATTTCTGACTGATGCTGCTGTCAGCCGTTGCATTTTATCCCTATTAATAGTAACTATAATGCATGACTATGCACCATACCCCTGGATATCCTTATCCAATAGGAATTTATCTAACCCATTTTTAAAGGTGTTGACAGATTCCGCCATTACAACTCCCTCGGGCAGGGAATTCCAAACACGTATTGTCCTTACCGTGAAAAAGCCTTTATGCCGTATTGTGCGGAATCTCCTCTCCTCTAACCTGAGCGAGTGTCCACGAGTCCTCTGTGTTGATCTAACCAAAAACAGGTCCCGCGCAAGCTCTGTGTATTGTCCCCTTATATATTTGTAGATGTTGATCATATCCCCTCTTAGTCTCCGCTTTTCCAATGTAAACATGCCTAGTCTTTCAAGCCTTTCCTTGTATTCCATCGTCTCCATGCCCTTAATTAGTTTGGTCGCCCTCCTCTGTACCTTTTCAAGCTCCAGGATATCCTTTTTGTAGTACGGTGCCCAGAACTGTACACAGTATTCGAGGTGTGGCCTCACTAGTGATTTATATAACGGGAGTATAATACTCTCGTCCCTAGCATCAATACCCCGTTTTATGCATGCTAATATCTTATTAGCCTTCTTTGCTGCAGTCCTACTTTGGGTACTACTGCTTAGCTTGCTATCTATGAGGACACCTAAGTCCTTTTCCAGTACAGAATCCCCTAATTTTACCCCATTTAGTAGGTAGGTGTAATTTTTGTTCTTGTTACAAACCAGACAGTCCAGGGCATGCGTGCCTTCCCCTCCGGACCGCGGCGGGATCCTCCTGACGGCGTGGCGCGGCGCAGCAGACGCTCTGCTCTTCTGCAAACTCCTGACTGGCAAGCCCCCCCCCTCACGGAAGAAGTGGGCGTGGCTAAATACGATAGTGACCCACCAGTGGAACCACCGGTTCCCCGGCAGGCCAGTCCGAGCCTGGTTATAGAGGTAGGAAGGCCCTGCTCACAAGATTACAGTCTAGAACAATGACTTATGCCAGTACCCCAAAGAACCCTGTTCCACTAAAATGACACACATTTATTTAATATAAAAGATATGCTGCATTAAGTAAATCAGTAGGAGTTTGTAAAGGTGCATACACACTGAGTGATTTCCCCCCCTGCCCAGCGATGTCAGCGGGGGTGAACAGCTTTCCGTAGCAGGGCGCTATGGAAAGCCGTCTACCTCGCCGTTCATCTGCTGGTAATATGGCTGCCATCGGCGATGAAGCGGGGGCGCGCATCAGCGCTCATCACCAGGGCATACACACTGGGCAGTTTTGAGTTGAAAGCAGCTCAAAATCGCCCAGTGTGTATGGGCCGTAAGGGAGCTAGTGTCATGTTCGCATTAATTAAAAGCATATAAAAATAAACGTATAATAACAAATTGCATAAAGCCGTATGCTTGCCTGATGTCTCCGATTTTATGTATTCTATGGTTGCTTTGCTTTTTTCACTAAATATTATCTGTAAAGTGCTGCGTAATAAGTTATATAATTCATTGTGTTACCTGTGGTTCAGTATGGACACTGGTTCATGGGGAAATGACGGTCTGACAGTGGTTGCATCCATTGGGCGGTATATAATTGATTATTTCGCTCGATCTCCTGTCTAAAAAGACTGGAGGTCGCGGGGACTATATTTAATTGTGTCATTTTATTGTGCTGATCGTGCCCATAGAGGTCAGGTTTAGCCACGTAAAGCTGCTAAATCCGACCAAAGTGTTGGGTGCGATACCAAAAATGCCATTTCGGCACCTAGATGGGTCACTTCACCCATCTTAGCTTGCCACCCTTGGGGGTGCGAGCTGAAATGCAGATGGCTGCCCCAAACGGAGCTACAATTGAATAGCTTAGTTTGGGCGCCATCTACTGGCTGCCGGCGGAAAACATTTTAATTCATCCCATTGTGTGTAGGTGCCCTCAGTACACACCCGCCTGTCCCAGTGACCAGCATTGTATAACGCCTGTACAGATTCTACAACAAGCGTGTAATAATACCTCCCTCTTTCCCTTGCAGGGTATTACCGGTTTGTTGTGCTATTCTTCAACTGCATGCTCACTTTTGGTTCCTATTTCTGCTTCGACATTCCCAGCGTTCTACAGGACCAGTTCCAAGGGGTTAGTGTCCAGCGTTTTCTCTAGATCACATCACAGAATGTATTCACATAGATCTGATGAAAAACTCAGAATAAACCTAAATCACTTTGCTGTGACTCACAGTTTTTCCTCCTTAACATTACTTTGCTTTGAAAAGTTTGTCTCACAGTTCCTCCGTGCATTATCCTATTGGGTAGGTAGGGTGCGGGGGAAAGGGAATCGGGCTTCTAATGTATCTAATATTCAGCCAGTCCATACAGATGATGATGATAATAATATATAAATAATTTCTATAATGCCTTTCTCCAGCAGGACTCTTTACAAACACCAGAAACATAGCACAGAGGTTTAAGCTGGGTACACACTATGGGCATCCCGCCCATCACATTTTGCTTGTGATGCATCCCGCCACTTTCCGCATGCATATCGGCTTTTACTAATGCCATATGCATGAAGAAAATCACAAAGGACAGCTCTTGTGGTAAGAGCTGTCCATTGCAATGATAGGACTTCCGGGTTTAGGACCTGGGAGCAGATGTATTAAGCCTGGAGAAGTGATAAAGCAGTGATAAGTGGAAGGTGATAACGCACCAGCCAATCAGCTCCAATATGTAAATCGACAGTTAGGAGCTGATTGGCTGGTGCGTTATCACCTTCCACTTATCACTTCTCCAGGCTTAATACATCTGCTTCCCAGAGTCCTATCTGCGCATGCATCGAGTGGTGCTGGGAGGGATCCTTCTCAGAAGGGGCAGCGCGATAAAAGCCCGTAGGCTTCTATTGGGCAGTGCCATCTGAAGAAGGTGCTGTCCACCGCATCCAAGCCCTGGAATCTATCGCATTCCAGGGCTTGGTGCATATGCGGTACACGGCCAATTCTCAGTTAACTGCTTTTTCTGAGGTTTGGACATATATTTCCACTTGCTGCATCTCGCCCTTTATGATGTAACAAATGATGTGAGGGTTGTTTCAATTTCACTAATTCCCAGAACAGACGATATAGGGTCTGATTCTGATTTGGAAGTAAAGCAAAAAAAAACCCCACACTGTGAACCTGTGGTCCAAGTCACACACAACCATCTTGGGTGTGACAGGACAGTAGCACGAGATTGCCCCATGGGGGTCATTCAGAGTTGATTGTAGCTGTGCTAAATTTAGCATAGCTACGATCATTCACACTGACATGCGGGGGGACGCCCAGCACAGGGCTAGTCCGCCCCACATGTCAGTGTCGCCCCCCCCCCCCCCCCGCAGAAGTGCAAAGGCATCGCACAGCGGGGATGCCTTGGCACTTCAAGAGTAGCTCCCGACCAGCGCAGCTTTAGCGTGCTGGCCGGGAGCTACTCAGCGCTCCTCGGCCCGCAGCGGCTGCGTGTGACGTCACGCAGCTTCTGCGGCCCGCCCCCCCGTTCGGTCCGGCCACGCCTGTGTTGGCCGGACCGCTCTACGTTCCGCCCCCTCCCTCCCAGCGACCGCCTCTGCCTGTCAGTCAGGCAGAAACGATCGCAGCCCTGCTACGGCCTTCGGCCGTCTGGCATGTGCCGGCGCACTACGGCGCCGGCGCATGTGCAGTAGAGACCCGTTCGCTTGGCTGCGACAAAAAGCGCGCGAACGGGTCAGAATGACCCCCCATATCCCATACTCTTTGTGGAGAGAGTCGCAGAACAGTGTCTGCCCTGAAACCAGTCTCTGTGTGGTGAAATTAGTTGCTTCTGGTGACCGAACAACTGTAAAACTGGTACAAGTCTCTCTTCCCATTTCTTCCGTTAATCTGAATGCATCAGTAATGAAAATTTCTCTGACGTCCTAGTGGATGCTGGGGACTCCGAAAGGACCATGCGGAATAGCGGCTCCGCAGGAGACTGGGCACAAAAGTAAAAGCTTTAGGACTACCTGGTGTGCACTGGCTCCTCCCCCTATGACCCTCCTCCAAGCCTCAGTTAGATTTTTGTGCCCGAACGAGAAGGGTGCTCACTAGGTGGCTCTCCTGAGCTGCTTAGTAAAAAAGTTTAAGTATAGGTTTTTTATTTTCAGTGAATCCTGCTGGCAACAGGTTCACTGCACCGAGGGACTAAGGGGAGAAGAAGCGAACTCACCTGCGTGCAGAGTGGATTGGGCTTCTTAGGCTACTGGACATTAGCTCCAGAGGGACGATCACAGGCCCAGCCATGGATGGGTCCCAGAGCCGCGCCGCCGGCCCCCTTACAGAGCCAGAAGACTGAAGAGGTCCGGAAAATCGGCGGCAGAAGACGTCCTGTCTTCAATAAGGTAGCGCACAGCACCGCAGCTGTGCGCCATTGCTCTCAGCACACTTCACACTCCGGTCACTGAGGGTGCAGGGCGCTGGGGGGGGGGCGCCCTGAGACGCAATAAAAACACCTTATATGGCAAAAAATACATCACATATAGCTCCTGGGCTATTTGGATGCATTTAACCCCTGCCAATTTTTCCTTAAAAAAGCGGGAGAAAGGCCGCCGAGAAGGGGGCGGAGCCTATCTCCTCAGCACACTGGCGCCATTTTTCCTCACAGCTCCGTTGGAGGGAAGCTCCCTGACTCTCCCCTGCAGTCCTGCA
The DNA here is from genome assembly GCF_028390025.1 of Pseudophryne corroboree. Classification (NCBI taxonomy): domain Eukaryota; kingdom Metazoa; phylum Chordata; class Amphibia; order Anura; family Myobatrachidae; genus Pseudophryne; species Pseudophryne corroboree. The sequence goes on along the minus strand of NC_086450.1, from coordinate 402,711,440 downwards.
CTACAGAAACCGGGTAAAACAAGAGAGGGGGGGGGCACTAATTGGGCAGATAAATCTATACAGCAGCTATATAAGGGAAAAACACTTATATAAGGTTATCCCTGTATATATATATATAGCGCTCTGGTGTGTGCTGGCAAACTCTCCCTCTGTCTCCCCAAAGGGCTAGTGGGGTCCTGTCCTCTATCAGAGCATTCCCTGTGTGTCGGTACGTTGTGTCGACATGTATGAGGAGGAAAATGGTATGGAGGCGGAGCAATTGCCTGTAATAGTGATGTCACCCCCTAGGGAGTCGACACCTGACTGGATGGTCTTATGGAAGGAATTACGAGATAGTGTCAGCACTTTACAAAAGACTGTTGACGACATGAGACAGCCGGCAAATCAGTTATTACCTGTACAGGCGTCTCAAACACCGTCAGGGGCTCTAAAGCGCCCGTTACCTCAGATGGTCGACACAGACCCAGACACAGACTCCAGTGTCGACGGTGAGGAAACAAACGTATTTTCCAGTAGGGCCACACGTTACATGATCACGGCAATGAAGGAGGTTTTGAACATTTGATACTACAAGTACCACAAAAAAGGGTATTATGTGGGGTGTGAAAAAACTACCCGTAGTTTTTCCTGAATCGGATGAATTAAATGAGGTGTGTGATGAAGCGTGGGTTTCCCCCGATAAAAAACTGCTAATTTCTAAAAAATTATTGGCATTATACCCTTTCCCGCCAGAGGTTAGGGCGCGTTGGGAAACACCCCCTAGGGTAGATAAGGCGCTCACACGCTTATCAAAACAAGTGGCGTTACCGTCTCCTGATACGGCCGCCCTCAAGGAACCAGCTGGTAGGAAGCTGGAAAATATCCTAAAAAGTATATACACACATACTGGTATTATACTGCGACCAGCAATCGCCTCAGCCTGGATGTGCAGTGCTGGGGTGGCTTGGTCGGATTCCCTGACTGAAAATATTGATACCCTGGACAGGGACAGTATATTATTGACTATAGAGCATTTAAAGGATGCATTTCTATATATGCGAGATGCACAGAGGGATATTTGCACTCTGGCATCAAGAGTAAGTGCGCTGTCCATTTCTGCCAGAAGAGGGTTATGGATGCGACAGTGGTCAGGTGATGCGGATTCCAAACGGCATATGGAAGTATTGCCGTATAAAGGGGAGGAGTTATTTGGGGTCGGTCTATCGGACCTGTTAGCCACGGCAACGGCTGGGAAATCCACCTTTTTACCCCAGGTCACCTCTCAGCAGAAAAAGACACCGTCTTTTCAGGCTCAGTCCTTTCGTCCCCATAAGGGCAAGCGGGCAAAAGGCCACTCATATCTGCCCCGGGGCAGAGGAAGGGGAAAAAGACTGCAGCAGGCAGCCTCTTCCCAGGAACAGAAGCCCTCCCCCGCTTCTGCCAAGTCCTCAGCATGACGCTGGGGCCTTACAAGCGGACTCAGGCACGGTGGGGGCCCGTCTCAAGAATTTCAGCGCGCAGTGGGCTCACTCGCAAGTGGACCCCTGGATCCTGCAGGTAGTATCTCAGGGGTACAAATTGGAATTCGAGACGTCTCCCCCTCGCCGGTTCCTGAAGTCTGCTTTACCAACGTCTCCCTCCGACAGGGAGGCGGTATTGGAAGCCATTCACAAGCTGTATTCCCAGCAGGTGATAATCAAGGTACCCCTCCTACAACAGGGAAAGGGGTATTATTCCACGCTGTTTGTGGTACCGAAGCCGGACGGCTCGGTGAGACCTATTTTAAATCTGAAATCCTTGAACACTTACATACAAAGGTTCAAATTCAAGATGGAGTCACTCAGAGCAGTGATAGCGAACCTGGAAGAAGGGGACTATATGGTGTCTCTGGACATCAAGGATGCTTACCTCCATGTCACAATTTGCCCTTCTCACCAAGGGTACCTCAGGTTTGTGGTACAGAACTGTCACTATCCGTTTCAGACGCTGCCGTTTGGATTGTCCACGGCACCCCGGGTCTTTACCAAGGTAATGGCCGAAATGATGATTCTTCTTCGAAGAAAAGGCGTCTTAATTATCCCTTACTTGGACGATCTCCTGATAAGGGCAAGGTCCAGAGAACAGTTAGAGGTCGGAGTAGCACTATCTCAAGTAGTACTACGACAGCACGGGTGGATTCTAAATATTCCAAAATCGCAGCTGATTCCGACGACACGTCTGCTGTTCCTAGGGATGATTCTGGACACAGTCCAGAAAAAGGTGTTTCTCCCGGAGGAGAAAGCCAGGGAGTTATCCGACCTAGTCAGGAACCTCCTAAAGCCAGGCCAAGTGTCAGTGCATCAATGCACAAGGGTCCTGGGAAAAATGGTGGCTTCTTACGAAGCGATTCCATTCGGCAGATTCCACGCAAGAACTTTTCAGTGGGATCTGCTGGACAAATGGTCTGGATCGCATCTTCAAATGCATCAGCGGATAACCCTGTCTCCAAGGACAAGGGTGTCTCTCCTGTGGTGGTTACAGAGTGCTCATCTTCTAGAGGGCCGCAGATTCGGCATTCAGGACTGGGTCCTGGTGACCACGGATGCCAGCCTGAGAGGCTGGGGAGCAGTCACACAGGGAAGAAATTTCCAGGGCTTGTGGTCAAGCATGGAAACGTCACTTCACATAAATATCCTGGAACTAAGGGCCATTTACAATGCCCTAAGTCAGGCAAGGCCTCTGCTTCAGGGTCAGCCGGTGTTGATCCAGTCGGACAACATCACGGCAGTCGCCCACGTAAACAGACAGGGCGGCACAAGAAGCAGGAGGGCAATGACGGAAGTTGCAAGGATTCTTCGCTGGGCGGAAAATCATGTGATAGCACTGTCAGCAGTGTTCATTCCGGGAGTGGACAACTGGGAAGCAGACTTCCTCAGCAGACACGACCTCCACCCGGGGGAGTGGGGACTTCACCCAGAAGTCTTCCACATGATTGTGAACCGTTGGGAAAAACCAAAGGTGGACATGATGGCGTCCCGCCTCAACAAAAAACTGGACAGATATTGCGCAGGGTCAAGGGACCCTCAGGCAATAGCTGTGGACGCTCTGGTAACACCGTGGGTGTACCAGTCAGTGTATGTGTTCCCTCCTCTGCCTCTCATACCCAAGGTACTGAGAATCATAAGAAGGAGAGGAGTAAGGACTATACTCGTGGCTCCGGATTGGTACCCGGAACTTCAAGAGATGCTCACGGAAGACCCGTGGCCTCTACCTCTAAGAAAGGACCTGCTCCAGCAGGGACCCTGTCTGTTCCAAGACTTACCGCGGCTGCGTTTGACGGCATGGCGGTTGAACGCCGGATCCTGAAGGAAAAAGGCATTCCGGATGAAGTCATCCCTACCCTGATCAAAGCCAGGAAGGATGTAACTGTGCAACATTATCACCGTATTTGGCGTAAATATGTTGCGTGGTGTGAGGCCAGGAAGGCCCCTACAGAGGAATTTCAACTGGGTCGTTTCCTGCATTTCATGCAAACAGGACTGTCTATGGGCCTAAAATTAGGGTCCATTAAGGTTCAAATTTCGGCCCTGTCGATATTCTTCCAAAAAGAACTAGCTTCAGTTCCTGAAGTTCAGACGTTTGTCAAGGGGGTACTGCATATACAGCCTCCTTTTGTGCCTCCAGTGGCACCTTGGGATCTCAATGTAGTTTTGGGGTTCCTAAAATCACATTGGTTTGAACCACTCACCACTGTGGACTTAAAATATCTCACATGGAAAGTAGTAATGCTGTTAGCCCTGGCTTCAGCCAGGCGTGTCTCAGAATTGGCGGCTTTATCCTATAAAAGCCCTTACCTAATTTTTCATACGGACAGGGCAGAATTGAGGACTCGTCCTCAATTTCTCCCTAAGGTGGTTTCAGCGTTTCACTTAAACCAGCCTATTGTGGTACCTGCGGCTACTAGGGACTTGGAGGATTCCAAGTTGCTGGACGTAGTCAGGGCCCTGAAAATATATGTTTCCAGGACGGCTGGAGTCAGAAAATCTGACTCGCTGTTTATCCTGTATGCATCCAACAAGCTGGGTGCTCCTGCTTCTAAGCAGACTATTGCTCGTTGGATTTGTAGTACAATTCAGCTTGCACATTCTGTGGCAGGCCTGCCACAGCCAAAATCTGTAAAAGCCCATTCCACACGGAAAGTGGGCTCATCTTGGGCGGCTGCCCGAGGGGTCTCGGCTTTACAACTTTGCCGAGCAGCTACTTGGTCAGGGGCAAACACGTTTGCTAAATTCTACAAATTTGATACCCTGGCTGAGGAGGACCTGGAGTTCTCTCATTCGGTGCTGCAGAGTCATCCGCACTCTCCCACCCGTTTGGGAGCTTTGGTATAATCCCCATGGTCCTTTCGGAGTCCCCAGCATCCACTAGGACGTCAGAGAAAATAAGAATTTACTTACCGATAATTCTATTTCTCATAGTCCGTAGTGGATGCTGGGCGCCCATCCCAAATGCGGATTGTCTGCAATACTTGTACATAGTTATTGTTACAAAAATCGGGTTATTATTGTTGTGAGCCATCTTTTCAGAGGCCCCTCTGTTATCATGCTGTTAACTGGGTTCAGATCACAAGTTGTACGTTGTGATTGGTGTGGCTGGTATGAGTCTTACCCGGGATTCAAAATCCTTCCTTATTGTGTACGCTCGTCCAGGCACAGTATCCTAACTGAGGCTTGGAGGAGGGTCATAGGGGGAGGAGCCAGTGCACACCAGGTAGTCCTAAAGCTTTTACTTTTGTGCCCAGTCTCCTGCGGAGCCGCTATTCCCCATGGTCCTTTCGGAGTCCCCAGCATCCACTACGGACTATGAGAAATAGAATTATCGGTAAGTAAATTCTTATTTTCTCTTTCATCCACTAGGGGACACTGGAGTCCTATACAGTAGGGGTGTGAAGCCTTGAACCGGAGGTGTGGCACAATCTTAAATTAGCATTGTCTGCACAGCCGGCTCCTCCCCCTTCACATCCCTCCTCCCTCAGTTTGAAAAATTGTGCTGGAGGCACAACAACGTGGAGCACTGAGCTCCTGACAGAAAAAATCTAAAGGGGCTGCGTCACCCTAATAAAGGGGGGACAAAGCTGCCTGATAGCTGAGAGACAAAGATCCCTATTGAAGGGACCTGCATCTCTCCACAGGAGATCCTCAAAACAACTAATAGTGAGTACTGGTACAAAACTCAGAATTAGACTACAGGAGGAAGAGGGATTTTCAGTTAAAAAGAATATCTCTCTAAACCCTTTATTTAGAAACTCCTTTATACAGCTAGACGACGGTAGCGGCGCGCGGGAGACTTAGTGCGGTGCGTGACTCAGCTTGTTGTCCCTGTAAGCAGGGGGGGACGGCGGAAGCGGCGCGCTGTACAGCACAAGAGGCAGAGCAGACGGAGCACAGGCGCCGCTACGGGAGACGGACCCGTCGCGCGTGCCAGCTACAGGGACCCACGGGCAGAGAGGAGCACAGGCGCCGCTACGGAAAACGGACCCGTCGCGCGCGCACCAGCCGGCGGGTCCGGAGCGCGCTGTATAGCGGCAAGGGAGTGGACGCATATCAATGTTAATAACAGTGCGGCAGGCTACCTCATATAACTTACATAGTGGGGGCCATGTTTATTAGTTTTGGCGCCAGGATGAGGTGAGGGACGGGTCCTCCCCCTCCCCCACCAGTAGTGTAAAGTTTATTCATAAAAGAAACAACTCCCCCTGCTGCACGGCCTGGATAGTACAGGCATTAAAATAGTAGAGAGAGTTAGACAACAGCTCCCTCTGCTGGTGTAATGTATATATACAATATACAAGGATCTCCTGAAAAGTAACAAACTTTACAAATTATATTTTCAAGGGACGTCTGTTTCAAAGATCCCGGAGAAAATACACGGAAGCAAGCCAACTCTAACATCGTAGCTGATTTACAGTTGGGGTGTGAGGGTTGAGAAGAAAAAAAAAAAAAAAAAAAATATATATATATATATATATATATATATATATATATATATATACATATTATCTTTTCCTTAATTTTTTGACCTGTTCCCTTTATAACGAAAAAGGGGACCGGTAATTACAGCCGGTTCCAATACCTTCGCTTCCGTCATCTCCCAGTCTTTCTCTTCCTAGTTTAAAGGGTGAAAGCGCTGCGTAATACCCTGGTAAGGGGTTTTAAAAAGGAAAAACAACATGTCTAAGGCTACCAAGACCTCAAAGACCTGCTATGTTTGTACAAAATGTAACAAGAAGAGCACGCGGGTTGGCAGCTCCGGGGTGTGCGACTCCTGCTTAGACAGGGACGCTCCACCTGGGAGCAGTGCTCTACCTAAAGCTTGGGAAGACAACCTCGCTAATAGAATCTCCAAGGAAATGGCAGAATCCCGCAAGCAGCAATCAGAATGGGCTGCGGGATTCTCAAAGACAATGGAGGAATTTCTCATTAAGTTAACACCGCCCGCACACGCTGAGACGAGTGTGCGCAGGGCTGTTAAAAGAACTCTTCCTATTATACCAGAAACTGAGGAGGAAGAGGGTTTTCTTCTGGAAACGGAAGAAGGTGAGTTAATTGAGCCTAACCTAGACGCCGATTTTCCTGAAGAAGACTCGGCGATCTCCGGTCTGGATTCCTTAATTGACGCGGTTAAGGACATCCTAAACTTTAAGGAAGAGGAAGTCCGAGAGCCGCAGGATTTCGATTTGTTCGAATCCCAGAAGCCGCGTTCAGCAGCGTTCCCCATTCCTAAATCCCTCCAGTCTCAGATGGAGGAGGCTTGGAAACAACCTGACAAACGTTTTCAATTTCCGAAACGTTTTCAGGTAACTTACCCCCTACCTAAGGGTGTAATGGACAAGTGGGAAAATCCGCCGGTAGTGGATGCCTCACTAGGTAGATTGTCAAAGAAGACAATCTTGCCAATTCCTAACGTAACTACGTTAAAGGATGCGTCCGACCGTAAAGTTGATAAGGCGTTAAAATCAATGTTTGTAGCAGCAGGTGCAGCGCAGAGACCTGCGATCATCTGTGCTTGGGTCAACAAAGCCATGGGTGCATGGTCCGGCCGTATTGTACAAGCTATTGAGGAGGAAAATAGTTTAGAAGAGATTACACAGCTGGCGGAACACATTCGAGAATCTGCTTCATACTTGTATCAAGCTTCTAAGGATATTAGCAGAATAGCATCGCGCATATCTGCATCGGCCATATCGGCTAGAAGGATTTTATGGCTCAGAGAATGGCAAGGTGACTCTGACACCAAGAAGGCGGTAGAATCCATTCCCTTTGGGGGTGAAATGCTGTTCGGACCAGAGTTGGACAAGTGGATTTCGCAGGCTACAACGGGGAAGTCCACTTTTCTACCAACTCCTTATACGAGAACCGCTCCACAAACTAGGAGAGGTTATTCGGGACCATCGTTTACTTCATTTAGGTCACAGTCCTTTCGAGCCCGAGGTAGGGGTTTCGGTGCACAAGCACGCGGGGGCAGAGGTAGAGGCCGCTCGCAGGCAGCAACCAGAAAGCAGGATAAACCTGCTGACAAGACCGTGGCATGACTGCCTCCCAGCTCACCTGGGGTCCCCCTTGGTGGGCGGCTGACTGGAAGGTTTTCAGGACATCTGGGCCAAAACCTCACCAGAACTTTGGGTGAACAACTTAATCTCTCAAGGATACAAACTGGAATTTCAACAGAGGCCTCACAGTCAGTTTTTTACAACAGGATTGCCTCAGTGTCCTCAAAAAGCAAGGGCACTACGGGCAGCAATTCACAAATTGCTACAAGCAGAGGTCATTATTCCGGTTCCCGCTTCTCAGAGAGGAACGGGGTTTTATTCAAATCTTTTTGTCGTGCCAAAACCAGACGGGACGGTCAGACCAATACTCAATTTAAAAGTTTTCAACCAGTTTTTAAAAGTCTACAGATTCAAGATGGAATCAATCCAATCAGTCATTGCAGGCTTAGAGCCAAGCGAGTTCATGGTATCCATGGACATAAAGGATGCATATCCCAATCTGGACTCCTCACCAGGCTTACTTACGGTTCGCGCTGGTGGCGGAGCACTACCAATTCAGGGCTTTGCCATTCGGTCTAGCGTCAGCCCCAAGAATTTTCACAAAGATCATGGCGGTCATGGTGGCAGGACTGAGACTGTTGGGGGTCACGATTATACCTTATCTGGACGATTTACTGATCAAAGCTCCATCTCAGAATCGACTGCTCAAGGATGTTCAGACATCACATCAATTTCTAATTCAACATGGATGGATTGTCAATTTCCAAAAGTCCAACCTCATACCGACTCAACGGATTCAATTCCTCTGTCTTATCTTGGACACGGTCCTATTACGTGTGTTCCTACCAGAGAACAAGGTACAGGACCTACAGAGATTAGTGGCTCAGGTACTGCGGACGCAGACCGTTTCTCTACACCTCTGTGTATAACTTCTCGGGAAGATGGTGGCGTCGTTCGAAGCTCTCCAGTACGGCAGACTTCATTCCCGACCATTCCAAATGAACCTCATTGCTCAGGGAGCAGGCTCGCACTGGCTCCTCCATCGGAGAATCCGACTTCAACCACAAGTACGGGTCTCCTTGACATGGTGGTCGTTACACAAGAACCTTACAACCGGAAAGAAATGCGGCATTTGGGATTGGAAGATCCTGACGACGGATGCCAGTCTCAGAGGTTGGGGAGCCGTCCTAGAGGACCATCCGTTTCAGGGACGGTGGACGCTACAAGAAAGCAAATTACCCATAAATATCCTCGAACTAAGAGCAGTCTACAATGCCCTTCTCTTAGCAGAAGACCTAGTCATGAATCAACACATCAGGATTCAGTCGGACAATGTCACGACGACGGCCTACATAAACCGTCAAGGAGGAACGAAGAGCAGGATGGCGTTAAAGGAGGCCACAAAGATCTTGTTGTGGGCAGAAAGAAGAGACATCATTCTCTCCGCAGTGTTCATTCCAGGTGTGGAGAACTGGGAGGCAGATTACCTCAGTCGCCAGGACATGCATCCGGGGGAGTGGTGCCTTCACCCACGGATTTTCAACATGTTTGTGAAAAGATGGGGTCTGCCTCAGGTGGACCTCATGGCGTCTTGACAAAACCATCAGCTGCCCAGATATGTGTCAAGGACTCGAGATCCAGCAGCAGAAGGAGTGGACGCACTAACACTTCCTTGGTGTTACAGGAGAGTTTACATATTTCCCCCATTCCCACTCATACCCAGGGTTCTGAAGAGAATAAAGCGGGAACGGGTGTGGGTCATCCTAATCGCACCAGATTGGCCCCGCAGGAGTTGGTACACCGACCTGCGAGGGTTACTTGCGGAAGATCCTTGGAGGTTACCTCAGAGAGAGGACCTGCTATCTCAGGGACCGTTCCTACACCCCGATCTGAACAGGCTGCGTTTGACGGCGTGGCTATTGAAACCCGGATCTTAAGAAACAGAGGGATCCCACGAACGGCCATTCCTACAATGATTGCCGCGAGGAAACCGGTCACAGCCAGGCACTACTACAGGATTTGTAGACGATACATGGCTTGGTGTCAGGAACGGGGATGGAATTCATCTAACTTCCATTTATCGCGACTTCTACTTTTCCTTCAGGCCGGTCTAGAGGGAGGACTCAGATTGGGCTCCTTGAAGGTTCAGATTTCGGCTCTCTCCATCCTTTTTCAACAGCGGCTAGCATCCTTACCAGAGATTCAAACTTTTTTACAGGGGGTTCTGAGGATTCAACCCCCTTTTCGTCCTCCCACGGCACCATGGGACTTAGGTTTGGTGTTAGAATATTTGAAGTCACCGACTTTTGAGCCATTGACAAGAACGGACCTGAAATATCTCTCTTGGAAGGTCACGTTATTACTGGCCTTGGCTTCGGCTAGGCGGGTTTCTGAGTTGGGAGCCTTATCCTGTAAAAGCCCTTTCTTAGTTTTTCATGAGGATAGGGCGGAACTCCGTACAAGAGCAGACTTCCTTCCAAAGGTGGTGTCGGGGTTTCATGTAAACCAGCCAATAGTGGTCCCATCTTTCCAGGGTCTCACAGATGAAGACGTGTCATTGGATGTTGTCCGAGCTTTACGGGTATACGTACAGGTTATGTCATCTTTTAGAAAGTCGGACCATTTGTTTGTTCTTTATGATGGGTCAAAGAAGGGTTGGCCGGCCTCTAAGCAGACCTTGTCCAGATGGATTAGACTTGCCATTCGGCAGGCTTATATTTCCTGTGGCAAACAGGTTCCCGTTCAGACGGGTGCTCATACTACCCGATCAGTGGGTGCCTCGTAGGCGGCTGCCAGAGGTGCTTCCACTACTCAACTTTGCAGAGCGGCGACGTGGTCTTCAGCCCACACTTTCGCAAGATTTTACAAGTTTGATACTTTTACGTCCGGAGAATCTAAGTTCGGACGTTTAGTTTTGCAGGCCACCGACAGCACTCCCTCCCTGGGGGTAAACTTTGGGACGTCCCCTACTGTATAGGACTCCAGTGTCCCCTAGTGGATGAAAGAGAAAAGAGGATTTTGGTACTTACCGATAAATCCATTTCTCTGAATCCTCTAGGGGACACTGGACGCCCGCCTCGGTGCTGTCAACCTGCTGTGTTCCAAGTTCTTGTTTTAATCAGTTTGTGCAAACAGCGTTAATTATTCGGTTAAGAGTTCTTGGTCGCTGTTTGATATGTTGTACGGTTCGGTTCCTCGCCATGTGCTATAGTGTCATGTCCTATTCTCTCAGTCACATTTTTCAAACTGAGGGAGGAGGGATGTGAAGGGGGAGGAGCCGGCTGTGCAGACAATGCTAATTTAAGATTGCGCCACACCTCCGGTTCAAGGCTTCACACCCCTACTGTATAGGACTCCAGTGTCCCCTAGAGGATTCAGAGAAATGGATTTATCGGTAAGTACCAAAATCCTCTTTTTGTTAATAGAACGTAAGGCTACAGATTTCCAGCAAGAGACAATGGTACTGTCCTGGGGAAACCATGAAACCCCTACGCTTGTAATGACCTTTACATGAATGGTTCACCCCATTGTTCATATTAGTGCTATTGGGCTCAAGAAAAGTCCTGGGAGAAGCATTGTTCTTCACGTAAATGTTTCCTGTAAGTGCTGCAAAGATTACTATGAACTAATACTTTATTATGCTACATTAAAAAAAAAAATAAGTTTTTTTTTTTGTAGTCATACCTGAATGATATTAATGGTCCCAGAGATGAATTACATGGGGCCACTGTGGCAGTTTGGATATCCTTTTGAAGACAAAGGTGCAGCTAAAGTGTTTTTGTCTTAAAAAAATAAAAATAAAATAAAATTGCCTCCCTGCTGTGTTGCATTACTATTCTGGAGTTGTTAAACAGTTATAATAATATATTTTACAATAAAAGACACCTTTTTCTCTGATTTCTTTAATCATCTTCAGAACCTGACCTGCACTAATGGGAGTCACCCCAATAGTACGCACAGTGGGAACCACAGTACAGGCTGCGTGGAGGGGCTTGGGATGACCCCAGAGCAGTATAACCTGTTATATGCCATCTACGCCTGGACGTGAGTATAGTAAACGTGTTCTAATGCACTTCGCTCATCACAGCCTAAGCGACTGACTCCTGACTCTGTGGTATTGTACTGACCAATTGATTTGGAAGTAATGATATTCATGCGTAGTCTGTAATGTGACTGATATAAACATTGTCTGTAATGCGCTGCGTAATATGTGGGCGCTCTATAAATAATGATCATAATAAATCACATGCACAGTTTGTACTTCATAAAACATGTTGTACACTTAATAAGTGGTTTTATTATGGATGGAGCCATTGCTGTAATCAGAGGTGAGCTCCAGAGGTAAGGAGCACCAGTATCCACCTCTGTCTATGTACATCCCTGTCCGCTTGTATCCGCTTGAGAACTGACCGCGTCCTTTCTGTCTTCTTTCCTCAGTAACGCCCTAGTGGTCATCATGGCTGGATTTCTCATTGACAAGCTTGGAAACCGATGTGAGTAATGACCGGGAATGTAAGGGACACAAACCTGTATCAGTGACACTTATATAAATGTTCAAACTCAACAGGATGTATGAGGGTGGTTCAAGGAATAAGGTAACAAGACTTCTCACTGCGTAAATGTATTCAACTCTTACATATACGTATAATCAGTAGTGTGGTCTTGGTACAGATTATTTTTCCACATAGTCCCCGTATGTCTAAGCATTTGTTCTAACGGTACACCAAGGCATCTATCCCGGCATAGAAGAAATCAGTGTCAAGCACCTGAAGCCAGTACATGATTGCTTGCTGAACTTCACCATCCAAATATCTCTTAATGCATCTGTGCTCCTAAATCAATGCGGCACAAACTATCATCTGTGGTGGACGTGCTTGGCCGGATCGCTGCTCATCTTGAACATCTGTCCTGCCATTATCAAAGGCAATGCACCAAACCCAAACCTGTTTCCATGACATGACATCATCACCAAACACCTCGACAAGTTGACTGTTCATTTCAACTGATGTGCCCTTTAGACCAGTGACATACGGTGAGGTGAATGGCTGGGGAGGCACAGAAGGCAGTGCGCCTGAATGCTGGGAGCCTGTCTCACCCCCTACTCAATGTAACTCTCTTCTCACTACGCTAAGCTTCAGTGTCCATTGAGTCTCCTACCTGCATCCCTGTATCTTCTCTTGCTGCTGCTGGCCGAGCTCTGACTACAGTGCACTTCCTGGTCACATGACACATCCAAGTGTCCATCGGTGCACAAACCCTGCCCCCACACTCACAGGCATGCCTCTATTAGCTCCCTTTCTGTGCAGCGTTACTGCCTGTGGTATGGCCCCGCCCCCAACTCTGCAAAGCAATGTCTGACTGTAGAACCGAGGCAGAGCTGTTGCTACCTCATCTCTCATCTCCCTGCAGCTCCAGGGATCTCCACAAAGCTGGTGAGTGTTAACTATAACAATAAATTAATAAGTATTACAATAACCAAAGAACATGTTCATGTTATAAATCTCTTCTTTGTATTATTGTAATTGCTTTTATATAAAATCTCAGGAGTATGACAAGGGAGGCTCTGTGTACCCTGACTGCATGTCCTTGCTTCTGATGCAGAAATCTGGTCACACTACATACCTCAATGTGTGACCATGTTTCCGCCAGCCCCGGAATCTTACACCTGATGTTGGGACAGTATGATTGATATGAGGCGCAGTGTAACGGCTGTGAGGAGAAGCAGTGGCCTACCTGCCCTGGGCTGATGGGAAATTATAATGAAATAGAGAACATCACTCATGTGAGAGGTCTTCTTACCTTACTTATTAGACCACCCTCATATAACATGGGTTTTTTCTCTGACGTCCTAGTGGATGCTGGGAACTCCGTAAGGACCATGGGGAATAGACGGGCTCCGCAGGAGACTGGGCACTCTATAAGAAAGATTTGGTACTATCTGGTATGCACTGGCTCCTCCCTCTATGCCCCTCCTCCAGACCTCAGTTAGATTTCTGTGCCCGGCCCGAGCTGGTTGCACACTAGGAGCTCTCCTGAGCTTCTAGAAAGAAAGTTTAAATTAGGTTTTTTTATTTTACAGTGAGACCTGCTGGCAACAGGCTCACTGCATCGAGGGACTAAGGGGAGAAGAAGCGAACCTACCTGCTTGCAGCTAGCTTGGGCTTCTTAGGCTACTGGACACCATTAGCTCCAGAGGGATCGACCGCAGGACCCGTCCTTGGTGTTCGTTCCCGGAGCCGCGCCGCCGTCCCCCTTACAGAGCCAGAAGCATGAAGATGGTCCGGAAAATCGGCGGCAGAAGACTTCAGTCTTCACCAAGGTAGCGCACAGCACTGCAGCTGTGCGCCATTGCTCCTCATACACACTTCACACTCTGGTCGCTGAGGGTGCAGGGCGCTGGGGGGGGGCGCCCTGAGCAGCAATAAAAACACCTTGGCTGGCAAAATAACCACAATATATAGCCCCAGAGGCTATATATGTGGTAATTACCCCTGCCAGAATACAGAAAAAAGCGGGAGAAAAGTCAGCTGAAAAAGGGGCGGAGCCATCTCTCTCAGCACACTGGCGCCATTTTTCCCTCACAGTTCCGCTGGAAGGAAGCTCCCTGACTCTCCCCTGCAGTCTACACTACAGAAAGGGTAAAAAAGAGAGGGGGGCACTAAATTTAGGCGCCGTTTAATACAATAAGCAGCTATAAAGGGTCATAATTCAGTTAGTCCCTGCATTATTATAGCGCTCTGGTGTGTGCTGGCATACTCTCTCTCTGTCTCCCCAAAGGGCTTTTGTGGGGTCCTGTCTCCTTTAAGAGCATTCCCTGTGTGTGTGCGGTGTGTCTGTACGGCTGTGTCGACATGTTTGATGAGGAGACTTATGTGGAGGCGGAGCAGATGCCTATAAATGTGTTGTCACCCCCTGCGGGGCAGACACCTGAGTGGATGGACTTATGGAAGGAATTACGTGCAAGTGTCGACTCCTTACATAAAAAATTTGACGACATGCCAAATGCGGGACAGCCGGCTTCTCAGCTCGTGCCTGCCCAGACGATTCAAAGGCCGTCAGGGGCCCTGAAACGACCACTACCTCAGATGGCAGACACAGATGTCGACACGGATACTGATGCCAGTGTCGACGACGATGAGTCAAATTTAATGTCCACTAGGGCCATTTGTGGCATGATTGAGGCAATGAAAGAGATATTACACCTTTCTGATATAAACCCAGGTACCTCAAAAAAAGGGTATTATGTTTGGGGAGAAAAAACTACCAATAGTTTTTCCCCCTTCTGAGGAATTGAATGATGTGTGTGAAGAAGCGTGGGCTTTCCCCGATAAAAAATTGGTGATTTAAAAAAAATTACTAATGGCGTTCCCTTTCTCGCCAGAGGATAGGTCACGTTGGGAAACTCCCCCTAAGGTGGATAAAGCGCTCACACGTTTGTCTAAAAAGGTGGCACTACCGTCTCCGGATACGGCCGCCCTAAAGGAACCTGCTGATAGAAAGCAGGAGGCTATCCTAAAGTCTATATATACACACACTGGTGTTATACTGAGACCAGCTATTGCTTCAGCCTGGATGTGCAGTGCTGCTGCTGCTTGGTCAGATTCCCTGTCGGAAAATATTGACACCCTAGACAGGGACACTATATTGCTAACCATAGAGCATATAAAAGACTCAGTCTTATACATGAGAGATGCACAGAGGGAGATCTGCCGGCTGGCATCTAGAATAAGTGCATTGTCCATTTCTGCTAGGAGAGGCTTATGGACTCGGCAGTGGACAGGAGATGCAGATTCTAAAAGGCACATGGAAGTTTTGCCTTATAAGGGCGAGGAGTTATTCGGGGACGGTCTCTCAGACCTTGTTTCCACAGCAACAGCTGGGAAGTCTGCATTTTTGCCCCATGTCCCCTCACAGCCTAAGAAAGCACCGTATTACCAAGTACAGTCCTTTCGACCCCAGAAAAACAGGCGGGGAAAAGGCGGGTCCTTTCTGTCTAGAGGCAGAGGAAGGGGGAAAAAGCTGCAACACACAGCAGGTTCCCAGCACCAAAAGTCCTCCCCCGCTTCTTCCAAATCCGCCGCATGACGGTGGGGCTCCACAGGCGGAGCCAGGTACGGTGGGGGGCCGCCTCAAGAATTTCAGCGATCAGTGGGCTCGCTCACGGGTGGATCCCTGGATCTTTCAAGTAGTATCTCAGGGGTACAAGCTGGAATTCGAGGCGCCTCCCCCCCGCCGTTTCCTCAAATCGGCCTTACCGACAACTCCCTCGGGCAGGGAGGCTGTGCTAGAGGCCATTCACAAGCTGTATTCCCAGCAGGTGATAGTCAAGGTACCCCTACTTCAACAAGGCCGGGGCTACTATTCCACACTGTTTGTGGTACCGAAACTGGACGGTTCGGTGAGACCCATTTTAAATTTGAAATCCTTGAACACTTACATAACAAAATTCAAGTTCAAGATGGAATCGCTCAGGGCGGTTATTGCAAGCCTGGACGAGGGGGATTACATGGTATCCCTGGACATCAAGGATGCTTACCTGCATGTCCCCATTTACCTTCCTCACCAGGAGTACCTCAGATTTGTGGTACAGGATTGCCATTACCAATTCCAGACACTACCGTTTGGACTGTCCACGGCACCGAGGGTGTTTACCAAAGTAATGGCAGAAATGATGATACTCCTTCGAAAAAAGGGAGTTTTAATTATCCCGTACTTGGACGATCTCCTTAGAAAGGCGAGGTCCAGGGAGCAGTTACTGGTCGGAGTAGCACTATCTCGGGAAGTGCTACAACAGCATGGCTGGATTCTAAACATTCCAAAGTCACAACTGGTTCCTTCCACTCGCTTACTGTTCCTGGGGATGATTTTGGACACAGAACTGAAAAAAGTGTTTCTCCCGCAGGAGAAAGCCAAGGAGCTGTCATCTCTAGTCGGAGACCTCTTAAAACCGAAACGGGTATCGGTGCATCACTGCACACGAGTCCTGGGAAAAATGGTGGCTTCATACGAAGCAATTCCATTCGGCAGGTTCCATGCAAGGACCTTCCAGTGGGACCTCTTGGACAAGTGGTCGGGATCGCATCTTCAGATGCATCAACTGATAACCCTGTCTCCAAGGACCAGGGTGTCTCTACTGTGGTGGCTGCAGAGTGCTCATCTTCTAGAGGGCCGCAGTTTCGGCATACAGGACTGGGTCCTTGTGACCACGGATGCCAGCCTTCGAGGCTGGGGAGCAGTCACACAGGGAAGAAACTTCCAAGGACTATGGTCAAGTCAGGAGACTTCCCTGCACATAAATATTCTGGAACTGAGGGCCATTTACAATGCCCTAAGTCAGGCAAAACCCCTGCTTCAAAACCAGCCGGTACTGATCCAGTCAGACAACATCACGGCAGTCGCCCATGTGAACCGACAGGGCGGCACAAGAAGCAGGATAGCGATGGCAGAAGCCACAAGGATTCTCCGATGGGCGGAAAATCACGTCTTAGCACTGTCAGCAGTGTTCATTCCGGGAGTGGACAACTGGGAAGCAGACTTCCTCAGCAGACACGACCTACACCCGGGAGAGTGGGGACTTCATCCAGAAGTCTTCCTACTGTTGGTAAACCGTTGGGAAAGGCCACAGGTGGACATGATGGCGTCCCGCCTCAACAAAAAGCTAAAGAGATATTGCGCCAGGTCAAGGGACCCTCAGGCGATAGCTGTGGACGCTCTAGTGACACCGTGGGTGTACCAGTCGGTTTATGTGTTCCCTCCTCTGCCTTTCATACCAAAGGTACTGAGAATAATAAGAAGGCGAGGAGTAAGAACGATACTCGTGGTTCCGGATTGGCCAAGAAGGGCTTGGTACCCAGAACTTCAAGAAATGATATCAGAGGACCCATGGCCTCTACCGCTCAGACAGGATCTGCTACAGCAGGGGCCCTGTCTGTTCCAAGACTTACCGCGGCTGCGTTTGACGGCATGGCGGTTGAATTCCGGATCCTAAAGGAAAAGGGCATTCCGGAGGAAGTCATTCCTACGCTGATAAAAGCCAGGAAAGAAGTAACCGCAAACCATTATCACCGTATTTGGCGAAAATATGTTGCGTGGTGTGAGGCCAGGAAGGCCCCAACAGAGGAATTTCAGCTGGGTCGGTTTCTGCACTTCCTACAGTCGGGAGTGACTATGGGCCTAAAATTGGGTTCCATTAAGGTCCAGATTTCGGCCCTGTCGATTTTCTTCCAGAAAGAACTGGCTTCACTGCCTGAAGTTCAGACTTTTGTAAAGGGAGTGCTTCATATTCAGCCCCCTTTTGTGCCTCCCGTGGCACCTTGGGATCTCAATGTGGTGTTGAGTTTCCTAAAATCACATTGGTTTGAACCACTTAAAACTGTGGATCTAAAATATCTCACGTGGAAAGTGGTCATGTTATTGGCCTTGGCTTCGGCCAGGCGTGTGGCAGAATTGGCGGCTTTGTCTTGTAAAAGCCCTTATCTGATTTTCCATATGGATAGGGCAGAATTGAGGACTCGTCCCCAGTTTCTCCCTAAGGTGGTATCTGCTTTTCACTTGAACCAACCTATTGTGGTGCCTGCGGCTACTAGGGACTTGGAGGATTCCAAGTTACTGGATGTAGTCAGGGCCTTGAAACTTTATGTTTCCAGGACGGCTGGAGTCAGGAAGACTGACTCGCTTTTTGTCCTGTATGCACCCAACAAGATAGGTGCTCCTGCTTCTAAGCAGACTATTGCTCGCTGGATTTGTAGCACAATTCAGCTGGCGCATTCTGCGGCTGGATTGCCGCATCCTAAATCAGTGAAAGCCCATTCCACGAGGAAAGTGGGCTCATCTTGGGCGGCTGCCCGAGGGGTCTCGGCTTTACAACTTTGCCGAGCTGCAACTTGGTCAGGGGCAAACACGTTTGCTAAATTCTACAAGTTTGATACCCTGGCTGAGGAGGACCTTGAGTTTTCTCATTCGGTGCTGCAGAGTCATCCGCACTCTCCCGCCCGTTTGGGAGCTTTGGTATAATCCCCATGGTCCTTACGGAGTTCCCAGCATCCACTAGGATGTCAGAGAAAATAAGATTTTACTCACCGGTAAATCTATTTCTCGTAGTCCGTAGTGGATGCTGGGCGCCCATGCTAAGTGCGGATTGTCTGCAATACTTGTATATAGTTATTGCTTAACTAAAGGGTTATTGTTGAGCCATCTGTTGAGAGGCTCTGTTATATTTCATACTGTTAACTGGGTATAGTATCACGAGTTATACGGTGTGATTGGTGTGGCTGGTATGAGTCTTACCCTGGATTCAAAATCCTTCCTTATTGTGTCAGCTCTTCCGGGCACAGTATCCTAACTGAGGTCTGGAGGAGGGGCATAGAGGGAGGAGCCAGTGCACACCAGATAGTACCAAATCTTTCTTATAGAGTGCCCAGTCTCCTGCGGAGCCCGTCTATTCCCCATGGTCCTTACGGAGTTCCCAGCATCCACTACGGACTACGAGAAATAGATTTACCGGTGAGTAAAATCTTATTATTTCCTGCTCCCTAAGAGACTGATGCAGCATTAGGTGCAAAGTAGACCTAGTTGCAGAGCAGCAAACCATATTGCAGTGCAAAGAGAAACGCTTGTTTGCATGCACTGAAGATACTCCATTCTCTTGCAAATAATGGCCTGCTCTGATTTACACTGCATTCTAGTGTTAGAGTAGGCCGGAACCCCTGCCCAACTGTAAATCAGGTGGTGGTGGTTGTAGTTGTAGTTCCTGTCCGTAAGTCGGGTTTTCTGTTGAGGCATTGCTTTAGCTAACTACCAACACACTCATATTTGTTGAAACTACTATAACTTCATTATAATATACTTAAGTCCAAATCCTCCATTTACAACATTGTGACAGATTGCTTTAAATGATCACTGTAATGATGCCAGTTACTGGAATACTTTCAGTTGGCCTGTTCCTGTTTTCCTTCCTGACTGTCCTGGGCTCCTCCATATTTGCACTGGGTTCACACTTTAAAGGAACTCCCTACCTGCTGCCTCTGATGTTAACAGGACGCCTGTTGTTTGGCTCTGGGAATGGATCACTAACAAGTAAGGTGACCTCCTCCTGCTCACACCTGAGTGTGTTTTACTTCTGTATGCTATGGACTTCTCCATCATAGAACTATCTTTGACTTCACCCTGTTCTCCCAACCTCCATGTTTTACCAGTTGTACAGAACCGGATCACGGCCTTCTGGTTCAAAGGCAAAGAATTGGCTCTGGCTTTTGGGTTGACCCTCTCTTTCTCTCGGCTGGGCAGCGTCCTGAACTTCTTCCTCACTCAGCGGTTTGAAGATCACTACGGCATGCAGTGGACTCTTTGGGGAGGTGAGTAGTCTATTACATATCTTCCCTGCAACTCTTGATTTTAAAAGATTTAAATGTTGCGTTGTCACATACCTATGTCTATACATGGCCAGAGTGCTTTAGAATTTGTTTGTCATCCTTTGTAGGGACCTTATTGTGTGTCCTGGGTTTTTCTTCTACGGTTACAGTCAGCGTGTTGGATAAAGTGGGCATGAAACAGTTAGGTCTTGATGGAACAATCCAAGAGGAGTCAAAGAAAGTGGTTAGTAACAAGTGCCTTCACAGTATTCTGTGTGGGACTTTACCCAGGACCCTCTGCAGCTCCCAAATTGTGCATTGTATTGTAAATGTTACATGCCTTCTAATGTATGTCATTTGCCTAGCAGTCAGCGTTTTACCAATTCTAGTCTATTGGCTGGTTGTGGCGGTTATAATAAAATGTCATATAAAATTGTGGGTGTGACTGAAAATAATCTGTTTTGAATGATCTGGTTTTCAGCGAGTACAGGACATTCGTCGCTTACCATTGCGTTACTGGCTCTTGGTTCTGACCATCATGTTCTTCTACAATGGAGTCTTTCCATTCGTGGCAGATGCTAGGTAAGTAAATGCATTTCTGTCTGTGACCTCTAGCTGGCCGTGCAGATAAGACATGAAAACTGGGGGACCTGGACCCCAGAATTCCAGGAATTTACTATATAATCTGCACTTGCCCCCTACAGAGGTGATTCCTCCCATTTGTCCAGATGAGGACCTCTTCTTAAGAGGCACCATCCTGGGGTAGACAAGATACTTGGGGCTCTATTTAGCAAAATTTGCGATATTTGCTTGAGTATTTCGGTCCAATATCGTAGTGATTTATTAGCATGTAGTGCTTGCAGTAATACGCTGTCCCTGCAAAGTCTCCGCCGGCATTCTTTATGTTTGTCCGAAAAGACTCCCCTATGTAGTATTGTACATGCTCTAACTTGAGGTCGAGCATGCTCATCCAGATGCCCCATCTCTTCCGTGTATTTGTGTGTGTGTGTGTGTGTGTGTGTATTATTGTAATTAGTTACTAATATAGTAGAGTATTCTGTCAAGCTTTACATCCAGTAATAAAACACAAGACTGGGTAATGAAGACAGATATAGAGGTAAGAGGGGCCTGCTCACAAGCTCAAAGTGTAGTGGAACAAGGCATTGATACATAAGGATAGGTGCTACCTATTGCATATTGATCCAGCCTGAGATTATGGGGTATATGCAATTGCGGTCGAATTCCGGCTGGAATTCGACCGTTTTTGGATTCGACACAATTTGACAGTCGAATCCCGGCCGTATTCGACGTATTCAATAAAAAACGGATTCGGCGAATTCGACGTATTCAATAAAAAACGGATTCGACAGTCCCGCTGTCGAAAAACGGACCAATTGACGATAGTGTGCATCCTGGATTCGACTTCATGGACGGCACAAAAGTGTTCAAAAAACCCTGAAAAGAATTGCGTGGGGTCCCCCTCCTAAGCATAACCAGCCTCGGGCTCTTTGAGCTAGTCCTGGTTGCAAAAATATGGGGGGGGGCAATTACCGGGGATCCCCCGTATTTTAACAACCAGCACCGGGCTCTGTGTCCGGTCCTTGTGCCAAAAATACGGGGGACAAAAGACGTAGGGGTCCCCCGTATTTTTAACACCAGCACCAGGCTCCACTAGCTAGAGAGATAATGCCACAGCCGGGGGACACTTTTTTTATACCGGTCCCTGCGGCCGTGGCATTAAATCCCCAACTAGTCACCCCTGGCCGGGGTACCCTGGAGTGGGGACCCCTTAAATCAAGGCCCCCCCCCCCCCCCCTCCAGCCACCCAAGGGCCAGGGGTGAAGCCAGAGTCTGTCCCCCCATCCAAGGGCGGCGGATGGGAGGCTGATAGCCAAGTGTCAGAAAAAAATATATTGTTTTTTGTAGCAGAACTACAAGTCCCAGCAAGCCTCCCCCCCCGTAAGCTGGTACTTGGAGAACCACAAGTACCAGCATGCGGGGGGGAAACGGGCCCGCTGGTACCTGTAGTTCTACTACAAAAAAAATACCCAAATAAAAACAGTACACACACACCGTGACAGTGTAACTTTATTACATACATGCACACCTACATACACATACTTACCTATGTTGACACGAGGCTCGGTCCCCTTCTCCACGTAGAATCCACGGGTTACCTGTAAATAAAATTATACTCACAACAATCCTGTGTAGATCTGTCCTCTTCAGAGTTTGTAATCCATGTACTTGGCAAAATAAAAACACGCAAAACACGGACCACGCATTGAAAGGGGTCCCATGTTTACACATGGGACCCCTTTCCCCGACTGCCGGGACCCCCCGTGACTGCTTTCAAAGAGGGTCTCTTGATCCAATCAGGGAGCGCCATGTTGTGGCACTCTCCTGATTGGCTGTGCGCGTCTGAGCTGTCAGGCGGCGCACTCGAGATACAATGTAGCGCATAGGCGCTCCATTATATTCAATGGTGGGAACTTTGCGGTTAGCGGTTGACCGCGAGTAACCTCAACCGCTGACCGCAAAGTTCCCACCATTGGATACAATGGAGCACCTATGTGCTACATTGTATCTCAAGTGCGCCGCCTGACAGCTCAGACGCGCACAGCCAATCAGGAGAGTGCCACGACGTGGCGCTCCCTGATTGGCTCAAGGGACCCTCTTTGACAGCAGTCACGGGGGGTCCCGGCAGTGCGTGGTCCGTGTTTTGCGTTTTTTTATTTTGCCAAGTACGTGGATTACAAACTCTGAAGAGGACAGATCTACACAGGATTGCTGTGAGTATAATTTTATTTACAGGTACCCCGTGGATTCTACGTGGACAAGGGGACCGAGTCTCGTGTCAACATAGGTAAGTATGTGTGTATGTCGGTGTGCATGTATGTAATAACGTCATACTGTCACGGTGTGTGTGTACTGTTTTTATTTGGGTATTTTTTTTGTAGTAGAACTACAGGTACCAGCGGGCCCGTTTTTTACCTGCATGCTGGTACTTGTGGTTCTCCATGTACCAGCTTGCGGGGGAGTCTTGCTGGGACTTGTAGTACTGCTACAAAAAAACAATATTCTTTTTTTTTTTTTACACTATGGTTATCAGCCTCCCATCCGCCGCCCTTGGATGGGGGGGGGACAGCCTCGGGCTTCACCCCTGACCCTTGGGTGGCTGGAGGTGGGGGACCCCTTGATTTAAGGGGTCCCCACTCCTCCAGGGTACCCCGGCCAGCGGTGACTAGTTGGGGGGGTAATGCCACGGCCGCAGGGACCGGTATAAAAGTGTCCCCCGGCTGTGGCATTATCTCTCTAGCTAGTGGAGCCCGGTGCTGGTGTTAAAAATACGGGGGACCCCTACGTGTTTTGTCCCCCGTATTTTTGGCACCAGGACCAGGCGCAGAGCCTGGTGCTGGTTGTTAAAATACGGGGGATCCCCTGTCATTCCCCCCCCCCCCCGTATTTTTACAACCAGGACCGGCTCAAAGAGCCAGCGGCTGGTTATGCTTAGGAGGGGGGACACCACGTAATTTTTTTCGGGAATTTTAACCCATTCCCACCCCTTCCCACTGAAAAACATGCACTGATCTCTCCTATTTTTTTTAGTCAGTAAAAAAAATAATCTTTTAAAAAATCTATTAAATAATACTTGTGGCTCCTAAATAGACAAACCAAGTAGATAATCCCTTCTAATATAAATAGATATGCTATTAGCAATCAAAAAAACACAAAAAAAAAATGTTTTTTAAAATTTTTTATTAGATCACAACAGCAAAATGAGGGGGAATGAAATTGACGAAATGGCTGTCGAAAAGCACTGTTGTCGAATCGACATTCTTCAATTGAATATACTTTTGTCGAAAAGCCGCATTTGTACAATTGCAGACATGTCGAATTTGAGAAATGTCGAATTGCAAAAAGTCGAATCTGAAACGGCAGGTTTTTTGTCGAAAAGTACTGTGTTGCATTGTCAAATCCAATTCGACAAGTTTTTTTTGTCGAAAATGCCCCGTTTTTCGACACTTGCGGCAATTTGACCGCAATTGCATATACCCCTATATGTCCTCGGTGGCTGTATAATCCAGTCACATAGGAATGTTGGCCTGGGGTCAGGGGGATGTGAAAGTGAAAATATGTAAAGTTATGTGTGGACTCTATAGAGGGGATGTAATTAGGTAGGATAGGTTATGTGGATGGTTCTGCTATTTGCTAAGCTTGTCTGAAGAAGGGAGTTTTCAGGGAACGCTTGAAGGTTTGGAGACTAAAGGAATGTTTTATTGTACCCCGAGGTTAGAATGAGTGCAAAAAGTCCTGTAACTGTGCATGGTAGCAGATAATGCATGCGGATGACGTGCAGATCTTGTGAGGGTGGAGAGGCTGGGTTTGGAGATATTTTGAGATAAATAAAGAGATGCTTGTTAGTGCAGTTTGGTTTATAGCCTTATGTGTAACTTCAAGTATTTTATATTGAATGCATTATAGTGGCGAGAGTCTGTTTTGGGGAACACCAGTAAGGAGACAATTGCAATAATCAATGCGGGAGAAAATTAGAGCATGGATTAGAGTTTTTGTATAGTCATGTGTAAGATATGGTCGTATTTTGGATATGACTTTTAGATGTTATGTAACATGATTTTGAGACAGAGGTGGTAAGATAACATCCAAGATGAACTGGCAGATAGACATTCAGTAACGCGGACCAATACAGATGGTGACAATTCTAGGGAGGCTAGGTAGATTTGAATATCAACGACACTGTATAGACTGAGAAAAGCAGGGGACCTGAGACTGACCCTTGCGGTACTCCAACTGATAGAGGTAGCTTCAGATATACAAACCCTGAAATAACGGTTACATAAGCAGGATGAGAACCAAGAAAGGGCTGTGCCCTGAAGACCTAGGGATTGTAGTGTTTGTATGAGAACTGGAAATATAACCAAAGACGCTGCTTGTAAAAACCTGGAACAAATGGGATATTGAAATACCGGAAATTATCATGTTTTAAATACGGACACAATTGTGACAACAGACAAATTTATTTATTCCTTTGTTTGCTATATTAAAATATTATAGATCCACCTCCCGGAATAAGTAAAGCCAGTTGATTTTTTTGCATATCTGAAGATACATTTTAAACTACTATATAAGCTGTGAACATATGAGAATATGCTGGCAGTATATAAATATATGTTGATGATGGTTAATAATAATAGGAACTGACAGTCACTGGATGTTTTTGGTTTGTGCCCGTTTTCTGTACACTCTAGAGACTGTTGTGCATGAAAATCCCAGGAGACCAGCTGCAAAACACCCCATCTAACGCCAACAATTATTTGAGTCAATTAAATCACTTTTTTTCCCCCTCCACTCTGACGTCTGTTTTGAGCAACAACTGAACCTCTTGACCATGTCTGCATACTTTTAGACATTGAGCTGCTGCTCCCATATGATTTGCTGACTAAATACTAAATATTTGCATTAACTAGCAGTGGTACCAAATAAATTGCTCACTGAGTGTAAACTTAATGCTACAAAGCGCCTTGAGTCCTGTTGGAGAAAGAGCGCTATATAAATAAAATTATTATTAATTATTATTATTATCTTGCTGGGCATTATTATTGGCCATATATCTTCTTACTGGGCATATTGCCATGCTTGGATACAGCAATCCATTAGAACACTGTCCCTGAAAATTGTAGTCAAATACTGACAGATGTATAATGTCTACCTCAGAAACTAAACACATTATCTGAATAACCAACCAATCTACGTCTCCGCTTATACTGCACACCAGCGATTGGCTAGGCATCAGCTGAGGATTGCGGAACAGCCTGTTACTTTTTACTAGTTTCCAGCCCGTCAGAATGAAGGAACTACATAACAGTAATGTCTGTGTCGGCGGCTGTGCGAGCCTGAACAGAGCAACACTTATTAGTACTTTGACACCAAATGGTAGACATGCATTGGGTCGACACAAGATTTATTTATTTTTTTACTTTTTTATCATTTACCATCCACATGGACTACAATTGGGAAATGTAACCGTGCCTGAAGCGTGGTGAGCGAAGCGTGCTCGTGAGGGTGCACCTTTCCACTAATTTGTTTTACATTTGGTTAAACAGGAATACATAAGTTTTATCAGCGACCGGAATCCCGGATGTCATGATCCCGACAGCGGCCACCAGTGTGTCGGCAGCGGGGTGAGCGCTACAAAGCCCCTTGAGGGCTCGCTGTGCTCACAGGTTATATTCTGCCTCTATAGGTGTCGTGGACACCCATAGAGGAAGAAAAGCCTGTGGCAGCGGTATTCCGGTGGCGACCTTTCGCCGCCTGTCGTGATTCCGGCGGTGGCATTGTGACTGCCGGGATCCCAACATGCAGTCTCGTGATTGGCTCCTGGTTGAACAAATAAAATAACACCAAAAAAAAGCGTGTCAAACTTTTTTGTGTCGACCATTTCTTTGTCGACCTTTTGTAGTGTCTACATTTTTCCATGTTGACCTTTTGATCCTGTCAACATTATGAATGTCGACCGTGTGGTGTCTACCAATTGACTGTTGACCTAATTATGGTTGTTCTAAAGAACCACACCCAACGCTTCCTGCAGAACCACCACTGTGTCCTTTCTGATTGTGTGCAGGAGAGCCATTGTGATGGTATTAGAGTATTTCCTGGCCTCTTATGGAATGATCTTGTGTGCACTGCACATTGTTAGGTGTGCGTCATCAGTGCAGTCAGTATATCAGTAATGATGATGTTATAGACTCCTCCTGACATAAGAGTTTATTAGGATACTGGCCTTAATAGCATCTGAAAATCCTCGCTGCCCCCCCATAATGCTTCTCATGCAGCCTCCAAATGTCCTCTCTCCCCGTATAGACTGTCAGATGTTATGGGACTCCCAGGTAGCAGGTGACGTGAGGCGGAGTGTGCTGCAGGGACTTGCAGGCAAGCCTGCAGACATCATGGATATTTGGATGCCACATATAATGATTAGCTAATAGAACAACACTCTGATACCGGTCTGCAGTCACTCCCTGGCTGCTCTGCCTGTAGCATGGCTCTTACCACTAGAGGCAGAATGTTGAGTAAGGAGACAGCGTCCGCCCTCCCCTCTAGTACATGCTTAAAGAATGTAACGTATCATTTGTGCATCTGTAACTGCAACCTTGTTATTAAGCAGCACATCTCTCTCCTCTACCAGGATATATTTACTAAAGTGCGGGTTTATAGAAGTGCAGATGTTGCCCGTAGCAACCAATCAGATTCTAGCTCTTATCTTCTATAAGGTGCTAGATAAATAAGTAAAATCTGATTGGTTGAGAAATGTTTGTTAAGTAGTCCCCCTAACATACAGAACTTATCCTGTGATGACTGACAGCGCCAGCGGGGCAGGAATAATCTGCCTCTGTTGCTCCTGCAGCGGTCGCCAGTGAAGCCGAGTTGCTCCAGCATTAAGCATTAAAACCCCAGGTGTATAAATGTCCTCAGGGGAAGGGGTTGGAACACCCTCCTTCTATGGGCCACATTGTGAACAAGTAATGCTGCCCATACACCTAAAGATTTCTTGTCAGATCTGGACGGTTGGAATGAAAACCTGGTAATGGATGAGCGGAAATGACAGTTGGCCATTTGCTCCTAAATGCCGTAAAAAACGGACAAAACCGGGCGTGGCTGTAACCAATTTGTCTGACTGACCATTGTTGTCTGTCTTCCAGTGTTTGGGAGCAATTGGTCAATTGTCATTTGCTCTCATCTATTACCAGATTTTCATTCCAAGAAGAGTTGGAACCCCACCTGCTACACTGCTGGTTGTTGCGATCAGATGTTGCACTGAAAGTATATAAGCAGAATGTAGCCACATGGCCACTTGCAAGAAGGTAGCCACATGACTGCCTCTTTTATCACCATCTTTGTTACATGTGTGTACGCAGGACTTGCCCTCCCTTCTGTATGTTATGTACTGCTCAGCTGATCACGATTTTATTTTTTTCCAGCAAATTCATTCAGGACAAATATCCTGGGTATGACCAGCAGACGGCATCCTACATTGCTGGGGCCGTATACGACAGTTCCTTAGTGCTCTCTGCAGCTGTTGGGATATTAATTGTAAGTGGCTTTTAATTACGTCTTTTATCCTATTCTTAGAAATGATTAACTGGTCCTGGCCTGGCCAATCTGTGGCTCGCCAGCTGTTGTGAAAATACACATCCCAGCATGCCCTACCAAAGTTTTAGCATTCCCTAATTGCAAAACCCAAGGCATGCTGGGACTTGTAGTTTCACACCAGCTGGAGAGCCACAGGTTGGCCAGGCCTGTGTAACTGGTCTAATGCCCATGAGTATAGTATAAAGCCACATCGGTGAGACTGCGTATATCTGACTGTATATGTTGTTTTATGTGAAGTCTCTCCATGAATCTGGACAATCTTACTTACAGACGCTCTTGTATTTATTACGTCACTTACTGTTGTATTTTGTCATGTCTCTGTTTTAGGACTATGTAGGGATGAGAGGGGTGCTGGCTGTCCTCTGTGCTGTATCCACACTGCCAGTGTTTGCCCTGCTGGCGTTTACCTTTGTACCACCGCTGGTGTCCACATTGTGGCTCGGGGTCACTTACTCCTTTGCTGCGGTAACGTATAGAGTTTCCTGTAATCTTTAGAAAGTGCTGCTTAATGCTGTCTTCCCCCTACAGTAGCTATTGTGGGTGTTGTGCCAGTGAAGCTCTATATATTGCTGTGCATGCTTGTGCATTATTATTTCTATAGCGCACACATATATTCCGCAGCGCTTTACAGAGAATATTTGCCCAATCACAACAGTCCCTGCCCCGGTGGAGCTTACAATCTATTTTCCATAACCCGGAGGTAACGCATGCAAGCACGGGGAGAATATACAAACTCCACACTATTAGGGCCATGGTGGGAATTGAACCCATGACCTCAGTGCTGTGAGGCAGTAATGCTAACCATTACACCATCCGTGCTGGCAACTTGGTTTTACCTTGTAAATGATTGCCACTTTACAAATACGGCAAATCTTGGACCAAATACCAGATCTCCGGCTTCTCGCATCCTATTACATTTACCCCTATACGTGTTTTCATTTTACCCCTTCCTAAAATACAACTATGCAGATAATGGTCTCTATGCAAACTGACTGTTTCCCAAAAGTGAATGAAATCTGTATCCTGCGTACATTTTCCCTGTAAGGAACTGGTATTTCTATTACCTGCAGAAGCAATAAACCAGAAATCAAAATGATAAATTGATGGATATGGATATTGGTCACTACAGTATAGCCTGCACCTTCTCTGTTCCACCTGCCGGTGGGCTGAGCATCTTTGCACGGAGATGACATGAGCCATACATAAGACTGTGCCTAACGTGGCACTGTTTCTCTAATGGCCTAGTTATTGCTTAGCGAGACACGTGCTGGCTGGGGAGGTCCCCAAACTGCTATTTTGGTTTGGCCTCAATCTGTTCTGCTCCTAAGTGGAAATCACCTTTAAGTCCTAGTACAGTAGTTCCTCAGTTCTTCTTCCACATCCTGGTGGAAAGTGACAGAATAACTTATTTAGAAGCTGTCCTTTATGTTTCACTGTAATGATGAGAGCAGAAGGCTGAATGATGTTACCTTTATAGCTTACACATAGTGTATGGGCACAGTACCAGGCCATTTGTAGGAATAGTTCTGTTCAGCAGAGCAATATCATTGCAGGCTAGTCCATCACTAGTCTAGGCTATCTTAGCAATGGACTCACGGCTGTTGACCTTAGCTCCATGCTCATGCAGTGACTTGGCAGGGTCCTGCGTACATCAGACCCATTTGCAGCACAGCTGCTGATTGATCCTTTATCTGGGTATGGGTCGACCACCATTGGTTGACATGGTCATTAGGTCAAAAGGTTGGCATGAGTTTTTTTTTTTTAACTTTGTTTGGTGTCGTTTTCTTCATAAAGTGACCCCAATTAGTGCACCGTGTCCCCTCGCATGGCTCGCTTCACTTGCCATGCTTCGGGCAAGGTGCCCCGCTCCGCTACCCTCGGCACAGGTTACCGTTCCCAGTTGTAGTCCACGTGGATCGTAAAGTATGAAAAAGTAAAAAAAAAGTGGAAAAAAAATGTGAACTCCTCATGTCAACCTTTTGAACTGTCGACCTAGTGACCGTATCCCCTTTATTTCTACAGGCAAGCATGTGGCCTTCTATCCCTCTTGTGGTCCCACAAGCTACTCTGGGAACCGCTATGGGTCTGGCGACCTCCGTGCAGATGATCGGGATCGGGGTTTCTAACCTTGTTGTTGGCAGAATTCTTGGAACTAAATCTAGGTATGTGTGGAACTTACATTTGATGTTTCCTGTGCAGGAGCAATTGGTCAAAGCACACAAATGACCCTTCTGCATTGTAGGATCTGATCAGTGACTATGAGCCGTGCGGGCTGAAAGTGTTATGACCGTATGGGGATTTTTAAAGCCTTATATGAATTCCATTATTACAGATAGAATCATACCAGCATCTAGTTCCTTTTACTGCACAATTCAGAAGCGTTTGTTTTTCTTTCTTTCTCTTGATGCAGTGAATCGAAGATCCCTCTCTGGCGCTGGCAACAAATGATGATTTTCATGCTGGCAAATACCGTCGCCTGCATCGTCACTTCTGTTACTGTGAACATTGTGGACAGGAAACAGGTAACGGCTGGGAGTAGTAGACCGTTCGGGGGTGGGTCAGGGACAGAGAAGAGGGTGCTCATGTGCAGGCTGTGATCGGGCCCCTTCTCTCAGACCGTGTAGTAGACTCTGGCGTTGTGCTAGTCTACTGCGCATGTGCAGGTCTCTGGGAACATGGTGCTTGCGCAGAATTCCTGGAGACCTCTCTATTACGCATGCACGAGTCACTGGAAAATGGCCATGGGCCAGTGAATTTTGCAGCCAGTGCCTGACATAATTAAATGGGGGCTGCGGGCGGGGGAGGGGGTTTGGGGTGTGTAACGCACGCATACCTTGCACTCATTATATATACACCAGTGGTCAGCGCTATTTTGATTCCAGTAAAGGGTGGAGTACCAGTACAGGTGGTCAGTGTCGTAACTAGGCATTTTAGCGCTGTGTGCAAGAAACAGTATCGGCGCGCCCCCCCCCCTTACATACAAAGCAGGGCTGCTGCGCGCCTAAAATATATGGGGGCGTGGCTTCATGTGAAAGGGGCGTGACCACAGCTCCCTTTTACACATTACAGCAGGCAGGGCTCCCTTTTTTAATATTTCGGCAGGCAGAGCTCCCTTTCACATATTACAGCAGGCAGAGCTCCCTTTCACGCATTACAGCAGGCAGAGCCCCCCTATTTTACACATTAGGCAGGCAGTCCCCATTTTTTACACATTTGGGATGGTTAGAGCAGGTGAGAGGAACGTGGGGGCGGGGGCTAGGGTGAGAGCAGGTGAGAGGAACGTATGGGGAGGGCTAGGGTGAGAGCAGGTGAGAGGAACGTAGGGGGAGGATTAGAGAGAGAGCGAGTGAGGAACGCAGGGGGAGGATTAGAGAGAGTGAGTGAGAGGAAATGCAGGGGGAGGATTAGAGAGAGCGAGTGAGAGGAAATGCAGGGGGAGGATTAGAGCGAGTGAGAGGAAATGCAGGGGGAGGATTAGGGAGAGAGCGAGTGAGAGGAACGCAGGGGGAGGATTAGAGAGAGAGCAGGTGAGAGGAACGAAAGGGGAGGATTAGGGAGAGAGCAGGTGAGAGGAACGCGGGGGGAGGATTAGAGAGCAGGTGAGAGGAACGCAGGGGGAGGATTAGAGCGAGAGCGAGTGAGGAATGCAGGGGGAGGATTAGGGAGAGAGCGAGTGAGAGGAACGCAGGGGGAGGATTAGAGAGAGAGCAGGTGAGAGGAACGAAAGGGGAGGATTAGGGAGAGAGCAGGTGAGAGGAACGCGGGGGGAGGATTAGAGAGCAGGTGAGAGGAACGCAGGGGGAGGATTAGAGCGAGAGCGAGTGAGGAACGCAGGGGGAGGATTAGGGAGAGAGCAGGTGAGAGGAACGCAGGGGGAGGATTAGAGAGCAGGTGAGAGGAACGCAGGGGGAGGATTAGAGCGAGAGCGAGTGAGGAATGCAGGGGGAGGATTAGGGAGAGAGCGAGTGAGAGGAACGCAGGGGGAGGATTAGGGAGAGAGTGAGTGAGAGGAACGCAGGGGGAGGATGAGGGAGATAGCGAGTGAGAGGAACGCAGGGGGAGGATTAGAGAGCAGGTGAGAGGAACGCAGGGGGAGGATTAGAAAGAGAGCGAGTGAGAGGAATGCAGGGGGAGGATTAGGGAGAGAGCGAGTGAGAGGAACGCAGGGAAAGGATTAGGGAGAGAGCAGTTGAGGAACGCAGGGGGAGGATTAGAGAGAGACTGAGTGAGAGGAACGTAGGGGGAGGATTAGGGAGAGAGCGAATGAGAGGAATGCAGGGGGAGGATTAGGGAAAGAGCGAGTGAGAGGAACGCAGGGGAAGGATTAGGGAGAGAGCAGGTGAGAGGAACGCAGGGGGAGGATTAGGGAGAGAGCGAGTGAGAGGAACGCGGGGGGAGGATTAGGGAGAGCAGGTGAGGAACGTAGGGGGAGGATTAGGGAGAGAGCGAATGAGAGGAATGCAGGGGGAGGATTAGGGAGAGAGCGAGTGAGAGGAACGCAGGGGAAGGATTAGGGAGAGAGCAGTTGAGGAACGCGGGGGAAGGATTAGGGAGAGAGCAGGTGAGAGGAACGCAGGGGGAGGATTAGGGAGAGAGCGAGTGAGAGGAACGCGGGGGGAGGATTAGGGAGAGAGCAGGTGAGAGGAACGCGGGGGGAGGATTAGGGAGAGAGCAGGTGAGAGGAACGTGGGGGGAGGGCTTGGGATAGAGTTGAGCGGCATACAGAAGGGAGGAGAGGTATGGAGAGAGCAGGTGAGAGGCCCACAATGGGGAGGGAATGGGGGGGGCTGTAATAAATCCCTAACCTGCGGTGGTGGTATGCCCTCGTGTAAATTCGACTCCTGGTCCTGCGCTGACAGGTGCTGGTGTACGGGTCCCTCTGCTCCATGCCTTCCCCGGCTCTTCCGCGGCTCCAGCTCCCATGTCAGGCGCTGCACGCTGGCTGGGCTGGCTAAGTCAATAGAGGCTGTTTCTGGCTGCTCTGGGCGCACATGATGACGTCACGCCCGGCGTTGAGCAGCGCAGATGAGGGGAGAAAGGATGCTCAGCGCCTCAGCCTCCTCCCCTCAAGATCAGCTGCTGCTGTCTGGTGACGCCTCCAGCCCTCCACAATAGTAAAGCTGGCGAGCGGATCTTCGGCGGCGCGGCGCAGCCCAGCCGGCGGTGGGTGGGGTGGTAGGAGGGGGAATGTAGAGGCGATCACAGCGCCTACCGAACTAGCAGTTCTCCATCTCCACCATGCTCCTCGGGCAGCAGGCGGTAGTGTCGCGTAGCCGTGCGGGTGCATGTGGAGATTTTTCCGCCCCACAGCGCATAGCGCTGGGTGCAATGCCCCTCTTGCCCATACCTAGTTACGGCACTGCAGGTGGTATATTGACTAATGGAAAGTGGTTTTGTTGAATTGGCTTTGACCCATGGGGGTGATTCAATAGTTGTTGTTTTTTTGGGCGCCCATCAGAGCAATTCAGTTGTTGCTCCGATCTAGCACCCATTACTTCTGACTTGCTGAAAAGTTGCGTTGCATGGCTAAACCGTGACCGCTACACGAAAAGTGGCATTTGGCCCCATCCCTGCCCCGTAGCTAAAAGTGCCATTTGTATTATGGGAGAGCGGTGGGGAGGGACAGAGAAGCGGATAGGGGGGCGGAGCTAGACTGAGCCAGAGGTGGGATGTGGCAGAGCATATGCCAGATCCCTTTACCATCATGGTATGGAAGAAGGGTGCTGCAGAAGAAAATACTTACTGGTCATCCTCAGGTTATGTGCTGATGGACAGGGCTGCGTTCTGTGTGCCCCCATATATTATTCTATCAGCCACCAGCAGTGGTTTTTGCTGTCACAATCCATGAATAATTTGGTTTGGTCCTGGGCCACCAACCTGTGGCACTAAGTTTGGGAACCACTAATACAAAGACTTTCTATACATTTATATAGATGTATTTCTCTACCCCTACTAGATAAAAACTGATTTTTCTCTGACGTCCTAGTGGATGCTGGGACTCCGTAAGGACCATGGGGAATAGCGGCTCCGCAGGAGACAGGGCACAAAATAAAAGCTTAAGGATCAGGTGGTGTGCACTGGCTCCTCCCCCTATGACCCTCCTCCAAGCCTCAGTTAGATTTTTGTGCCCGGCCGAGAAGGGTGCAATCTAGGTGGCTCTCCTGAGCTGCTTAGAATAAAAGTTTAGTTAGGTTTTTTTATTTTCAGTGAGTCCTGCTGGCAACAGGCTCACTGCATCGTGGGACTAAGGGGAGAAGAAACGGACTCACCTGAGTGCAGAGTGGATCGGGTTTCTTAGGCTACTGGACACTAGCTCCAGAGGGACGATCACAGGTTCAGCCTGGATGGGTCACCGGAGCCGCGCCGCCGTCCCCCTTACAGAGCCAGAAGAGACGAAGAGGTCCGGTGAAATCGGCGGCAGAAGACATCCTGTCTTCAGACTAAGGTAGCGCACAGCACCGCAGCTGTGCGCCATTGCTCTCAGCACACTTCACACTCCGGTCACTGAGGGTGCAGGGCGCTGGGGGGGGAGCGCCCTGAGACGCAATATAACAGAATACCTTAGGTGGCAAAACAGAATACATCACATATAGCTCCTGGGCTATATGGATGTATTTTAATCCCCTGCCATTTTACACAAAAAAGCGGGAGATAAGGACGTCGTGAAGGGGCGGAGCCTATCTCCTCAGCACACAAGCGCCATTTTCCCTCACAGCTCCGCTGGAAGGACGGCTCCCTGACTCTCCCCTGCAGTCCTGCTTCAGAATCAGGGTAAAAAAGAGAAGGGGGGGCACGTTTGGCAGCAAATAAATATATTAACAGCAGCTATAAGGGAGTAACACTTATATAAGGTTATCCCTGTATATATATATATAGCGCTGGGTGTGTGCTGGCAGACTCTCCCTCTGTCTCTCCAAAGGGCTAAGTGGGGTCCTGTCCTCTATCAGAGCATTCCCGGTGTGTGTGCTGTGTGTCGGTACGCGTGTGTCGACATGTATGAGGAGGAAAATGATGTGGAGGCGGAGCAGTTGCCTGTGTTGGTGATGTCACCCCCTAGGGAGTCGACACCTGACTGGATGATTGTATTTAAACAATTAAGTGATAATGTCAGCAATTTGCAAAAAACTGTTGACGACATGAGACAGCCGGCAAATCAATTAGTGCCTGTCCAGGCGTCTCAAACACCGTCAGGGGCGCTAAAACGCCCGTTACCTCAGTGGGTCGACACAGACCCTGACACAGATACTGAGTCTAGTGTCGACGGTGACGAGACAAACGTAATGTCCAGTAGGGCCACACGTTACATGATCACGGCAATGAAAGAGGCATTGAACCTTTCTGACACTACAAGTACCACAAAGAAGGGTATTATGTGGGGTGAGAAAAAACTACCAATATTTTTTCCTGAGTCAGAGGAAATAAATGGTGTGTGAAAAAGCGTGGGTTTCCCCCGATAAAAAACAGCTAATTTCTAAAAAATTATTAGCATTATATCCTTTCCCGCCAGAGGTTAGGGCGCGTTGGGAAACACCCCCTAGGGTAGATAAGGCGCTCACACGTTTATCAAAACAAGTAGCGTTACCGTCTCCTGATACGGCTACCCTCAAAGAACCAGCTGATAGAAGGCTGGAAAATATCCTAAAAAGTATATACACACATACTGGTGTTATACTGCGACCAGCAATCGCCTCAGCCTGGATGTGCAGTGCTGGAGTCGCATGGTCGGATTCCCTGACCGAGAATATTGATACCCTGGATAGGGACAATATTTTGTTAACTATAGAACATTTAAAGGATGCATTACTATATATGCGTGATGCACAGAGGGATATTTGCACCCTGGCATCAAGAGTAAGTGCTATGTCCATCTCTGCCAGAAGAGCGTTATGGACGCGACAGTGGTCAGGGGATGCGGATTCAAAACGGCACATGGAAGTATTGCCGTATAAAGGGGAGGAGTTATTTGGGGCTGGTCTATCGGACCTGGTGGCCACGGCAACGGCTGGAAAATCCACCTTTTTACCCCAGGTCACTCCACATCAGCAGAAAAAGACACCGTCTTTTCAAACTCAGTCCTTTCGTTCCCATAAGTACAAGCGAGCAAAAGGCCACTCCTTTCTGCCCCGGGGCAGAGGAAGAGGAAAAAGACTGCACCATGCAGCCGCTTCCCAGGAGCAGAAGCCCTCCCCTGCTTCTGCCAAATCTTCAGCATGACGCTGGGGCTTTACAAGCAGACTCAGATATGGTGGGGGCCCGTCTCAAGAATTTCAACGCGCAGTGGGCTCACTCGCAAGTGGATCCCTGGATTCTACAGGTAGTATCGCAGGGGTACAAACTGGAATTCGAGGCGTTTCCCCCTCATCGGTTCCTGAAGTCTGCTTTACCAAAGTCTCCCTCCGACAGGGAGGCAGTTTTGGAAGCCATTCACAAGCTGTATTCCCAGCAGGTGATAATCAAGGTACCCCTCCTGCAACAGGGAAAGGGGTATTATTACACGCTGTTTGTGGTACCGAAGCCGGACGGCTCGGTGAGACCAATTTTAAATCTGAAATCCTTGAACACTTACATAAAAAGGTTCAAATTCAAGATGGAGTCACTCAGAGCAGTGATAGCGAACCTGGAAGAAGGGGACTATATGGTGTCTCTGGACATCAAAGATGCTTATCTCCACGTCCCAATATACCCTTCTCACCAAGGGTACCTCAGGTTTGTAGTACAAAACTGTCATTATCAGTTTCAGACGCTGCCGTTTGGATTGTCCACGGCACCTCGGGTCTTTACCAAGGTAATGGCCGAAATGATGATTCTTCTACGAAGAAAAGGCATTTTAATTATCCCTTACTTGGACGATCTCCTGATAAGGGCAAGATCCAGGGAACAGTTAGAAGTCGGAGTAGCACTATCTCAGGTAGTGTTACGTCAGCACGGGTGGATTCTAAATATTCCAAAATCGCAGCTGATTCCAACGACACGTCTACTGTTCCTAGGAATGATTCTGGACACAGTCCAGAAGAAGGTGTTTCTCCCGGAGGAGAAGGCCAGGGAGTTATCCGAGCTAGTCAGGAACCTCCTAAAACCAGGACAGGTCTCAGTGCATCAGTGCACGAGGGTCCTGGGGAAAATGGTGGCTTCTTACGAAGCGATTCCATTCGGAAGATTCCATGCAAGAACGTTTCAGTGGGATCTACTGGACAAATGGTCCGGATCGCATCTGCAGATGCATCAGCGGATAACCCTGTCGCCAAGGACAAGGGTGTCTCTCCTGTGGTGGCTGCAGAGTGCTCATCTACTAGAGGGCCGCAGATTTGGCATTCAGGATTGGATCCTGGTAACCACGGATGCCAGCCTGAGAGGCTGGGGAGCAGTCACACAGGGAAGGAATTTCCAGGGCTTGTGGTCAAGCATGGAAACATCTCTTCATATAAACATTCTGGAACTAAGGGCCATTTACAATGCCCTAAGTCAAGCAAAACCTCTGCTTCAGGGTCAGGCGGTGTTGATCCAATCGGACAACATCACGTCAGTCGCCCACGTAAACAGACAGGGCGGCACGAGAAGCAGGAGGGCAATGGCAGAAGCTGCAAGGATTCTTCGCTGGGCGGAAAATCATGTGATAGCACTGTCAGCAGTGTTCATTCCGGGAGTGGACAACTGGGAAGCAGACTTCCTCAGCAGACACGACCTTCACCCGGGAGAGTGGGGACTTCACCCAGAAGTCTTCCACCTGATTGTAAACCGTTGGGAAAAACCAAAGGTGGACATGATGGCGTCACGTCTAAACAAAAAACTGGACAGATATTGCGCCAGGTCAAGGGACCCTCAGGCAATAGCAGTGGACGCTCTGGTAACGCCGTGGGTGTACCAGTCAGTGTATGTGTTCCCTCCTCTGCCTCTCATACCAAAAGTACTGAGAATCATAAGAAGGAGAGGAGTAAGAACTATACTCGTGGTTCCGGATTGGCCAAGAAGGACTTGGTACCCGGAACTTCAAGAGATGCTCACGGACGAACCGTGGCCGCTACCTCTAAGAAAGGACCTGCTACTGCAGGGGCCTTGTCTGTTCCAAGACTTACCGCGGCTGCGTTTGACGGCATGGCGGTTGAACGCCGGATCCTGAGGGAAAAAGGCATTCCAGAAGAAGTCATCCCTACTCTGGTCAAAGCCAGGAAGGACGTAACCGCAAAACATTATCACCGCATTTGGCGTAAATATGTTGCGTGGTGTGAGGCCAAGAAGGCCCCTACAGAGGAATTTCAACTGGGTCGTTTCCTTCATTTCCTGCAAACAGGACTGTCTATGGGCCTAAAATTGGGGTCCATTAAGGTTCAAATTTCGGCCCTGTCGATTTTCTTCCAGAAAGAACTGGCTTCAGTACCTGAAGTTCAGACTTTTGTAAAAGGGGTGCTGCACATACAGCCTCCTTTTGTGCCTCAAGTGGCACCTTGGGATCTCAATGTTGTGTTGAGTTTTCTAAAGTCACATTGGTTTGAACCACTTTCCACTGTGGACTTAAAATATCTCACATGGAAGGTGTCGATGCTGTTAGCCTTGGCTTCAGCCAGGCGTGTGTCAGAATTGGCGGCTTTATCATATAAAAGCCCTTACTTAATTTTTCATTCTGACAGGGCGGAATTGAGGACTCGTCCTCAATTTCTACCTAAGGTGGTTTCTGCATTTCACATGAACCAACCTATTGTGGTACCTGCGGCTACCAGGGACTTAGAGGACTCTAAGTTGCTTGACGTTGTCAGGGCTTTGAAAATATATGTTTCCAGGACGGCTGGAGTCAGAAAATCTGACTCACTGTTTATCCTGTATGCACCCAACAAGCTGGGTGCTCCTGCTTCAAAGCAGACGATTGCTCGTTGGATTTGTAGTACAATTCAGCTTGCACATTCTGTGGCAGGATTGCCACAACCAAAATCAGTAAAAGCCCATTCCACAAGGAAAGTGGGCTCATCTTGGGCGGCTGCCCGAGGGGTCTCGGCTTTACAACTTTGCCGAGCAGCTACTTGGTCAGGGGCAAACACGTTTGCTAAATTCTACAAATTTGATACCCTGGCTGAGGAGGACCTGGAGTTCTCTCATTCGGTGCTGCAGAGTCATCCGCACTCTCCCGCCCGTTTGGGAGCTTTGGTATAATCCCCATGGTCCTTACGGAGTCCCAGCATCCACTAGGACGTCAGAGAAAATAAGATTTTACTTACCGATAAATCTATTTCTCGTAGTCCGTAGTGGATGCTGGGCGCCCATCCCTAGTGCGGATTGTCTGCAATACTTGTATATAGTTATTGTTACAAAAATTCGGGTTATTATTGTTGTGAGCCATCTTTTCAGAGGCTCCTTTGCGTTTATCATACTGTTAACTGGGTTCAGATCACGAGTTGTACGGTGTGATTGGTGTGGCTGGTATGAGTCTTACCCGGGATTCAATATCCTTCCTTATTATGTACGCTCGTCCGGGCACAGTATCCTAACTGAGGCTTGGAGGAGGGTCATAGGGGGAGGAGCCAGTGCACACCACCTGATCCTTAAGCTTTTATTTTGTGCCCTGTCTCCTGCGGAGCCGCTATTCCCCATGGTCCTTACGGAGTCCCAGCATCCACTACGGACTACGAGAAATAGATTTATCGGTAAGTAAAATCTTATTATTTTATTATTTTTACTTAAAAACCTATCTGGGTGTTGTATAGAAAAACTGTAATTTGTAAGATATTATATTAAATGTTTTTTTCCACGTTACAAATTCCATTTATCCATGCAGCAGCACTAGGCTGGATTGCAGTCAGTGGATATAATCTATTGGTGTGTAATCATTAGTCATTTTAAAGATTGTTTGTATTTCCTGTTTGATTCTGATATTCCTTCTTCTCGCACCCAGGGAGGCACGCTGAACAAAATGACAAAGAGGAGACCTCAAGCAGAGCGAGAACCTGACTCTGAATCCGATACAACACCTATCCTAAATGATGAGGATGACCAGCGGTCCATAAACTAGCCAGGAGACTGCTACAGCGCCTCGCTGGCGGCTAAATGTGTTCCATGTTGTGGCCACGCACCTACCACCAACTATTCAGGTGGGATTGGATAGCAACTTTTAGCCCTATGACGAAGGATCTGAGCAGCTTGTAACATAATGGACACTATTTTTTAAGAAGGCTGCTTCTTGGTAACCTTGTAGCTAAATTATCAGTTACTGTGTATACTGTAGGGATATTTGGAATATACTTGGAAAAGGATTCAGGAATTTTGCACTTTGACTTACCTTTTTGTATTATTTCAGATGTATAAGGCAAATCACTTAGAACAGTGGTTCATGTTTTCCAGGTCACCTAGCTGGTGCACAGGTGTATTCATTACTCACTGACACATTTTAAAAGACCCACAGGTGGAGCTAATTATTTCACTCACAATCTTGTGAGGAGACCTGGAAAATATGAACTGTTGCGGGTACTTGAGGACCGTGGTTGAGAACCACTGACTTAGAATAATTCCCTTATTACGGTGTATAATTACTGTTCATAAAGGAAATGCTTTATACTCTCGGGACTGAAATGGAATCTGGTCCCAAATACTTTCATACAGAAATTGTTCCTTTTGAACAGTATGCAGCAGCTGAAGTGAAAACAATTCAATTTACTGGCTGTGTCATTTGCGAGTGCAACTGTTCCTTATGCTCATCTGCTGTGTGATTACACAGGACCCTTAGTGTTACGGCTCATTATTAAAGTATTATATAATAAGTCCTAAACTAGGGTAAGCAAAAAACAAACCTGTAATAAAATTCCACTTAATGTAATTGTGCCAAGATATTGCCTTTGCAGTAATCCTAACCTGCCCCTAGATGGCATTGCAGCATCCAACAGTTATTCTATTGTATGCTGTCAATGCTATCAAGTGTGCCTGATGCATTACGGAGACAATAACATATTTGAGAAGTGTTCAGGTCTTGGTGTGAAAAGATGGGTTTACTTTATTTTCTTACATTATTTACATAGTGCCTAAACATTCAGCAGTGCCTTTCAGAGAATAACGCACATCCGTCTTAGCTCTGCTTATAATCTCTATTCTCTACCACATGGTTAATTTTGGCAAGAGCCAAGTAATCTAGCAGCAGGTCTAATGGGCCCTACAGACATGGCGATCTGGCGCCGAGCTGCCCGACCACCGATACGGCAACCTGGCAGCAGGGGAGGAGTGAAGTTTCTTCACTCCCCCCGTCTCCATACAAGTGCAGGCAAATATGGAAGAGATTGTCCATATTGGCCTGCATGCACAGCCGACGGAGCACTAGCGATGAAAGAGCGCGGGGCCACACATCGTTCATCGCTGGTGACTCCACACTGAAAGATATGAACGTTATCTCGTTCAATAATGAACGAGATCGTTCATATCTTTGAGGAATATCACCCAGTGTGTAGGGCCTATAAGAGTGTTGGAGGAAATAGATGTTGGGTGCAATCATAGCCATGACCCCACTGAAGTGTGGTAGTAACGCTAATCACTGTGCCACCATGCTGGGATTTATATTACCTATCAATAACTACTACTGCTAATACTTGGGCAAGCCAGACTTACCAAGGATAATTATTAATGGCACACCAGCATAGTCCTGCAGCTGCAGGCAATGCAACTTGTTTTTTTGCAGAGGGGACTGTAAGAACCTTTTGCTGGTTACATGTGCTAGATCCTACTACTCAGCATAAAGACATGACTCAAAACACTAGCCCAACCCAGGAAAGCCAAGGGACAGTTTACAGTCAGTATTGCTGTAGTAGAAGTTTTATCTGCTGTGAAAAAAAAAAAAGCACTTTACAGTGATATGTGTGAGAAATGCAGGGGAGAATTTGTCCTGTCCCTATAACGCCCATTGGTTTTACACTACATGCTCTGGAAGGGGCATGTTCTCACCAGTACCTGCATTGCTGATATGGAGGGGAATCTAAGCCATCTCTCTACTAAACCTGGGCTGAAGCTTGTCTCCCTGTCTACACTCAAGTTGGGTACACATTAGCCGATAATGCCCCTCCCCGTCAGCAAGTGTGTATGCCTTTACTGAGGTTGGCACCCTTGCTGGGTCTCTTGCTACTGATCTCGGTGGGTACACAGTTTAATTTTACCCAGCTTTAGATCCTGAAAGCTTCATCTTAACTTCCAGGACTCTTGTTCTTAGGGAATTTGGCGCCATGGTTGCAATCCTGAAGTCAAAAGCTCCAACAATCCTGGTAGAGCATAGCAGAGGCACAGGTCATTAGAATCTTTCCAGGGTTACTGGCCCCTGCTCTCCACTTGCAGCAGCATCTGTCCCCTTCTCGCACTCATCTTCTGGTATTCCCTATCTGGACTTCTGTCCTCAGGATGGTAGAGTGCCGCCCACTCACCAGAGGGGACTGTGAATCAACTGAACCAGGGGTAGGCAACATCGTTCTCTTTGGTTGCCAGGCATTCAACACATACTAGTATTTATAAAAGTTACAGATAGGTACTAAAGTGGTAACCCTTCCTAGTTTGCTCAGATTAGGTTGATTAGCAGTCTAGAGATGAAGACCTGCTTTAGGAGCTTGCCAATCCCTGCAATATGTAGGTGATGGAAGGATCCCTGCCAGTGTCCTAGCTTACACTACTGTATAGGGAGAACGGTCAGTCACATGCATTCTGTAAGCAACCGCCAGCCTGCAGAATATTGATGATTATGAACTATAGAACCACCAAACTACTTTCTGCAGAGGAAAGCTGAACTCTGCTGCTGCACATTTATAGCATCTGCCGAGTTCCTGTACAACATGGCTGCCAGGTAGGGCTCGCATCTATTCTGAACATAGTTTAGAAAATAACCATAGGCAGGCATGACTGAAAGCCATTTAAAGAATACATTTGCAATTTTATTGTTAGCAAGAACAGCCATCAGTTTGGGGGTGTTATCTATAGTGTAGGATTGGGGCAGGTTTTTAATCTGCGCAGTGTGCAGCACTTTGCTATAAAGTGGTCACCTCTATCGCATGATCTGTGGCACAGGTTCTCAAACTCTGCCCTCATTACCCCACACAGTGCATGTTTTACCGGTAACCCAGCAGGTGCACAGGTGTATTAATTACTCACTGACATTTTAAAAGGTCCAGAGGTGGAACCAATTATTTCACTTGTGATTCTGTGAGGAGACCTGCAAAACATGTACTGTGTGGGGTCCTGAGGACCGAGTTTGAGAACCTGTGATCCTATGGGGAAGGTCTGTGACAGTCAGGCCTGGCACAGGACAAGTGGAGGTGCCATTTAAGGAACTGTGATAAAAGCATTAAGCACAATTCTCGTAAAACCCATTGCCCATTAATTTGTGTTATTTGTTTTGAACGCCCATGCACAATATTTCTCTTACGGCCTAGAGGATGCTGGGGACTCCGTAAGGACGGGCTCCACAGGAGACATGGGCACTCTAAAGACTTTAGAATGGGTGTGCACTGGCTCCTCCCTCTATGCCCCTCCTCCAGACCTCAGTTAGATCCTGTGCCCAGAGAAGACTGAGTGCAC
The DNA here is from genome assembly GCF_028390025.1 of Pseudophryne corroboree. NCBI lineage: Eukaryota > Metazoa > Chordata > Amphibia > Anura > Myobatrachidae > Pseudophryne > Pseudophryne corroboree. The sequence continues at coordinate 402,667,886 of NC_086450.1, read as the reverse complement.
TGCAGGGGAGCTCTCCTGAGTGTCCCTGAAAAATACTTTTTGTTAGGTTTTTTATTTTCAGGGAGCACTGCTGGCAACCTGCATCGTGGGACTGAGGGGAGAGAAGCAGACCTACTTAAATGATAGGCTCTGCTTCTTAGGCTACTGGACACCATTAGCTCCAGAGGGTCGGAACGCAGGTCTCACCCTCGCCATTCGTCCCGGAGCCGCACTGCAGTCCTCCTCACAGAGCTGGAAGATAGAAGCCGGGTGAGTATTAAGAAAGAAGGCTTCAAAGGCGGCAGAAGACTTCAGATCTTCACTGAGGTAACGCTGCGCGCCATTGCTCCCACACATACACACACAGCGGGCACTGTGAGGGTGCAGGGCGGGCGCAGTGAGTGTATTTATATATTTATATAAAAGCGCTGTACTAACTGGGATTTTATACCAGTGTCCGGTGGCGCTGGGTGTGTGTGCTAGCATACTCTCTCTCTGTCTCTCCAAAGCGCCTTATTGGGGGGGGGACTGTCTCCATATAGATATATCCCTGAGTGTGTGGGGGTGTCGGTACGTGTGTGTCGGCATGTCTGAAGCGGAAGGCTCATCTAAGGAGGAGGTGGAGCAGATGATTGTGGTGTCTCCGTCGGCAACACAGACACCTGATTGGTTGGATATGTGGAATGTTTTAAATGCAAATGTGTCTTTATTACACAAGAGACTGGACAAAGCAGAGTCCAGGGATAAAACAGGGAGTCAATCCATGGCTTTGACTGTGTCACAGGGCCCTTCAGGGTCTCAGAAACGTCCACTGTCCCAAGTAGCAGACACTGATACCGACACGGTGTCTGACTCCAGTGTCGACTACGATGATGCAAGGTTACACCCAAGGGTGGCCAAAAGTATTCATTATATGATTATTGCAATAAAAGATGTTTTGCATATCACAGATGACCCCTTTGTCCCTCACACGAGGGTGTGCATGTTTAAGGAAAAGAAACCTGAGGTAACCTTTCCCCCATCTCAGACACAGCAGCCCTCAAGGATCCTGCTGATCGCAGACAGGAAACTACCTTAAAATCAATTTATGCACATACGGGTGCCTTGCTCAGACCGGCAATAGCGTCGGCTTGGGTTTGTAGCGCTGTAGCAGCTTGGGCAGATACCTTGTCAGCTGACATTGATACCCTAGATAGGGATACCATTTTATTGACCTTAGGTCACATTAAAGACGCAGTCTTATATATGAGAGACGTTCAGAGACACGTTGGGCTGCTAGGTTCGAAAGCCAACGCCATGGCGAGCTCTGTGGACCCGCCAATGGACGGGTGATGCCGACTCAGAGGCATATGGAAGTTTTGCCTTACAAGCGTGAGGTTTTATTTGGGGAAGGTCTCGCGGACCTGGTTTCCACAGCTGGTTCCTGGTTTCCCTAAACCTGTACTTGAAAAAGTTCAAATTCAAGATGAAGTCGCTTCGGGCAGTTATCTCCAGCCTGGAAAGGGGGGGGGGGGAGATTTCTCTGACGTCCTAGTGGATGCTGGGACTCCGTCAGGACCATGGGGATTAGCGGCTCCGCAGGAGACAGGGCACAAAAATAAAAGCTTTAGGACTAGGTGGTGTGCACTGGCTCCTCCCCCTATGACCCTCCTCCAAGCCTCAGTTAGGTTTTTGTGCCCGTCCAAGCAGGGTGCAATCTAGGTGGCTCTTCTAAAGAGCTGCTTAGAAAAAGTTATTAGGTTTTTTATTTTCAGTGAGTCCTGCTGGCAACAGGCTCACTGCAACGAGGGACTTAGGGGAGAAGAAGTGAACTCACCTGCGTGCAGGATGGATTGGCTTCTTAGGCTACTGGACACCATTAGCTCCAGAGGGATCGAACACAGGCCCAGCCATGGAGTCCGGTCCCGGAGCCGCGCCGCCGACCCCCTTGCAGATGCCGAAAAGTGAAGAGGTCCAGAAACCGGCGGCAGAAGACTTTTCAGTCTTCATGAGGTAGCGCACAGCACTGCAGCTGTGCGCCATTGTTGTCAGCACACTTCACACCAGCGGTCACTGAGGGTGCAGGGCGCTGGGGGGGGGCGCCCTGGGCAGCAATGATAATACCTTGTTCTGGCTAAAAATACATCACATATAGCCCCTGGGGCTATATGGATGTATTTAACCCCTGCCAGGTCTCACAAACACCGGGAGAAGAGCCTGCCGAAATAGGGGGCGGGGCCTATCTCCACAGCACCATTTTCCTGCACAGCTCCGCTGCGAGGAAGGCTCCCAGCACTCTCCCCTGCACTGCACTACAGAAACAGGGTAAAAAAACAGAGAGGGGGGGCACTTTTTTGGCAATATTGATATATTAAGCTGCTATAAAGGAAACACTTCTGTAGGGTTGTTCCTATATATTTATAGCGCTTGGGTGTGTGCTGGCAAACTCTCCCTCTGTCTCCCCAAAGGGCTAGTGGGGTCCTGTCTTCGATAAGAGCATTCCCTGTGTGTCTGCTGTGTGTCGGTACGTGTGTGTCGACATGTATGAGGACGATGTTGGTGTGGAGGCGGAGCAATTGCCGGTAATGATGATGTCACCCCCTAGGGAGTCGACACCGGAATGGATGGCTTTGTTTATGGAATTACGTGATAATGTCAGCACGTTACAAAAAATCAGTTGACGACATGAGACGGCCGGCAAACCAGTTAGTACCTGTCTAGGCGTCTCAGACACCGTCAGGGGCTGTAAAACGCCCTTTACCTCAGTCGGTCGACACGGACACCGAATCTAGTGTCGACGGTGAAGAAACAAACGTATTTTCCAGTAGGGCCACACGTTATATGATCACGGCAATGAAGGAGGCTTTGCATATCTCTGATACTGCAAGTACCACAAAAAGGGGTATTATGTGGGGTCTGAAAAAACTACCTGTAGTTTTTCCTGAATCAGAGGAATTGAATGAAGTGTGTGATGAAGCGTGGGTTAACCCCGATAGAAAACTGCTAATTTCAAAGAAGTTATTGGCATTATATCCTTTCCCGCCAGAGGTTAGGGCGCGCTGGGAAACACCCCCTAGGGTGGATAAGGCACTCACACGCTTATCAAAACAAGTGGCGTTACCGTCTCCTGAAACGGCCGCCCTCAAGGATCCAGCTGATAGGAGGCTGGAAACTACCCTGAAAAGTATATACACTCATACTGGTGTTATACTGCGACCAGCCATCGCCTCAGCATGGATATGGATGTGCTGGGGTGGTTTGGTCGGATTCCCTGACTGAAAATATTGATACCCTGGATAGGGACAGTATTTTATTGACTATAGAGCAATTAAAGGATGCTTTTCTTTATATGCGAGATGCTCAGAGGGATATTTGCACTCTGGCATCGAGAGTAAGTGCGATCTCCATATCTGCCAGAAGAAGTTTATGGACGCGACAGTGGTCAGGTGATGCGGATTCCAAACGGCATATGGAAGTATTGCCGTATAAAGGGGAGGAATTATTTGAATTCGGTCTATCGGATTTGGTGGCCACGGCAACAGCCGGGAAATCCACCTTTTTACCTCAGGTCCCCTCCCAACAGAAAAAGACAGTCTTTTCAGCCGCAGTCCTTTCGTTCCTATAAGAACAAGCGGGCAAAAGGACAGTCATATCTGCCCCGAGGCAAAGGAAAGGGTAAGAGAGTGCACCAAGCAGCTCCCTCCCAGGAGCAGAAGCCCTCCCCGGCTTCTGTAAAGCCCTCAGCATGACGTTGGGGCTTTACAAGCGGACTCAGGGGCGGTGGGGGGTCGACTCAAGAATTTCAGCGCACAGTGGGCTCACTCACAGGTGGACCCCTGGATCCTGCAGGTAGTATCTCAGGGTTACAGGTTGGAATTCGAGAAGTCTCCCCCTCGCCGGTTCCTAAAGTCTGCTCTGCCAACGTCTCCCTCAGACAGGGCGACGGTATTGGAAGCCATTCACAAGCTGTATTCTCAGCAGGTGATAGTCAAGGTACCCCTCCTACAACAGGGAAAGGGGTATTATTCCACACTATTTGTGGTACCGAAGCCGGACGGCTCTGTAAGACCTATTCTAAATCTGAAATCTTTGAACCTGTACATACAAAAATTCAAGTTCAAGATGGAGTCACTCAGAGCAGTGATAGCGAATCTGGAAGAAGGGGACTTTATGGTGTCCCTGGACATCAAGGATGTTTACCTGCATGTCCCAATTTGCCCTTCACATCAAGGGTACCTCAGGCTCGTGGTGCAAAACTGTCATTATCAGTTTCAGACGCTGCCGTTTGGATTGTCCACGGCACCTCGGGTCTTTACCAAGGTAATGGCCGAAATGATGTTTCTTCTGCGAAGAAAAGGCGTATTAATTATCCCTTACTTGGACGATCTCCTGATAAGGGCAAGGTCCAGAGAACAGCTGGAGGACGTAGTAGCACTAACCCAAGTAGTGCTGCAACAGCACGGGTGGATTCTGAATTTTCCAAAATCTCAATTGACCCCGACGACACGTCTGCTGTTCCTGGGAATGATTCTGGACACGGTTCAGAAAAAGGTGTTTCTTCCGGAGGAGAAAGCCAGGGAGTTATCCGAACTTGTCAGGAACCTCCTAAAACCAGGAAAAGTGTCTGTGCATCAATGCACAAGAGTCCTGGGAAAAATGGTGGCTTCTTACGAAGCGATTCCATTCGGCAGATTCCACGCACGAACTTTTCAGTGGGATCTGCTGGACAAATGGTCCGGATTGCATCTGCAGATGCATCAGCGGATAACTTTGTCTCCACGGACAAGGGTGTCTCTTCTGTGGTGGTTGCAGAGTGCTCATCTGTTAGAGGGCCGCAGATTCGGCATACAGGACTGGGTCCTGGTGACCACGGATGCCAGTCTGAGAGGCTGGGGAGCGGTCACACAGGGAAGAAACTTCCAGGGAGTGTGGTCAAGCCTGGAGATGTCTCTTCACATAAATATATTGGAGCTAAGAGCGATTTACAATGCTCTAAGCCTGGCAAAACCTCTGCTTCAGGGTCAGCCGGTGTTGATCCAGTCGGACAACATCACGGCAGTCGCCCACGTAAACAGACAGGGCGGCACAAGAAGCAGGAGGGCAATGGCAGAAGCTGCAAGGATTCTTCGCTGGGCGGAAGATCATGTGATAGCACTGTCAGCAGTGTTCATTCCGGGAGTGGACAACTGGGAAGCGGACTTCCTCAGCAGACACGATCTACACCCGGGAGAGTGGGGACTTCATCCAGAAGTCTTCCACATGATTGTGAACCGTTGGGAAGAACCAAAGGTGGATATGATGGCGTCCCGCCTCAACAAAAAACTGGACAGGTATTGCGCCAGGTCAAGAGACCCTCAGGCAATAGCTGTGGATGCTCTGGTAACACCGTGGGTGTTCCAGTCAGTGTATGTGTTTCCTCCTCTGCCTCTCATACCAAAAGTACTGAGAATTATACGGCAAAGGGGAGTAAGAACGATACTCGTGGCTCCGGATTGGCCAAGAAGAACTTGGTACCCGGAACTTCAGGAGATGCTCACGGAAGATCCGTGGCCTCTACCTCTAAGACGGGACCTGCTTCAGCAGGGACCGTGTCTATTCCAAGACTTACCGCTGCTGCGTTTGACGGCATGGCGGTTGAACGCCGAATTCTAAGGGAAAAAGGCATTCCGGAAGAGGTCATCCCTACCCTGGTAAAAGCCAGGAAGGAGGTGACTGCACAACATTATCACCGCATTTGGAGAAAATATGTTGGGTGGTGTGAGGCCAGGAAGGCCCCGACGGAGGAATTTCAACTGGGTCGATTCCTACATTTCCTGCAAACAGGATTGTCTATGGGCCTCAAATTAGGGTCCATTAAGGTTCAAATTTCGGCCCTGTCGATTTTCTTCCAGAAAGAATTGGCTTCAGTTCCTGAAGTCCAGACTTTTGTAAAAGGAGTACTACATATACAGCCCCCGGTTGTGCCCCCAGTGGCTCCGTGGGATCTTAATCTAGTTTTGGATTTTCTCAAATCCCATTGGTTTGAGCCACTCAAATCGGTGGATTTGAAATATCTTACATGGAAAGTAACCATGCTACTGGCCCTGGCTTCAGCCAGGAGAGTGTCAGAATTGGCGGCTTTATCGTATAAAAGCCCATATCTGATTTTCCGTTCGGACAGGGCAGAACTGCGGACGCGTCCTCAGTTTCTGCCTAAGGTGGTTTCAGCGTTTCACCTGAACCAGCCTATTGTGGTGCCTGCGGCTACTAGCGATTTGGAGGATTCCAAGTTGCTGGACATTGTCAGGGCATTGAAAATATATATTTCAAGGACGGCTGGAGTCAGAAAATCTGACTCGCTGTTTATACTGTATGCACCCAACAAGCTGGGTGCTACTGCTTCTAAGCAGACGATTGCTCGTTGGATTTGTAGCACAATTCAACTTGCACATTCTGTGGCAGGCCTGCCACAGCCTAAATCTATCAAGGCCCATTCCACAAGGAAGGTGGGCTCATCTTGGGCGGCTGCCCGAGGGGTCTCGGCATTACAACTCTGCCGAGCAGCTACGTGGTCGGGGGAGAACACGTTTGTAAAATTCTACAAATTTGATACCCTGGCTAAAGAGGACCTGGAGTTCTCTCATTCGGTGCTGCAGAGTCATCCGCACTCTCCCGCCCGTTTGGGAGCTTTGGTATAATCCCCATGGTCCTGACGGAGTCCCAGCATCCACTAGGACGTCAGAGAAAATAAGATTTTACTTACCGATAAATCTATTTCTCATAGTCCGTAGTGGATGCTGGGCGCCCATCCCAAGTGCGGATTGTCTGCAATACTTGTACATAGTTATTGTTACAAAAAAATCGGGTTGTTATTGTTGTGAGCCGTCTGTTCAGAGGCTCCTACGTTTGTCATACTGTTAACTGGGTTCAGATCACAGGTTGTACGGTGTGATTGGTGTGGCTGGTATGAGTCTTACCCGGGATTCAAAATCCTTCCTTATTGTGTACGCTCGTCCGGGCACAGTGTCCTAACTGAGGCTTGGAGGAGGGTCATAGGGGGAAGAGCCAGTGCACACCACCTAGTCCTAAAGCTTTTATTTTTGTGCCCTGTCTCCTGCGGAGCCGCTAATCCCCATGGTCCTGACGGAGTCCCAGCATCCACTACGGACTACGAGAAATAGATTTATCGGTAAGTAAAATCTTATTTTTATGATGTCACTAGACAAAGGATGCATAGCTCCATGTCCCCATATATCCCCCTCATCAGGCGTACCTGAGATTCGCTGTACAGGACTGTCATTACCAGTTTCAGATGTTGCCGTTTGGGCTTTCCACGACCCCCGAGGATTTTCACCAAAGTAATGGCGGAAATGATGGTGCTCCTGCGCAGACAGGGAGTCACAATTATCCCGTACTTGGACGATCTCCTGATAAAAGCGAGATCGAGAAATCAATTGCAGAAAAGCGTGTTGCTCTCCCTGAGAGTACTACAGCAGCATGGCTGGATTCTAAATCTACCAAAGTCACAGTTGATTCCAACGACTCGGCTATCTTTCTTAGGCATGCTTCTGGACACAGAACTAAAGAAGGTTTTTCTCCCAATGGAAAAAGCCCAGGAACTCCAGAACATGGTCAGAGACCTGTTAAAACCGAAAAGAGCGTCAGTCCATCAGTGTACTAGAGTACTGGGAAAAATGGTGGCGACCTACAAGGCCATTCCCTTCGGCAGGTTCCATGTGAGGACGTTTCAGTGGCACCTTCTGGACAAGTGGTCGGGATCCCATCTACAAATACATCGGAAAATAAGCCTGTCCCCCAGGGCCAGGGTGTCTCTGTGGTGGCTGCAGAGTGCTCACCTTCTCGAGGTTCGCAGGTTCGGCATTCAAGACTGGGTTCTGGTGACCACGGACGCGAGCCTCCGAGGATGGGGAGCAGTCACACAAGGAAGAAATTTTCAGACTATGGTCAAGCCAGGAGGCTTGTCTACACATCAACGTACTAGAATTGAGGGCCATATACAACAGCCTACGACAAGCGGAGAATCTTCTTCGCGACCTACCGGTTTTGATTTAATCAGACGTAGTCACAGCTGTGGCTCATGTAAACTGCCAAGGAGCAGAGTGGCTATGGCGGCAGCCACCAGGATTCTTCGCTGGGCGGAAAATCACGTAAGCGCTCTGTCAGCGGTCTTTATTCCGGGAGTGGACAACTGGGAAGCAGGCACGATCTCCATCCAGGAGAGTGGGGACTTCATCAGGAAGTTTTTGCAGGAGATAACAAGTCAGTGGGGACTTCCACAAATAGACATGATGGCATCACACCTCAACAAGAAGCTTCGGAGGTATTGTGCCAGGTCAAGGGACCCTCAGGCAGTAGCGGTGGACGCCCTGGTGACACCATGGGTGTTTCAGTTGGTCTATGTATTCCCTCCTCTTCCGCTCATCTCAAAAATACTGAGAATCATAAGACGAAAAAGAGTGCAGACAATACTCATTGTTCCAGATTGGTCTCGAAGGGCCTGGTATTCAGATCTTCAGGAAATGCTCACAGAAGATTCGTGGCCTCTTCCTCTCAGGGAAGACCTGTTGCAGCAGGGGCCTTGCGTGTTCCAAGACTTACTGCGGTTACGTTTGACGGCATGGCGGTTGAACACCAAATCCTAGCGGGGAAGGGTATTCCGGAGGAAGTCATCCCTACTCCGATTAAGGCTAGGAAGGAGGTGACGGCGAAACATTATCACCGCATCTGGAGGAAGTATGTATCTTGGTGTGAAGCCAAGAATGCTCCTAGTGAGGATTTCCATCTGGGCAGTTTTCTCCACTTTCTACAGACAGGAGTGGATATGGGCCTAAAGTTAGGCTCCATTATGGTACAGAGGTTGGCCCTATCAATTTTCTTTCAGAAGGAATTGGCTTCTCTCCCAGAAGTCCAGACTTTTGTAAAGTGAGTGCTGCATATCCAGCCTCCTTTTGTGCCCCCAGTGGCACCATGGGACCTTAACGTGGTGTTACAGGTCCTAAAATCTCACTGGTTTGAGCCTCTTAAAACAGTTGAATTAAAATTTCTCACTTGGAAGGTGGTCATGTTGTTGGCCTTGGCATCTGCAAGGCGGGTGTCCAAATTGGCGGCTTTGTCTCACAAGAGCCCCTATCTGATTTTCCATGTGGATAGAGCAGAATTGAGGACTAGTCCTCAATTTTTGCCAAAGGTGGTTTCATCTTTTCATATGAACCAACCTATTGTGGTGCCTGTGGCTACGGGTGACTTGGAGGATTCCAAGTCCCTTGATGTAGTCAGGGCCTTAAAAATTTATGTAGCCAGGACGGCTCGGGTTAGGAAAACAGAGGCACCGTTTGTCCTGTATGCAGCCAACAAGGTTGGCGCTCCTGCTTCTAAGCAGACTATTGCTCGCTGGATCTGTAACACTATTCAGAAGGCTCATTCTACGGCTGGATTGCCGTTACCAAATTCGGTAAAGGCCCATTCCACTAGGAAGGTGGGCTCTTCTTGGACGGCTGCCCGAGGCGTCTCGGCATTACAGCTTTGCCGAGCGGCGACTTGGTCGGGGTCAAACACTTTTGCTAAATTCTACAAGTTTGATACCTTGGCTGAGCAGGACCTCATGTTTGCTCAATCAGTGCTGCAGAGTCATTCGCACTCTCCCGCCCGGTCTGGAGCTTTGGTATAATCCCCATGGTCCTTACGGAGTCCCCAGCATCCTCTAGGACGTAAGAGAAAAGAAGATTTTAAACCTACCGGTAAATCTTTTTCTCCTAGTCCGTAGAGGATGCTGGGCGCCCGTCCCAGTGTGGACGAAATTCTGCAAGACTTGTATATAGTTATTGCTTACATAAGGGTTATGTTACAGTTTTGATCAGTCTCTGGCTGATGCTGTTTTGTTTCATACTGTTAACTGGTTCGTATGTTCCAAGTTGTACGGTGTGGACTGGTATGTATCTTGCCCTTAGATTAACAAAAATCCTTTCCTCGTACTGTCAGTCTCCTCTGGGCACAGTTCTCTAACTGAGGTCTGGAGGAGTGGCATAGAGGGAGGAGCCAGTGCACACCCATTCTAAAGTGCCCATGTCTCCTGCGAAGCCCGTCTATACCCCATGGTCCTTACAGAGTCCCCAGCATCCTCTACGGACTAGAAGAAAAAGATTTACCGGTAGGGTTAAAATCTTATTTTATAGTGGCTAAGTGTGAGTGGAGATGGAGGCAACAGTTCACTGACAGCTACATACATCACTGAACAAGTTAAGTTAATATTTTATTGTTCTTACAATGGGGATATAGTCACAATGTTGACATTTTGCACGGAGCGGCAGCAGAGAGTCAGTTGTTGGTACTTGGAGCAGGGTTATCCATAATCACCTCAAAGTGCCACCAGAGTTCATCATGTTCTGAAAAATTCCACTCGAACCACCTGACTTATGCTGGGTACACACTAGGCTGACAGATCTGCCATCCGGCAGAGCCACCGACGTATCTTGATGATCAATAAGTGCATACACACTTTCCAATGCGTTGTGCCTAATGTCACAACGGGGCAGATATTTATATGTGCTCCCCTACTTGTGCTGTCAGTCACCAGCAGCCTTTACAGACATTTCATGAAGAATGTCAACCAAAATATACCACACCCTTACAACGGTGTTTCTCCATAACAGATTAATGAAAGCTGGATAATACACAGACAAGCAGCACGTGGACCTCAGATCAGGCACGGATACAGAGGGGGGCGGTGGGGGCGATCGCCCCCCCTAGCACACTTCTGCCTACAGACAATCTGTCTGTGAAGTCCTGCTCCTTAACCCCTTCCTATCTCAGCTGGCCGTCAGCTATAGTCAGTCAGCTATAGTCAGTGGTGTGAGTCGCAGCAGCTCACAGCGGGTGCCCCTTCCTCCTCACTCACCCTTTTGGCCTGCACGGCAGTTAATCAATCAACATAGTTTGTTGATTGAGACTGCTTTCATCTCCCCAGCGTCTCCTTGCTGATAACAGATCCAGGAAGTGTGGCTGTGTGTTGGGGGCGTGGCTTCACTTATAAGACAGGCTAGTGGGCTAATACAAACAGTATACTATAGTGTGTTTACTTTTTTCCACACTGAGAGCATGCTGCATTCCTGCACCCAGAGACCAGCCAGAGGGACTTTCCTGCCAATCTGTGCCATTGACCAGCCTGTGGAAAAGGGACCATCTTACCAGCCTGTTGCAGAGGAACCAGCCAGTAAGAGATCTTCTTGCCATATTCCCTAGGCAGGGTATTACAGGTTGAGTCTCACATATGTGCGATACAGTAGAACAGAGGATGTCTGTAGTAGATGCACTTATAGGTTTTAAAATATTCCTTGTATTTCATAATATTAAACATTACATATCATGTCCTGTCAGTGAAATACTAAAATAATAGAGAGATGCGTGTAAAAGTACAGAAAATGTGTATAAAAATGCTATACAAGAAATATGGTGTATGCTAATCTGTCCTCTATTTGGTTACTTTCTCATAACACCATACTCCTTCTACAAGGTATCAACTCGGAATTGTCCTCACCGTGTAATTCCCCTACAAGGTGCCCTCACTATAGCCTCACAAATGAGTATTAACGTCTTCAAGTTCCTGTATAGCATTGGTCCTATAATGTGCATCAGTTTATATATCAGTGGGAGAGAACCCTTGATTATAAATGGCACCCTAATAGCTGGTAGGGATATATTGCAAGATAAGCAGGTAAAGGATTTGTTAGTGGGTGTTTGGTATAATAATCACTTCTACAACACATCAAATCAAAGTCCCCCAATATAACATCTATCCAAATCCCTAGAAATATTTCAATTGCTTGATATGGTGCGTCCTCGGGAGCCTCACTCTCTTATAACTGATGTCATTACAGACAAGGGGCCTAATTCACACCTGATCACTGCTGTGCATTTTCTCACAGCAGCCGTTCAGGTTTGAACTGCACATATACGCTGGTGCATGCCAGACAGCCGACGGCCATCTCAGCCCTGCCAGGCAGAGGCGGACGCTGGGCAGGAGGGTGCGGGCCGGTGGCGTTTTGCTGCCTTTTTAGGGGTGCGGTCCAGGCAACGCAGGTGTGCCCGGACCGTGCGGGGGGCAGGCTGCTGCGTGACGTCACACGCAGCCGCTGTGACCCGGTCAGTGACTAGTAGCTCCCTGCCTGTGCGCAGGAGCTGCGCTGGTAGGGAGCTACTCATCAAGTACAAAAGCATTGCCGCTGTGCGATGGTTTTGAACTTGTACGGTGGGGAGTCAGACATGCGGGGCGGACTAGCCTTGTGCTGGGTCCCCCCCCGTCCCCCCCCCCCCCCCCGCATGTCTGAGTAACTGATCGTAGCTGCACGGCTACGATCAAGTTTGAATTATGCCAAATGTCTTGTCACTACTGTTGCCACAAATGCCGTATTTTGATGGCCCTCTATTATACCATCCATATGTTCATCATAATTTATGACACGTCCTGTACAGTTGTGATACCTACAGTATACAAAGTTGTAATTCCCTAATATTGGGGTATAACAAAAAAATATTAAATTAAAGCAGAATGTCTGGATTAATTATGATTGACTTATTCTATATCAGCACCTCATATTAACATGAGAAACATTAACAATCTGATAATAGATTTATAAAATAGACAATCCTAGCAGTGCGCACAAGCAGAAAAAAAGCAGCTCGGTGAGCTCAATATTTTACTTAAAGGTATCCTCACATCTTCACCAAATATGTGCCAAAAAAGGTTGAATAGAAGTTATCCAGCGCTACTGCATACAGTATGTAGGTCATTCATAAATATACCACTTCAGATACAGCAGATGTCATATCTCACAGTATACTTCTTATTAGGCTCATTCAGATATACCCAAAATGTAAGAGATAAGCAATTATAGTGAAACACTGTTTAATAATTGTAAGATTTAATATGAGAAAAACGAAAACATATAAACTCCACACAGATCACATGTATTTCCAAGTGGCCAAATTTTGACAATTCCAGCTAGACATGAACTGTTATTTAAGCAGTTCAGAATGCACTTGAAACAGTGCAAGTCCTGGGTTCTCCCACTGGTGCAGGCTCAGGTTTGGCTGAAATTTACAATTATTAAACAGTACTTCACTATATTTGCTTATCCCTTTCATTGGAGATAGCTGAATGAGCCTAATAAGAAGTATGACATCTGCTGTATCTGAAGTGGTATATTTATGAACAACCTACATATGCAGTAGCACTGGCTAAATTCTATACAACAATGTGATAATACCTATAATTCCTTAAATTAATTGTATCAATCAGATAACTATGGTATACTTGCAACATTTTTCTGGAAAAAAAAGGGTGGTGGGGGGATTTCCCAAACCTATGTGGCACATAGATGCAAAAGGGATTTTAATCTACAGGTGAACTCCTGCGAGTATTACGTACTCTCACTTAATCCTGGTTAGTCTCAAACTCCATTATTGGACAATTACAAATGTGGAATTCATCTATTAGGGTTGGCAAGTGTTGAGTACTGTGTGGGATTATCAAATAATTGGTCTAACCCCCCAAGACTCTGTGCCTAAAATCCCCTTGGTACTATTCAGCAGTTCCCCTTATTATAATAATATAACAGGGTATTATAATGTGTCTTCCATTCCTGGTTCAGTAACACATAAAATGCCAGTTGTTACCATTTGTATCCATAAAAGTTGCTAGTATCCCAAAGAAAGGAATTATAGGTATTATCACATTGTTACTGTTTCTCATTTTAATATAATGCGCTTATATAGATTCAGTCAATCATCAAGGTTTATGATAATACTGTATTTCATAACGACGTTGACATATAAACCTTGATGATTGACTGTCTCTATATCAGTACCTCATATTAAGATGAGAAATAGCTGCAAATAATTACTCCAGACATTTTGTTTATATTTAATTTTCTTTTGCTATACCCCAATATTAGGGGATTATAACTTTTTATACTGTAGGTATCACAATTGTACATGACGTGTCATACATTATGATGAACATAAGGAGGGATTTGGATAGATGTCATATTGGGCAACTTTGCTTTGATGTGTTGTAGAAGTGATTATTATACCTAACATCCACTAACAAATCCTTTACCTGCAATTATACCTATTTGTGTGATGGATGAATTTGGACGGGAGAGGGGAGGAGTCAAGATGGGAGGGGTCAAGATGAGAGGGGTGGAGTCAAGACGAGAGAGGGGAGGAGTCGGGACTGGAGAGGGGAGGGGTCAAGATTAAACCGTAAACCGCCCCCCCTAAAAGAAAAGTCTAGATCCGACCCTGCCTCAGATGGTAGGCAAGTGTGACATGCTTCTCAAAGCATTTAGGGGACTCTGGCTGTATAACTCAACATGGTAATTCATAATGGTTAGTTATACTGCCAGCAGGGGTAAAATGCTTTAAGTAGCATTTCCCCCCCTTTTGACATTCCAACACCATAATGCTTGTCAACATACGGATAGTAAACAGGCAAACTACATCCCACATATAGACACCCAGCTGTTACTGTAATGGGCTGCATTGCAGAGGTTTTCCTTGGTTTTGTAGTATCATACAGATGTGTCCTCATACATCTTGCCTCAATACACCATGCAGCAGGAAAATGCCTGGCGTGAGTCAGCTGGCAGCTCCGCTAACAGCATCTTATTTACATCGCTGTGTGACTAGGATGCACAAGCAGCTTATGCTGATTAAAATGATGTGGCATGTATATATTCTGTATGCGTCTGCATACTGAAAGCTACGTTGCAGTGATTTCCAGGAAGACACTAACATAGGATTTCGTATGCAGATCTGCAGTCAGACACAGAATATCATTGTAATCAACATAAGCTGCTTGTGTCCTAATCACATAGCAATGCGACTTAGACACATTTAAATGGAAAAAGTTGCACAAAGACTATCTGTGCTAGAGTCACGCTACATAATGGTGTGACTAGAGGTGCTGTTTAATGTAACTGCAGCAAAAATGTAGGACACATCTGTATGTGTAAATAATTACTATTTTGAGACAAAAAAAAACAAGTACACAGTGTAGATTACTTATTGCACAATAGTGTTCTCTTCTGAGACTTGGGTCAAAAAGTCTGCTCTAATGTAGGGTGATCTCAATTTCATATTTATTACAAGCTAAAATGAGTGAGCAGAAAGCCGTTAACAGGTGAGTGTTGCAGTTTCCATCAATACAATGCGTTTCATGGGTTGCTGCCCACTTCATCAGGTATGGAAAACATACTATAAATGTGATTGTACTGCTGTCATTCCAGAAAATTGTTTAATTAGAACTGTCCACTCCGTTACCTTATGGTTTTCTACTCTTCTTTGACCCAAGAGTCTCCTACAAGAATTACACAAAAATAACCTACCCCTTATACTTGGACTGATAGGTGCAGTTAAATCAGGGAACCTAGGAGAATATTTGCTTCTTGTTTTATCTAAGGGAATTCTGGATTCCCCTTTATCTATAAAAGGCAGCAACACCAAGTAGGACGCTATAGGAGTGGCATGGTGCTCATATCCTAATCACTACTAATAGCACCATTATAAAAAAAAAAATAAATAAAAAAAAATAGGATTTTGGTACTTACCAGGTAAATCCTTTTCTTTGAATCCATAGGGGGCACTGGAGTACTCTTGGGATATGGACGGGCGTAGCCGAACAAAGGCACTGAATATTCAAATTTAGGACTCTCCCCCCCTCCATATCCCCAAGTACCTCAGTGTACTTTGCCAGTGTTTTTTACTGAGCGAACAGGATATAGAGAGGTTGACAATGGAGAATACCTATAACATAACGGACAACAACAAAGTTGACCTATAACCTTATTGTCAACTACACAGTTGACACCATAACCATAACATAACGGACAACAACAATGTTGACCCATAACCTTACTGTCAACTAAACAGTTGACCCCATAACCGATAGAACTTTATAATTTGAACCAATCGGTGAAAATGTGTTATTATAAGCTCCTCTGAGCTTAATATCAATGAAGTAAACTTGTTACCCTAAGCTCCCTTGAGCTTAAAACAACCCAGGTAAAACTGCTCTGGGTGGGCGTCCAGTGCCCCCTATGGATTCAAAGAAAAGGATTTACCTGGTAAGTACCAAAATCCTATTTTCTTTATCATCCACTAGGGGTCACTGGAGTACTCTTGGGACGTACCAAAGCTTCCCTCGTGGGCGGGAGAGCTGTTTGATACTTGTAACAGTAGGCAGCCAAAGCTAGATGCTGACGGCGCCACCATTCATAACGTGTAAAAGTGCACAAACGTGGTGCACTGAAGGCTATGTAGCCGCGTCGTAGACGCTCCACGACCCGCTGGGTCTGACATTCCCACAGAACCTGTGGGATGAACTATTACTGACGTAGGCGATTGTAACTTAGCCTTAAAGTAAGCCTGACTTGTAGTCATTATTATCCAACTGGATAATGTCTGCTGAGAAACTGGCTAACCCCAGTTCGCAGTATCATATAGAACAAACACCGTATTCATATCACGTACTGTAGACGTTCGGTACATATATAAACGCGTAATGCGTGTACCACATTCAGAATTCTAGAATGTGCTGTCCCCACAGGAACCACTATTGGTATATTGATGTGAAGAATACGAAAGCGGATTTCGTCCGAAGATCTGCTTTGTCATGAGAAACTCAAATACGGTGGTTTGGAATACAAGGCACCCAAATATGAAAACAAAACCCTTGCCGAAGCACCCTTGCCGACGACAAGGCTAGAAGAAAAATGTTTTCCAAAGTGAGAAACTTAATTCTCATTTGTTGTAAGGGTTCAAAAAATATGAAACTTAATTCCCATTTGTTGAAAGGGTTCCAAAATATGAAAACTGTAATAAATCTGAACCCAACCTCAAATCGCCTGGCGCTGTAGGTGGGATAAATAGAGTCTGAACTTTGGTGACACCTTGTAGAAAGATGTTTACCGACGCAAATAGAGGCAAACGTCTTTGAAAATACGTTTACCACACAGATACCTGCACACTTAGTGCAGATGAACGCAGTTTTCCATCCCACCCTGTTTAACAGAATACGGGTAACTTGAAGTATGATGTTGGAAACTTCCGAGGTTTACAACCTATGTAAACACACTAAATTTTTTTAATAATGAGCTGCCTTAAGCGGCTTACTATTTCGTAACATGGTTGGTATAACCGATACTGTAATGCTCTATTTTTTAAGAGGGCGGTCTGAACCCTCACCCCGTCAACCGCAGCTGCGGTACATAGATAATAAGTATATAGATAAGTATGGGTAAAAGAACGTTCCCTGATGTAACAGGTTGGACGTATTATGAGCGGGCCAAGATCGTGTGCAAGTATTCCTTGAAAATTCGAGAAGCAAACTTCTACGAAATCCATGAGATACCACCAGTATGACTGTGACGAACTGTCTTCTGATCCGTTTTGGCAACGGAGAGAGAAACGGAAAATGGCGGAGCCAGATACACGATGCTGAATGACCCCATGAATGTGAGAGACTTCACCGCCACTGCCCTTGTGATCTGTTTTGTACACATACTGAGCTTTTGTAATTGTGGCGAGATGCCATCATGTATACTTGAGGGTAACCTCCTTCTGTGGACTCAGATATGAAACACCTCTGGATTTAATGTCCAGTTTTGAAGATCCAAATGCTGACGGGTGAGATCATCTGTCTAACAGATGTCCACTCACGGATTGATCTCTTGACATTTTCACATAATGGCGTTCTGAGCCATTGAAGATTTGAGTTACCTGCCGCATTGCCATGCGGCTTCTTGGTTCTCACTGGTTGTTGTGTATGCAACTGCCGTTGCTTCGTTTGACTGCTTAAGGCCAGCGTGAGCCAGGCATGAAAAAACAAAATTACATGAAACTCACGGTCGTTTCTCTCCACGAAAATCTTTAGTAAAAAGCGAAAGATTTATTCGTTCTGAAGAGAAACCAGAGTCTATCCCTGGTCAGACTGAAAGTGAATCATTTATTGCATTGTAAAATGCACAGAGTTCTAGGACATTTATCGACAGCAATCTGTCGTGTTTTAGAACCTTTGCGTTGATTTTAACTACAAATCCTGACTCTCTGTGACTGTCGTCCAGAGTATATGCACCCTTGTCCCTCTGTGGGTACGCGAGTGAAGGGTGGCGAACTAAATTGAAAACACATCTTTATTCTTAATAGATGAATACACCAATGTACCGCTAGTGTGCGTGTACTTTTGTTCTTGCTGGTGTAGTAGGTAAAAGTATTTGATTTACCGTATTCATAATGTTACCTAGGAATTGACATCGTTTAGACAGACTTAGATGCGATTGTTTTCGAACTTGATCTGCTACCGCAGTATACCTTAGTAGCGCAAGCTAGAGGAACTTTGTTGATACATAGTTTTTATGTGAGATGAGCTATCATCCCAACATCACTTTGGTAAATACCGGGAGCGATAAGCAACGGTAGAAATGAAATGGTTAATGGTGATGAAGAAACCGGACTGGGTAAATACGCATTGTGAAGATCAAATGCAATTATACAATTTTGTGGCTCCAATAAGCAAAAACTAACTGCAGAAAATCCATTTTCTAACTGTAGTAAATGACTTGCTGATTGATATTGCAACGGAGCTGTTTGGTTTTGCCCAAACAGAGGAGAATAAGTAACTCTGACTGTGTTGGCGTACTATTGCCTGGTTTATAACCCAGCAAAGACTAAATGACAACCTGCCAAACCGTTCGACAGAAGCAGTTTTGTACTCTAAGCTGTAAATAGCTGAGACATATATGAGTTGAAGTCCTGAAACCTCGCAAATGTAACATGAAAAGACGCGCTTCCACAATTGTAAAAGAGGTCATCAAACCACTGGCTTGCTGACTGTAACGTCATGTCGTTACAAAGCGTGACTGTTTCGTATAAAGGTATAAAACGCCGTTACAAGTATACTGTATGCGCTAATGGCTGAATATCCTAAAGGGATAAAATGCCGTTACCAGTATATCAAATGTAGGAGCAAACAAGCTCTGGCCTTGTCGCGCTTAACTAGCGACCATGAAAATAACCGGCGTTAGCAGAAGCTTTACAGATATACTCTGCAGCTTCTTTTAACAGTGATCGGCATGGTTTCATACATAGATTCTAGTGACCCAATGGGGTTTTTATAATGTTTGACAGAAACGCATATACCAATGGCGGATCGCGTCCTTTTGGAAACGATTATGTATGGTTGTCCAAAACCCCGCACTATCTGCGTGCTGGACTAATGTACCCTTCTCACTCGTAGTTATCTGTGTGAGATTTGACATAGAATCGTGCCTTAAATTATAAGACCAGTGAAATAAACACTCTGGTACCCAAAGGAAAATTGGCCCTTCGGAAAGACTGTCTTTTGTTAGCGCTGGCGGAGTCATTCCGAGACTCCGATTACCGCTGTTTTAATTTGAATTGCCAATGTTAACAATTTTAGTCTGCACTAGAGCCTTATCCGCTATGTAGACAGACATCATAATAGGCAACAACCAGACACTTGCACGACTTAATAAAGTTATTATATGGCATATATATCTATATATATATGTTATTGCTGAACAGCATATTTATTAGGAAACTAAAATGTTCTTTATGTGAAAAGCAGTTCACATGGGCATGAAACCCGAACCAAATTCCTACCAACACCCCTGCGCCTTCTGGTGGCTTAAAGATGTAGGGCAGGAATGTTCTAGAATAATCCTGAACTAAAAATTCCCACTAACACCCCTGCGCCTCCTTGTGGAGCAGAGGTGTATGGGCGGAATGTTCTGGAATTATAAGCTGGAAAAACAGCAATGATTAAAATGGCCCTCATGCCATGCTTTCACAGAAAATCACAGTACAGGTTACCTGCTGCAGTGTTAATATAGGCTGAACAGCCTATTATACAGTTATTATAGGCTTAATAGCCTATTATACAGTGATAACACAGGTGTAGGATACAGTAAAATACATGCATTTAGTTAGCCTTCATTAATATGAACACTGCCTGCAGTGCTATTATCTTACAGCCTTAACAGAAAATATGGTTAAACCTGCAATAGGCTATGCCAGTGATAGCCTATTGCCAGCCAAAGCCTCATATATATATTATATATATCAAATGTGCTTAAACATATAATCACAGGTCATACTGATATCATGCCAGCAAAAAGCTTCATTATATATCATCTATATAAAAATGTGCTGAAACATATATAATATACATAGTCTACAGTGTTATAACCCATGACACTGTTTACAACGCTGCGCTGCTTGTGAGGTAGCTGAGCAGCCTATTTAGTAACCCATGCAGCCTTTTGCTGCTGCTATGGCCATTACTTCCCCTCCCCCCCCCCCCCTGCATCCCCATGTTACCTGCAACGTACGGGGATCGGGTGCAGGGAGCAGGAGAGCGCTGTATATAGCGTCCGGGGATCGAGTGCAGGGAGCAGGAGAGCGCTGTATATAGCCGGGAACCGTCCGGAAGAGCGGGCAGCGCCTTCCTACAACAGTACACAGTCCTGTGTCCGGCATCAGCGGCGTGCGGTGTTCCTGGCAGAGCGGGCGGCTTTGTTATCACACGGAGCCCTTCCCCTGTCTCGGCGGCGCCTCTGTAGTGGTGCCGGGCAATCAGCGCTGTGAGAGCGGCCGGCGTCTGAGTGACGTGCGGCCGCTCTGCGCGTAGTTCAGTGGGCCCTCAGCGGCGGCTTCAGCGGCGGCTCCAGCACACTTTACACACAGCAGGGCGGCAGCGTGAGCTGACCGCCCTAACATACCTTGTTCCATGTGACGGCTTTTCTCCTGGCTGTGACGGGGCTTCTCTCTGCAAGCTCCGTTTCAGCCTCCAGCTTCACATGTTGGCTGTCACTGGGCTTCTCTCTGCAAGCTCTGTTTCAGCCTCCAGCTTCCTTTCAGCTCTCTGTCTCATCCTGGCTGTGACGGAGCTTCTTCCTGTAAGCTCCGTTCAGTTTGCAGGAGACAGTGGCTGCCTGTGGCTGTGAGGGTGCTCTTTGTGAGGACCGACACGCCATGCGCTGCCTTATAGCGCCTGTGGCTGTGAGGGTGCTCTTTGTGAGGACCGACACGCCATACGCTGCCTTGCAGCGGCACCATCCCGGACCCATGTTTTTCAGAAACTGGGTGGGAAGTGTAAAAATTAAAAAGAAAAAGAAAAAATCTTCTGAAATGTGGGCTCATTCCCACAAGCCGATGTTCATCTGTGAGCACCGAAAAAACACTGGCAAAGTACACTGAGGTACTTGGGGATATGGAGGGGGGAGAGTCCTAAATTTGAATATTCAGTGCCTTTGTTCGGCTACGCCCGTCCATATCCCAAGAGTACTCCAGTGACCCCTAGTGGATGATAAAGAAAAATGGGTTATTAATCATTCAGTCATGGAGCAGAGTTTCACGAATACCTCAGCAATAACACCAATGGGGGGTAATTATGAAATCTAATGGTGCTACCCAAAAACAAAAAAATACAAAATTCAGTTTGCAAAATAAGAACATAGTGGCTATACCCCAGACAAGTTTTTTTGCAGTGGGATTTTCATAGTTTCCTAATTCTTTATTATTAACATTTATTTATATGGCGCCACAGCGCCTAAACAAAGTACATAAACAAACGGGCAAAACAAGAAAACAGTGCCTTACAGACAATGTAGTACATTGTATATGAACATTACTGCCGACATGCAAAAATAAGCATCAGGGTGACAGAAACAAGAGAGTTATGTGCTATTGTAGGGCGTATGGAATACAAAATAGTATAAGTAAGGGAAGGAAAAGCATGAGGAGAGCGAGAGAGAGGGCCCTGCTGTTTATAGCTTACAGTCTCAAAGGAGATGAGCATACAGGGGTGACACAGATGTGTCAGACAGTGAGCATGGAACAGAGGGTTAGGAGAAGACAACTGGGTTTGATGAAGAAGTGGGTCTTGAGAACCTGTTTGAAGTTTTGTAGAGAATTCCGGAGACAGGAGGAGGTAGGCAGGAGCCTAGTGAAAAGGGCAGACACTTGGAAAACTGCCATGAATGGAGTGCATGTGATCCTATTATGTTATTTTAGGTAATGTTATACAGGAAAGTTTTTCCCCCCCCTAAATAAAGTTACTTAAAACCATTAAATGTTGCATTTCTTTTTATTTCTTAAACTTGACATTTTACACAAGCCAAAGTCATTAACAAAATACATTGTTTATTAAGAGATGCATTAAGGAAACAGTATAAATGGCATCGATTTGATAATGCAAAAAGAGATGAAGCCTGCTGCAAAACCTCATAACGGCAGGACCTGTACATTCAGTATATAGAAAAGAAAGATAAAACCCTATACCAGCCCAGGGAGTCTAAGGCCTCAAACTGAACAGATGTGTACCGGCTGCAACAGCTAGGTGGTGCTGTATGTTATGTCTTGGAAAGGGCTGGTTTGTATTATTGGTATAGAAATTCCAGCGTAACAACTGAACCAATGTTTGCTCTTTTTAGAAACATCTACAACCACATTATGTGAGGCATTGATCCGAACAGCCAAATCACATCCTTGTAACAATCTCTACTGCCCCACAATGTTGTTATACTTTAAGTGCTGAAGTCAAACAATCCTGCTTGCTTAAGTCATTTTACAAAAATCCCCCTTTAAAAGTGAAATTAAATAAGGGATATCATTTTTAAAGAGCATATGCATAGGTTTTATAATAAATAATTTTTGCTGGAAAAAGTAAAAAAAAAAAAAAAACCCCCATGACTCCCTATCCTAGCACCATTGCAGCTTTACTGGCTGTACTGTGACGCCATCAGACTGTATAAGGACTCCTTAAATAGCACTATCTTGCAAGAAAACATACATTTACTCATGGAGGTGTTTCAGCATTTCCCTGTACTGGTGCAGAGAACAAGTGAGGTGTCAGACCAGTCCAAAACTGGCTATATACATTCTAGTCTCCCACAATGTCTACATTTACTACAACATCAAACTCCGACAGACACAGCTTCAAATTTCTAAAAACAGAATTGCTAGCAAAAGTGGCACCTTAATATTGGCATTTAAAGTAATCGCTATGATTACCATGTGCAAATGGCCAAGCTCCAGTTTCCTGCCAAGTGGTGATACGCGCTCAGATCTGGAATCGCACACAAGATTGTGATTTCCTTTCAAAAGACAATATTTTAACCAAAGAATGATTCATTGTACAGTCTCAAAAACCATTTACCTCAAACCTACACAGTGCAGGCGGCCATTTTGTGGTTTGAACCAATATTCACTGGGACAGCGAGAGTTCCCTGAGGCATGAGCTATAGGATAACTCAGTCACTGCCACTACTAGACACTTCTGCATTCTCATTTAGATTGGTCAAGCCCACAAAATGGCTGCCTTCACAAAGTACACTTTAATGTCAGTCATCATAGATTCCCCAACACCCAGGCATCACTTGGGTATAATTTAGCAAAATTAAGAACCAGTCATGTTTTGCCATCAGAAACTTTGAGATCTTCGATTTATATCTGTGGTCACTGAGTGCTTGTGTTGTTGGGAGATCCTCAAGGAGTATTAATGCAGAGCCAACAAAATGGCTGTCCACACTACGTATCAGTAAGAGATCACTGACAATAAGGGAGAGGGAGGGGGAGGAGGAGGGGGGGGGGGGGGAGGAAGGGGGAGGGAGAGGAGGGAGGGGATTCAGAAAGCTTCTGTAATTCTCCTAAAACAATACACCGCCACAGGACTGGATAACACTATGCGTCATGGAAAAAAACAACAAAAAACAAACAGTTGCGTAATCTTCGCCTGTTTGCAGCCATAACAAGGGTCCCACAGTACAACGCTGAGCTACAGTGTGGATTGCTGAAAGAAACTACCGTATAATTTGAAGGAGCTTTCATTTGGTGGCAAGTATGTCTGCATTTGGAATTGGTATTTTAGACTGCTAATGGACCCTTCAAGCCCTCTCGTGATCTAATAGAGGTACAATGCGATCGACATGTGTAGGGTCATCCTGTTAACTCCGTTACACCCCGGCAGTTAATAGAAGGTGACGCTGGATTTGCCGCCTGGCGGGTTCAGAACTCTGTTGTGAGACCGTGGCCTCGGTCCGAGGTGTGGCTCGTGTGCAGCGAGGGCCGGGTCCGGCACCACAACACGCTCTTTGGCAACGGGCGTCTTTACTTCCGGTTTTGGAGCAGGCGGGTCAACTTTTACTGCAAGAGCATTGACAAAAAAAACCTAGCTGTTATTCGAGCATAGGAAGAACCATCACTAGGCCGTTGCCAAACACACAGCACAATAAGATGATACAGCTAGACACAAATACATAGTTTTGATACATTCAGGGAGTCACAGCAGAAAACATTAATGTTTTATAACCAACAGATGGTAATTTATTTTTTTTTACCTAATTTTCAAGAAGCTGCTATGTAACACGGAAAAGTTATTGTTACCATATGTGCAGCATGCAATGGCGCTGAGACCGTAAGATGTGGGGATATACTGAGTGAACCAAAGTGGTTTGGAATACAGTACATTTATTACAATAAAAATATATGGACATGCATGAACAATTAATGGGTTAAAAAATTAAAAACATTTGGACAAATAAAGTACATCATGAGTGCAGCTTGGACTGGGAGACAGTGTCTTTATCAAAAGTGCTCGTGCAATGAGATGGTAATGAATCTCTCACCATCTGTTGGCCCCGCGGTGGGCTAGCTTTAAGAAAAGCAATGCTGGTCCGGCGCTGATATAGCCCGGCACCACCGCATGGGGCAGTAATCAGCTTTTGGATCCTTTACCACGAAGTCACCGCTCCTTTGTCCAGTCCTCAATCCAGATACTAGTATCTGGATTGAGGACTGGACAAAGGAGCGGTGACTTCGTGGTAAAGGATCCAAAAGCTGATTACTGCCCCATGCGGTGGTGCCGGGCTATACAGATGGTGAGAGATTCATTACCATCTCATTGCACGAGCACTTTTGATAAAGACACTGTCTCCCAGTCCAAGCTGCACTCATGATGTACTTTATTTGTCCAAATGTTTTTAATTTTTTAACCCATTAATTGTTCATGCATGTCCATATATTTTTATTGTAATAAATGTACTGTATTCCAAACCACTTTGGTTCACTCAGTATATCCCCACATCTTACGGTCTCAGCGCCATTGCATGCTGCACATTGTTGTCATTTTTCAAATTTATAGGGATTTGTGTGTTTATCCCCCCCGATGCAGTAACAAGGCTGCTTAGTCTGTTTTTATTGCGCAACTCTTGTCAGTGTACACCCATTTTTCTGTCATTGTTACCATATGTGGAAGAATAACTACTCCATACTCTATACTGATAAAGTTCACAAAATGAGTTCTGGGCCTGATTTCTTCACAAAATAGATCTACAGGTCTGGAGCATATAAAATGGCTGCCTCAAATAGTGCCCTTGGTGTGCTCTTTCTGAGCAGGTCCAGCTATTATAGACTGGATATATATTCACCTATTACAGCACACAGTCTGATTACATAACGCTACAGGTCTTATAGGGCCCTGGATATGTGCCCTATAGAGAGAAAGTTTCACCAATGATGCTTTTATTAAGCTTCTACTCATGCAACACACTGCCGATTACTGCAGCAAATGTAAAATATGGGAGAAAGGACCTGTAAGTCTTCAACATAAATATGTAAATTCTCACCAACTTACATTAACAAGGAAAGGACAAAGCATACAGAAAAGAGAAAATGCAGATGCACACTAAGTACTAACACTGCTAATCAGAACAATTATAATTAACTCTAATTTAACATGGAGTGAAATTGAGGTTCTTAGCATAATTTTGGCCAAACATGGGTTCATCTACCACGACCAGGTGACTTGATCAGGTGGGTCCCTAACATTTTTAAGTTAAGTCCAGCGCGTGAGACTTAACCTTAGGCATGTTGGGGACCCACCTGATTGCAGTAGGTGGGCCCATATTATTGGCAAAAACCTCGATTTTACTCCATGTTAAACTACATTTAATTATTATTGTTCTGATTAACAGTGTTCTTAGTACTTTGAGTGTGCACCTGCATTTTCTTTCTTCTTTGTGGTGCTACAAGTCCAAGCATTGTAGCGCCTCTTATGTTTAGCAGTGCAGCCCCCCAGAACAAAGCAGAGCGATTGTATGCCCTAAACAACCCAATGACACTTACATGTGTGCTAGTCAAGAGGCAAGTGGTACCTACCTGGGGTTGCTGTTTTTGTAACTTCTGGTTCTTTTAGAGTGATGTTATCCTGCAAAATACAAGGAATCAACATTTTGTAAGTGAAGGGGGGGAGGGAGAGAATCAACAAGTGCAAAAGGTTCTAACAGTCACGCATGTGGCTATGGATGGAAAATGCACTTGGTCTACTCACTACTCATAATAGGATTTTAAATTACCTACTGGTAAATAAGTTTCTCGTAGTCCGAAGAGGATACTGGAGTCCACATTAGTACCATGGGGTATAGACGGGTCTACTAGGAGCCTTGGGCACTTTAAGAAATCAATAGTGTGCACTGGCTCCTCCCTCTATGCCCCTCCTACCAGACTCAGTCTGGAAACTGCCCAAGGAGACTGACATATCCTGAGGAAGGATGTAACAGAACAGTGGTGAGATTCGAACCAGCACACACAACCAAGAGGAAAGCCATGCTAACCAAACTTGAACAGGAACAGCAACAGCTGAACTAAAAACATTACTTAACGAAGTAACAGTGCAGGAAGAACGAAGCACTGGGCGGGCACCCAGTAACCTCTACGGACTAGGAGAAAACGATTTACCGTAGGTAATTAAAATCCTATTTTCTCTTATGTCCTAGAGGATACTGGGGTCCACATTAGTACCATGGGGATGTACCAAAGCACCCAAATCAGGTGGGAGAGTGCTGAGGTTCCTGCAGAACTGATGAACCAAACTGAAGGTCCTCAGAGGCCAAAGTATCGAACTTTTAGAACTTAGCAAACGTGTTCGTACCCGACCAAGTAGCTGCTCGGCAGAGCTGTAAAGCCAAGACACCCCAAGAAGCCGCCCAGGAAGAACCCACCTACCTAGCAGAGTGGGCCTGTACTTTAAGAACCAGCAATTCTGCCATAGAATAAGCCTGCTGGATAGTAAGTCTGATCCAGCAAGCAATAGACTGCTTTGAAGTAGGACACCCAATTTTCTTGGGATCATAGAGAACAAACAGCGAGTCAGATTTTCTGTGACGAGCTGTCCGCTTCACGTAGATGTTCAAAGCCCTCACAACATCCAAGGACTTTGAGGTAGCAGAGGTGTCAGTAAGCACCGTAACCACAATAGGTTGGTTGATATGAAACGCAGATACCACCTTAGGAAGAAATTGCTGACGAGTTCCGAGTTCAGGGCTATCTTCATGAAAAATCAAATAGGGGCTTTTCTGAGACAACGCCCCCAGTTTCGACATACGCCTTGCCGAAGCTAAGGCCAACAGTGTAACAGTCTTCCCTGTAAGAAACTTTGTCAACCTTCTGTAAAGGCGCAAACCATTCCGATTGTAGAAACTGCAACACCACGTTAAGATCCCAAGGTGCCGTGGGAGGCACAAAGGGCGGCTGGATGTGCAGAACACCCTTCAAGAACGTCTGAACTTCAGGGAGGGAAGCCAATTGTTTCTGGAAGAAAATGGATAAGGCCGAAATCTCGACTTTCAAGGAGCTCAAACGTAGGCCCACATCCACACCTGATTGTAGAAAAAGGAGAAAACGTCCTCCACTGCTAGAAATTTCCTGTTTTCACACCACAAGACATTTTTTCCCAAATACAGTGGTAATGTTTAGACGTTACCCCTTTCCTGGCTTGGATTAAGGTTGGAATAACCTTGTCCGGAATGCCTTTCCGGGCTAGATTCTGACGCTCAACTTCTATGCAGTCTAACGTAGCAGTGGTAAGTCTTAATAGACGAAGGGCCCCTGTTGCAGAAAATCCTCTCGAAGAGGTAGAGGCTACGGGTCCTGTAGGAGCATCTCCAGTAGATCTGCGTACCAGGCCCTTCTTGGCCAAGCCAGAGAAATGATAATTTGGTTGAACCTTTTCCCTTTTTATTCTTTGGCTCAAAGGAAGAGGTGGAAACACGTAAACCATCTGGTAGACCCATGGAGTCACCAGAGCGTCCACCACCACTGCTTGTGGGTCCCTCGGCCTGGAACAATACTGCTTTAGCTTCTTGTTGACACAAGAGGCCATCAGTGGAGTTCCCCACCGACGTGTTAAGGACTCGATCACCTGTGGGTGAAGGCCCCACTCTCCTGGGTGGAGGAAGAGTCTGCTGAGGAAGTCCCCTTCCCAGTTGTTTACTCCCGGAATAAAGATTGCAGACAGCGCCACCGCGTGTCTTTTTGGCACGGCAGTGGTGCGTGCGTTGAGCAAGCCAATTTCCTTTACGGCCTCCACCATAAAGTTAGCAGAGTCTTGAATATGCTGTAGGAGTAAAATTATCTTCCCCCTGGGTAAGGAATCTAATCAGTCAGTCAATTAGCAATGCCCTTCGTGATCCAAGCACAAGCAATAGTGGGTCTCTGGGCCACCCCAGCAGCAGTGTATAAAGATTTGAGAGTGGTCTCAATCTTGCCGTCAGCTGTGTCCTTTAAGGATGCGGCCCCAGGAATAGGTAAGACTATCTTACGCGACAACCTAGACACCGATGGGTCCACAATCAACGGGTTTTCCCATTTCTTTATATCTTCCAGAGGAAAGGGAAAGGATGTAATTAATCTTTTAAGGATCTGAAACTTTTTGTCAGGATTAGCCCAAGTTTGTTCAAACAGGGCATTCAATTCCTTTGATGCAGGAAAAGTTGCTGAGGATTTCTTTTTTTACATTAAAATAAGATTTCTCCTCTACCTCCGCCACCCTGTCAGGAATGTACAGGACATTTCTGATAGAAGCTATCAGGGCCTGTATTCCCTGTGACAGGACAGCATCCCCCTCACTCGCATCCACCTCACCCTCCTCTGGGTCTGATGTATCGTCATCAGTATCAGCCTGCATGAGCTGGGCCAGAGTACGCTTTTGTGGGCAAATGGTGGGAGCCTGAGACACTGATATGGAAACTGAATCTCTATTCATCAGGTCCATCCATAGACTGTCTTAAGAATTGCGCATCTTTCTCAGTATGGGATAATTTAGTAGAAATACTGGATATCATCCCTTTAATGGAATCTAACCATGGGGGTTCAGCCCCACTAGCACAAGAATGTGCACTATCCTAAGTACAGGGTAGTGAGTCTCCGGGAGAGGACAGGCACTCTGCTGTGCAGGAAACAGTCCCTGGACATGGTAACATGAAGGGACACACACAGAAGGTGAAAACACAGGTTTAACCCACACAGAGCCCGCAGGGAGACACAGAAAATGGAGCCAGCCACACAGGGCCCTTGTAGCCAAGTAAAAAACAAAAACAAAAAAACTCAGCTGGGTCACCACACTAATAGGGGTTAGTACACTACAACACCCCCCCCCCCCCCCCCTTCTAAGACCCCCTGGTACCGCTGAGGAGCCGCGGAGTCTTTGTGGAGGAGCTGTGGTTCCTGTCAGTGTAAGCTGCAGAGGGAAAATGGTGCTGGTGAGCTGCTGGATCCGCTCATAGTGAAGCCCCGCCCCCGTAATGGCACGCAGCTTCCCTTTTTTTTTATTTTTATACTGGCCTGAGGTATTAGTGTGCATAACAGAGGGTTAAAACCAGTTAGGTCTGTTGGCCAGTGTGGGTAATCATTGGTGGCTCAGCGCGCCCCTCACAGCGGGACACAATTTTGTGTATATCCTCCTGAGCCCCCTGTTTTTCTCTATAAGACAGACCTTATTAATGTGTTCGACACAGCATATGGTTCTGAAAACTGTGCTAGAACCTGGGTCGCATTCATTTGTAAAATGAAAGCAAGGCTGTCCACTATTAGTTACACACATTTTTATAGCAGTCACAATACTTACAACTTTCCTACTCGTTTCTAGGGGATCAGTAGGTTATCCCAGCGGTCAGGATACAGATGCCAGGAACCAGACATCCAGAATCCCGGAAGAGCTGGCGGGCTCGCCACGCTTTGAGCCCAATGGCGACTATTTCCCCTTGGGTGGTTGCGTGGACCACCACCCAAGTGGGAATACCGGGCTTAGGTCAGGATTCCAACTGCCAACATTTCCCCAGCTGTCGGGATTCAAGCGTCGGTATAGCCAGTAATTTAACCACATACCATTTCTAGGCATACATTGGGGGTTTCCTACAATACCCATTACAGAGGGACCCTTAGAATGAAGGGAAATGATACAGTAATTAGGGGATACCTTAGGTTTATTTGGATGTGCCTTGGGGCTCGTTGGCATCTGTCCTTCACCAAAAATGTTATTGCCCTTTCCTCCTGATGGGTTCTGCCGTGGAGCTGCATGTACTGGGCCTGGGTCCTGGAATATACCACTCGTCTTCCCACCTATGGAAACAGACCATAAACACAAGTCAGGAAGAGCTCCTTCCTATTCAATAACATATTGCATTTTCCCATCATTCAGAAAGTCACAAGCCCCCTGAACAAAGCAACTACAGACACTTTTTAAACAATTTGACAGATAAAAAAAAATACAAACAAGAAAAGCAAAAACAATAAAACATAACACTGTCAGTCTGCGTGGTCTCGTTCATTAAACAAAATACTCAGTACTCCTTTTACAAAAGGTGTACACTCCAATATTCATCACTGGAAATCAGACTGCGGCTGGCTGTAGATACACTTCAGCCACGTAAGACAATTGGGGGGTGTGGGGGTAGTCATTACGTGCAAAAATATATATCTACATATCTTACCACTTCACCCCACAGCCAGCTCTAATGATAGACGTTATGAACCAGCGGAGTGAGGAGAATCTAGCCATTTAGCCTGGATAGACAAGTATTTTTTCTCTGCCTTTCTGGCTAGGTACACAAATTTCTCATGCAAGACTTTTTTTTTTTTTTTTTAACCAAGGAGATCCAAGATTGAGGGGGTCGGGGTTTCTTTAGCTAGTCAGAGCCTGGCAATACAAACCTTAGCAAGTGCACACGTTAATAAGATATCGCCTATTCGGTGCATCAAGTACCTCTTCATCAATAGCCGATAATGTACAAGCCATGGGTGTGAAAGCATCCCTCAGAATACCAGTATTTACTATAGGGTTAATTATACTATCCCAAAATAGAACCAGTTGGGAACATGACCACAACAAGTGCCAGAAGCTTCCCTTGGGGGCACATTTAGGACAGATCAGGGTATTAGTATCCCCTATACGGCACAGCCATTCTGGTGTGATCTAGATCCTATGGAGTATAAAACATTGAATTTGTTGATACCTAACTGTTGTAGTTGGAGGAGCGCGGGATACCTAAAGCGGTTTCTTAAGTCCGATTCATTTAATTCTAAGCAAGGGCAGACTATTTTATTACCAGTTATTTATATAGCGCACACATATTCCGCAGCGCTTTATAGAGAATATTTGGCTACTCACATCAGTCCCTACCCCAGTGGAGCTTACAATCTATATTCCCTACCACATGTACACACACATTTAGGGTTAATTTTGTTGGGAGCCAATTCACCTACCAGTATATTTTTGGAGTGTGGGAGATAACCAGAGCACCCGGAGGAAACCCACGCAAGCACGGGGAGAATATACAAACTCAACACAGTTAGGGCCATGGTGGGAATTGAACCCAAGACCTCAGTGCTGTGAGGCAGTAATGCTAACCATTACACCGTCCGTGCTGCCTATCATAGTGCCATTTGAATGGTTAAGTAAATACCGGAAACCAAATGACAGTTTGTTCTATCTTGCAGCATTCATTTAACTGGAGAGTCACTAAACACTGGAGGAGCCTCAATAAATTGTGCATTAATAGCATGTCTCAGTTGGAGATATCTGTAGAAAAGAGTTTGGCACAGAGAAATCCAGCTGGAGCTCCTGAGACGATTTGAAGACGCCTCCATTATATAAATTCCCAAGTGTATGAATACTCCATCGACCCCAGGTTTCTCTAACTTGCAGGTAGAGAGCTCCAGGAGCCCATATGCATTATTTAAAAGGGGAATTGGGATCCCATCCCTGACCATGCATCACAATATGTGTTGACTTCCAAATACAAAATTGCTTGTTTGATTATAGGGACTTTAGACAAGTTAACGTTCCCACAAAGCAGTACCTGCAATAGATTCAGACCCGGGAGGACCTGCGCCAGCATCTGACAGTGCAAGGTTGAGGAATCAGACACATTCAGCCAGTCCCAGAGGTGTGCTAGCTGGGCAGCATAGTAACTACAGACACTTTTGCAGACCATTATGTTTCAGTCCCCTAAGGAGTTAAACATCTTTAGGATTGCACCTTACTGCTCGGCTATTGGTAGATAACCCTGCCCCTCTCTCCCTCTATCATTCCACAGGCTGAAATCCATCTACAGACAGTATATGGATCTGTCCCCACTTTATGGCTCCCATGATATCTGCACATCTGGTCAGTTCCCTGCCTGCATTACATCCAACCACATGTCCATACACCGGAGGCAATAGGATGCAATGTTTGTGACATACATGGCACACACCAATGTCAATGAGAAATGTACTGCATCACCACTCACCGCTCACACATTGCCGGTTGCCCCGTCAGTCACCAACAAGCTGCAAGCATGACTCCGGTAATGCTGCAAATTGTGTCAGGTAAAACGTACTCCACTTATTTAACCTGACAGCAACCCGATAGTGGGAATTATTATACACAATACCAAACAGATAACACTGTAGATACATCATTCCACATGCAGGGGACTAATCACACAGTGTATGACACATGCACTGGGAACAAGTCCATCTTCCCTAGCGGCGCAAGACCAAGTTTCGGATAGCCCTTCCAATCCCCAGCTGTCTGCGGCACAGCCATCCCTTCACCACCGGGAAGCCACACACTGAGGGATACCAAACCTGACCTCTTAGCACAGCGCGCCTGTGGCCGACAGTAACCCAGGCCACCAGTGGTTATCCTTGTTTTTTGCTTGACCTACAATTGACAGCATGCCAGTCTTGCAGAATCACAAGGAGAGGCAGCTTCAAGTATACAGCATCCCTCTGTCACGGGAGCCTAAAGTCAGACAACAACATTGGGGGCGACTCAATTGTTTTTTTCCCCCAAATGGGTTTTTTCCCCCCTGTTTGCAACGCACCCAAATAGACCGGGTTTATCCGCAGAAGCAGCTAACCAGTCTACACTAATGGGCACGACACAAAATGTGCTGTTTGGGCAGCTAAACTGGCGACTTCACACATAGCCAGCTTGTCACCTCAGAAGACTGAGAGTTGAAATGATTCCCCGCCAACCCACTCCAGCTATTTGAGCCTGAACAGAGCAACAATTGAATTGCTCCACACAGCGCCATTTAGTGGCAGCTGCAGAGAAAAGCAATTGAATTCCCCCCATTTAATGTGCTCTGTATGCAGGGAACGGATAGACTTTACCAGTGAGTACATGTGGAGGCTTCTGACAGCTTGGAAGACAAAGCCGAGGCCTTATCATAAGGGATGTGCAGTAACATTAACCTAGTACAGGAGAACAGCATCTGCAGTAATATGTACTACTTCCCCAGAGCCACACCTAACATACAGGATTAAGCGCGACAGAAGACCCTTCTCATGTTACTACACAGGCTAGTCCAGTCAAGTCTTCCTCACAGATCATTCAGCACGGTCATTTATCCAATTTGTTCTGAGACAGGAGTGTCATTCATCTGCATTCATACCAGGAAGCACCTTTATATAAGCCCTGTAGCCCTGCTGCATCTACTGTATGAGGTGGCTTCCTAAGGCATTGAATTATATCCAGAAATAGCCAGCTTGCTAAAGGTGGGGATCATTATATAACTAAAAATACGATCATAGCTAATAAACAAAACCCCCAAATGTACAGTCATGTAATGGGCCCTATACACTGGCAGATAAAATGCACGATCTGAACATTCTCGTTCATTAAATGCAGTGCTATGGAGCCGGGTGATGAGGGGGGGTGGGGGAGGGAGAAGTGAAGAAACTTCACTCACCCCCGCCGCCGGATTGCCAGTCGGCCGTATCCACCATCGGGCAGCTCGGCGGTGGATTGGTAAGTGTGTAGGGCCCATAAGTCTGGGTTTACACAAACTGCTGACACTCATGGAATTGTACTGCCCCTAGTTTTACCTGCTGCTTCATATAACGCAGACACAGAAAAAAAAAAAATAAGAATTTACTTACCGGTAATTCTATTTCTCGTAGTCCGTAGTGGATGCTGGGAACTCCGTAAGGACCATGGGGAATAGACGGGCTCCACAGGAGACTGGGCACTCTAAAGAAAAGATTAGGTACTATCTGGTGTGCACTAGCTCCTCCCTCTATGCCCCTCCCCCAGACCTCAGTTAGGGAAACTGTGCCCGGAAGAGCGGACATTACAAAGAAAGGATTTTTGGAATCCAGGGTAAGACTCATACCAGCCACACCGTACAACTTGTGATAACCTTACCCAGTTAACAGTATGAACAACTGAGCCTCACTCAACGGATGGCTCATAACAATAACCCTTATTTAAGCAATAACTATATACACGTATTGCAGAAAGTCCGCACTTGGGACGGGCGCCCAGCATCCACTACGGACTACGAGAAATAGAATTACCGGTGAGTAAATTCTTATTTTCTCTGACGTCCTAGTGGATGCTGGGAACTCCATAAGTACCATGGGGATTATAACAAAGCTCCCAAACGGGCGGGAGAGTGCGGATGACTCTGCAGCACCGAATGAGAAAACACAAGGTCCTCCTCAGCCAGGGTATCAAACTTGTAGAACTTTGCAAAGGTGTTTGAACCCGACCAAGTAGCCGCTCGGCAAAGCTGTAAAGCAGAGACCCCTCGGGCAGCCGCCCAAGTAGAGCCCACCTTCCTTGTGGAATGGGCTTTTACTGATTTTGGATGCGGCAATCCAGTTGCAGAATGAGCCAGCTGAATCGTGCTACAGATCCAGCGAGCAATAGTTTGCTTTGATATATTTGCAAAGCCCTGACTACGTCCAGCAACTTGGAGTCCTCCAAGTCCCGAGTAGCCACAGGCACCACAATAGGTTGGTTCAAATGAAACGATGATACCACCTTTAGGAGAAATTGGGGACGAGTCCTCAATTCTGCCCTGTCCATATGGAAGATCAGATATGGGCTTTTACATGACAAAGCCGCCAATTCCGACACACGCCTAGCCGATGCTAAGGCCAACAGCATGACCACTTTCCACGCGAGATACTTTAGTTCCACGGTCTTAAGTGGCTCAAACCAGTGGGATTTCAGGAAATCCAACACAACGTTAAGATCCCAGGGTGCCACTGGTGGCACAAAAGGGGGCTGAATATGCAGCACTCCCTTAACAAACGTCTGAACCTCAGGCAGTGAAGCCAGTTCTTTTTGAAAGAAAATGGATAGGGCCGAAATCTGGACCTTTATGGACCCCAATTTTAGGCCCATAGTCACCCCTGACTGTAGGAAGTGCAGGAATCAACCCAGCTGGAATTCCTCTGTAGGGGCCGTCCTGGCCTCACACCAAGCAACATATTTTCGCCATATACGGTGATAATGCTTTGCTGTCACGTCCTTCCTAGCCTTTATCAGCGTAGGAATAACTTCATCCGGAATGCCTTTTTCCGCTAGGATCCGGCGTTCAACCGCCATGCCGTCAAACGCAGCCGCGGTAAGTCTTGGAACAGACAGGGCCCATGTTGCAGCAGGTCCTGTCTGAGAGGCAGAGGCCATGGGTCCTCTGTGCGCATTTCTTGCAGTTCCGGGTACCAAGTCCTTCTTGGCCAATCCGGAACAATGAGTATTGTTCTTATTCCTCTCTTTCTTACTATTCTCAGTACCCTGGGTATGAGAGGAAGAGGAGGAAACACATATACCGACTGGTACACCCACGGTGTCACTAGGGCGTCCACAGCTATCGCCTGAGGGTCCCGTGACCTGGCGCAATATCTTTCTAGCTTTTTGATGAGGCGGGACGCCATCATGTCCACCTGTGGCAGTTCCCATCGCTTTGCAATCTGTGTGAAGACTTCTTGATGAAGTCCCCACTCTCCCGGGTGGAGGTCGTGTCTGCTGAGGAAGTCTGCTTCCCAGTTGTCCACTCCCGGAATGAACACTGCTGACAGTGCTTGCACGTGATTCTCCGCCCACCGAAGAATCTTGGTGGCTTCCGCCATTGCCATCCTGCTTCTTGTGCCGCCCTGGCGGTTTACATGGGCGACCGCCGTGATGTTGTCTGACTGAATCAGCACTGGCCGGTTTCGAAGCAGGGGCTCTGCTTGACTCAGGGCGTTGTAAATGGCCCTTAGTTCCAATATATTTATGTGTAAAGAAGTCTCCAGACTTGACCACAGCCCTTGGAAGTTTCTTCCCTGAGTGACTGCCCCCCATCCTCGGAGGCTTGCATCCGTGGTCACCAGGACCCAGTACTGTATGCCGAACCTGCGGCCCTCGAGAAGGTGAGCACTCTGCAGCCACTACAGAATAGACACCCTGGCCCTTGGGGACAGGGTGATCAGCCGATGCATCTGGAGATGCGATCCGGACCACTTGTCCAACAGATCCCACTGAAAGATCCTTGCATGGAACCTGCCGAAGGGAATGGCTTCGTATGAAGCCACCATCTTTCCCAGGACTCGCGTGCAGTGATGCACCGATACCTGTTTTGGTTTCAGGAGGTCCCTGACCAGAGATGCTAATTCCTGGGCCTTCTCCACCGGGAGAAACACCTTCTTCTGTTCTGTGTCCAGAATCATGCCCAGGAAAAGCAGACGCGTCGTAGGAATCAGCTGCGACTTTGGAACATTCAGAATCCAGCCGTGCTGTTGCAACACTTCCTGAGAGAGTGCTACGCTGATCAACAACTGCTCCCTGGACCTCGCCTTTATGAGGAGATCGTCCAAGTACGGGATAACTATAACTCCCTTCTTCCGAAGGAGTATCATCATTTCGGCCATTACCTTGGTAAATATCCTCGGTGCCGTGGACAGGCCAAACGGCAACGTCTGGAACTGGTAATGACAGTCCTGTACCACAAACCTGAGGTACTCCTGGTGAAGTGGATAAATGGGGACATGCAAGTAAGCATCCTTGATGTCCAGCGACACCATAAAATCCCCCTCTTCCAGGCTTGCAATAACCGCTCTGAGCGATTCCATTTTGAACTTGAATTTCTTTATATAAGTGTTCAAGGATTTTAAACTCAGAATGGGTCTCATCGAACCGTCCGGTTTCGGTACCACAAACATTGTGGAATAGTAACCCCTTCCCTGTTGAAGGAGCGGGACACTGATAATCACTTGCTGGAGGTACAGCTTGTGAATTGCCGCCAGTACTACCTCCCTTTCCATGGGGGAAGCTGGCAAGGCTGATTTGAGGTAACGGCGGGGGGGAGTCGCTTCGAATTCCAGCTTGTATCCCTGAGATACAATTTGTACAGCCCAGAGATCCACCTGTGAGCGAACCCACTGGTTGCTGAAGTTTCGGAGACGCGTCCCCACCGCACCTGGCTCCGCCTGTGGAGCCCCAACGTCATGCGGTGGACTTAGTGGAAGCAGGGGAGGACTTTTGTTCCTGGGAACTGGCTGCATGGTGCAGCTTCTTACCTCTACCCCTGCCTCTGGCAAGAAAGGATGCGCCCCTGACCCTCTTGCCTTTCTGAGAACGAAAGGACTGCATTTGATAATACGGTGCTTTCTTAGGCTGTGAGGAAACCTGAGGCAAGAAAATCGACTTTCCAGCTGTCGCTGTGGACACGAGGTCCGATAGACCGTTCCCAAACAATTCCTCACCCTTATAAGGCAAAACCTCCATGTGTTTTTTAGAATCAGCATCTCCTGTCCATTGCAGAGTCCATAAGACCCTCCTGGCAGAAATGGACATAGCATTAATTCTAGAGCCCAGCAGGCAAATGTCCCTCTGAGCATCCCGCATATATAAGACGTCTTTTATATGGCCCAGGGTTAGCAAAACAGTATCCCTGTCGAGGGAATCTATGTCGTCTGACAGAGTATCTGTCCATGCTGCTACAGCACTACACATCCAGGCTGAAGCAATAGCAGGTCTCAGTAGAGTAACAGAGTGTGTATACACTGACTTCAGGATAGCTTCCTGCTTTCTATCCGCAGGCTCCTTTAGGGCGGCCGTATCCTGTGACGGCAGGGCCACCTTTATAGATAAGCGTGTCAGCGCCTTGTCCACCCTAGGGGATGTTTCCCAACGTAACCTGTCCGTTGGCGGGAAAGGGTACGCCATCAGTAACCTCTTCGAAATCACTAGTTTCTTATCAGGGGAACTCCACGCTTCTTCACATAATTCATTTAATTCATCAGATGGGGGAAAAGTCACTGGCTGCTTTTTCTCCCCAAACATATAAACCCTCTTGGTATTAACAGGGTTAATCTCAGAAATGTGTAATACATCTTTCATTGCAATAATCATGTATCGGATGGCCTTGGTCATTTTAGACTGTAAATGTGCCTCATCATCGTCGACACTTGAGTCGGACTCCGTGTCGACATCTGTGTCAACCATCTGAGATAGAGGGCGTTTATGAGCCCCTGACGGTTTCTGAGTCGCCTGGGCAGGCGCGGGCTGAGACCCCGGCTGTCCCAAGGCTGCAGCGTCATCAAACCTTTTATGTAAGGAGCTTACATTGTCGTTTAAGACCTTCCACATATCCATCCAATCAGGTGTCGGCCCCGACGGGGGCGACACCACACTTATCTGCCCTTGCTCCGCCTCCACGTAACCCTCCTCATCCAACATGTCGACACAGCCGTACCGACACACCGCACACACACAGGGAATGCTCAGACTGAGTTGAGGACAGGACCCCACAAAGTCCTTTGGGGAGACAGAGACAGTATGCCAGCACACACCACAGCGCTATATAACACAGGGATTTTCACTTATAATAAGTGATTACCCAATAGCTGCCTTATAGGTTTTATTTGCGCCTAAATTTATGTGCCCCCCCTCTCTTTTTTACCCTTCTTGTACCTGGATACTGCAGGGGAGAGCCTGGGGAGCTGCTTCCAGCGGAGCTGTGAAGAGAAAATGGCGCTGGTGTGCTGAGGAAGAAGGCCCCGCCCCCTCAGTGGCGGGCTTCTGTCCCGCTTTCTGTGTAAAAAAATGGCGGGGTTTTTTACATATATACAGTGCCAGACTGTATATATGTATTTTTATTGCCAAAAGGTACTTCAATTGCTGCCCCCCAGTGCCCTGCACCCTACAGTGACCGGAGTGTGTAAGTGTGCTGGGAGCAATGGCGCACAGCTGCGGTGCTGTGCGCTACCTTAAATTTAGACAGGAGTCTTCTGCCGCCGATTTCGTCGTCTTCCAGCTTCTGTTCTTCTGGCTCTGCGAGGGGGACGGCGGCACGGCTCCGGGAACGGACGATCGAGGACAGGTGCCTGTGTTCGAACCCTCTGGAGCTAATGGTGTCCAGTAGCCTAATAAGCACAAGCTAGCTGCAAGCAGGTAGGTTTGCTTCTCTCCCCTTAGTCCCACGTAGCAGTGAGTCTGTTGCCAGCAGAAGCTCACTGAAAATAAAAAACCTAATAAATACTTTCTTTACTAGTAAGCTCAGGAGAGCCCACTAGGAGCACCCAGCTCTGGCCGGGCACAGATTCTAACTGAGGTCTGGGGGAGGGGCATAGAGGGAGGAGCCAGTGCACACCAGATAGTACCTAATCTTTTCTTTAGAGTGCCCAGTCTCCTGCGGAGCCCGTCTATTCCCCATGGTCCTTACGGAGTACCCAGCATCCACTAGGACGTCAGAGAAATAAAAAATCTTTACTGCAAACAGTCTACACCAAACAAGCGTACCGACACCACACACACAGGGAATGCCCTTTTTGAAGACCGTTCCCCCACAAGGCCCTTAGGAGGGACAGAGAGAGAGTATGCCAGCACACACCCCAGCACTATAAACCCAGGAATAACACAGTAACTTAATGTTAACCCAGTAGCTGCTGTTTATATATTGTTTTTTGCACCTAATTATGTGCCCCCCCTCTCTTTTTACCCTCTTCTACCATGTATCTGCAGGGGAGAGCCTGGGGAGCTTCCTCTCAGCGGAGCTGTGGAGAAAAAATGGCGCTGGTGAGTGCTGAGGAAGAAGCTCCGCCCCCTCGGCGGCGGGCTTCTGTTCCGCCTAAATATGCAATTTTTGGCGGGGGCTCATACATATATACAGTGCCCAGCTGTATATATGTTTAACTTTTGCCAAAAGAGGTCCCAAATGCTGCCCAGGGCGCCCCCCCTGCGCCCTGCACCCTTACAGTGACCGGAGTATGTGAGGTGTGTGGAAGCAATGGCGCACAGCTGCAGTGCTGTGCGTTACCTCCGTGAAGAACGGAGTCTTCTGCCGCCTGTGAAGTCTTCTTTGCTTCTCATACTCACCCGGCTTCTGTCTTCCGGCTCTGCGAGGGGGACGGCGGCGCGGCTCTGGGATCGGACGGCGAGGGTGAGATCCTGCGTACGATCCCTCTGGAGCTAATGGTGTCCAGTAGCCTAAGAAGCAGGACCTAGCTTCAGAGAGTAGGGCTGCTTCTCTCCCCTCAGTCCCACGATGCAGGGAGTCTGTTGCCAGCAGAGCTCCCTGAAAATAAAAAACCTAACAAAATACTTTCTCTCAGCAAACTCAGGAGAGCTCACTAAAAAGCACCCAGCTCGTCTGGGCACAGTATCAAACTGAGGTCTGGAGGAGGGGCATAGAGGGAGGAGCCAGTGCACACCAGAACCTAAATTCTTTCTTAAAGTGCCCATGTCTCCTGCGGAGCCCGTCTATCCCCACGGTCCTTACGGATTCCCCAGCATCCACTAGGACGTTAGAGAAAAAATATATCCTTACGCTGCTTGGTCACTTCTTACCAGCACATCGCGCACAGAATCCCGTATAATTGCTAAAGGTCTATGGTGTTGCAAACACTTTCTGAGATAACATGAACAGGTCAGGATTCTTGTTAAAGCTGGCACCAGTGAATTAAACAAACGCCCTTATCCAAGCAGTTACCCTATATGACCCTGGAAAACGTTACCCTGTGGGATTATTTCAGGGAAGTTTTCAGAATCAGTTTTCATACAGGAATCTAGAAAAAAAAAAAAAAAAGAAGCGACAGACACAGCTTGGTCTGGTGGTAACCATAGCTATAGGTGTGTCCCATAAAAATGCTTGAATTCTTTTACCGTACGAATCTTCACATTTCCTTCCTTTAGGTGAAACACACTCAGCTCATACAGCCTATGTACCATCTCAGCAGTCCTTCTCTGAAATTTAACTCATCTCCACCTCAATCCTCTTCATCTGTTCTTCATGCTCACTCTTTCCCATTTACTCACATCTTCACTTTCTTTAAGAAAATTGTCCATCTCGCTCTTTTTGCTTTGAAAATCATGATGCTCATTTAGAGTTGGGAGAAGAGAAGAGTTCAAGCAACAGTCTATACCTGGACAAACCAAGGTTTCGCCAATATGTAAAGTTACTTGATTTTCCTGCTTTGCTAACAGCTCAGAACCAGACCCCACACTTGTCTTCGCTGCTGTATGTAATCATGCATTTCTGGAGGCTAATGCACTATGGCTGCACTCCCACCTTCCACCCTGCCAGACTCACGGAAATGATTTCTCAATCGCCTGAAGTCAGATTTGATAAAATCTAACACCTAAGTCTTGTTGCAGTACTTTAGAGGACTCCTTACCTGGAACTTCTGTTCTGTAAGTCATAGGGTGTGAGCAGCCTTTCTAGAGAACTCACCTGGTGGGTTGGACTTCCTTGGTGCATTTTCTTGTTCTGGTGCTGACCCAAATATATTGTTTGACGCCTTTTGCTGTCGTCTTGGTGCAGAAACTTCCTCAGCATTGCCAAAAATGCAGCTTGAGCCCCCACCTGGTGGCTTCAACACCCTAAACAAGGACATGAAGGAAACACGGATTAATCATTCTGCAACGTTGGGTATAGATAACACATGAATAATTTTGCAGTCACACTGAGCGCTGAGAGTTCTTGGGTGTCAGATATGAATATCTAAATGTCCTCCTCTATGTCGATAAAATCACAAGAAAAATCCATAAAAAACAGAGGCCAAGTGCTGAAGAGTACTGAATGGACCAGCCATGCAGTTGGTTTCTCAGCCATCTACAGACAAACACAACAAAATGCAAACTAACTCTCAGAGGGGAAAAACCATGACTTACATGGTAG
Organism: Pseudophryne corroboree; assembly: GCF_028390025.1. Classification (NCBI taxonomy): domain Eukaryota; kingdom Metazoa; phylum Chordata; class Amphibia; order Anura; family Myobatrachidae; genus Pseudophryne; species Pseudophryne corroboree. Next base: position 402,625,638 of record NC_086450.1, on the reverse strand, counting down.
AGAGATGGCGGCCACTCCTACAACATAGAAATCAACTTTATACACTATACTTGCTTTCCCATCAGCTGTAGTTCGGGGGCAATTCAATTAGCCCTTAAACTGGATTTCTTCCTCACCCTCCTGAGGTGCAAACAGTTATCCACCAAACGTGCAATAGGCCATAGTGCCAAGGTTAGGTGCCCAGAGCTATGCAATTACTGTCTGCAGTAACATTGCAACTGGCACCGGAAGAACTAGCTACCGTGGATAACTATTTGCACCTCAGGAGGGTGCGGCACAAATCCATGTTAAAGGGGCAGTGAGCTTAGTGCTAGCAATAACCAAATAGCTCTGGGCACTTAACCCAAGAAGTAAAAGTATGAGGTAATTCCCGTGGCTAATTAAATTGTCCCATAGATTATCATGAAAAAATAAATAGATTTTAATTACCTACCGGTAAATCCTTTTCTCGTAGTCCGTAGAGGATACTGGGGTCCACATTAGTACCATGGGGTATAGACTGGTCCACTAGGAGCCTTGGGCACTTTAAGAAATCAATAGTGTGCACTGGCTCCTCCCTCTATGCCCCTCCTACCAGACTCAGTCTAGAAACTGTGCCAGAGACAGACCTATCCTAAGGAAGGATGTAACAGAACAGTGGTGAGATTCAAACCAGCACACACAAACAAGGCGAAAGCCATGCTAACCAGAACTGAACAGGAACAGCAATAGCTGAACCAACAATATTACTTAACAAAGTAACAGGGCAGGAAACACGAAGCACTGGGCGGGCAACCAGTATCCTCTACGGACTACGAGAAAAGGATTTACCGGTAGGTAATTAAAATCCTATTTTCTCTTACGTTCTAGAGGATATTGGGGTCCACATTAGTACCATGGGGATGTACCAAAGCTCCCAAACCAGGTGGGAGTGCGCTGAGGTTCCTGCAGAACTGATTGGCCTCTGAGACCTTCAGTTTGGTCAAAGTATCGAACTTGTAGAACTTAGCAAACATGTTCTAACCCGACCAAGCAGCTGCTCGGCAGAGCTGTAAAGCCAAGACACCCGGGCAGCCGCCCAGGAAGAACCCGGCGACCTAGTAGAGTGGGCCTGTACTTTAGGAACCAGCAATCCTGCCGTAGAATAAGCATGCTGGATAGTAAGTCTGATCCAGCGAGCAATAGACTGCTTTGCAGCAGGACACCCAATTTTCTTGGGATCATAGAGAACAAACAGCGAGTCAGGTTTTCTGCGACGAGCTGTCCTCTTCACGTAGATCTTCAAAGCCCTCACAACATCCAGGGACTTTGAGGTAGCAGAGGTGTCAGTAAGCACCAGAACCACAACAGGTTGGTTGATATGAAACGCAGACACCACCTTAGGAAGAAACTGCTGACTAGTTATGAGTTCAGCTCTATCCTCATGAAAAATCAAATAGGGGCTTTTGTTAGACAACGCCCCCAGTTCGGACACATGCCTAGCGGAAGCCAAGGCCAACAATGCAACAGTCTTCCACGTAAGAAACTTAACATCAACCTACTGTAAAGGTTCAAACCAGTCCGATTGCAGAAACTGCAACACCACGTTAAGATCCCAAGGTGCCGTGGGAGGCACAAAGGGCGGTTGGATGTGCAGAACACCATTTAAGAACATCTGAACCTCAGGGAGGAAAGCCAATTGTTTCTGGAAGAAAATGGACAAGGCCGAAATATGGGACTTTCAAGGAGCCTAAACTTAGGCCCACATCCACACCTGACTGAAGAAAAGGAGAAAACGTCCCAGTTGAAATTCCACTGCAGGAAATTTTCTGTTTTCACACCACGAGACATTTTTTTCCAAATACGGTGGTAATGTTTAGACGTTACCCCCTTCCTAGCTTGGATCAAGGTTGGAATAACCTTGTTCGGAATGCCTTTCTGTGCTAAAATCTGACGCTCAACTTCCATGCCGCCAAACGTAGCCGCGATTAGTCTTGATAGACGCACGGCCCCTGTTGCAGAAGATCCTCTCGCAGAGGCCACGGGTTCTCCAGGAGCAACTCCAGTAGATCCGCGTTGGCCCTTATCGGCCAATCTGGAGCAATGAGAATTGCTTGAACCTTTTCCCTTTTAAGTCTTTTGAGAATTCTTGGGATCAGAGGAAGAGGTGGGAACACGTAAATCATCTGGTAGACCCATGGAGTCACCAGAGCGTCCACCGCCACTGCTTGTAGGTCCCTCGACCTGGAACAATAGCGTTTTAGCTTCTTGTTGAGACCAGAAGACATAATGTCTAACTGTGGAATGCCCCACCGACTTCAGGATTCGAACACCTTTGGGTGAAGGCCGTGTCTGCTCAGGAAGTCCGCTTACCAGTTGTCTACCCCCGGAATGAAGATTGCCGACAGCGCCACCGCATGTCTTTCTGCCCAGAGGAGAATTTGTTACCTCTGACATTGCAGCCATGCTCTTCGTTCCACTTTGTCGGTTTATGTACGTTACTGCCGTCACATTGTCTGACTGAACCTGAATAGCTTGATCTTGAAGAAGTTGCGAAGCTAGAACAAGGGTGTTGTATATGGCCCTTCGTTCCAGAATGTTGATCGGAAGAACGGTTTCCTGACTTGACCACTTTCTTTGGAACTGTTCCCCTTGGGTGACTGCTCCCCAACCTCTGAGGCTTGCGTCCGTTGTTAGCAGATTCTACTTTTGAATCCTGAACAGTCAACCCTCAGTCAGGTGAGCAGTCTTGAGCCACCACAGAAGAGAAAATAAGATTTTACTTACCGATAAATCTATTTCTCGTAGTCCGTAGTGGATGCTGGGGACTCCGTCAGGACCATGGGGATTAGCGGCTCCGCAGGAGACCGGGCACAAAAATAAAGCTTTAGGATCAGGTGGTGTGCACTGGCTCCTCCCCCTATGACCCTCCTCCAAGCCTCAGTTAGGATACTGTGCCCGGACGAGCGTACACAATAAGGAAGGATTTTGAATCCCGGGTAAGACTCATACCAGCCACACCAATCACACCGTACAACTTGTGATCTGAACCCAGTTAACAGTATGACAAACGTAGGAGCCTCTGAACAGACGGCTCACAACAATAACAACCCAATTTTTTTGTAACAATAACTATGTACAAGTATTGCAGACAATCCGCACTTGGGATGGGCGCCCAGCATCCACTACGGACTACGAGAAATAGATTTATCGGTAAGTAAAATCTTATTTTCTCTGACGTCCTAGTGGATGCTGGGGACTCAGTCAGGACCATGGGGATTATACCAAAGCTCCCAAACAGGCGGGAGAGTGCGGATGACTCTGCAGCACCGAATGAGAGAACTCCAGGTCCTCTTTAGCCAGGGTATCAAATTTGTAGAATTTTACAAACGTGTTCTCCCCCGACCACGTAGCTGCTCGGCAGAGTTGTAATGCAGAGACCCCTCGGGCAGCCGCCCAGGATGAGCCCACCTTCCTTGTGGAATGGGCCTTGACAGATTTAGGCTGTGGCAGGCCTGCCACAGAATGTGCAAGTTGAAATGTGCTACAAATCCAACGAGCAATCGTCTGCTTAGAAGCAAGAGCACCCAGTTTGTTGGGTGCATACAGGATAACAGCAAGTCAGTTTTCCTGACTCCAGCCGTCCTGGAAACCTATATTTTCAGGGCCCTGACAACATCTAGCAACTTGGAGTCCTCCAAGTCCCTAGTAGCCGCAGGTACCACAATAAGCTGGTTCAGGTGAAACGCTAACACCACCTTAGGAAGAAACTGGGGACGAGTCCGCAGCTCTGCCCTGTCCGAATGGACAATCAGATATGGCTTTTGTGAGACAAAGCCGCCAATTCTGACACTCGCCTGGCCGAGGCCAGGGCCAACAGCATGGTCACTTTTCATGTGAGATATTTCAAATCCACAGATTTGAGCGGTTTAAAATGTGATTTGAGGAATCCCAGAACTACGTTGAGATCCCACAGTGCCACTGGAGGCACAAAAAGGGGGTTGTATATGCAATACTCCCTTGACAAACTTCTGGACTTCAGGAACTGAAGCCAATTCTTTCTGGAAGAAAATTGACAGGGCCGAAATTTGAACCTTAATGGACCCCAATTTGAGGCCCATAGACACTCCTGTTTGCAGGAAATGCAGGAATCGACCGAGTTGAAATTTCTTCTTGGGGCCTTCCTGGCCTCACACCACGCAACATATTTTCGCCACATGTGGTGATAATGTTGTGCGGTCACCTCCTTCCTGGCTTTGACCAGGGTAGGAATGACCTCTTCCGGAATGCCTTTTTCCCTTAGGATCTGGCGTTCCACCGCCATGCCGTCAAACGCAGCCGCGGTAAGTCTTGGAACAGACCTGGTACTTGCTGAAGCAAGTCCCTTCTTAGCGGCAGAGGCCATGAGTCCTCTGTGAGCATTTCTTGAAGTTCCGGGTGCCACGTCCTTCTTGGCCAATCCGGAGCCACGAGTATAGTTCTTACTCCTCTACGTCTTATAATTCTCAGTACCTTGGGTATGAGAAGCAGAGGAGGGAACACATACACCGACTGGTACACCCACGGTGTTACCAGAACGTCCACAGCTATTGCTTAAGGGTCTCTTGACCTGGCGCAATACCTGTCCAGTTTTTTGTTCAGGCGGGACGCCATCATGTCCACCTTTGGTCTTTCCCAACGGTTCACAATCATGTGGAATACTTCCCGATGAAGTCCCCACTCTCCCGGGTGGAGGTCGTGCCTGCTGAGGAAGTCTGCTTCCCAGTTGTCCACTCCCGGAATGAACACTGCTGACAGTGCTATCACATGATTTTTCGCCCAGCGAAGAATCCTTGCAGTTTCTGCCATTGCCCTCCTGCTTCTTGTGCCGCCCTGTCTGTTTACGTTGGCGACTGCCGTGATGTTGTCCCACTGGATCAATACCGGCTGACCTTGAAGCAGAGGTCTTGCTAAGCTTAGAACATTGTAAATTGCCCTTAGCTCCAGTATATTTATGTGGAGAGAAGTCTCCAGACTTGATCACACTCCCTGGAAATGTTTTCCCTGTGTGACTGCTCCCCAGCCTCTCAGGCTGGCATCCGTGGTCACCAGGACCCAGTCCTGAATGCCGAATCTGCGGCCCTTTAGTAGATGAGCACTCTGCAGCCACCGCAGAAGAAACACCCTTGTCCTTGGCGACAGGGTTATCCGCTGATGCATCTGAAGATGCGATCCGGACCATTTTTCCAGCAGATCCCACTGAAAAGTTCTTGCGTGAAATCTGCCGAATGGAATCGCTTCGTAAGAAGCCACCATTTTTCCCAGGACCCTTGTGCAATGATGCACTGACACTTTTCCTGGTTTTAGGAGGTTCCTGACTAGCTCGGATAACTCCCTGGCTTTCTTCTCCGGGAGAAACACCTTTTTCTGGACTGTGTCCAGAATCATCCCTAGGAACAGCAGACGTGTCGTCGGAAACAGCTGCGGTTTTGGAATATTTAGAATCCACCCGTGCTGTCGTAGAACTACTTGAGATAGTGCTACTCCGACCTCCAACTGTTCTCTGGACCTTGCCCTTATCAGGAGATCGTCCATTTTCTTTGAAGAAGAATCATCATTTCGGCCATTACCTTGGTAAGGACCCGGGGTGCCGTGGACAATCCAACCGGCAGCGTCTGAAACTGATAGTGACAGTTCTGTACCACGAACCTGAGGTACCCTTGGTGAGAAGGGCAAATTGGGACATGGAGGTAAGCATCCCTGATGTCCCGGGACACCATATAGTCCCCTTCTTCCTGGTTCGCTATCACTGCTCTGAGTGACTCCATCTTGATTTGAACCTTTGTATGTAAGTGTTCAAATATTTCAGATTTAGAATAGGTCTCACCGAGCCGTCTGGCTTCAGTACCACAATATAGTGTGGAATAATACCCCTTTCCTTGTTGTAGGAGGGGTACTTTGATTATCACCTGCTGTGAATACAGCTTGTGAATTGTTTCCACTACTGCCTCCCTGTCGGAGGGAGACGTTGGTAAAGCAGACTTCAGGAACCTGCGAGGGGGAGACGTCTCGAATTTCCAATCTGTACCCCTGGGATACTACTTGTAGGATCCAGGGGTCCACTTGCGAGTGAGCCCACTGCGTGCTGAAACTCTTGAGACGACCCCCCCACCGCACCTGAGTCCGCTTGTACGGCCCCAGCGTCATGCTGAGGACTTGGCAGAAGCGGTGGAGGGCTTCTGTTCCTGGAAATGGGCTGCCTGCTGCAGTCTTCTTCCCTTTCCTCTATCCCATGGCAGATATGACTGGCCTTTTGCCCGCTTGCCCTTATGGGGACGAAAGGACTGAGGCTGAAAAGACGTTGTCTTTTTCTCCTTTATACGGCAATACTTCCATGTGCCGTTTGGAATCTGCATCACCTGACCACTGTCGTGTCCATAAACAACTTCTGGCAGATATGGACATCGCACTTACTCTTGATGCCAGAGTGCAAATATCCCTCTGTGCATCTCGCATATATAGAAATGCATCCTTTAAATGCTCGATAGTCAATAAAATACTGTCCCTGTCAAGGGTATCAATATTTTCAGTCAGGGAATCCGACCAAGCCACCCCAGCACTGCACATCCAGGCTGAGGCGATCGCTGGTCGCAGTATAACACCAGTATGTGTGTATATACTTTTTAGGATATTTTCCAGCCTCCTATCAGCTGGCTCCTTGAGGGCGGCCCTATCTGGAGACGGTACCGCCACTTGTTTTGATAAGCGTGTGAGCGCCTTATCCACCCTAAGGGGTGTTTCCCAACGCGCCCTAACTTCTGGCGGGAAAGGGTATACCGCCAATAATTTTCTATTGGGGGAAACCCACGCATCATCACACACTTCATTTAATTTATCTGATTCAGGAAAAACTACAGGTAGTTTTTTTCACACTCCACATAATACCCTTTTTTTTTGTGGTACTTGTAGTATCAGAAATATGTAACACCTCCTTCATTGCCCTTAACAAGTAACGTGTGGCCCTAAAGGAAAATACGTTTGTTTCTTCACCGTCGACACTGGAGTCAGTGTCTGTGTCGACCGACTGAGTTAAAAGGACGTTTTAACGCCCCTGACGGTGTTTGAGACGCCTGGACAGGTACTAATTGGTTTGCCGGCCGTCTCATGTCGTCAACCGACCTTGCAGCGTGTTGACATTATCACGTAATTCCTTAAATAAGCCATCCATTCCGGTGTCGACTCCCTAGAGAGTGACATCACCATTACAGGCAATTGCTCCGCCTCCTCACCAACATCGTCCTCATACATGTCGACACACACGTACCGACACACAGCACACACACAGGGAATGCTCTGATAGAGGACAGGACCCCACTAGCCCTTTGGAGAGACAGAGGGAGAGTTTGCCAGCACACACCAAAACGCTATAATTATACAGGGACCACCTTTATATAAGTGTTTTTCCCTTATAGCATCTTAATATATATAATCATATCGCCAAATAAGTGCCCCCCCTCTCTGTTTTAACCCTGTTTCTGTAGTGCAGTGCAGGGGAGAGCCTGGGAGCCTTCCCACCAGCATTTCTGTGAGGGAAAATGGCGCTGTGTGCTGAGGAGAATAGGCCCCGCCCCCTTTTCGGCTGGCTTCTTCTCCCGTTTTTCTGAGACCTGGCAGGGGTTAAATACATCCATATAGCCCCAGGGGCTATATGTGATGTATTTTTTAGCCAGAACAAGGTATTCTCATTGCTGCCCAGGGCGCCCCCTGCAGCGCCCTGCACCCTCCGTGACCGCTGGTGTGAAGTGTGTGACAACAATGGAAAAGTCTTCTGCCGCCGGTTTCTGGACCTCTTCACTTTTCGGCATCTGCAAGGGGGTCGGCGGCGCGGCTCCGGGACCGGACTCCATGGCTGGGCCTGTGTTCGATCCCTCTGGAGCTAATGGTGTCCAGTAGCCTAAGAAGCCAATCCATCCTGCACGCAGGTGAGTTCACTTCTTCTCCCCTAAGTCCCTCGTTGCAGTGAGCCTGTTGCCAGCAGGACTCACTGTAAAATAAAAAACCTAAAAACTTTTTCTAAGCAGCTCTTTAGGAGAGCCACCTAGATTGCACCCTGCTCGGACGGGCACAAAAACCTAACTGAGGCTTGGAGGAGGGTCATAGGGGGAGGAGCCAGTGCACACCACCTGATCCTAAAGCTTTATTTTTGTGCCCTGTCTCCTGCGGAGCCGCTATTCCCCATGGTCCTGACGGAGTCCCCAGCATCCACTAGGACGTCAGAGAAATCCTGGCTTTTGGCGACAGACATATCCTCTGGTGCATGTGGAGATGCGATCCGGACCATTTGTCCAACAGATCCAGCTGGAATGGACTTGCATGAAACCTTCCGTACTGCAGAGCCTCGTAAGAGGCTACCAGAAGGCGAATGCACTGATGCAGATACCCGGGTTAGTTTTAGGACATCCCGCACCATTGACTGGATTACCAATTCCTTTTCAAATGGAAGGAACACCCTTTGTTCCTCCATAACCAGGATCATTCCTAGGAACGGCAGCCTCTGTGTTGGTTCCATGTGGGATCTTGGCAGGTTTAGAATCCACCCGTGATCCTGGAGAAGTCGGGTTGAGTGGGCAATGCTGTCCAACAGCCTCTTCCTGGAAGGCAATTTTATCAGCAGGTTGTCCAGGTATTGTCAAAGTCAGAAAAATATCACGATGCACACTGCCATATTTGCACCTCATACATGTCCGCTCTGCGCATGCGTACACTCTCCCGTGCGTGCGCATACACGCAGTTGCGTGCACCCGCAGGCGCACGGTATGGGCATTTACGGTAGAGATTGTATGCGTCTAGCGGGCGACTCTTTCGTTACATATTTTCACCATATAATGTATTTTGTAGATTATGGTCCCTTTGATAGAATCTGAAAGTTTGGTTAATGTAGAATGTTCATGGACAGAGAAATCCCTCTTTGTTTGATACGAAGGGTCAGACAGGAGTAATACAGTGGTGTTTAGTATCCATCGGAAGAGTATTTAATTAGCAATATTCCGGTGTTGGTTTGAAGCGGATTAATCGCTCGTGCGAATAGTTATGGACATAAGAAGTTTATGTCCATTTACTATTATTTGCACTTACTTATCCATGCGGCGGGAAACCTAGTTTCCCACCCACCTGAGCAGTTGGAAATCGTCACAGCCCACCTGTATGAATCAACCTATGACCTTTTGTTATAATGCGAGGAGGAATTCCTGTGTCCAATGAACAATGAGATTGTAGGGACCATTGAATTGTATTGTGTGTGGGGCATAAATAGACAAGCCGATCACATCCAGCTCACTCTTCAACGGTTCTCATTGCTGAAAATCGGGAGCTGGATGTCCAGAGGCGCATGCGATCGTTTCCTTTGTGCGTAAGTTTTCTCCGCAATCATATTGTCTTTCTTGTTGTTGTGGGCCATTTCTCTCTCTCTCTCTTCTCCCCTTTCTCTCTTAATTTTCCTGCAAACGTAATTGTATTATATTGTATTTCCTGTGTAGTTATCTGGTTAGTTAGTCTATGTTATATTGTAGTGTGTGACTTGTATTGTTTTATTCCTTTTGCAAGTATAACATTCATAATATATATATAAGGCGTTGGACCCTAAGCCCAGGTATCTGTGTATTTCTTATAGTGTTAAGTATTCTCAGAGCGTCGGTGACGCTCAAACAGCTTTTAAGTTAATAAGGTTACACTGTGTTGCATCTACACCCTATCTCTACACTAAGGTTTTACTGCACATTACATTGTTTATGGTTTAGATATAAAGGTTTAACATTGTGAGCGTCTGCGCCGCTGGTGATCTCCTCGTGGTCCCGAGCGGCCGCTACGCTATAGCGAACCATTACGTTAGTCAGCAGCCAATAGAGTGCCTGCCTGTGATCTCTTGGCCATGAGCGAACGTGACGCTTGAGCGTCTCGACCACGGCTAAGCGATTGTTACGCAACGTGCGTACCCTTACGGTACTCCATACGTGAATTGCGTACAGTGTTCTTAGACCTCATAAAGGGTTTTATATAAGATAAATATTTAGCTTTATCAATTGGCGGCTCGTCCTGTCCTTCACATATCTCTGCTAGGTAATTTCAGCAGACATTATCCATCAGCAAAGGGCGGGAGATCATATTCTTCGCAGTGCTGACGGGATAAGCGTCTGCTTCGCTTAGTAAAGGGTGCTGAAGGAATCCGGAACCGGAGGTAAGAACAACACACTAGTGTCTTTTAAAACTGTTTATTTCTGTCTTGCGTACACACGCACATATCTGCATTTCTTTTTCATTCGTGTATTTTCATATATCACTCTCCTGTTTGCCATTTTATAATTGATAAAACGTGCTAAGAGAGATTTGTCGCTATTTCATAGTTAAAGTGTAAAAGTAATGCGTTAAGGGATAAAGTGTAAAGCACAAACGCAGCTCTACCTAAAGGTAAAAGGAGAGATTGGTGTGTTGCGCGGTAGACGATCGAGGATCATCTACATTGATAAACGTGTTAGTTGTGTTACGGTGGACATTGGTTTTGTGTACACGTGTCTCTAACAAAGGGCTGAGACTCGCGTACGCAAAGGCCGACGCACGCAGCGTAAATTATGCAACGGAGCGTCTGGGTACGCCCACGTAACTCAAGTCACACGATAGTGTTGATTTTTAAAAAAGGCGATAAATAGCGCAACAGGCGATAAATAGCGCAACAGGCGATAAAGAGCGCAAATCTATTTTAAATCCGAAATTTAAATTAACAGATCCTTCTCCAAATTTACAACACATCTGGTCTAAAGAAAAATTTCTGCGCAGAAATAGAAATAAAAGTGTGTATGTGGTGAGTGTTTGTTTTTACAATTTTGGGGATTGAACCACAGAAATCATCGAGTTCTCGTGAAGGTACATACGTGTAAGTGACATACATGGTGGCTAGGGAGGCATCTCTGGTTAAACATAAAATTTGAGCATTAGAGTGTAGCAGACCAGGAGGTCATACTGTAACACACCAGGAGGTCAGACCAGGAGGTCGCATAACAGACCAGGAGGTCCAGGTACAGCAGACAAGGAAGTCCGCTATAGAGACAAGGCACAACACCAAGAAGGGTTGGTGCAACACCCATATAGGCCATAAAGCTCAGGCTGAAGGAATTCGCAGCTGCTGAATGTCGATTCCACTGGTCGCTCCGTACATAAGATTAGTTGCTTATGTACTGAACGATTGTACCGCACGTAATTGTGTGCATTAGTTAGTAACCTGACCAGTACCATTTGTGTACAAACCCGGTCATAAACGCTATTTGTACATTCTAACGTGATTTGTGTAATTTTTTATTTTATCAAAAAGGGAAGTTCGCTGGTCACTCAGGAATTATCCGACAACCCCACCTTTACTGGAAAGGGTTAATGCTCTTCGGATCACACTCACATGTTCCAGTAAACGAAGGTTAATAGGGGCCCTGGGTCGAGTACGCCAGCACTATATCAGTGTGTGGGCATATTGGTCGGCGTGGGCGAGTGAGTGAGGTGCTCGGTAAACTTCACCGTCAGCCTATCTTTGAATATTTTGGTTTTTTGTAAGGGTTCGCTGAAGACCCTGATATAAAGGTCAGAGGTAGAGCAAGCAACACCTGCAAATTATGGGGGCCAGTTGTTCAGGAAGGGGGCGATCAACCTCGGTTCGGGTTGATTCTGTAAACCGACCAGTCGGGTCGGCAAGGTATGTAATGTGTGAAAAATACGGAAGGCACACAGAAATTTTATGTGATGAATGGGAGAAAATGACTGTACATGACGGGGAGAAATTCCCAAGAGTAGGTAGCTTCAGCCCAGAAGTGTTAATGAATTTAAGGAGAAGGATATGTCTCATTAAATCAACAAAGAGACGAATCCAACATTATGATTATTTGCAGCTATGGCAACAGGAGGGTGAAATACAGAGAGGATTGGCTCAGGCGGCAGGATCTGGTCCTATCAAGAAACTGATAGCCACGGCCCCGCCGCCACCATACATATCAGGAGAGAAATTGGTTGCGGAGAATGACGCATTAGGGTGTAACAAACAGGCACTTAGCAACTGTATAAATGTTAAGGATAATGTTAATAAGTTAACCAATGCAAGTATTAACCCGTGCAAGTTGTACCCTGTTTTGAACTTTCCCCAGGAGTGTGATCAAGAGGACGAATCGGCAACAATATCGGCGCTCTCTCTAGCAGCCACCGTATCAGAAACAGTAGGCACGGCCCAACCCATAAGATTAGTAACAAAGCCCCCTAGCGGAGGGACAGGTGAGGTCGTATCAACGGGTAAGTACGGCACCATACACTATGCTGAGACTATTTCACCACAGGCTGTAGAACCTACACAGAATGATGTTGTTAGAATTAATCCTGTTAAGGTAATAGTAGTGCCAAATGGGAAAACGGACACTCCAGGAGTCACTCCTGTTAGGAACATTGCCATGTACAGCCCGTTTTCCCGAATGGAATTAAGGACCATAGTGTCTGAATTCCCTGACCCCAGAAAAGATTTAGTTGCTAGCCAGAAATACATCAGAGACCTAGGAAACACTTTAGAGCCCAATAACAAAGATTGGCAGGTATTGCTGAGGGCTTGTTTACCCTCCAATGTCGACGCAGCTCAATTTTTAGCTGACTGTGGACTGGATCAGGATGTACCTCTTACAGATGTGTACAACAAAGATAACGTAAAAAGAATAAATTCACAGTTAAAGGAGTATTTCCCAGCTGTAGCCAAATGGAATAGAATTTTTTCCATTAAACAAAAAGAGTCAGAAACAGCTGCTGATTATTTTCACCGGGCATTATTAGAAATGGCAAAATACACTGGATTAGAGGACATTAGGACCAATGCAAATCATCAAGAAGTAGCAGTATCTGTGCTAATGGATGGTTTAAAAGAGGCATTAAAGACCAGGGTACAGACCACACAACCATGTTGGCGAGGTCTGTCGGTGGCTACTTTGAGAGAGGCTGCTATTGATCACGACCGGAATATCACCAGACACAGGGAATCACAAGGTGATAAGTTAATGTCAGTAAGTATACAGGCCCTGACCACAAAACAAAACAGCCTGTGTTTATCACCAAACCCTGTGGGTAAGTCAAATGTGGTAACATGTTATTTTTGTCATAAACAGGGACACATAGCACGAGACTGTAGAGCGAAAAATTCGCAAAGATCATACCAACCCCCTAGACAACGACACGACACACGACATTGGGAGCAAGGTCCGCAGAGACTGAGTTATGAGCCACATACAGGGGAAACAAAAAGATACCCCCCGAACAGAGACTGGCAAGCCACTGGTAGTTCCCATTTAACCCCTTCACAAGTAGTTGCTGCCAGCGGGATTCAGGGAGGTCACCATACCCAATAGGGGTGTGGCCATACCTGTAATCTGCAGCCAGTAAAATTGATTGCAAGTCTTGGAAGTGAACCCGAAATTGCAATCAATGTAGCTGGTAAATCATTAAACTTTCTTGTAGATACAGGGGCGGCCAAATCAGTGATAAATTCGACAGTGGGCATGAGAACCACTGGTAAGACAATTCCAGCCATGGGAGTAACAGGAGTAGTCCAGCACTACCCTGTTAGCAAACCAGCCGAGATTACAGTAGGGCCGTTACATACCAAGCATTCCTTTTTGCTGGCTGCATCGGCACAGACTAATCTCCTGGGAAGAGACTTATTGTGCAAAATGGGGTGCGTCATTTATTGTACTCCTGAAGGTGTATTCTTGGACATACCTGAGAATCACGCTCAGGAAGTGCGAGACATGTTAGACTCCCCATCAAAATTAATGTCACATACCATTATGACAAATAGGACTCCATCCCAAGTAGAGGAAATGACATCCCAGATACCAGAGTCACTTTGGACTAAAGATGGACAGGACACTGGATTAATGGCAAACGTAGCTCCGGTAGTTGTACAAGTAAAAGATGGTAGGATAGCTCCAAAAATCCCACAGTACCCTCTGAAGCCAGAGGTGGAGTTAGGAGTGTATCCCGTAATAGAGCGCTTGCTACAACAGGGCATTCTGGTAAGAACGTCCAGCACTGCCAATAGTCCCATCTTCCCTGTGAAAAAGAGTGGGGGGAGGGGTTACCGGCTAGTGCAGGATCTAAGGGGGATTAACAAAATAGTTGAGAGTCAGTTCCCCGTAGTGCCAAATCCAGCTGTCATCCTTATGCAAATCCCTCCCACTGCGAAATTTTTCACTGTTATTGACCTCTGCTCCGCCTTCTTTTCGGTACCTCTGCACCCTGACAGCCAATATTTGTTTGCATTCACATACAGAGGAGTCCAATACACATGGACTCGATTACCACAAGGTTTCATAGACAGTCCAAGTATATTTTCCCAGGCTTTGCATGATTGTTTACAGTCTTTCCAACCAGAGAGTGGATCAGTATTAATACAGTACGTGGATGATCTACTACTGTGTTCTGATTCATTGGAAGCATCCCTGAAGGATACGAAACAGCTCCTGTTTCATCTTTCAGACACAGGACACAAGGTTACCAAAGACAAGTTGCAATTATGCCAAACTAAGGTAAAATATTTGGGACACTGTCTAACACAAGGACTGAGACACCTGACCGCTGATAGAATTCAAGCAATTAGAGACATGACTCTGCCACAAACCCAGCAACAGATCAGAACATTTTTAGGAATGTGTGGGTACTGCCGTAACTGGATCCCAGGGTTTTCCATTCTAGCGTTACCTTTGCAGGAGATGGTTTCCTCAAACAAACCTGATCGGATTTCGCATACAGACGAGTCCGAGATGGCATTTGAGAGACTTAAACAGTGCCTAACGCAGGCACCAGCATTAGGTATGCCAGACTATGGGAAACCCTTTGAGCTGTACGGAACAGAAAGTGCTGGTTGCGCGGCAGGCGTCTTAACCCAAAAGCACGGTGATGCCAGCAGGCCAGTAGCATACTACAGCGCTCAGCTAGACACGGTAGCGCGATCCCTCCCCACATGCTTGCGAAGCGTTGCTGCGATAGCATTGCTAGTAACGAAAAGCGAAGATGTAGTGCTAGGTCACAACCTCACAATTCATACACCACATGCAGTGTCAGCCTTGCTAAATTCTGCCCAAACCAGGCACGTCTCATCAGCGCGGTTTACAAGATGGGAATTGGCACTAATGGCCCCCGTAAACATCACCATAAGGAGATGCAGTGCATTAAATCCTGCAACATATCTCCCAGGTGTGCCTGGACAGGCACAAAGGGTGGAGGATGAGAGTGGTGGGGAAGGAGAATTTAACACAAAGGAAGACACACATGATTGTATGGAATATTTGACCCAAAATTTTACCGCAAGGCCTGACATCAGTGACAACCCACTGGAAGATGTAGATCTAACTTTCTACACGGACGGTAGTTGTCACAGACAGTCAGACTCGGGAGATTTGTGTACTGGATACGCAGTCGTAGATGACCAAGGCACCATAGAAGCGGAACCGCTAGGCCCACCTCACTCAGCCCAGGTTGCTGAACTGGTCGCCCTAACCAGAGCATGTGAATTGGCTAAGGGCAAATCAGCCAATATCTACACCGACTCTAGATACGCATTCGGGGTAGTCCATGATTTCGGAGCCCTATGGCGCCTCAGAAATTTCATGACGGCAGCTGGTACACCGGTAGCGCATGCAGCTCACATCAAAAGGCTTCTAACAGCGATACAGGAACCCGACAGAGTGGCTGTTATCAAGTGTAAAGCACACACATATAGCCAAGACCCAGTATCACTTGGTAACAGCCGAGCAGACGAAGCAGCTAAGTTAGCAGCTGGGACCCCCAGACAGACAGACACCACACAACTGATGGTATTTAATACCATCAACACACAGAAGTTGTGTGAAATGCAAAATTTGTGTTCCACACAGGAAAAGGCAGTCTGGAAGGCAAAGGGATATGGCCAGGAGTCCTCAGGACTCTGGACGGATGGACAAGGTAAACCGGTGGCCCCCAGAGCATATCTTCCATGTTTAGCTGAGGCAGCACACGGGCTGACTCATCTGGGCAAGGAAGGAATGTGCAAGTTGGTAAGAGCATATTGGTGCGCCCCAGGATTTTCATCTCATGCAGGTAAGAGAGCAATGTCATGCCTTACCTGTTTGAGAAAGAACATCGGAAAGGCAATACCAACAGAACCATCTCATATCCCACCTGCAGGCGGCCCTTTTCAGGTAATACAGATTGACTTTATTCAATTACCCCCTTGTCGAAATTTGAAATATGTACTTGTTTGTATAGATGTGTTCTCAAATTGGGTCGAAGCATTTCCTGCGGCCACAAATACCGCTATGTTTACTGCTAAGAAAATTGTGCAGGAATTTGTATGTAGATATGGTATCCCTAGAATAATTGAAAGTGATAGGGGTACCCATTTTACAGGTGATGTCTTTCAAGGAATGTGTAAGTTGATGGGAATTAATAGCAAGCTGCACACTCCATACCGTCCACAGGCGAGTGCGAAGGTGGAAAGAGTGAACAGCACTATTAAAAAATAAACTGAGCAAAGTTATGGCAGAGACAGGATTGACATGGCCAGAAGCTCTACCCATTGTACTGTACAGCATCAGAACCACTCCCAGGTCCCCTCTTAATCTGTCTCCCTTTGAAATCTTGTTTGGTCGACAACCGCATGTTATGATTAACCCTCAGGATGATTTGAAGTGTAACAATGAAGTGACTGTAAAATACTTGATTAACATGAGTAAACAGCTAAGGAATCAAAATGATAATTTGAAGTTAGTGATTCCTGATTTACCAGATAGTAATTGTCATGACATTGAACCTGGGGATTATGTAATGATACGGAATTTTCTACGCTCAGGTTGCCTTATTGACAGATAGGAAGGACCATACCAAGTCTTATTGACTAGCACTACAGCATTGAAAGTTGCCGAGAGAGAGACTTGGGTTCATTCGTCCCACTGTAAGAAGGTTGCTGATCCAGAGAGGTCCCGTGATAAGGAACAGACGGTAGAGGAAGTTGTATCACTGGAGTGTCTGTTCCAGGAGGACTGAGGCGGCACCTGAGCATTGAGAATCACAAGATCAAAAGCAGTTGTCGATTCCCTGTTCCCTTTTATTGTTTTTCTCCACTTCCCATCCCCTCTCCCTCAAATTATTTTTTCCCCCCTTCTCATTCTTCTTCGTTTCCTCCTATAAGATGGACTTGCCCCAAGAGACTGTGATCCGGATTTTCCTGTTGACCATGATGTTGACCAGAGCAGTCTGTTCCGGCGAGAGTACCATGGAGGTCAAGAGAGGTTCTGGAATGGGTTCTGATGACAGAGATGGAGGCGTAGTTTCCCAAGAACAACATAATCAACAAGCAAAGGCGAGTATCAGAAAACGATCCGATAGCATTGACCATAGAAGGAATTGTGAAGGATTGTTAGCTGAAGAAAACTGTATCTGTAGGCTCTGTGACAACGTAGTTGAGGATGGGTGCATCAAGAAATGCCAATCCAGTTTTAATATCCACATGGACCGGCATCCCTTGAGTGACTATCACTCCTTAGTGGGTAGTGTGCTAAATCAAACAGATTGTTGGGTATGCTCTCAAGTACCTCAAGGTCATAGCAAATCAGGACTAGTACCATTTCCTTTAACGATAGGGGAGGTACTTGAGCTAAGTGGTGGGAGGCCGGTGGACAGGAGGTTTAATATCTCCAGTCCTCCTAGTTTGAAGCTCCACCAATATCATGTGGATAGATCCCTCATATGTTTTAACATTTCCAATCCCCGAAAGCCGGGAAATTGGGAAGTGTCATGGAGTAACCAAACCATGACCTTTTCATATAGAGCAGATAGAATGCCGACAGATACAGAGCTTATACGCCACATAGCCAGTAGAGGAAAATCTTTCCGATATAGGTATACCCTAGGAAATAGGATTACGAGAGTTGGAGAGGTATCACCAGGATACTGTGCACATATCGTACAAGCTGATACGTGTACTAGACAGATGGGAGAATTAGGGTTAGGAGAATTCACATGGAAGATGTGTAATATGGTTATGTCCTACTCCGTCCCATATGTTCTCCCCGATGATGCATATTTCATATGCGGGAGGAAGGCGTATAAGTGGCTTGCCCCAAACTCTGAAGGATTGTGTTATATTGGAAAAGTACTGCCTGAAGTAATGACTGTATCACATGCCAAAATGAAAGATATACACCGTGTTGCCCAAGCTCCTTATACTCACACCCATTACGAGCACGTAGTTAAACGGCACCTGATAGAAAGAACAGAGCATCCGGCCTCTGACATGATTCATGAATCCACCGGGATTCAGTTTCTAATCGCGTTAGATTTCACTCGCACCGCCAGAGGAGTGTTGAATTATAAATACATATCTGCGCTCGCAAATTTGTTAGACAATATCACAGAAATGTATGATGACACTTTTAGGTATACTGGAAGAGAGCTTCAAGCTTATAAAACAGAACTGGTTCAGCATAGAATGGTTCTCAATTATCTCACGGCAGTGACAGGTGGATATTGTGTCACACTGGCAACGCAGTACGGCGTGAAATGTTGCACATATATTACAAATAGTACCGAGGACCCGGTCGAGGTCATAGACCAGAAGATGGACGATATTCTCCAATTGAAGTGGGAATTTCGCAGGAGACACAATCTCACTCTTGCTGCTGTAGGTAATGAGCTGACTGGTTGGGTGTCATGGTTGAACCCGCGAAATTGGTTCTCTGGTTTAGGAGAATGGGCTCAAGGAGTCATAATGGATGTTGGGAAGTTTCTCCTATGTATCTTAGGTGTTATCATAACGATTGGCTTGATATTTAGATGCGGTCAGGCTTTAACGAAGTGTAAACGAAGTACCAGGGTGATGAGTTTAAGGAGTGAGGAAATTGTAATTCCAATGGATTTGATTTATGACCCAAATGTAGAAACAATGATGTGATGAAAATGCGATTTCTACGGTCCGTTTCTTTCACCTGTTTTTCCGTTTTCTCCAAGGTAAAAAGACCCACTTGGACGAGGAATTTGATGATCCTGTATACAGACAACTGATGGATTAAAGAAGAAGTTTTGACAACCTTATACACAGATATTTGATGAACTTTGCCATAGACCCCCAGTTTCCCTAGAAATTTTAAAATTACGCTAGCCCAACACTTTTGTAAGTCTATGGACATTGACAAAGCTTTTTGCCCACACGCCTTTTGGCAAAAGCACAAAGACGACTGCATTCAACAGACACCGAACAAGACTTCAACCGACAAATGTTCATTTACCTGACATAGAATACCACTGCATTTACCGTAATTATGTTTCTCTGACGTCCTAGTGGATGCTGGGACTCCGTCAGGACCATGGGGAATAGCGGCTCCGCAGGAGACAGGGCACAAAAGTAAAAGCTTTAGGATCAGGTGGTGTGCACTGGCTCCTCCCCCTATGACCCTCCTCCAAGCCTCAGTTAGGTTTTTGTGCCCGGCCGAGAAGGGTGCAATCTAGGTGGCTCTCATAAAGAGCTGCTTAGAGTAAAAGTTTTGATAGTTTTCTTATTTTCAGTGAGTCCTGCTGGCAACAGGCTCACTGCAATGAGGGACTTAGGGGAGAAGAAGTGAACTCACCTGCGTGCAGGATGGATTTGCTTCTTAGGCTACTGGACACTAGCTCCAGAGGGACGATCACAGGTACAGCCTGGATGGGTCACCGGAGCCGCGCCGCCGACCCCCTTGCAGTTGCCGAAGTAAGAAGAGGTCCAGAAACCGGCGGCTGAAGGCTTTTCAGTCTTCATGAGGTAGCGCACAGCACTGCAGCTGTGCGCCATTGCTCTCAGCACACTTCACACCAACGGTCACTGAGGGTGCAGGGCGCTGGGGGGGCGCGCCCTGGGCAGCAATGTTAATACCTTTTCTGGCTAAAAAGAATACATCACATATAGTCCCTGAGGCTATATGGATGTATTTCACCCCTGCCAGGTCTCAGAAAAACCGGGAGAAAAGCCCGCCGGAATAGGGGGCGGGGCCTATCTCCTCAGCACACAGCGCCATTTTCCCTCACAGAACTGCTGGTGGGAAGGCTCCCAGGCTCTCCCCTGCACTGCACTACAGAAACAGGGTTAAAACAGAGAGGGGGGGCACTTATTTGGCGATATGATTATATATTAAGATGCTATAAAGGGAAAACACTTATATAAAGGTTGTCCCTGTATAATTATAGCGTTTTGGTGTGTGCTGGCAAACTCTCCCTCTGTCTCCCCAAAGGGCTAGTGGGGTCCTGTCCTCTATCAGAGCATTCCCTGTGTGTGTGCTGTGTGTCGGTACGTGTGTGTCGACATGTATGAGGACGATGTTGGTGAGGAGGCGGAGCAATTGCCTGTAATGGTGATGTCACTCTCTAGGGAGTCGACACCGGAATGGATGGCTTATTTAAGGAATTACGTGATAATGTCAACACGCTTCAAGGTCGGTTGACGACATGAGACGGCCGGCAAACAAATTAGTACCTGTCCAGGCGTCTCAAACACCGTCAGGGGCTTTAAAACGCCCATTTACCTCAGTCGGTCGACAGACACAGACACGGACACTGACTCCAGTGTCGACGGTGAAGAAACAAACGTATTTTCCTTTAGGGCCACACGTTACATGTTAAGGGCAATGAAGGAGGTGTTACATATTTCTGATACTACAAGTACCACAAAAAAGGGTATTATGTGGGTGTGAAAAAACTACATGTAGTTTTTCCTGAATCAGATAAATTAAATGAAGTGTGTGATGATGCGTGGGTTTCCCCAGATAGAAAATTATTGGCGGTATACCCTTTCCCGCCAGAAGTTAGGGCGCGTTGGGAAACACCCCTTAGGGTGGATAAGGCGCTCACACGCTTATCAAAACAAGTGGCGTTACAGTCTCCAGATACGGCCGCCCTCAAGGAACCAGCTGATAGGAGGCTGGAAAATATCCTAAAAAGTATATACACACATACTGGTGTTATACTGCGACCAGCTATCGCCTCAGCCTGGATGTGCAGCGCTGGGGTGGCTTGGTCGGATTACCTGACTGAAAATATTGATACCCTTGACAGGGACAGTATTTTATTGACTATAGAGCACAGAGAGATATTTGCACTCTGGCATCAAGAGTAAGTGCGATGTCCATATCTGCCAGAAGATGTTTATGGACACGACAGTGGTCAGGTGATGCAGATTCCAAACGGCAATTGCCGTATAAAGGGGAGGAGTTATTTGGGGTCGGTCCATCGGACCTGGTGGCCACGGCAACAGCTGGAAAATCCACCTTTTTTACCCTAAGTCACATCTAAGCAGAAAAAGACACCGTCTTTTCAGCCTCAGTCCTTTCGTCCCCATAAGGGCAAGCGGGCAAAAGGCCAGTCATATCTGCCCAGGGATAGAGGAAAGGGAAGAAGACTGCAGCAGGCAGCCCATTCCCAAGAACAGAAGCCCTCCACCGCTTCTGCCAAGTCCTCAGCATGACGCTGGGGCCGTACAGGGCCCCTGGATCCTACAAGTAGTATCCCAGGGGTACAGATTGGAAATTCGAGATGTCTCCCCCTCGCAGGTTCCTGAAGTCTGCTTTACCAACGTCTCCCTCCGACAGGGAGGCAGTATTGGAAACAATTCACAAGCTGTATTCCCAGCAGGTGATAATCAAAGTACTCCTCCTACAACAAGGAAAGGGGTATTATTCCACACTATATTGTGGTACTGAAGCCAGACGGCTCGGTGAGACCTATTCTAAATCTGAAATATTTGAACACTTACATACAAAGGTTCAAATCAAGATGGAGTCACTCAGAGCAGTGATAGCGAACCAGGAAGAAGGGGACTATATGGTGTCCCGGGACATCAGGGATGCTTCCTCCATGTCCCAATTTGCCCTTCTCACCAAGGGTACCTCAGGTTCGTGGTACAGAACTGTCACTATCAGTTTCAGACGATGCCGGTTGGATTGTCCACGGCACCCCGGGTCTTTACCAAGGTAATGGCCGAAATGATGATTCTTCTTCAAAGAAAATGGACGATATCCTGATAAGGGCAAGGTCCAGAGAACAGTTGGAGGTCGGAGTAGCACTATCTCAAGTAGTTCTACGACAGCATGGGTGGATTCTAAATATTCCAAAACCGCAGCTGTTTCCGACGACAATTTGCTGTTCCTAGGGATGATTCTGGACACAGTCCAGAAAAGGGTGTTTCTCCCGGAGAAGAAAGCAAGGGAGTTATCCGAGCTAGTCAGGAACCTCCTAAAACCAGGAAAAGTGTCAGTGCATCATTGCACAAGGGTCCTGGGAAAAATGGTGGCTTCTTACGAAGCGATTCCATTCGGCAGATTTCATGCAAGAACTTTTCAGTGGGATCTGCTGGAAAAATGGTCCGGATCGCATCTTCAGATGCATCAGCGGATAACCCTGTTTTCAAGGACAAGGGTGTTTCTTCTGCGGTGGCTGCAGAGTGCTCATCTACTAAAGGGCCGCAGATTCGGCATTCAGTACTGGGTCCTGGTGACCACGGATGCCAGCCGGAGAGGCTGGGGAGCAGTCACACAAGGAAAAAAATTTCCAGGGAGTGTGATCAAGTCTGGAGACTTCTCTCCACATAAAACAATGCTCTAAGCTTAGCAAGACCTCTGCTTCAAGGTCAGCCGGTATTGATCCAGTGGGACAACATCACGGCAGTCGCCCACGTAAACAGACAGGGCGGCACAAGAAGCAGGAGGGAAATGGCAGAAACTGCAAAGATTCTTCGCTGGGCGGAAAATCATGGGATAGCACTGTCAGCAGTGTTCATTCCGGGAGTGGACAACTGGGAAGCAGACTTCCTCAGCAGGCACGACCTCCACCCGGGAGAGTGGGGACTTCATCGGGAAGTCTTCCACATGATTGTGAACCGTTGGGAAAGACCAAAGGTGGACATGATGGCGTCCCGCCTGAACAAAAAACTGGACAGGTATTGCGCCAGGTCAAGAGACCCTCAGGCAATAGCTGTGGACGTTCTGGTAACACAGTGGGTGTACCAGTCGGTGTATGTGTTCCCTCCTCTGCTTCTCATACCCAAGGTACTGAGAATTATAAGACGTAGAGGAGTAAGAACTATACTCGTGGCTCCGGATTGCCCAAGAAGGACTTGGTACCCGGAACTTCAAGAAATGCTCACAGAGGACTCATGGCCTCTGCCGCTAAGAAGGGACTTGCTTCAGCAAGTACCATGTCTGTTCCAAGACTTACCGCGGCTGCGTTTGACGGCATGGCGGTGGAACGCCGGATCCTAAGGGAAAAAGGCATTCCGGAAGAGGTCATTCCTACCCTGGTCAAAGCCAGGAAGGAGGTGACCGCACAACATTATCACCACATGTGGCGAAAATATGTTGCGTGGTGTGAGGCCAGGAAGGCCCCACAAAGAAATTTCAACTCGGTCGATTCCTGCATTTCCTGCAAACAGGAGTGTCTATGGGCCTCAAATTGGGGTCCATTAAGGTTCAAATTTCGGCCCTGTCAATTTTCTTCCAGAAAGAATTGGCTTCACTTCCTGAAGTCCAGAAGTTTGTCAAGGGAGTACTGCATATACAACCCCCTTTTGTGCCTCCAGTGGCACTGTGGGATCTCAACGTAGTTCTGGGATTCCTCAAATCACATTTTAAACCGCTCAAATCTGTGGATTTGAAATATCTCACATGAAAAGTGACCATGCGGTTGGCCCTGGCCTCGGCCAGGCGAGTGTCAGAATTGGTGGCTTTGTCTCACAAAAGCCCATATCTGATTGTCCATTCGGACAGGGCAGAGCTGCGGACTCGTCCCCAGTTTCTCCCTAAGGTGGTGTCAGCGTTTCACCTGAACCAGTTATTGTGGTACCTGCGGCTATTAGGGACTTGGAGGACCCCAAGTTGCTAGATGTTGTCAGGGCCCTGAAAATATAGGTTTCCAGGACGGCTGGAGTCAGGAAAACTGACTTGCTGTTATCCTGTATACACCCAACAAACTGGGTGCTCTTGCTTCTAAGCAGACGATTGCTAGTTGGATGTGTAGTACAATTCAGCTTGCACATTCTGTGGCAGGCCTGCCACAGCCAAAATATGTAAATGCCCATTTCACAAGGAAGGTGGGCTCATCTTGGGCGGCTGCCCGAGGGGTCTCGGCTTTACAACTTTGCCGAGCTGCTACTTGGTCAGGAGCAAACACGTTTGCAAAATTCTACAAATTTGATACCCTGGCTGAGGAGGACCTGGAGTTCTCTCATTCGGTGCTGCAGAGTCATCCGCACTCTCCCGCCCGTTTGGGAGCTTTGGTATAATCCCCATGGTCCTGACGGAGTCCCAGCATCCACTAGGACGTCAGAGAAAATAAGAATTTACTTACCGATAATTCTATTTCTCGTAGTCCGTAGTGGATGCTGGGCGCCCATCCCAAGTGCGGATTGTCTGCAATACTTGTACATAGTTATTGTTACAAAAAAATCGGGTTATTATTGTTGTGAGCCATCTTTTCAGAGGCTCCGCTGTTATCATGCTGTTAACTGGGTTCAGATCACAGGTTGTACAGTGTGATTGGTGTGGCTGGTATGAGTCTTACCCGGGATTCAAAATCCTTCCTTATTGTGTACGCTCGTCCGGGCACAGTATCCTAACTGCGGCTTGGAGGAGGGTCATAGGGGGAGGAGCCAGTGCACACCACCTGATCCTAAAGCTTTTACTTTTGTGCCCTGTCTCCTGCGGAGCCGCTATTCCCCATGGTCCTGACGGAGTCCCAGCATCCACTACGGACTACGAGAAATAGAATTATCGGTAAGTAAATTCTTATTTTTTTCTTCATCTCTACAACCTTCAGGTAATTACACACATAGTATAGGGAATACAGGCACAGATATCAGCAATCACATATTCCGCCATTCATGTATCATCAACTAAAATGTGCTCCCCATTTTGTTACAACCACAGCCGAAAAGAGCTCGGTAAAGTTTGACAGCCCATCCACAGACCCGTACCACGGGATAAGAAGGAATTCAAATGTATACTTCGCAATGCCTCGAAGCTTGATTTAAAACACGTACGGCACGATGATACATGACCCCCAAGCACGGATTCATACCCACATGCTTCTGCTATCTCACTAGGTCATACCCTTTTCCTACCTTCTCCTCTCCTCCCCTACCCAACCATGTAAATGTATTAACCCCTGACATATTTTTCTCTTTTTGAAATGTTTTAGGAAGTGGCAGTTATTGTTGACTGCCAAAGGGTGGACTGTCAAAGTCAGAAAAATATCACGATGCACACTGCCATATTTGCACCTCATACATGTCCGCTCTGCGCATGCGTACACTCTCCCGTGCGTGCGCATACACGCAGTTGCGTGCACCCGCAGGCGCACGGTATGGGCATTTACGGTAGAGATTGTATGCGTCTAGCGGGCGACTCTTTCGTTACATATTTTCACCATATAATGTATTTTGTAGATTATGGTCCCTTTGATAGAATCTGAAAGTTTGGTTAATGTAGAATGTTCATGGACAGAGAAATCCCTCTTTGTTTGATACGAAGGGTCAGACAGGAGTAATACAGTGGTGTTTAGTATCCATCGGAAGAGTATTTAATTAGCAATATTCCGGTGTTGGTTTGAAGCGGATTAATCGCTCGTGCGAATAGTTATGGACATAAGAAGTTTATGTCCATTTACTATTATTTGCACTTACTTATCCATGCGGCGGGAAACCTAGTTTCCCACCCACCTGAGCAGTTGGAAATAGTCACAGCCCACCTGTATGAATCAACCTATGACCTTTTGTTATAATGCGAGGAGGAATTCCTGTGTCCAATGAACAATGAGATTGTAGGGACCATTGAATTGTATTGTGTGTGGGGCATAAATAGACAAGCCGATCACATCCAGCTCACTCTTCAACGGTTCTCATTGCTGAAAATCGGGAGCTGGATGTCCAGAGGCGCATGCGATCGTTTCCTTTGTGCGTAAGTTTTCTCCGCAATCATATTGTCTTTCTTGTTGTTGTGGGCCATTTCTCTCTCTCTTCTCCCCTTTCTCTCTTAATTTTCCTGCAAACGTAATTGTATTATATTGTATTTCCTGTGTAGTTATCTGGTTAGTTAGTCTATGTTATATTGTAGTGTGTGACTTGTATTGTTTTATTCCTTTTGCAAGTATAACATTCATAATATATATATATAAGGCGTTGGACCCTAAGCCCAGGTATCTGTGTATTTCTTATAGTGTTAAGTATTCTCAGAGCGTCGGTGACGCTCAAACAGCTTTTAAGTTAATAAGGTTACACTGTGTTGCATCTACACCCTATCTCTACACTAAGGTTTTACTGCATATTACATGGTTTATGGTTTAGATATAAAGGTTTAACATTGTGAGCGTCTGCGCCGCTGGTGATCTCCTCGTGGTCCCGAGCGGCCGCTACGCTATAGCGAACCATTACGTTAGTCAGCAGCCAATAGCGTGCCTGCCTGTGATCTCTTGGCCATGAGCGAACGTGACGCTTGAGCGTCTCGACCACGGCTAAGCGATTATTACGCAACGTGCGTACCCTTACGGTACTCCATACGTGAATTGCGTACAGTGTTCTTAGACCTCATAAAGGGTTCTATATAAAAGATAAATATTTAGCTTTATCAGTATGGTATTATGTTTACTCCCTGCTTGCAGAGGAGAAACATCATCTCTGCCATTACCTTGGTGAATACCCTCGGTGCCGTGGAGAGGCCAAATGGCAGGGCCTGAAACTAGTAGTGACAGTCCTGCAGTGCAAACCTTAGATACGCCTGATGAGACTGCCAAATTGGAATGTGAAGGTACGCATCCTTGATATCCAGAGACGCTAGGAATTCGCCCTCCTCCAGACCAGAGATCACCACTCTCAGAGACTCCTTCTTAAATTTGAACACCCTTAAATACGGGTTCAGTGATTTGAGGTTGAGAATGGGCCTAACCGAACCGTCCGGTTTCCAAACCACAAACAGGTTGGAGTAATAACCCTGGTTTTGTAGTTGAAATGGAACTGGGACAATGACCAGAGTCTGAACCAGTTTTTGAATTGCTGCCTGTAAAGACACACTTGCTTCCGGAGAAGCTGGTAAACCTTATTTGAAGAATCTGTGAAGTGCGAGTTACTGAAACTCTAGTCTGTATTCCTGGGCGATAAGATCTATGACACAGGGATCCTGGCAATATGTTGTCCAAACGTGACTGAAATAACGTATCCGAGCTCCCACCTTCCTGGAACATACATAACCAGTTAACAGTATGAACAAACAACAGTAACGGTCCAAGACCGATTCCAACTGTAACATAACCCTTACGTAAGCAACAACTATATACAAGTCTTGCAGAGTTTCCGCACTGGGACGGGCGCCCAGCATCCTCTACGGACTAGGAGAAATAGATTTACCGGTAGGTTTAAAATCTTATTTTTTCTTACGTCCTAGAGGATGCTGGGGACTCCGTAAGGACCATGGGGTTTATACCAAAGCATCCAATCGGGCGGGAGACTGCGTATGACTCTGTAGCACCGACTGAGCAAACGCTAGGTCCTCATCAGCCAGGGTATCAAACTTGTAGAATTTAGCAAAAGTGTTTGACCCCGACCAAGTCGCCGCTCGGCAAAGCTGTAATGCCAAGACGCCTCGGGCAGCCGCCCAAGAAGAGCCCACCTTCCTAGTGGAATGGGCTTTAACTGAATTTGGTACCGGCAATCCAGCCGTAGAATTAGCCTGCTGAATCGTATTACAGATCCAGCGAGCAATAGTCTGCTTCGAAGCAGGTGCGCCAATCTGATTAGCAGCATACAGGACAAACAGAGCCTCTGTTTTCCTAATTTTAGCCGTTCTGGCTACATAAATCTTTAAGGCCCTGACTACATCCAGGGATCTGGAATCCTCCAGGTCACTTGTAGCCACAGGCGCCACAATAGGTCGATTCATATGGAATGAAGAAATCACTTTAGGCAAAAATTGCGGACGTGTCCTCAATTCAGCGCGATCCACATGAAAAATCAAGTAGGGGTTCTTGTGTGACAAAGCCGCCAATTCAGACACTCGCCTTGCTGATGCCAAGGCCAACAGCATGACCACCTTCCAGGTAAGAAATTTCAACTCAACCTTGTTAAGCGGTTCAAACCAGTGTGATTTTAAGAACTGCAACACCACGTTCAGGTCCCATGGTGCCACTGGAGGCACAAAAGGGGGCTGGATATGCAGCACTCCCTTTACAAACGTCTGGACTTCTGGAAGAGAACCCAATTCCTTCTGAAAGAAAATCGAGAGGGCCGAAATCTGTACCTTAACAGAGCCTAATTTCAGGCCCATATCCACTCCTGTCTGTAGGAAGAGAAAACGACCCAGATGAAAATCTTCCGTAGGCGCATTCTTGGTCTCACACCAAGACACATACTTTCGCCAGATACGGTGATAATGCTTAACAGTCACCTCCTTCCTAGCCTTTATTAAAGTAGGGATGACGTCTTCCGGAATCCCCTTTTTCGCTAGGATTCGGCGTTCAACCGCCATGCCGTCAAACGTAACCGCGGTAAGTCTTGAAATACACAGGGCCCCTGTTGCAACAGGTCTTCCCTCAGAAGAAGAGGCCAGGGATCTCCTGTGAGCATCTCTTGTAGATCTGAGTACCAGGCCCTTCGAGGCCAGTCTGGGACAACGAGTATTGTCTGTACGTTTCTTTGCCTTATGATCCTCAACACTTTTGTGATGAGAGGAAGGAGGAGGAAACACGTAGACCGATTTGAACAGCCACGGTGTTATCAGAGCATCTACTGCCACTGCCTGAGGGTCCCGAGACCTGGCACAATACCTCCGAAGCTTTTTGTTGAGGCGTGACGCCATCATGTCTATTTGAGGAGTTCCCCAAAGACGTGTTATGTCTGCAAAGACTTCATGATGAAGACCCCACTCTCACGATGGAGATCGTGTCTGCTGAGGAAGTCTGCTTCCCAGTTGTCCACTCCCGGAATGAAGACAGCCGACAGAGCGCTTACATGATTTTCCGCCCAGCGAAGAATCCTTGTGGCTTCCGCCATCGCGACTCTGCTTCTTGTCCCGCCTTGGCGGTTCACATGAGCCACTGCTGTGACATTGTCTGATTGAATCAGAACCGGTAGGTTTCGAAGAAGACTCTCCGCTTGTCGAAGGCCGTTGTAAATGGCCCTGAGTTCCAACACATTGATGTGTAGACAGGACTCCTGGTCTGACCAAAGACCCTGAAAAATTTTTCCCTGTGTGACCGCTCCCCATCCTCGGAGGCTCATGTCCGTGGTAACCAGGATCCAATCCTGAATTCCGAACCTGCGACCCTCCAGGAGGTGAGCACTTTGCAACCACCACAGGAGGGACACTCTGGCCCCTGGGGACAGAGTTATTTTCCGATGTAAGTGCAGATGGGACCCGGACCACTTGTCCAGAAGGTCCCATTGAAAAGTCCTTGCATGGAACCTTCCGAAGGAAATGGCCTCGTAGGCCGCCACCATTTTTCCCAGAACTCGAGTGTATTGGTGAACTGACACCCTTTTCGGTTTTAGCAGGTCTCTGACCATGTTCTGGATGTCCTGGGCTTTCTCTATTGGGAGGAAGACCTTCATTTGTTCCGTGTCCAGTATCATACCTAGAAACGGTAGTCGAGTTGTCGGAATCAACTGCGACTTCGGTAGATTTAGAATCCAACCGTGTTGCTGGAGCACTCTCAGAGAGAGCGCCACACTGCTCAGCAATTTCTCTCTGGATCTCGCTTTTATCAGGAGATCGTCCAAGTATGGGATAATTGTGACTCCATGCTTGCGTAGGACCACCATCATTTCCGCCATTATCTTGGTGAAAATCCTCGGGGCCGTGGAGAGTCCAAACGGCAACGTCTGAAATTGGTAATGACAATCCTGTACAGCGAATCTCAGGTATTCCTGATGGGGTGCATATATGGGGACATGAAGGTATGCATCCTTTATGTCCAGAGACACCATAAACTCCCCCTCCTCCATGTTGGCTATTATCGCTCTGAGAGATTCCATTTTGAATTTGAATCTTTTTATGTACAGGTTTAGGGATTTCAGATTCAAAATAGGTCTGACCGAACCGTCCGGTTTCGGGACCACAAATAGGGTTGAGTAGTAACCTTGATTATCACTTGCTGTATACACAGCGTTTGAATTGCAGCTAACACTATATCCCTTTCCGATGTGGAAGCTGGTAGGGCCGATTTGAAAAATCGGCGCGGGGGCACCTCCTCGAATTCCAATTTGTAACCCTGGGAAACTATTTCCAACACCCAGGGATTCAGGCCCGAACTGACCCAGGCCTGACTGAAAAGACGAAGACGTGCCACCACCGGTGCGGACTCCCTCAGGGGAGCCCCAGCGTCATGCTGTGGGTTTTGGAGCAGCCGGGGAGGACTTTTGTTCCTGGGCACCTGCCGAAGCAGGTGCTCTTTTGCCTCTGCCCTTACCTCTGGCGAGGAAAGGATCCCCGACCTCTTCTGGACTTGTGCGACCGAAAGGACTGCATCTGATAGGGTGTTACTTTCTTTTGCCGTTGGGGAATATATGGTAAAAAATTTGATTTACCTGCTGTAGCTGTGGAAACCAGGTCCGTCAGCCCATCCCCAAACAATACATCACCCTTATAGGGTAGTACTTCCATATGTTTTTTGGAATCCGCATCACCCGTCCATTGGCGAGTCCATAAGGATCTTCTCGCCGAGATAGACATGGCATTGTCCCTAGAAGCTAGCAATCCAATGTCCCTTTGAGCATCCCTCATAAATAAGACTGCATATTTTATATGGGCTAGAGTTAGGAATATAGTATCCTTATCCATATTATCAAACTGATCTGTCGGCTCATCTGTCCAAGCTGCAATTGCGCTACACACCCATGCCGACGCAAATGTCGGTCTTAGCACAGCACCCGTATGAGAATAAATACACTTTAAGGTAGTTTCTTGCCTGCGATCTGCAGGGTCCTTATGGCCGCTGTGTCAGGAGACGGTAGCGCCACTTTCTTGGACAAGCGCGTCAGGGCCTTGTCCACAGTGGGGGACGATTCCCAAATCTCCCTGTCCTGCTTAGGGAAGGGGTATGTCATAAATTCCTTTGGGGATCTGCGGTCTCTTTTCCGGAGTCTCCCAAGCTTTTCCAAAGAAATCATTTAATTCATGAGATGCGGGAAAATTAATAATCTGTTTCTTTCCCTTAAACATGTGTACCCTTGTGTCGGGGACCGAGGGTTCATCCTCAATATGCAACACATCCCTTATTTCCACAATCATACACTGAATGGTTTTAGTCACCATAGGGTGCAATTTTACGTAGTCGACACTGGAATCAGAATCAGTGTCGGTAGTAGTGTCTTGTGTTAAGGGACGCTTTTGAGACCCCGACGGGCCCTGTGAGTCGGTCCAATCCGAGGATTGACCCCCTGATGTCCCCCCTAATTCAGCCTTATCAAGCCTTTTATGTAAAGATGCCACACTTGCATTCAACATATGCCACATGTCCATCCAATCCGGAGTCGGCACAACCGACGGGGACACACAACTCATTTGCTCCACCTCATCCTTGGAGAAGCCTTCCGCCTCAGACATGTCGACACACACGTACCGACACCCCCCACACACACAGGGAATAACCTATAAGGGGACAAAACCCCAACCAGGCCCTAAGAAGAGACAGAGAGAGAGTATGCCAGCACACACCAGCGCTTAAAAACACTGGAAAAAATATGACCAGATAGCGCTTTTTTATATATAAAATATACCAATTCCCACTCACTGCGTCGCTAATGTGCCCCCCTCCTCTTTTTTCCAGCCCCGTGAAGTTTAGCAGGGGAGAGACCAGGGAGCCAGCGTTCATGCATGCAGCTTCTGTGGAGAAAATGGCGCTGGTTAGTGCTGAGGATCAAGCCCCGCCCACCCGACGGCAGGCTTCGGTCCCAGTGACTTTTCTATTAAAATGGCGGGGGATCTTAGATTTACTGCCTCCGCAGCCTGATCTATCTGAATTTGCCCAAAAGTGAGGAATATTGCTGCCCAGGGCGCCCCCCCCCTGCGCCCTGCACCCTTCAGTGCTGCTGTGTGTGTGTGTGACTGGGAGCAATGGCGCGCAGCTTACCGCTGCGCGCCTTACCTCATGAAGATCTGATGTCTTCTGCCGCCTAAGATGTCTTCTGCCTTCTCATACTCACCCGGCTTCTATCTTCGGCATCTGTGAGGACGACGGCGGCGCGGCTCCGGGACGAACCCCAGGTGAGACCTGTGTTCAGACTCCCTCTGGAGCTAATGGTGTCCAGTAGCCTTAGAAGCAGTGCCCAACTTGACAAGCCAGCTCTGCTTCTCTCTCCTCAGTCCCACGATGCAGGGAGCCTGTTGCCAACAGGACTCCCTGAAAATAAAAAACCTAACAAAATTCTTTTTCAGCAGAAAACTCTGGAGAGCTCTCTGCAGTGCACCCATTCTCCTCTGGGCACAAGATCTAACTGAGGTCTGGAGGAGGGGCATAGAGGGAGGAGCCAGTGCACACCCATAGTCAAAGTTCTTTTTAGGTGCCCTATCTCCTGCGGAGCCCGTCTATACCCCATGGTCCTTACGGAGTCCCCAGCATCCTCTAGGACGTAAGAGAAATATTAGATATTTCTTTAATGGAAGCTAACCATGTGGGTTCTGCCCCACTAGCCTGAGAATGGACACTATCCTGAGTACAGGGTAGTGAGTCCCCAGGGGAGGAAAGACACTCCACTGTGCATGACACGCAGCCCCTGGACATGGTTGTGAAGGGACACACACACACACACACACACACAATGGGAACACAGATTATCTTTACAGAGTCTTAGGAAGACACAGAAGTCAGAGCCAGCCACACAGCGCCCCTTTAGCCAAAGCAAACATTTTAGCTGGGTCGCGATAGTAGCACCTTAATAGGGCTTAGTATACTATCACTGCTCCCCCCCTCACGAAGACCCTCTGGTACCACTGAGGAGACGAGGAGTCCTTGTAGAGGAGCTGCGCTTCCCTGTATATGTTGCTTGTACAATCTGCAGAGGGAAAATGATAAGCTGCTGGATCAGTTCAGTGAGAAGCCCCGCCCCCTTAATGGCGTGTGGCTTCCTGCACTTTATTGAAACCGACGCAAGGTAATTTTTGTGAACAGCGGGTTAAAACCCCTGTTATGTCTGTAGTCAGTGTGGGTAACAGTGGTGGCTCAGCGCACCCCTCAGCAGCAGGACACCTACTGTATATGAAAATGTCCTTCTGAGCCCTCGGAGCGCAGCATGTACTCAGAGTTGCGCTCCTACTCTTGTGCTGCCATTCCCGCCGGCAGCCCGCTAACCGAGACGCCGGCGTACTCACCACTCTTCTGGCTATGTTAGGGGGTGGCGGCGTGTTGCGGGAGGGTACGCTGCGCTGTGGCTTGCGAATGGCTCCCTCAGGAGCTCCGTGTCCTGTAAGCAGAGAAACGGGACCATTAACTCTTTAGGAAGTTGGGCCGTTCTCCCCCCTAAGTCCCACGAAGCAGTCAGGCTATTGCCAAACAGCCCTGACTGAAAATAATAAATAGAAAAATAAAATGTAGAACTCTTCAGGAGCTCTCCAAAGTGCGACAGGCTCCTCTGGGCACATTTTCTAAAACAGAGTCTGGTAGGAGGAGCCAGTGCACACTATTAATTTCTTAAAGTGCCCAAGGCTCCTAGTGGACCTGTCTATACCCCATGGTACTAAGGTGGACCCCAGTATCCTCTAGGACATAAGAGAAAAAAAAAAAAAAAACCATAGTTAAGTCCAGGCTCACAAATAAGCATCCATGGATAGTAAAAAACAAACAAAAAAAAAAAAAAAAACGACATTTTGTCCAAAGTTTGTTAGAATGGTCTGTGCCAGTGATATTAAGCAAAAAAAAACATTACACCACATGTGGATGTTAAACCACCCGTTAGTGCAGCGGTGGCCAACCCGCGGCTCTCGAGCCGTAAGCGGCTCTTTTATATGCCGCATGCGGCTCGAGCAGCTCCTGGCCACGCCTTTCCGGCGGCGGTGCCTCTCTTCATACGGCACCGGCCCGTAAGCCAATCAGCGCTCGCGGACCGGCAGCTAAGGCTCCTGATTTGCTGCCGGACCGGCGCCTAATTCAGGAGAGACGCCGGAAAGTGAGCAAAGCACTGAGCAGCAGCAGCGCGGTGAGCGGGGGCTGGTGAGCACTGGGGGGACATGTGTAGCTGGCACTGGGGGGACATGTGTAGCTGGCACTGGGGACATACAGTGGGGATCGAAAGTTAAGGCATCCCAGGCAAAAATTCATTTTAATGTGCAAAAAGACAACAAGTAAAGATGGAAAAATCTCCAAAAGGCATCAAATTACAGATTAGACATTCTTATAACATGTCAAAAAAAGTTTGATTTTATTTCCATCATTTACACTTTCAAAAGAACAGAAAACAAAAAATGGAGTCTGCAAAAGTTTGGGCACCTTGCAGAGTTAATACCTTGTACTGCCCCCTTTGGCAAGTATCACAGCTTGTAAACGCTTTTTGTAGCCAGCCAAGAGTCTTTCAATTCTTGTTTGAGGTATCTTCGCCCATTCTTCCTTAGAAAAGTCTTCCAGTTCTTTGAGATTCCTGGGCTGTCTGTGACGCACTGCTCTTTTAAGGTCTATCCATAGATTTTCAATTATGTTGAGGTCAGGAGATTGTGAAGGCAGCCTCTCTAACTTCAGCTTTTTCACAGATGGCATCAAGTTAGCGTCCAAAATTTGCTGGAATCTTATTGAATCCATTTTTCTTTCTACTCGTGAAATGTTCCCTGGGCCACTGGCTGCAATACAACCCCAAAGCATGATTGATCCACCCCCATGATTAACAGTTGGACAGAGGTTCTTTTCATTAAATCCTGTGCCCTTCCTTCTCCAAACGTACCTTTGCTCATTCCGGCCAAAAAGTACTATTTTAACCTCATCGGTCCAGAGAACTTTATTCCAAAATGCATCAGGCTTATCTATATGTTCATTTGCAAACTTCAAACGTTGATTTTTGTGGTGAGGACGTAGAAGAGGTTTTCTTCTGATGACTCTTCCATGAAGACCATATTTGTACAAGTATCTCTTTATAGTGGAATAGTGTACCACAACTCTAGTGTCTGCCAGATCTTCCTGGAGGGATCGTGCAGTCAAACGTGGATTTTGACTTGCTTTTCTCACAATCCTGCGAGCTATTCTGTCTAATATTTTTCTTGGTCTTCCAGATCTTGCTTTAACTTCCACTGTTCCTGATGACTGCCATTTCTAAATTACATTCCGAACAGAGGATATGGGCATCTGATAACGCTTTGCTATCTTCTTATAGCCTTCTCCTGCTTTGTGAGCGTCAACTATTCTCAGTTTCAGTGTTCTACACAACTGCTTAGAGCAGGGGGCACACACAGTGCATGTTTTGCAGGTCTCCTCACAGAATCGCAGGTGAAATAATTAGCTCCACCTGTGGACCTTTTAAAATGTGTCAGTGAGTAATTAATACACCTGTGCACCTGGGTTACCTGCAAAACATGCACTGTGTGTGCCCCCGAGGACCGAGTTTGAGAACCTCTGGCTTAGAGGAACCCATGGTGCTGATTGTTGGAGCAAGGTCAGATGAGTCTGGGCTTTTACAACCTTTGAGATTGACATCACCTGGTCTTTCCAGACAATGATTGAGAACAATCCATGACACTGCCAGGTCTCAGCTGTCCAAAGGGGGCAGTACATAATTCTGCAGGGTGCCCAAACTTTTGCAGACGCCATTTTTTGTTTTCTGTTCTTTTGATAGTGTAAATGATGGAAATAAAATCTAACTTTTTTTGACATGTTATAAGAATGTCTAATCTTTAATTTGATGCCTTTTGGAGATTTTTCCATCTTTCCTTAGCTTCTTTTTGCACATTAAAATTATTTTGCCTGGGGTGCCTAAACTTTCGATCCCCACTGTATGTATCTGCACTGGGGCATAGCTGGCACTGTGGGGACGTGTGTATCTGCACTGGGGGCATAGCAGGCACTGTGGGAACATATATGTATCTGGCACTGTGGGGACATATATGCCCCCACAGTGCCAGATACATATGTGTATCTGGCACTGTGGGGACATGTGTATCTATCTGGCACTGTGGAGGCACCCATTTTTTGGCATTTTTATATGTACTGTACTGGGGCATTATATGTATGTGGCACTGTACAACATGACGGAAAAAAAAAATAAGATTTTACTTACCGATAAATCTATTTCTCATAGTCCGTAGTGGATGCTGGGGACTCCGTCAGGACCATGGGGAATAGCGGCTCCGCAGGAGACAGGGCACAAAAGCAAGCTTTTAGGATCACATGGTGTGTACTGGCTCCTCCCCCTATGACCCTCCTCCAAGCCTCAGTTAGGTACTGTGCCCGGACGAGCGTACACAATAAGGAAGGATCTTGAATCCCGGGTAAGACTTATACCAGCCACACCAATCACACCGTACAACTTGTGATTTGAACCCAGTTAACAGTATGATAACAATGAAGTAGCCTCTAAAAAAGATGGCTCACAACAATAATAACCCGATTTTTTTTGTAACAATAACTATGTACAAGTAATGCAGACAATCCGCACTTGGGATGGGCGCCCAGCATCCACTACGGACTATGAGAAATAGATTTATCGGTAAGTAAAATCTTATTTTCTCTAACGTCCTAGTGGATGCTGGGGACTCCGTCAGGACCATGGGGATTATACCAAAGCTCCCAAACGGGCGGGAGAGTGCGGATGACTCTGCAGCACCGAATGAGAGAACTCCAGGTCCTCCTCAGCCAGGGTATCAAATTTGTAGAATTTAGCAAACGTGTTTGCCCCTGACCAAGTAGCTGCTCGGCAAAGTTGTAAAGCCGAGACCCCTCGGGCAGCCGCCCAAGGTGAGCCCACCTTCCTTGTGGAATGGGCATTTACATATTTTGGCTGTGGCAGGCCTGCCACAGAATGTGCAAGCTGAATTGTACTACAAATCCAACGAGCAATAGTCTGCTTAGAAGCAGGAGCACCCAGCTTTTTGGGTGCCTACAATATAAAACAGCAAGTCAGACTTTCTGACTCCAGCCGTCCTGGAATTATATATATATATATATATTTTCAGGGCCCTGACAACGTCTAGCAACTTGGAGTCCTCCAAGTCCCTAGTAGCCGCAGGCACCACAATAGGTTGTTTCAGGTGAAACGCTGACACCACCTTAGGAAGAAACTGGGGACGAGTCCGCAGTTCTGCCCTGTCCGAATGGAAAATCAAATATGGGCTTTTGTAAGACAAAGCCGCCAATTTTGACAATCGCCTGGCCGAGGCCAGGGCCAACAGCATGGTCACTTTCCATGTGAGATATTTCAAATCCACAGATTTGAGTGGTTCAAACCAATATGATTTTAGGAATCCCAACACTACGTTGAGATCCCACGGTGCCACTGGAGGCACACAAGGGCTGTATATGCAATACTCCCTTGACAAACGTCTGGACTTCAGGAACTGAAGCCAATTCTTTTTGGAAGAAAATCTATAGGGCCGAAACCTGAACCTTTATGGACCCCAATTTGAGGCTCATAGACACTCCTGTTTGCAGGAAGTGCAGAAATCGACCTAGTTGAAATTTTTTCGTGGGGCCTTCCTGGCCTCACCCACGCAACATATTTTTACCACATGTGGTGATAACGTTGTGCGGTCACCTCCTTCCTGGCTTTGACCAGGGTAGGTATGACCTCTTCCGGAATGCCTTTTCCCTTAGGATCCGGCGTTCAAACCGCCATGCCGTCAAACGCAGTCGCGGTAAGTCTTGGAACAGACAAGGTCCCTGCTGGAGCAGGTCCTTTCTTAAAGGCCGATGCCACGGTTCCTCTTGGAACAGACATGGTACTTGCTGAAAGCAAATCCCTTCTTAGCTCCCGAGGCCATTAGTCCTCTGTGAGCATCTCTTGAAGTTCCGGTTACCAAGTCCCTCTTGGCCAATCCGGAGCCACGAGTATAGTTCTTACTCCTCTATGTCTTTTAATTCTCAATACCTTGGTTATGAGAAGCAGAGGAGGGAACACATACACCGACTGTTACACCCACGGTGTTACCAGGACGTCCACAGCTATCGCCTGAAGGTCTCGTGACCTGGCGCAATACCTGTCCCATTTTTTGTTCGGGCGGGACGCCATCATGTCCACCTTTGGTCTTTCCCAACGGTTCCCAATCATGCGGAAAACTTCCCGATGAAGTTCCCACTCTCCCGGGTGGAGGTCGTGCCTGCTGAGGAAGTCTGCTTCCCAGTCGTCCACTCCCGGAATGAACACTGCTGACAGTGCTATCACATGATTTTCCGCCTAGCGAAAAATCCTTGCAGTTTTGCCACTGCCCTCCTGCTTCTTGTGCCGCCCTTTCTGTTTACGTGGGCGACTGCCGTGATGTTATCCCACTGGATCAATACCGGCTGACCTTGAAGCAGAGGTCTTGCTAAGCTTAGAGCATTATAAATTTGCTCTTAGCTCCAGTATATTTATGTGGAGAGAATTCTCCAGACTTGATCACACTCCTTGTGCGACTGCTCCCCAGCCTCTCAGGCTGGCCTCCGTGGTCACGAGCATCCAATCCTGAATGCCGAATCTGCGGCCCTCTAGAAGATGAGCACTCTGTAATCACCACAGGAGAGACACCCTTGTCCTTGGATATAGGGTTATCCGCTGATGCATCTGAAGATGCGATCCGGACCATTTGTCCAGCAGATCCCACTGAAGAGTTCTTGCGTGAAATCTGCCGAATGGAAGCGCTTCGTAATAAGCCACCATTTTTTACCAGGACTCTTGTGCAATGATGCACTGACACTTTTCCTGGTTTTAGGAGGATCCCGATTAGCTCGGATAACTCCCTGGCTTTCTCCTCTGGGAGAAACACCTTTTCCTGGACTGTGTCCAAAATCATCCCTAGGACCAGCAGACGTGTCGTCGGAACAACTGCGGTTTTGGAATATTTAGAATCCACCCGTGCTGTCGTAGAACTACTTGAGATAGTGCTACTCCGACCTCCAACTGTTCTCTGGACCTTGTTCTTATCAGGAGGTCGTCCATTTTCTTTGAAGACGAATCCTCCTTTCGGTCATTACCTTGGTAAGGACCCCGGGGTGCCTTGGACAATCCAACGGCATCGTCTTGAAACTGATAGTGACAGTTCTGTACCACGAACTTGAGGTACCCTTGGTGAGAAAAGGCAAATTTTGGGACATGGAGGTAAGCATCCCTGATGTCCCGGGACACCATATAGTCCCCTTGTTCTTTGCTATCACTGCTCTGAGTGACTATCTGGATTTGAACCCTTGTAAGTGTTCAAATTTTTCAGATTTAGAATAGGTCTCACCTAGCCTTCAGTACCACCATATAGTGTGGAGTAATACCCCTTTCCTTGTTGTCGGAGGGGTAATTTTATTATCACCTGCTGGGAATACAGCTTGTGAATTGTTTTCAATACTGCCTCCCTGTCGGAGGGAGACATTGGTACAGCAGACTACAGGAACCTGCGAGGGGGGAAACCTCTCGACATTCCAATCTGTACCCCTTGGATACTACTTGTAGGATCCAGGGGTCCTGTACGGTCCCAGCGTCATGCTGAGAACTTGGTAGAAGCGGTGGAGGGCTTCTGTTCCTGGGAATGGGCTGCCTGCTGCAGTCTTCTTCCCTTTCCTCTATCCCTGGGCAGATATGACTCTTATAGGGACGAAAGGACTGAGGCTGAAAAGACGGTGTCTTTTTCTGCAGAGATGTGACTTAGGGTAAAAAACGGTGGATTTTCCAGCAGTTGCCCTGGCCACCAGGTCCCATGGACCGACCCCAAATAACTCCTCCCCTTTATACGGCAATACATCTTTGTGCCGTTTGGAATCTGCATCACCTGACCACTGTCGTGTCCATAAACATCTTCTTGCAGATATGGACATCGCATTTACTCTTGATGCCAGAGTGCAAATATCCCTCTGCGCATCTCGCATATATAGAAATGCATCCTTTAAATGCTCTATAGTCAATAAAATACTGTCCCTGTCAAAGGTATCAATATTTTTAGTCAGGGAATCCGACCAAGCCACCTCAGCTCTGCACATCCAGGCTGAGGCGATCGCTGGTCGCAGTATAACACCAGCATGTGTGTGTATACTTTTTAGGATATTTTTCAGCCTCCTATCAGCTGGCTCCTTAAGTACGGCCCTATCCGTAGATGGTACCGCCACTTGTTCTGATAAGCGTGTGAGCGCCTTATCCACCCTGAGGGGTGTTTCCCACCGCGCCTTAACTTCTGGCGGGAAAGGGTATACCGCCAATAATTTTCTATCGGGGAAAACCCACGCATCATCACACACTTCATTTAATTTATCTGATTCAGGAAAAACTACAGGTAGTTTTTTCACCTCACACATAATACCCTTTTTTGTGGTACTTGGAGTATCAGAAATATGTAACACCTCCTTCATTGCCCTTAACGTGTGGCCCTAAAAGAAAATACGTTTGTTTCTTCACCGTCGACACTGAAATCAGTGTCCGTGTCTGGGTCTGTGTCGACCGACTGAGGTAAATGGGCATTTTACAGCCCCTGACGGTGTTTGAGACGCCTGGACAGATACTAATTTGTTCGCCGGCCTTCTCATGTCGTCAACCGGCTTGCAGCGTGTTGACATCGTCACGTAATTTCCATAAATAAGCCATCCATTCCGGTGTCGACTCCCTAGAGAGTGACATCACCATTACAGGCAATTTGCTCCGCCTCCTCACCAATATTTTCCTCATACATGTCGACACACACGTACCGACATACAGCACACACATAGGGAATGCTCTGATAGAGGACAGGACCCACTAGCCCTTTGGGGAGACAGAGGGAGAGTTTGCCAGCACACACCAAAAGCGCTATAAATGTATATAAACAACCCTAGAAGGTGTTGTTTACTATATATGCGCTCTTAATATATAAATATCGCCAATTTATGCCCCCCTTCTCTTTGTTACCCTGTTTCTGTAGTGCAGTGCAGGGGAGAGTCCTGGGAGCCTTCCTCACCAGCGGAGCTGAGCAGGAAAATGGCGCTGAGTGCTGAGGAGAATAAGCTCCGCCCCTTTTCCGGCGGGCTTCTTCTCCCGGTTTTTAATAAACTGGCCTGGGTTAAAATACATACATATAGCCTTAATGGCTATATGTGATGTATTTATTTTGCCACTAAAGGTAATTATATTGCTGCCCAGGGCGCCCCCAGCAGCGCCCTGCACCCTCCGTGACTGAGTCAGTGAGCCGTGTGACAACAATGGCGCACAGCTGCAGTGCTGTGCGCTACCTTCATGAAGACTGTGGAGTCTTCTGCCGCCTGTTTTCCGGACCTCCGTTCTGCCGTCTCTTCAGCGTCTGTAAGGGGGATCGGCGGCGCGGCTCCGGGACGAACCCCAGGCTGACCTGTGTTCCGACTCCCTCTGGAGCTAAGTGTCCAGTAGCCTAAGACTCCAATCCATCCTGCACGCAGGTGAGTTGGAAATCTCTCCCCAAAGTCCCTCGATGCAGTGATCCTGTTGCCAGCAGGAATCACTGAGATTGAAACCTAAAAAAAAACTTTTCTAAACAGCTCTTTAGGAGAGCCACCTAGATTGCACCCTCTCGGACGGGCACAAAAACCTAACTGAGGCTTGGAGGAGGGTCATAGGGGGAGGAGCCAGTACACACCATGTGATCCTAAAAGCTTGCTTTTGTGCCCTGTCTCCTGCGGAGCCGCTATTCCCCATGGTCCTGACGGAGTCCCCAGCATCCACTAGGACGTTAGAGAAACAGGGTTATGATGTGGTCATACTCCTACAAACGTCATACCGAAAGGTGTGCGCACAAAAATGGGGTGTGGCTTTGTGACAACTATGCCACGCCCCCATTTTTGCACGCACGCCATAGTGGCTCTTACTTTTGACTACAGATATTTTCTGGCTCTTCGCTTCTGATTGGTTGGCCACCCCTGCGTTAGTAAGTACCCTA
The DNA here is from genome assembly GCF_028390025.1 of Pseudophryne corroboree. Classification (NCBI taxonomy): domain Eukaryota; kingdom Metazoa; phylum Chordata; class Amphibia; order Anura; family Myobatrachidae; genus Pseudophryne; species Pseudophryne corroboree. The sequence goes on along the minus strand of NC_086450.1, from coordinate 402,583,627 downwards.
GAGAGGTTCCTTTCTTCCAAACTCTCCTTTGCCTGACATTTGTGTATTTTATATCAGACTCTCACATTTTTGAAGTGGGAAAAGAGGGACAACCATGTAATCTTAGCACGACTTAGGCCAGAGCTCGACAAATCCCAGGGGCCAGGTCACCATGGTGTTGTTTTCCCAGGGAGGGTGCTTACCGAGTGCTGGTTTGCCAGGGGGCACCCCCTTAGCTATGTGGCTGGTTTCCTGGTGGGTGGGGGAAAACTGCTCAGTAATGTGGCTGTGGGAGGGGGGCGATTTTATTTTTTGGGGGTGGGAGGTTGGCCGGATGTATGGTGGTCGGGCTCCACCACTTTCATCCTGGCTCCTAGATTTTAGAAAAAGTTGTCAAACCCTGACAGGCCATAAAACACACCGTTCATCTGGTGCCAGAACACATCCACACTGACCCAGACAGCTTCTATTAATCAGGAGTTTGAATAAAAAGTGCAAAAGGAGTTAAAAAGGAGTACATAATTTGTTGGACTGTCCCAGCAAAAGAAGAGCATTAGAAGGCACAATGGGGCTCCAATCCGCAGCGCCTGAGATAATAGCTACGTATAAAGTGACTGCAGAGTGATGTGCTGGCAGTCATGTCACAGTGTAATAGAAGCTCTAGATATTAGCAGCAGAGAGCTGGGGATCGCTGCCAATGTACATCCACTGATTATGTGGGGGAAGCAGAAGAGGCCACAACACACTGTACAAACATGCCAAGTCCAGGACAAAGTTGTTATATTTATCACTTCTTCTAGAACGCCATTTTAGGGGGGAGAATATATGAATAATACATACACAAAACTTTTCCACTTTCCCTGTGGTTACTTGGCGGCTCTGGAATTGCATGCTAAGGGAGACATCCTTGATCCATTCTCCTATATTAGTGCTACCATATTAAGCACTGCCCTACAGAGAATGTTTTAGAATTCATGGCTAAATTCTCCATTCTGCTAAAAATGCAGTTTGAGAGTGTTCCATAAGGGCAATTTAATGTAATGTGCCACCGATCATCACCGGGTTCTCATGTTACTACCCATTACATTAGACAATATTCACCTAATTTCCTGCGCTACTCTATGGCGTGTGAGGAAAAAAGGAAAAAAAAAAACAAACAAAAAGATATTGCTTGCAAATGGCAGTCACTCCACCGATCAGGAACCTGTAACGACCCTTCCCTGCAGCTCAGTGTCCAGCTAGAAGCAGCTGTGTACTGCAGTGCAGACTGAGCTTTAAAGCGCACATTTCACAAACTAGACCAATCTTGGCGATACTACAATGAATTTTCCTGGCTATAACATACACTGACTGCACAGTACGTACTTATTGGCAGGGTCCCCTATGGACGATCTATCCCTCATAGATAACAAGGGAGAAAGTGCAACAGACAGCGTGGCGGAATTACACACAAGCTGCCATGTAGAATTCCAATGGTGACACAGTGTCAGGTCCTTGTCCTGAAGTCACAGGGTAAAAATAACTAATGTGTCAGTGATGGTGAAACAGCAGGGCAGGAAATATCTTAGCGATATCAAGAACCTCATTAAAAAAAACCTAAAAATAGTGCCTTGTGTACACATGACAGGTCAATACAGGGAAGTCCAACAAATACTGACAAAGCCAGTAATATAAGAACGCCACACATACTCAGGAAGACTGATCTTTCATGTATTTAACGTTTTTCCCGGCATATGAATAATGGGGACATCAAAGCAGCTTGTAAATGGGAACTAAAGTATAAGCACAATGGGGGCAATTCAGAGTTGATCGCAGCAGCAAATTTGTTAGCAGTTGGGCAAAACCATGTGCACTGCAGGTGGGGCAGATATAACATGTGCAGAGAGAGAGTTAGGTCTGGGTGGGGTGTGTTCAAACTGAAATCTAAATTGCAGTGTAAAAATCAAGCAGTCAGTATTTATCCTGCACAGAAACAAAATAACCCACCCAAATCTCTGCAAATGTTATATCTGCCCCCACCTGCAGTGCACATGGTTTTGCCCAACTGCTAACAACTATGCTGCTGCGATCAACTCTGAATTACCCCCATGTTACTCCATCAGAGAGGATAGTAATAATAAGAATTTACTTACCGATAATTCTATTTCTCGGAGTCCGTAGTGGATGCTGGGGTTCCTGAAAGGACCATGGGGAATAGCGGCTCCGCAGGAGACAGGGCACAAAAAGTAAAGCTTTAGGATCAGGTGGTGTGCACTGGCTCCTCCCCCTATGACCCTCCTCCAAGCCTCAGTTAGGATACTGTGCCCGGACGAGCGTACACAATAAGGAAGGATTTATGAATCCCGGGTAAGACTCATACCAGCCACACCAATCACACTGTACAACCTGTGATCTGAACCCAGTTAACAGTATGATAACAGCGGAGCCTCTGAAAGATGGCTCACAACAATAATAACCCGATTTTTGTAACTATGTACAAGTATTGCAGATAATCCGCACTTGGGATGGGCGCCCAGCATCCACTACGGACTCCGAGAAATAGAATTATCGGTAAGTAAATTCTTATTTTCTCTATCGTCCTAGTGGATGCTGGGGTTCCTGAAAGGACCATGGGGATTATACCAAAGCTCCCAAACGGGCGGGAGAGTGCGGATGACTCTGCAGCACCGAATGAGAGAACTCCAGGTCCTCCTTAGCCAGGGTATCAAATTTGTAGGATTTTACAAACGTGTTTGCCCCTGACTAAATAGCCGCTCGGCAAAGTTGTAAAGCCGAGACCCCTCGGGCAGCCGCCCAAGATGAGCCCACCTTCCTTGTGGAATGGGCATTTACATATTTTGGCTGTGGCAGGCCTGCCACAGAATGTGCAAGCTGAATTGTATTACACATCCAACTAGCAAAAGTCTGCTTAGAAGCAAGAGCACCCAGTTTGTTGGGTGCATACAGGATAACAGCAAGTCAGTTTTCCTGACTCCAGCCGTCCTGGAACCTATATTTTCAGGGCCCTGACCACATCTAGCAACTTGGAGTCCTCCAAGTCCCTAGTAGGCGCAAGACACCACAATAAGCTGGTTCAGGTGAAACACTGACACCACCTTAGGGAAAGAACTGGGGACGAGTCCGCAGCTCTGCCCTGTCCGAATGGACAAACAGATATGGGCTTTTTTGAGAAAAAAACCACCAATTTGACACTCGCCTGGTCCAGGCCAGGTCCAAGAGCATGTTCACTTTTCATGTGAGATGCTTCAAATCCACAGATTTGACTGGTTTTAAACCAATGTGTTTTGAGGAATCCCAGAACTACGTTGAGATCCCACAGTGCCACTGGAGGCACAAAAGGGGGTTGTATATGCAATACTCCCTTGACAAACTTCTGGACTTCAGTAACTGAAGCCAATTCTTTCTGGAAGAAAAATCGACAGGGCCGAAATTTGAACCTTAATGGACCCCAATTTGAGGCCCATAGACACTCCTGTTTGCAGGAAATGCAGGAATCGACCGAGTTGAAATTTCTTCGTGGGGCCTTCCTGGCCTCACACCACGCAACATATTTTCGCCACATGTGGTGATAATGTTGTGCGGTCACCTCCTTTCTGGCTTTGACCAGGGTAGGAATGACCTCTTCCTGAATGCCTTTTCCCTTAGGATCCGGCGTTCCACCGCCATGCCGTCAAACGCAGCTGCGGTGAACAGACATGGTACTTGCTGAAACAAGTCCCTTCTTAGCGGCAGAGGCCATAAGTCCTCTGTGAGCATCTCTTGAAGTTCCGGGTACCAAGTCCTTCTTGTCCAATCCGGAGCCATGAGTATAGTTCTTACTCCTCTACGTCTTATAATTCTCAGTACCTTAGGTATGAAAAGCAGAGGATGGAACACATACACAGACTGGTACACCCACGGTGTTACCAGAACGTCCACAGCTATTGCCTGAGGGTCTCTTAACCTGGCGCAATACCTGTCCCGTTTTTTGTTCAGACGGGACGCCATCATGTCCACCTTTGGTAATTCCCAACGGTTTACAATCATGTGGAAAACTTCCCCATGAAGTTCCCACTCTGCCGGGTGGAGGTCGTGCCTACTGAGGAAGTCTGCTTCCCAGTTTCCATTCCCGGAATGAAACACTGCTGACAGTGCTATCACATGATTTTCCGCCCAGCGAAAAGTCCTTGCAGTTTTTGCCACTGCCCTCCTGCTTCTTGTGCCGCCCTGTCTATTTACGTGGGCGACTGCCGTGATGTTTTATCCCACTGGATCAATACCGGCTGACCTTGAAGCAGAGGTCTTGCTAAGCTTAGAGCATTATAAATTTACCCTTAGCTATATTTATGTGGAGAAAAGTCTCCAGACTTGATCACACTCCCTGGAAATTTTTTCCTTGTGTGACTGCTCCCCAGCCTCTCGGGCTGGCCTCCGTGGTCACCAACATCCAAAACTGAATGCCGAATCTGCGGCCCTCTAGAAGATGAGCACTCTGTAACCACCACAGGAGAGACACCCTTGTCCTTGGATATAGGGTTATCCGCTGATGCATCTGAAGATGCGATCCGGACCATTTGTCCAGCAGATCCCACTGAAAAGTTCTTGCATGAAATCTGCCGACTGGAATTGCTTCGAAGGAAGTCACCATTTTTTTTACCATGGCCCTTGTGCAATGATGCACTGATTTTAGGAGGTTCCTGACTAGCTCGGATAACTCCCTGGCTTTCTCTTCCGGGAGAAACACCTTTTTCTGGACTGTGTCCAGAATCATCCCTAAGCACAGGAGACTTGTTGTCGGGATCAGCTGCGATTTTGGAATATTTAGAATCCACCCCTGCTGTTGTAACAGTATCCGAGATAGTGCTACTCCGACCTCCAACTGTTCCCTGGACTTTGCCCTTATCAGGAGATCGTCCAAGTAAGGGATAATTAAGACGCCTTTTCTTCGAAGAAGAACCATCATTTCGGCCATTACCTTGGTAAAGACCCGGGGTGCCGTGGACAATCCAAACGGCAGCGTCTGAAACCGATAGTGACAGTTCTGTACCACGAACCTGAGGTACCCTTAGTGATAAGGGCAAATTTGGGACATGGAGGTAAGCATCCCTGATGTCTCGGGACACCATATAGTCCCCTTCTTCCCGGTTCGTTATCACTGCTCTGAGTGACTCCATCTTGATTTGAACCTTTGTAAGTGTTCAAATTTTTTTTTTTTTTTTTTAGATTTAGAATAGGTCTCACCTAGCCTTCTGGCTTCAGTACCACAATATATAGTGTGGAGTAATACCCCTTTTCTTGTTGTAGGAGGGGTAATTTAATTATCACCTGCTGGGAATACAGCTCGTGAATTGTTTCCCATACTGCCTCCTTGTCGGAGGGAGACCTTGGTAAAGCAGACTTCAGGAGCCTGCGCAGGGGAAACGTCTCGACATTCCAATCTGTACCCCTGGGATACTACTTGTAGGATCCAGGGGTCCTGTACGGTCTCAGCGTCATGCTGAGAGCTTGTCAGAAGCGGTGGAACGCTTCTGTTCCTGGGAATGGGCTGCCTGCTGCAGTCTTCTTCCCTTTCCTCTATCCCTGGGCAGATATGACTCTTATAGGGACGAAAGGACTGAAGCTGAAAAGACGGTGTCTTTTTCTGCAGAGATGTGACTTAGGGTAAAAAACGGTGGATTTTCCAGCAGTTGCCGTGGCCACCAGGTCCGATGGACCGACCCCAAATAACTCCTCTTCCTTTATACGGCAATACACCTTTGTGCCGTTTGGAATCTGCATCACCTGACCACTGTCGTGTCCATAAACATCTTCTGGCAGATATGGACATCGCACTTACTCTTGATGCCAGAGTGCAAATATCCCTCTGTGCATCTCGCATATATAGAAATGCATCCTTTAAATGCTCTATAGTCAATAAAATACTGTCCCTGTCAAGGGTATCAATATTTTTAGTCAGGGAATCCGACCAAGCCACCCCAGCTCTGCACATCCAGGCTGAGGCGATCGCTGGTCGCAGTATAACACCAGTATGTGTGTATATACTTTTTATGATATTTTCCAGCCTCCTGTCAGCTGGCTCCTTGAGGACGGCCCTATCTATAGACGGTACCGCCACTTGTTCTGATAAGCGTGTGAGCGCCTTATCCACCCTAAGGGGTGTTTCCCAACGCGCCCTAACTTCTGGCGGGAAAGGGTATACCGCCCATATTTTCTATCGGGGGGAACCCACGCATCATCACACACTTCATTTAATTTATCTGATTCAGGAAAAACTACGGTAGTTTTTTCACATCCCACATAATACCCTCTTTTGTGGTACTTGTAGTATCAGAAATATGTAACACCTCCTTCATTGCCCTTAACGTGTGGCCCTAATAAGGAATACGTTTGTTTATTCACCGTCGACACTGGATTCAGTGTCCCTGTTTGTGTCTGTGTCGACCGACTAAAGTAAACGGGCGTTTTAAAACCCCTGACGGTGTTTTTGAGACGTCTGGACCGGTACTAATTGTTTGTCGGCCGTCTCATGTCGTCAACCGACCTTGCCGCGTGTGGACATTATCACGTAATTCCCTAAATAAGCCATCCATTCCGGTGTCGACTCCCTAGAGAGTGACATCACCATTACAGGCAATTGCTCCGCCTCCTCACCAACATCGTCCTCATACATGTCGACACACACGTACCGACACAGCACACACACAGGGAATGCTCTGATAGAGGACAGGACCTACTAGCCCTTTGGAGAGACAGAGGGAGAGTTTGCCAGCACACACCAAAAACGCTATAATTATATAGGGACAACCTTACATAAGTGTTTTCCCTTATAGCATCTTTTTTATATATTTCTAACGCCAAATTAGTGCCCCCCCTCTCTGTTTTAACCCTGTTTCTGTAGTGCAGTGCAGGGGAGAGCCTGGGAGCCTTCCCTCCAGCCTTTCTGTGAGGGAAAATGGCGCTGTGTGCTGAGGAGATAGGCCCCGCCCCTTTTTCGGCGGCCTCGTCTCCCGCTCTTAACGGATTCTGGCAGGGGTTAAATATCTCCATATAGCCCCCGGAGGCTATATGTGAGGTATTTTTAGCCAAAAATAGGTTTTCATTGCCTCCCAGGGCGCCCCCCTTCCAGCGCCCTGCACCCTCAGTGACTGCCGTGTGAAGTGTGCTGAGAGGAAATGGCGCACAGCTGCAGTGCTGTGCGCTACCTTAAGAAGACTGAGGAGTCTTCATGCCGCCGATTTTGGACCTTCTTGTTTCAGCATCTGCAAGGGGGCCGGCGGCGAGGCTCCGGTGACCATCCAGGCTGTACCTGTGATCGTCCCTCTGGAGCTAATGTCCAGTAGCCAAAGAAGCCAATCCATCCTGCACGCAGGTGAGTTCACTTCTTCTCCCCTAAGTCCCTCGTTGCAGTGATCCTGTTGCCAGCAGGACTCACTGTAAAATAAAAAACCTAAGCTAAACTTTTCTAAGCAGCTCTTTAGGAGAGCCACCTAGATTGCACCCTTCTCGGCCGGGCACAAAAATCTAACTGAGGCTTGGAGGAGGGTCATAGGGGGAGGAGCCAGTGCACACCACCTGATCCTAAAGCTTTACTTTTTGTGCCCTGTCTCCTGCGGAGCCGCTATTCCCCATGGTCCTTTCAGGAACCCCAGCATCCACTAGGACGATAGAGAAATCCCTATTCCACTTAGCACGGGTCGCAGCCGTGTCGCCTGACACGGCTGCGACCCGTGCTAGAGCCCCCTTTTGAACAGCGCTCACCAACCCGGCATATTGCCGGGTTGGTGACGCTGTTACTGACGCGGCGCTGGGAGATCACATGATCTCCCAGCGCCACCCTCCCTATACACGGAGTGTCGCCTCGACATGGCTCCCGTTCACACTAGACAGCTACACGTGTTCAACCCAGCTAGCTACCCGGGTAGGATTCCCGGATCACTTGATCCGGGAATTTGCCGGGGGACCCTTTTCCACTAGGGAAAAACACGGGTAAATGCACGCCCCTGCACATTTACCCGTGTTTCTAAGAGCTAGTGGAAAAGGGTATAAGTCACACCTTTGTGTTACTCATCCTCTATGCAACGGACATGTACTCTATATACTATTACAGGTTGAGTATCCCATATCCAAATATTCCGACATACGGAATATTCCGAAATACGGACCTTTTTGAGTGATAGTGAAACCTTTGTTTTTTGATGGCTCAATGTACACAAACTTTGTTTAATACACATTATTAAAAATATTGTATTAAATGAGCTTCAGGCTGTGTGTATAAGCTGTATATGAAACAAATGAATTGTGTGAATGTACACACACTTTGTTTAATGCACAAAGTTATAAAAAATATTGGCTAAAATTACCTTCAGGCTGTGTGTAGAAGGTGTATATGTAACAAATGTATTCTGTGCTTAGACTTAGGTCCCATCTCCATGATATCTCATTACGGTATGCAATTATTCCAAAATACGGAAAAATCCCATATCCAAAATTTCTCTGGTCCCAAGCATTTTGGATAAGGGATACTCAACCTGTATATACGTCCCTCCTTGGGGTGCCAGGCATGGCAGGGGCTCTTCCTGCATTTCTCATTTTACAATAATTGATAGTTCCATGCACGATACACTACTAGAAACTGCATGCACCATAAGGAGGGGTAAATGGCCTCAAATACTACACAGCTTATACAGGGAGCATGCGACTGTATGCAAGGTTTATAAAGACCAACAAGATTTTTTTTTTCTTCTTTAAGTTGAAATAAGAAAATTCTTGTAACATTCATAAAGAATGTGAAAAATGTTTCCATACAATTACGGAACTTAAAATTCATGATCTTTCATAAAACTATCAAAAGTTCCCTGACCATCCCCTGCAACAAATCCGTTTGGCAGTAAAAGGCGACTTCACATTCACATAGGGATAGGAGCGATGCAGGGACACCGACGACTGTGTGTGGTAGAATACAGATGTGTTACATGGCATAGTGCAGATGGTCAGAGTGCCTTAGGCCAGGTACACACTAGAGCGATGCATACCCGGACAACATGGCAGCTGACGGGCCAATATATCTTCTCTACAGTACACATCAGAACAATGAGCACGAACGGACCAATTCCGGTTTGAAAAATGGCAGTTAGGAGCCGATTGGTTGGTACTTTACCTCTCTCCAAGCATTAATAATGGGATGTGTTTAATTTGCCAGCTGTCAGGATCCCCACCGTCAAGATACACTGCCGCCAGCCCGATTCCCGGTGCAACAGGCCTATTTCCACTTGTGGGTGTCCACGACACCCATAGAGTGGGAATAAATCCTGTGGCGAGCGCAGTGATCCCGCAAAGAAACTCCTTGCGTTCGCCTTGCTGCCGGGACTCTGGCAGGTGGGATGCCACTGGAATATTGACAGCCGGCATCCTGTCTGCCGGTAAATCATACTGGATCCGTAATAACTATCCCTATAAAAGTGGGATATGCTCAGTGGAGGCCTGAATCCGTTTTAGGGGGTGTAGTATGGTATGCCGGCGGCCGGGCTCCCAGCGACCAGCATACCGGCGCCGGGAGCCTGACCGCCGGCATACCAACAGCGTGGCGAGTGCAAATGAGCCCCTTGCAGGCTCGCCGTGCCACGCTATTTTATTCTCCCTCCAGGGGGGGGGGGGGGGTCGTGGACCCCCACGAGGGAGAAAAGGTGTTGGTATGCCGGCTGTCGGGATATCGGCGTCGGTATACTGTGCGCCAGGATCCCGACAGACAGCATACTGAAGACCACCCATTTTAGAGTAGGGGAAAATAAGAATTTACTCACCGGTAATTCTATTTCTCGTAGTCCGTAGTGGATGCTGGGGACTCCGTAAGGACCATGGGGATTAGCGGCTCCGCAGGAGACTGGGCACAACTATAAAGAAAGCTTTAGACTACTGGTGTGCACTGGCTCCTCCCACTAAGACCCTCCTCCAGACTTCAGTTAGGATACTGTGCCCGGAAGAGCTGACACAATAAGGAAGGATTTTGAATCCCGGGTAAGACTCATACCAGCCACACCAATCACACCGTATAACTCGTGATACAATACCCAGTTAACAGTATGATAACAACTGAGCCTCTCAACAGATGGCTCAACAATAACCCTTTAGTTAAGCAATAACTATATACAAGTATTGCAGACAATCCGCACTTGGGATGGGCGCCCAGCATCCACTACGGACTACGAGAAATAGAATTACCGGTGAGTAAATTCTTATTTTCTCTAACCTCCTAGTGGATGCTGGGGACTCCGTAAGGACCATGGGGATTATACCAAAGCTCCCAAACGGGCGGGAGAGTGCGGATGACTCTGCAGCACCGAATGAGCAAACACAAGGTCCTCCTCAGCCAGGGTGTCAAACTTGTAGAATTTAGCAAACGTGTTTGACCCCGACCAAGTAGCTGCTCGGCAAAGTTGAAGAGCCGAGACCCCTCGGGCAGCCGCCAAAGAAGAGCCCACCTTCCTCGTGGAATGGGCTTTCACTGATTTAGGATGCGGCAGGCCAGCTGCAGAATGTGCAAGCTGAATCGTACTACAGATCCAGCGAGCAATAGTCTGCTTTGAAGCAGGTGCACCCAACTTGTTGGGCGCATACAGGATAAAGAGCGAGTCAGTCTTTCTGACTCCAGCTGTCCTGGAAACATAGATTTTCAGGGCCCTGACTACATCCAACAACTTGGAAGCCTCCAAGTCATTTGTAGCCGCAGGCACCACGATAGGTTGGTTCAGATGAAAAGCGGATACCACTTTGGGGAGAAACTGGGGACGAGTCCTCAATTCTGCCCTATCCATATGGAAAATCAGATAAGGGCTTTTACATGACAAAGCCGCCAATTCTGATACACGCCTGGCCGAAGCCAAGGCCAACAACATGACCACTTTCCACGTGAGATATTTCAAATCCACGGTTTTCAGTGGCTCAAACCAATGTGACTTTAGGAAATCCAACACCACGTTGAGATCCCAAGGTGCCACTGGAGGCACAAAAGGGGGCTGAATATGCAGCACTCCCTTAACAAAAGTCTGAACTTTAGGTAGTGAAGCCAGTTCTCTCTGGAAGAAAATCGATAGAGCCGAAATCTGGACCTTAATGGAACCCAATTTAAGGCCCATAGTCACCCCTGACTGTAGGAAGTGCAGGAAACGGCCCAGCTGAAATTCCTCCGTTGGGGCCTTTCTGGCCTCACACCACGCAACATTTTTTCGCCATATGCGGTGATAATGGTTTGCGGTAACTTCTTTCCTAGCTTTAATCAGCGTAGGAATGACTTCCTCCGGAATGCCCTTTTCCTTCAGGATCCGGTGTTCAACCGCCATGCCGTCAAACGCAGCCGCGGTAAGTCTTGGAACAGACAGGGCCCCTGCTGCAGCAGGTCTTGTCTGAGCGTTAGAGGCCATGGGTCCTCTGACAACATTTCTTGAAGTTCCGGGTACCAAGCTCTTCTTGGCCAATCCGGAACAATGAGTATAGTTCTTACTCCTCTTCTCCTTATTATCCTCAGTACCTTGGGTATGAGAGGAAGAGGAGGGAACACAAACCGACCGGTACACCCACGGTGTCACTAAAGCGTCCACAGCTATCGCCTGCGGGTCTCTCGACCTGGCGCAATATTTTTCTAGCTTTTTGTTTAGGCGGGACGCCATCATGTCCACCTGTGGCCTTTTCGAACGGTTTACAATCATTTGAAAGACTTCTGGATGAAGTCCCCACTCTCCCGGGTGGAGGTCGTGCCTGCTGAGGAAGTCTGCTTCCCAGTTGTCCACACCCGGAATAAACACTGCTGACAGTGCTAACACGTGATTTTCCGCCCATCGGAGAATCCTTGTGGCTTCTGCCATTGCCGTCCTGCTTCTCGTGCCGCCCTGTCGATTTACATGGGCGACCGCCGTGATGTTGTTTCTTCCCTGTGTGACTGCCCCCCAGCCTCGAAGGCTGGCATCCGTGGTCACCAGGACCCAGTCCTGTATGCCGAATCTGCGGCCCTCTTGAAGATTAGCACTCTGCAGCCACCACAGCAGAGACACCCTTGTCCTTGGAGACAGGGTTATCGGCTGATGCATCTGAAGATGCGATCCGGACCACTTGTCCAGCAGGTCCCACTGAAAGGTTCTTGCATGAAACCTGCCGAATGGAATCGCTTCGTAGGAAGCTACCATCTTTCCCAGGATCCGCGTGCAGTGATGCACCGACACCTGTTTTGGTTTTAGGAGGCCTCTGACTAGAGATGACAGCTCCTTGGCCTTCTCCTCCGGGAGAAACACTTTTTTCTGTTCTGTGTCCAGAACCATCCCCAGGAACAGTAGACGTGTCGTAGGGACCAGCTGTGACTTTGGAATGTTTAGAATCCAGCCGTGCTGTAGTAGCACCTCCTGAGATAGTGCTACCCCGACCAACAACTGCTCTCTGGACCTCGCCTTTATCAGGAGATCGTCCAAGTACGGGATAATTAAAACTCCCTTCTTTCGAAGGAGTATCATCATTTCGGACATTACCTTGGTAAAGACCCTCGGAGCCGTGGATAGACCGAACGGCAACGTCTGGAATTGGTAATGACAATCCTGTACCACAAATCTGAAGTACTCCTGGTGAGGATGGTAAATGGGGACATGCAGGTAAGCATCCTTGATGTCCAGTGATACCATGTAATCCCCCTCGTCCAGGCTTGCAATAACCGCCCTGAGCGATTCCATCTTGAACTTTAATTTTTTTATATATGTGTTCAAGGATTTCAAATTTAAAATGGGTCTCACCGAACCGTCCGGTTTCGGTACCACAAACATTGTGGAATAGTAACCCCGTCCTTGTTGAAGTAGGGGTACCTTGACTATCACCTGTTGTGAATACAGCTTGTGAATTGCCTGTAACACTGCCTCCCTGCCTGAGGGAGTGGTTGGCAAGGCAGATTTGAGGAAACGGCAGGGGGGGGGGGGGGGGGGGGGGAGACGTCTCGAATTCCAGCTTGTACCCCTGAGATACTATCTGAAAAATCCAGGGATCCACCCGTGAGCGAGCCCGCTGATTGCTGAAATATTTGAGACGGGCCCCCACCGTACCTGGCTCCGCCTGTGAAGCTCCAGCGTCATGCTGTGGACTTAGAGGAAGCGGGGGAGGACTTTTGCTCCTGGAAACTGGCTGTATGCTGCAGCTTCTTTCCCCTACCTCTGCTTTTGGGCAGAAAGGACGCGCCTTTAACCCGCTTGCCCCTATTGGGCCGAAAGGACTGTACCTGATAATACGGTGCTTTCTTTGGTTGTGAGGGAACATGGGGTAAAAATGTAGACTTCCCAGCTGTTGCTGTGGAAACGAGGTCCGAGAGACTATCCCCGAACAACTCCTCACCCTTATAAGGCAGAACTTCCATGTGTCGTTTGGAATCTGCATCTCCTGTCCACTGCAGAGTCCATAACCCTCTCCTGGCAGAAATGGACATTGCACTAATTTTGGATGCCAGCCGGCAAATATCCCTCTGTGCATCCCTCATGTATAAAAGTGCGTCTTTTATATGCTCTACGTTTAGCAATATAGTGTCCCTGTCTAGGGTATCTATATTTTCTGACAGGGAATCTGACCACGCAGCAGCAGCACTGCACATCCAGGCTGAAGCAATAGCCGGTCTCAGTATAACACCTGTGTGTGTATATATAGATTTCAGGATAGCCTCCTGCTTTCTATCAGCAGATTCCTTCAGGGCGGCCGTATCCGGAGACGGTAGTGCCACCTTCTTTGACAAGCGTGTGAGCGCTTTATCCACCCTAGGGGATGTTTCCCAACGTGACCTATCCTCTGGCGGGAAAGGGTACGCCATTAGTAACCTCTTAGAAATTACCAGCTTTTTATCAGGGGAAGCCCACGCTTCTTCACACACTTCATTTAACTCTTCAGATGGAGGAAAAGCTACTGGTAGTTTTTTCTCTCCAAACATAATACCCTTTTTTGTGGTACCAGGGGTAACATCAGAAATGTGCAACACATTTTTCATTGCCTCAATCATGTAACGTGTGGCCCTATTGGAAGTTACATTAGTCTCATCGTCGTCGACACTGGAGTCAGTATCCGTGTCGACATCTGTGTCTGCCATCTGAGGTAGCGGGCGTTTTAGAGCCCCTGATGGCTTTTGAGACACCTGAGCAGGCACAGGCTGAGAAGCCGGCTGTCCCACATTTGGTATGTCGTCAAACCTTTTATGCAAGGAGTCGACACTGTCGCGTAATTCCTTCCACAGCACCATCCACTCAGGTGTCGACCCCGCAGGGGGTGACATCACGTTTACAGGCATTTGCTCCGCCTCCACATAAGCCTCCTCATCAAACATGTCGACACAGCCGTACCGACACACCGCAAACACACAGGGAATGCTCTGACAGAGGACAGGACCCCACAAAGCCCTTTGGGGAGACAGAGACAGCACACACCAGAGCGCTATATAACACAGGGATTCCACTATAAATGAGTGTTTTCCCTTATAGCTGCTTTTTTATATATTATATATCTCTATACTGCGCCTAAATTTAGTGCCCCCCCTCTCTTTTTTACCCTTCTGTAGTGTTCAGACTGCAGGGGAGAGCCAGGGAGCTTCCTTCCAGCGGAGCTGTGAGGGAAAAATGGCGCCAGTGTGCTGAGGGAGATGGCCCCGCCCCTTTTTCGGCGGACTTTCTCCTGCTTTTTCTGGAATACTGGCAGGGGTAATTTTACATCTATATAGCCTCTAGGACTATATATGATGCAGATTTGCCAGCCAAGGTGTCATATTGCCCTCAGGGCGCCCCCCCCCCCAGCGCCCTGCACCCATCAGTGACCGGAGTGTGAGGTGTACATGAGGAGCAATGGCGCACAGCTGCAGTGCTGTGCGCTACCTTGGTGAAGACCGAAGTCTTCTGCCGCCGATTTTCCGGACCTCTTTGTTGTTTCTGGCTCTGTAAGGGGGACGGCGGCGCGGCTCCGGGAACGAACACCAAGGTCGGGTCCTGCTGTCGATCCCTCTGGAGCTAATGGTGTCCAGTAGCCTAAGAAGCCCAAACTACCACCTGTTAGGTAGGTTCGCTTCTTCTCCCCTTAGTCCCTCGCTGCAGTGAGTCTGTTGCCAGCAGATCTCACTGTAAAATAAAAAACCTAAATATACTTTCTTTCTAGGAGCTCAGGAGAGCCCCTAGTGTGCATCCAGCTCAGCCGGGCACAAGAATCTAACTGAAGTCTGGAGGAGGGTCTTAGTGGGAGGAGCCAGTGCACACCAGTAGTCTAAAGCTTTCTTTATAGTTGTGCCCAGTCTCCTGCGGAGCCGCTAATCCCCATGGTCCTTACGGAGTCCCCAGCATCCACTAGGACGTTAGAGAAATTCAGTGATAAGAAAACGTCTTTTGTTGGGATATAGCAGTGTGTTTAAGGTTATAGATCAGACTGAGGTTAGACAAATTCTGATCCTCCAAAGCAATTAGGAAGTCTCCCCTGGGGCAACGATCTCTATGCACACATGCCTGATTCTCTAATATAGGGGTAGGCAACCTGAGGCACTACAGGCACATTTAGGTTGCCCTAACAGGGCATGCAGAGATATGTTGTGTCACAGGTCGACCCACCCATATTCTAGTACATCAGCTAGAAACCATTTGTTCCTGTAATCATACTGTGAAACGACCCCAATACCTGCAGGTAGCTCTGGAAGGCTCCGGACAGTTTTCAAAAGGATTCATACATGTAGGTAAAGAGAATTGTGTGCGTCTCTGAGAAAGGCAGCAAAGACAGGAACTCTAGCATAAACAGATAACCGTTTATAAACCCTTGGATTGTAGAATTTGATGGTTTAAGACTACAGGGAGGGCTGTAATTTATTAAGAGCAACAAATAATCAAGTGTAATAAGGTCACACCATGCCGCAATTGTCAGAATTTCCCAGAAGGTAAATGAACCACAAAGGAGGTCACTTCTGGGGGTATGTATAGGGCCATACACACTGGGCGATTTTGAACTGAAAGAAGCTCACCTTTGGCGTGTTCACCAGCTTTCAGCTCAAAGCCGCCTAGTGTGTATGCCCCAGCGATGAGCGCTGATGTGCGCTCCCGCTTCAACGCTGTTCATCTGCTGGTATCGCTGGGCATCGCTCGGCAGGGGGGGGGGGGGGGGAATAAAAAAAAAAAAAAAAAAAAAAAAAATCGCTCAGTTTGTATGCACCTTATGAGCTACAATACGATACAATCATAAAATCTACTGACTAACCGGTAAGTAATATAAGGTGAGCAGCAATACAGCTTATATTAGGGCTTTTGGGATTAAGGTCCTGAGTTATAAAACCAGACACTATTTGTTACCAACACGTTCTTCTTTCCTCCCCAGCTCATATAACTTACTAGGTGACCACCACAAAGGGCTTTATATTTTATAACTTGTATTATGTTCCCTCACAACCACTTTACTGGTTTCAATTTTCAAGCCAAAGCAGAATATCACTTCACTGAAGACCGTGCTAATATCCAGGCTTCATACAGACCCTTGTGGTTGGTGTCTTTTCCCTGATGTGCTATCTACTAAAGGGCAATGACCAGCTGGATGGGGAGATGAGCAGGGGCTGCAGAAACAGTCAGAAAACATGAACATAACTTGCATACAACCTGAGCTGTGTAAAACGTGACTAGCACATGCTCAGAGGGCCATGAAATCGGAGACTGGGGAATATCCAGGAAACTCATTAAAAACCAACTATGTGCAGCTAACCCTAGTCAGGATATAAAGTACAGCAGCAAGCTGCAGAGGACAGGACAGGGCCCTGCAAGAGAGGAAGGTAAAGTGATCCCGTAGGGATCAGGTGTTTCCATGTACTGAGGATGCTCTACTTACAGCAGGGAGGGTTCTCTACAGGCAGGAGTGCTGTGTAACCGAGCTGTCATTAATAGCCAAAGACACACGAGCTATAGGGGAGATACAGGACTAGCCTGGTAAAGAGACACCTCGCCTCACGTGGAAAGTTATTGTTGAATCCATTCTGCCAACTCTGACGAAGTGTGTCCTGTACTTGTGTGATACAACCATTGCAGGATATCAGCCTATATAATCCATTAGGGCTCAGCAAAAGTAATTCAGCTGTTTCCACATTTAAGACAGAATTAAGTCCGACACCGTTTTATTAACGCTATTAAGTGTGAGATATCGGAGATTTCCCCTGCATTGCGAGCAGCGATAGTTACTAAGCTGTGTGATTGTGGTGGGCTGGAGTAACCGTTATTGCAAGTTTCCTGCTCTGCACACGTGAAGTTTCAAGGCAGACTCCAAACCCATAAAATAATGTAATAAACTGTAACTTTCTACTGACTGTCAGGACATGCTGTTATTGGAGCCCGTGTCCCGGAGATCTCTACCCATGACAAGAAATGTTACTTATACCCCTTTTCCACTTACGAGCACGGGTCGCAGCCGGCAGCCTGACACTGGAGCTGCCCCCTGCTGCGACCCGTGCTCGGCCCCTTTCCCATCAGCAGTCACAACCCGGCATATGCCGGGTTGGTGACGCTTCTAGTGACGCGGCAGGGGCGGCGCAGGGAGATCACATGATCTCCCAGCGCCGCCCTTCCATACAGTGTAAATGGGAGCCGTGTCGCATCGACACGGCTTCCGTTTACACTACAACCCTACCCGGATCAGTCCCGTGTCCTACCCAGGTAAATAGCCGGGTAGGATTCACGGGTCACTTGATCCGGGTTTACCCTTTCCCACTTGCAAAAAACACGGGTAAATGCGCGCCCCCGTGCATTTACCCGTGTTTTTTGAGCTAGTGGAAAAGGGGTATAAGGTTTTTGTTATTTCAGTTATTTTATTTGCACTGCATAATTCCCTCTGTGCAATAGCCCCGGAATATCACGTCCGTGTAAATGATACTATCACACTGTCCTAAAGAATTTTACACAGCTTTTTTTGAATAATAATTCAACTCACAAAATGTGTCTCCACTTTCTAGGAAGGAGCCTAGAATCATTTATTCCACTACATCAGTGTATTTAGGAAGTTAAACTGAGCAGACAAGTCACATGGCTGTGACCTGTATATGCCAAATCCAGCAGCTCAGTGACAGAAGAGACTGAACCAGATCCTGTAGCTAGTTATTTCACAGGAATGTTATGGTGGGTACACACAGATATATCTGCAGATATATCTATGGACAGATCGGGCAGTGTGCTGTGCATACACACTGCCCAATCTGTCAGGGACTAACGTCATGAACTGGGCGGGCGTGTACACACGCCCGTCCAGTTCAGCTGTCAATCACCGCCGGCTGCCGCAGCTTGTGTACGGTCGGTCGGCTGGTCGCCCATACACACACAGCGATGCGCCAATATGCCGTCGGCTGTGCTGCAGGGCCGACGCGATATGTCTGAACGACGGAGTTCACAGACATATCGCCCGTACACACTGGCCGATGGACCCGCAATATATCCGCCGTTCAATAGAATGGCCGATATATTGGTGGATACAGTGTAGCGATATGTAGGACAGATGCCGTACAGATGACCCTAACACAGGAGTGTTACAGTGCACTATGGTACAGTGTAACGATATGTAGGACAGATGCCTAGTGTTCACTCTAGGCTGTTTTAGCAGGGCGCCGCGCCCTGCCCGTTTTTTACAAGGCAAAACCCGCCCTGCCCCTTTTTGCGGTGCCCTGCTAGAACAGCCGCCCGCTTCCTGCCCTCCCAGCGTGTAAAGATGCCATGCGCATAGCATCCATTCACGCATTGGGAGAGCTGGGGGAAGCCCAGCACAGACGGAGGTTTTGGGCACGCCCCCAAAAGTGACGTCGCCGGCCACAGATGCCCTCTACAGTAGCGTCTGTGGGCCGCACCGCCAACTAAAATTACAGGGGCGTTGCCACGCCCCCTAATTTGCATGTCCGCGCCCCCATTTCAGCCGCACGCGCCAATGTGCCACGAACTCCGGCGCCCTGCCCCAACCTAGGGGGAACACTAGATGCCCCTAACACAGGAATGTTATAGTGCACTGAGGATACAGTGTAGTGCTACGTAGGACAGATGCCCCTAACACAGGAATGTTATAGTGCACTGAGGAGACAGTGTAGTGCTACGTAGGACAGATGACCCTAACACAGGAATGTTATAGTGCACTGAGGAGACAGTGTAGTGCTACGTAGGACAGATGACCCTAACACAGGAATGTTATAGTGCACTGAGGAGACAGTGTAGTGCTACGTAGGACAGATGACCCTAACACAGGAATGTTATAGTGCACGGAGGATACAGTGTAGTGCTATGTAGGACAGATGCCCCTAACACAGGAATGTTACTAGTGCACGGAAGATACAGTGTAGGGATATGTAGGACAGATGCCGTACAGATGACCCCAACACAGGAATGTTACAGCCTGCTGTGAATACAGTCTAGTGTAGTGATACATAGGACAGAGACCTGAACAACACAGAGAAAACAGTGTATATACACATACAGTCTTGGAACATTGAGGCAGAAGACTTGTTTGTTAAGCAACTCATCACTCATTTAGCTAATACAGGTGTACATATTTTTGTAGTTGGAAATCTGGTACAACTAGGTGCACATTCAAACGGATATCATTTGTGTTGCAAAACAGGAACTGCCAGGTATAAGGCAATTTACTGACCTAATTCTTACTCAAATTCAAATCAAGTCTGTATTCTCCGTTTATAAACAGATTACCAAATGAATTATTGTGTTAATTGAAAAACATAATACGTAGTCTTTAAAAACAGGCTAAGAATTAGGCTTATGTTGTTCACATAGATAGCAAACTAAGCAGCAGTACCCAAAGTAGGATTGCAGCAATGAAGGCTAACAAGGTATTAGCATGTATAAAGCGGGGAATTGACATAAGGGATGAGAGTCTTATACTTCCATTATAGACATCCCTAGTGAAGCCACATCTTGAATACTGTGCACAATTTTGGGCACCATACTACAAGGAGGATATCCTGGAACTAGGAAAGGTTCAGAGGCGGGCGACCAGGCTAATTAAGGGGGATGGAGACACTCTGGAATACGAGGAAAGGCTTGCAAGACTAGGCATGTTTACACTGGAAAAGAGGAGACTAAGAACATGATTAACATCTACAAATATATAAGGGGACAATACACAGAGCTTGCGGGGGAGAGGAGGAGATTTCACACACAGACATAAAGGTTACTTCACAGTAGGGACAATACGCGTTTGTGATTCCCTGCCTGAGAGAGTAGTAATGGCGGACTCGGTCAACACATTTAAGAATGGGCTAGATAAGTACCTAATGGATAACGATATACAGGGTTATGGTGCGCAGTCACGCACTGTAGTTATTAAAGAAAACAACAACAACAACAACGAGAGGAATAAACACAATAGCAGACACTAGAAACAGGAAAAAAAAAAAAAAAAAAAAAAGTCCTAAAAATAAGACAGCGTAGGTCCTGGAGACCACAAATAGGTTGAACTGGATGGACAAATTGTCTTTTTTCAACCTCAAAAACTATGTTACTATGTAAATTGTCAGCTTGTTGCTTTGAGAGATGTGGCCCAGGAGTAGTTATAGGATTAAAAAAAAAAAAAATTAATAATAATAATAATAATAATAATAATAATAATAATAATAATAATAATAATAATAATAATAATAATAATAATAATAATAATAATAATAATAATAATAATAATAATAATAATAATAATAATAATAATAATAATAATAATAATAATAATAATAATAATAATAATAATAATAATAATAATAATAATAATAATAATAATAATAATAATAATAATAATAATAATAATAATAATAATAATAATAATAATAATAATAATAATAATAATAATAATAATAATAATAATAATAATAATAATAATAATAATAATAATAATAATAATAATAATAATAATAATAATAATAATAATAATAATAATAATAATAATAATAATAATAATAATAATAATAATAGAGAGAGAGAGAGAGAGAGAGAGAGAGAGAGAGAGAGAGAGAGAGAGAGAGAGAGAGAGAGAGAGAGAGAGAGAGAGAGAGAGAGAGAGATATATATAGATATATAGAGAGATATATATAGATATATATAGATATATATATAGATATATTTATTTTTTGTAATATACGGAGACGCACATTTCCCACACAGGAAAGAAATACGCTGCATAACTGTCACTAATCTAGTAACATTACACAAACAGATTTCTTATTATACAGCCCATAACTCCTGATAAAGGGCATTTGTTTCTAAACAATTCATCTGGTAACAGAAAGGTCCATACTGTCAAGTACAAAATGACGACATCACCCAAAGTGGAAACATTCCAGATGTTACACACAAATGCTGAATATTACTTAGCTACGGCTCAGCGATCCCCGTTTTAAAGTTTTCCCATAGATGTTCATTGTGTTATAATTAGAGATGTGCACCGCACCATTTTTGCAGGCTTTTGTTCCAACTCGTCGTCCAGTTTTGGGTTTTGGTCGCGACTGGTTTTGGATTTATAAATAAAAGCTAAAATCCCATAATTTGGGCCTTTTTTGTATCTAGAGTATTAACCTCAATAACATCAATTTCCACTCAATTATGACCACCTCACAATATTGTTTTCACCAATATTGGGCAAAGGCTACAGAGAGCTGGCTGGTTACTAAGCAACAAAGCAGCGGCACAAACACACAGCATTGGCAGAAGTGAAAAGTGGTGCATGAATGGTGGCAACAGCTGCAGTATTTGGTTGCTGTTCTATAAACGGACAGTTATCCATTTTTTCAATTGGCAGATCACTGCGTGGCATCGCAAGGCTTATAGATGCATGTGACAAAGCACACAAGGGTAAAAGTGCGCCAAACAGTACAAACAATAGAAGAATATCCGACAGTGAGAGTCACACAATACACAATGTAGTGTCCCCTTTTTGCCAACTATATACAGAGCACAGCCACTTGTAAGTCTGGACAGTAGACACAGCACAACCAATACAACAGTGTGCCCCCCTATACGCTGACTACATAGAGAGCACAGCCACTTTTAAGTCTGGACAGCGAACACAACTCAGCAGAATACAGCAGCAAAACAGAGAGAGTGAAATGGCTCCTTACATAGAATCCAAAACCCACAAGAAGCAGACACCAGGAGGACGACGTTTTGCCTCGAAGTGGAATCAGAGTCTGGTGGGAAAACCAAAGTTGCTGCTCGGGAAGACTTGGATCCCAGAAGTTCGGAGCTCATCTCTAGTTCTAATGAACTATGGGGCAGATGTATTAACCTGGAGAGGGCATAAGGAAGTGATAAACCAGTGATAAGTGAAAGGTGATAAACGTACCAGTCAGCTCCTGTCAATTAGCATATTGGAGCCGACTGGCTGGTGCCTTTATCACCTTGCACTTGTCACTGATTTATCACTTCCTTATGCCTTCTCCAGGCTAATACATCTGCCCCTATCCTCTGTAAAAACAGAAGTCATGCTGCCACAGAAATTTCAGTTCCGGACATACTATTTCTACACAGTCATCACAATGTCCTTTAATCTTCTCTAGCGCAGACCTCCCATAAATCACGTAAAACCCAACACTGAGCTGCATAAATAAGGCAAATCGTCATAATTATACCACTTGTGAGTTTATGGGACACATTTACTAATTATCAGGTTTCAGACCCAATAGAGAAACTTTCCTATTGCCGCTGTTTGAGACCAGAATTTTACATTTGCCACAATTTACTAAAAATCACAGGGGCTCTGAAAGGTGCCTGTTGCGGTGATTTGCAAAGGACAGAAATGATCACAGTAGCAATCATTTCGCTACTATGGTCGGGAGCCGGGGCCATTCTGCGGAAGCAGCAAGTGTGGCGATCATTGTTGTGGAGAGTTTCAGAGGAACACTCTCCCTGTGAATTCTGCAAAATAGTAGCCCATAGGCTACTATAGGATAACCATCTGGAGATCGAGTTATCCTATCAGGGCCAAGCTCCACTTGGTAAATATCCCAACTTCGCAGCCACCATGTAAACCTAGTATACTCACTAGGCTACTTGAGTGGGGCACAGCACCCTACCAGATTGTAAAATTACACAATGAGTCTTCCCCACCCACGTGCCGCAGTGGCCAGCAAGTGTGAAAAGTTGCGGTTTAGCAATCACCACGGGTAAATAGTAGCGCTGCCTCTATTCACTATGAGTGGAAGGCTTAGGCATATTTGTAATGCTAGGTACGCCCCCTACTATGATGAACATGGGGGCATGTCACTAGACAGACGCCTCTTCCTTTTCTGGAGCACACACAGAACTACCACCTCTTCCCAGACAGAGCCCTGTCCACAGTTCACCTAGAGTGAACATTAGAAACCTACACTACTGTCAGATATCTGCTGTGTACCCTCCATAGCACATTTGGGAGATGCTTAACATTTGCCAGTATTCCCCGAAAACAGGTGTTTTTTGGGGAATATCCCACAGACAATTCTTTGATAAATGGGCGTAAAACGTGTCTATTTGGAAGCAGACTGGCATTACGTAAAACGGTGCAGTCTAGTGTAAACTCATACATAGAGCCTCATTCATTAGTCACACAATATAGGCTAGATGATATGGTCAGACCACACACACATACACAGACCAGTCTATTCCCCACTCCACACCTAGACATGGTCCAGAGGACTACATGAGCTCCTTTCACCCAAATAAGATTTTACTTACCGATAAATCTATTTCTCGTAGTCCGTAGTGGATGCTGGGGACTCCGTAAGGACCATGGGGATATAGCGGCTCCGCAGGAGACAGGGCACAATAATAAAAGCTTTAGGATCAGGTGGTGTGCACTGGCTCCTCCCCCTATGACCCTCCTCCAAGCCTCAGTTAGGATACTGTGCCCGGACGAGCGTGCATAATAAGGAAGGATATTGAATCCCGGGTAAGACTCATACCAGCCACACCAATCACACCGTACAACCTGTGATCTGAACCCAGTTAACAGTATGATAACAACGAAGGAGCCTCTGAAAAGATGGCTCACAACAAGAATAACCCGATTTTTGTAACAATAACTATGTACAAGTATTGCAGACAATCCGCACTTGGGATGGGCGCCCAGCATCCACTACGGACTACGAGAAATAGATTTATCGGTAAGTAAAATCTTATTTTCTCTGACGTCCTAGTGGATGCTGGGGACTCCGTCAGGACCATGGGGATTATACCAAAGCTCCCAAACGGGCGGGAGAGTGCGGATGACCCTGCAGCACCGAATGAGAGAACTCCATGTCCTCCTCAGCCAGGGTATCAAATTTGCAGAATTTAGCAAACGTGTTTTCCCCTGACCAAGTAACTGCTCGGCAAAGTTGTAAAGCCGAGACCCCTCGGGCAGTCGCCCAAGATGAGCCCCCTTCCTTTTGGAATGGGCTTTTACCGATTTTGGCTGTGGCAGGCCTGCCACAGAATGTGTAAACTGAATTGTATTACAAATCCAGCGAGCAATCGTCTGCTTAGAAGCAGGAGCACCCATCTTGTTGGGTGCATACAGGCTAAACAGCGAGTCAGATTTTCTGACTCCAGCCTTCCTGGAAACATTTTTCAGGGCCCTGACAACGTCAAGTAACTTGGAGTCCTCCAAGTCCCTAGTACCCGCAGGTACCACAATAGGTTGGTTCATGTGAAAAACAGAAAACACCTTAAGGAGAAATTGAGGACGAGTCCTCAATTCTGCCCTGTCAGAATGAAAAATTAAGTAAGGGCTTTATATATGATAAAGCCGCCAATTCTGACACACGCCTGGCTGAAGCCAGGGCTAATAAAATATCTCACATGGAAGGTGACGATGCTAAGTCCACAGTGGTGAGTGGTTCAAACCAATGTGACTTTAGGAAACTCAAAACAACATTGAGATCCCAAGGTGCCACTGGGGCACAAAAGGAGGCTGTATATGCAGTACCCCTTTTACAAACATCTGAACGTCAGGCACTAAAGCCAGTTCTTTCTGGAAGAAATTCGACAGGGCCGAAATTTGAACCTTAATGGACCCTAATTTTAGGCCCATAGACAGTCCTGTTTTCAGGAAATGTAGGAAACGACCCAGTTGGAATTCCTCTGTAGGGGCCTTCTTGGCCTCACACCACGCAACATATCTTCGCCAAATGCGGTGAAAAAGTTTTGCGGTTACATCCTTCCTGTCTTCGACCAGGGTAGGGATGACTTCATCTGGAATGCCCTTTCAGGATCCGGCGTTCAACCGCCATGCCGTCAAACGCGGCCGCGGTAAGTCTTGGAACAGACAAGGCCCCTGCTGGAGCAGGTCCTTTCTTAAAGGTAGAGGCCACGGGTCTTCCGTGAACATCTCTTGAAGTTTCGGGTACCAAGTCCTTCTTGGCCAATCCGGAACCACGAGTATCATTCTTACTCATCTCCCTCTTATGATTCTCAGTACTTTTTGTATGAGAGGCATAGGAGGGAACACATACTCTGACTGGTACATCCACAGTGTTACCAGAGCGTCCACCGCTATTGCCTGAGGGTCCCTTGACCTGGCGCAATATCTAGTTTTTTGTTCAGGCGGGACGCCATCATGTCCACCTTTGGTTTTTCACAACGGTTTACAATCATGTGGAAGACTTCCCGATGAAGTCCCCACTCTCCCGGGTGGAGGTCATGCCTGCTGAGGAAGTCTGCTTCCCAGTTTTCCACTCCCGGAATGAACACTGCTGAGAGTGTTATCACATGATTTTTCGCCCAGCGAAGAATCCTTGCAGTTTCTGCCATTTCCCTCCTGCTTCTTGTGCCGCCCTGTCTGTTTACGTGGGCGACTGCCGTGATGTTGTCCCACTGGATCAATACCGGCTGACCTTGAAGCAGAGGTCTTGCTAAGCTTAGAGCATTGTAAATTGCCCTTAGCTCCAGTATATTTATGTGGAGAGAAGTCTCCAGACTCGATCACACTCTCTGGAAATTTTTTCCTTGTGTGACTGCTCCCCAGCCACTCAGGCTGGCATCCGTGGTCACCAGGACCCAGTCCTGAATGCCGAATCTGCGGCCCTTTCATAGATGAGCACTCTGCAGCCACCGCAGAAGAAACACCCTTGTCCTTGGAGACAGGGTTATCCGCTGATGCATCTGAAGATGCGATCCGGACCATTTTTCCAGCAGATCCCACGTAAAGGTTCTTGCGTGAAATCTACCGAATGGGATTGCTTTGTAAGAAACCACCATTTTTCACAGGATCCTTGTGCAATGATGCACTGATACTTTTCCTGGTTTTAGGAGGTTCCTGACTAGCTCGGATAACTCCCTAGCTTTTTTCTCCGGGAGAAAACATCCTTTTCTGGACTGTGTCCAGAATCATCCCTAGGAACAGTAGACGTGTCGTCGGAAAAAACTGCGATTTTGGAATATTTAGAATCCACTCGTGCTGTCGTAGAACTACTTAAGATAGTGCTACTCCGACCTCCAACTGTTCTCTGGACCTTGCCCTTATCAGGAAAGCGTCCATATTTCTTTTAAGAAGAATCATCATTTCGGCCATTACCTTGGTAAAGACCCGGGGTGCCGTGGACAATCCAAACGGCAGCGTCTGAACTGATAGTGACAGTTCTGTACCACGAACCTGAGGTACCCTTGGTGAGAAGGGCAAATTTGGACATGTAGGTAAGCGTCCCTGATATCCAGTGACACCATATCGTCCCCTTCTTCCTGGTTCGCTATCACTGCTCTGAGTGACTCCATCTTGATTTGAACGCTTGTATGTAAGTGTTCAAATATTTCAGATCTCACCTAGCCGTCTGGCTTCAGTACCACAATATAGTGTGGAATAATACCCCTTCCCTTGTTGTAGAAGGGGTACTTTGATTATCACCTGCTGGGAATACAGCCTGTGAATTGTTCCCAATACTGCCTCCCTGTCGGAGGGAGACGTTGGTAAAGCAGACTTCAGGAACTTGTGAGGGGGAGACGTCTCGAATTTCCAATGTACACCTGGGATACTACGTGTAGGATCCAGGAGTCCACTTGTGAGTGAGCCCACTGCGTGCTGAAACTATTGAGATGACCCCCTACCGCACCTGAGTCCGCTTGTACGGCCCCAGCGTCATGCTGCGGACTTGGCAGAAGCTGTGGAGGGCTTCTGTTCCTGGGAATGGGCTGCCTGCTGCAGTCTTCTTCCCTTTCCTCTACCCCTGGGCAGATATGACTGGCCCTTTTGCCCGCCTGCCCTTATGGGGACGAAAGGACTGAGACTGAAAAGACTGTGTCCTTTTCTGCTGAGATGTGACTTGGGGTAACAAAAGGTGGATTTTTCAGCTGTTGCCATGGCCACCAGGTCCGATGGACCGCCCCTTTATACGGCAATACTTCCATGTGCCGTCTGGAATCTGCATCACCTGACCACTGTCGTCTGGCAGATATGGACATCACATTTACTCTTGATGCCAGAATGCAAATATCCCTCTGCGCATCTCGCATATATAGAAATGCATCCTTAAAATGCTCTATAGTCAATAAAATCTTGTCCCTGTCAAGGGTATCAATATTTTCAGTCAGGAAATCCGACCAAGCCCCCCCAGCACTGCACATCCAGGCTGAGGCGATTGCTGGTCGTAGTATAACACCAGTATATGTGTATATACTTTTAGGATATTTTTCAGCCTCCTATCAGCTGGCTCCTTGAGGGCGGCCGTATCTGGAGACGGTAACGCCACTTGTTTTTATAAGCGTGTGAGCGCCTTATTCACCCTAAGGTGTGTTTCCCAACTCGCCCTAACTTCTGGCGGGAAAGGGTATACCGCCAATAATTTTCTATCGGAGGAAACCCACGTATCATCACACACTTCATTTAATTTATCTGATTCAGGAAAAACTACAAGTAGTTTATTCACACCCTACATAATACCCTTATTTGTGGTACTTGTAGTATCAGAAATATGTAACACCTCCTTCATTGCCCTTAACATGAAACGTGTGGCCCTAAAGGAAAATACGTTTGTTTCTTCACCGTCGACACTGGAGTCAGTGTCCGTGTCTGTGTCGACCGACTGAGGTAAATGGGCGTTTTTACAAGCCCCTGACGGTGTCTGAGACGCCTGGACAGGTACTAATTTGATTGCCGGCCGTCTCATGTCGTCAACCGACCTTGCAGCGTGTTGACATTATCACGTAATTCCTAAATAAGCCATCCATTCCAGTGTCGACTCCCTAGAGAGTGACATCACCAATACAGGCAATTTGCTCCGCCTCCTCACCAACATCGTCCTCCTACATGTCGACACACACGTACCGACACACAGCACACACACAGGGAATGCTCTGACAGAGGACAGGACCCCACTAGCCCTTTGGGGAGACAGAGGGAGAGTTTGCCAGCACACACCAAAAACGCTATAATTATACAGGGACAACCCCTTATACAAGTGTTTTCCCTTATAGCATTTTTATATATGTAATCATATCGCCAAATAAGTGCCCCCCCTCTCTGTTTTAACCCTGTTTCTGTAGTGCAGTGCAGGGGAGAGCCTGGGAGCCTTCCTCACAGCAGAACTGAGCAGGAAAATGGCGCCGTGTGCCGAGGAGAATAGGCCCCGCCCCCTTTTCGGCGGGCTCTTCTCCCGGAGTTTGTGAGATCTGGCAGGGGTTAAATACATCCATATAGCCTCAAGGGCTATATGTGATGTATTTTAGCCATAAAAAGGTATTATACATTGCTGCCCAGGGCGCCCCCCCCCAGCGCCCTGCACCCTCAGTGACAGTTGGTGACTGTTGGTGAAGTGTGCTGACAACAATGGCGCACAGCTGCAGTGCTGTGCGCTACCTTATGAAGACTGAAAGTCTTCTGCCGCCTGTTTCTGGACTTCTGGACCTCTTCAACTTCGGCATCTGCAAGGGGGGTCGGCGGCACGGCTCCGGGACGAACCCCAGGGTGAGACCTGTGTTCCGACTCCCTCTGGAGCTAATGGTGTCCAGTAGCCTAAGAAGCAAATCCATCCTGCACGCAGGTGAGTTTTCTTCTCTCCCCTAAGTCCCTCGTAGCAGTGAGCCTGTTGCCAGCAGGACTCACTGAAAATAAAAAACCTAACTTAAACTTTTATTCTAAGCAGCTCAGGAGAGCCACCTAGATTGCACCCTTCTCGTCGGGCACAAAAATCTAACTGAGGCTTGGAGGAGGGTCATAGGGGGAGGAGCCAGTGCACACCACCTGATCCTAAAGCTTTTATTATTGTGCCCTGTCTCCTGCGGAGCCGCTATATCCCCATGGTCCTGACGGAGTCCCCAGCATCCACTAGGACGTCAGAGAAATTGAGATAGCTATATAGGAGTAGGTAAGAACTTGATAGATCTGAAACAGCTATGGGACTGGCACAAGTGTGAATGACGGGAGAAATAGATCTACCAATGAAAACGCATGCAGATAGATGTTTGACAAGATCAGTCTGTCACAAACCAACCTGGTGTTATGCTGGCCATACATCAGAATGACCAGCATTAGATGCGAGTTATGTCACGACTTCCCTTGAACTACCCCGGCAGCTCCAGCCTCACAATTTGGTGTTTTATGACACATGATGTGCTAATGACCCGTCGTTAAAACAATTGAACATGTGCCTCTCAAAAAACAAAACCCCCCCAAACACCAAAACAGAGAGCCGTCACTCAAAAGGACTCATCGTATGTGCATTAAATCATTGTACAATGTACATATGATTACGACGGATAATATGGGCTGCACGTATGATCACTGGATGCGACGTTTTATCCCTCTGGACCGCGCATCGCATTGAACACAATGTACGATGCATCGTACTTGGCGTCCAAATCGTGTATTCGTACGCTATATCATCCTAGTGTAGATATTCAACTTGCGGGTCTCCAGCTGCTGCGGAAGTACACATCCAGCATGCCATTCCTCAGGATTTGTTAAAACTGTGGCAGGGCATGCTGGGATGTGGAGTACTACAGGAGCTGGAGAGCCACATTGAACACACCTGGGATAAAGCAATGTATATAGTAAGTGATGAGCAGAGAGATAGAAGAGGGTCAGCGAGTTGTGTAGACTACTGTTGTGCTTCTTCCTAGCTGCAGCTAGAGCCCAGGGGCTAAACACAAACTGTTTAACTTTCACATTGTAGCCAAGGCACAAAAAGATCATTGTAAAACCCCAAAGTACAACATGTTGCCTTTTCTTTTCTCAGGGCTCTCTTTACTTTGTTACATTTTAATGTAATATATGTACCGACATTACCATAAGAGAACACATCTTTCATACCAACTTCCCACTTTAGAGATGCCCGAGTGCAATGCCTTTTACCCTCCCTCCCTAGGGGAACTGTCCCACCCTGGCTCTTGTTGATATCTCCTGGAATAGATTCCTAGATGTGGTGCATTAACAACCCCTATCATTTCCACTTCTGCACCCTGTCCGTCACCCGTGTCTGCACTTGGTCTATTCATATGTGATTGTAAGAGACTCCCCGGCAGCTTACAGAACAATGATGAGGACATGTAGTTGATGGCCGAGTGGTGCCAGTAATATTGGCCTGTCTCAGTCCACTTAACATGTATTATAAATATGGAGCATACACTGCTCTGTAATACAGTATGTGGTCACACCTGCATGCTAATTTCTTGATTTTAACAGTACAGGTGAGCAAAGTATCCCCATATAGTTTCAGATAGGGGATGTAATCATTTTGTCAACAAAACTCATTTTAGGGTTGGTATTAAGCATAAAATTGTATGCCGACATTAGGTACCAGTCAACATTTTGACTGATGACATGGCGTAGATCTATACTATAACTGTTTGAAAAATGTACGGATGGTGTACGAGCAGCACAGATGGCGTAATGGTTAGCATTACTGCTTCACAGCACTGGGGTCATTGACTGTGTGGAGTTTGTATATTCTCCCCTTACTTATGTGGATTTTCCCCGGGTGCTCTGGTTTCTTCCCACAATCCAGAAGTATACTGGTAGGCTAATTGGCCCCCAGCAAAACAAATTAACCGCAGCGTAGGCCAGAGTAGATGGGCCAAGCGGTTCTAGTATGCCGTCACATAGGTTTCTAAACTGTATGATGTAATGATTAGCATTACCGCCTCACAGCACTGAAGTCTTGGGTTCAATTGCCACCATGGCCTTAACTGTGTGGAGTTTGCATATTCTTCCCATGCTTGTGTCGGTTATATGTATGAACTGTACAAATAATTAATACTAATCCCTTCAGATAGAAGTATTTGACTTTCTTACCAGACATGTGTTTAGAGTGGAGGGAGGAGAAGTTACGACTGCCTGCTGTGTGCAAATAACTCACTGTCTCCTCTATAAGTGTCTTTAGCCAGAGACAGAATAAGTTTACCTTTTAGTGCTGCTGCTTCTACTTGAGACCCCACAACATGCGGCTTCAGAACAGAGGGATGTTTAATAGATTCCCCACCCTCCTGCACTTCTGCCATAACACAGATCTTTACAGATTTACTACTTTTCCATTTACATAATCATTCTCCCCATAAATCATCCCCGCCAGTGGGTTTAAGTAACATTAACTATCTGGCCCTAGAGCAAAGGGATCTTTTCCTACATTAAACACAATCAGTATCCCTTCATTACTCTCAGCACTGCTCATGTGTCCCTTATGGAGAAATAATTAAGCAGAGAAGGCTCGGCCACAGAAGAGCTTGATAAGCACATGGCATTTACACGCAGAGAAAAATGGGAAGTGTCTTTACCACAATCTAAAAATATACTGCAGAGTCCGGCCGCAGCTAGGACTGAGAAACACAGCACCTTTATTCCTGCCACGGTGCCAGCCACACCCAGACGTCTCCTGCCAAGGGTGAAGCTAAACCTCCCAGAGCGTGCTAATGCATTAGAAACAAAAAGCTGTGTGTAACCTGACAGGGGGCGAGACCACTGCCTTGTCATTGTTCTGTCAGATGCCATTGTTACCAAGCAGAGGAGTCTGATGGACTAGCTGTTGACTGCAATACTGTAATTAGCTGTAACAATGCCCAAAATACACCACAGCAGACGACAGACAATAAAACTTCAGGGTGATAACACAGAGGGCCAATGTGTCAGTACTAGCCAGGGGCTCTCAGTGAATTATCTCCTGGGTTACAAGTAGGATACATGACCCAAACCTGCCACTCAAACAAAACGGCTATTAACTGTGGGTGGCCAAATCAGACAAGACCTAGCCCAATCAGCCTCTCAGGAGAGAACGGCAGACAGGCCCACAGTTGCAATCTTCCAGTCACACGTCACAATGACCTTCCCAATTGTGAAGGGATCATTACTGGGACGGAGGTTGTTTTCAGGACAAACACTGACGGAACTCTACCAAGAATTACCAGTGACTATATATAAGCCACCTATAAAAGACGCACCACATCCAGATTCCTTTGGGAAACATTGGAGCAGTTCTCACTTAAACCTGGCCAAACAGGGGAGGTCCAAGACATTTGACTAGGCTCAGCCAATAAAGGGTGTGTTTTACATTCACACAAGTGGTGTAACTAAGAATCACCCACTGACATAATGCTCTAGTTTTTAATAGCCATAACGCATAATATAACGCTATGATAGAGATAGATCGATACATACATACAGCCTTGCTAAAGTATTCACATCCCCTGGCTTTTTACATCTTTTTGTTACATTACAACGTGTAATTTAATTACATATTTTTTTCCTGAATTTTATGTGATGGATCTGCACTAAACAGTCTAAGTTGGTGAGGTGAAATGAGAACAAATAAAATATATAAAACATAATTTTTATAAATAAATATCTGAAAACTGCATATATATTCACCCCCTTTGCTATGAAGCTCCTCAAAAGTTCTGGTGCAACCAATTACCTTCAGAAGTCACAGTTAGTGAAATGAAGTCCACCTGTGTGCAATCTAATGGGCCCTACACATTGGCCGCTCCGCCACCGAGCTGCCCGTTCCGGCGCCGGGGGGGTGGGGTGGGGGGGGGCAGTGACGAAGGGAGTGAAGTTACTTCACACCCCCCCGTCACACGGCTCCATAGAACTGCAGGCAAATATGGACGAGATCGTCCATATTGGCCTGCATGCACAGCCGACGGGGCACCAGCGATGAACGTGGCATAGCAAATACACCAGGCCTATTTCTGTCCGTCTTCTAAAGGGCCCTACACACTTTGGCGATGTAAGTGATTTGGACGATGAGCGATCTGAATGATGATAGTTATCGCCCAAATTGACTTGCAATGAAAAATGACGGAAACCAACGATGAACGACCGAGGGGAAGCGCATCGTTCATTGTCTGTGTAGCCACACTAAACGATATGAACGCTATTTCGTTCATTTCTGAACAATATCGTTCATATCGTCCGTCAACGTTACTAAGTGTGTAGGGCCCATTACTGTACATTACCCAGTCCCCACTTTACATAAATGCATGAGGACAGACTTGTTACTGCATTCATAGAAGTTGCACTATGTTTCTATGACATGCTGAATAAAAGGTGCAGCCTTCTCCCTATATTTAGGACAACTACATGCAACAAATCTCTGCCTCCCTCAATCTCCTCGTACATGTTTGCGGATACCTGTCACAATAAGCTCTCACTTCATTCGCAGAACATTTATCTTACTGTGTAACTAATCTCATAGAAACTATTCTTAGGGTGTGGGGGATTAAATCCCCCGGCATCGATGTGAATTGCTGTGTCGGGATGACACAGTGGGGTAGATGTATTAACCTGGAGAAGGCATAAGGAAGTAATAAACCAGTGTTAAGTGCAACACTGCACTGTAAATTAACATGCGCCAATCAGCGCCTGTTAATTTACATATTGGAGCCGATTGGCTGGTGTGTTTATCACCTTGCATTTATCACTTCCTTACGCTTTCTCCAGGTTAATACATCTGCCCCATTGTGACTTTCTGCATAGAAAATTTTCACTTGCACCCAAATAGATGCAATGGAAAACTTGCAATACTGGCACCACCATATCTGGCCAGTTTGAGCGCAGTCGGGCATATGTGGTGACATCATACACAAGTGAATTCCACCCTTATAGTACTGCAATAGTAATGACATGCAACTCTGCAACAGTGTTGTACTCCGGCAACAAAACAGGAAAACTAATTCCCATAAATACTGTACTTGAGGCACTTGGGAATCAACGCTCCACGATATACTTCACATACAGGTCAGGTAAAGGCATTTTGTGACTAGTAAAAATCCGGATATATTTTCCGCTACCGTGTTAGGCAGAAAAAATAAGATTTTACTTACCGATAAATCTATTTCTCGGAGTCCGTAGTGGATGCTGGGGTTCCTGAAAGGACCATGGGGAATAGCGGCTCCGCAGGAGACAGGGCACAAAAAGTAAAGCTTTTTCCGATCAGGTGGTGTGCACTGGCTCCTCCCCCTATGACCCTCCTCCAGACTCCAGTTAGGATACTGTGCCCGGACGAGCGTACACAATAAGGAAGGATATTGAATCCCGGGTAAGACTCATACCAGCCACACCAATCACACCGTACAACCTGTGATCTGAACCCAGTTAACAGCATGATAACAGAGGAGCCTCTGAAAAGATGGCTCACAACAATAATAACCCGATTTTTGTAACAATAACTATGTACAAGTATTGCAGACAATCCGCACTTGGGATGGGCGCCCAGCATCCACTACGGACTCCGAGAAATAGATTTATCGGTAAGTAAAATCTTATTTTCTCTATCGTCCTAGTGGATGCTGGGGTTCCTGAAAGGACCATGGGGATTATACCAAAGCTCCCAAACGGGCGGGAGAGTGCGGATGACTCTGCAGCACCGAATGAGAGAACTCCAGGTCCTCCTTAGCCAGAGTATCAAATTTGTAAAATTTTACAAACGTGTTCTCCCCTGACCACGTAGCTGCTCGGCAAAGTTGTAATGCCGAGACCCCTCGGGCAGCCGCCCAAGATGAGCCCACCTTCCTTGTGGAGTGGGCCTTTACAGATTTAGGCTGTGGCAGGCCTGCCACAGAATGTGCAAGTTGGATTGTGCTACAGATCCAACGAGCAATCGTCTGCTTAGACGCAGGAGCACCCATCTTGTTGGGTGCATACAATATAAACAACAAGTCAGATTTTCTGACTCCAGCTGTTCTTGCAATATATATTTTTAATGCTCTGACAACGTCCAGTAACTTGGAGTCCTCCAAGTCACTTGTAGCCGCAGGCACTACAATAGGCTGGTTCAGATGAAATGCTGACACCACCTTAGGGAGAAAATGCGGACGAGTCCGCAGTTCTGCCCTGTCCGAATGGAAAATCAGATATGGGCTTTTGTAAGATAAAGCTGCCAATTCTGACACTCTCCTGGCAGAAGCCAGGGCTAGAAGCATGGTCACTTTCCAAGTGAGATATTTCAAATCCACCTTATTTAGTGGTTCAAACCAATGAGATTTTAGAAAATCCAAAACTACATTGAGATCCCACGGTGCCACTGGAGGCACCACAGGGGGCTGTATATGCAGCACTCCCTTAACAAAGGTCTGGACTTCAGGGACTGAAGCCAATTCTTTTTGAAAGAAAATCGACAGGGCCGAAATTTGAACCTTAATAGATCCCAATTTGAGACCCATAGACAATCCTGATTGCAGGAAATGTAGGAATCGACCCAGTTGAAATTCCTCCGTCGGAGCACTCCGATCTTCGCACCACGCAACATATTTTCGCCAAATTCGGTGATAATGTTGCACGGTTACTTCTTTCCTTGCTTTAATCAAAGTAGGAATGACTTCTTCCGGCATGCCTTTTTCCATTAGGATCCGGCGTTCAACCGCCATGCCGTCAAACGCAGCCGCGGTAAGTCTTGAAACAGACAGGGACCCTGCTGAAGCAAGTCCCTCCTTAGAGGTAGAGGCCACGGATCTTCCGTGATCATCTCTTGAAGTTCCGGGTACCAAGTCCTTCTTGGCCAATCCGGAACCACTAGTATCGTTCTTACGCCTCTTTGCCGTATAATTCTCAATACTTTTGGTATGAGAGGCAGAGGAGGAAACACATACACCGACTGGTACACCCAAGGCGTTACCAGCGCGTCCACAGCTATTGCCTGCGGATCTCTTGACCTGGCGCAATACCTGTCCAGTTTTTTGTTGAGGCGAGACGCCATCATGTCCACCATTGGTCTTTCCCAACGGGTTACCAGCATGTGGAAGACTTCTGGATGAAGTCCCCACTCTCCCGGGTGAAGATCGTGTCTGCTGAGGAAGTCTGCTTCCCAGTTGTCCACTCCCGGGATGAACACTGCTGACAGTGCTATCACATGATTCTCTGCCCAGCGAAGAATCCTTGCAGCTTCTGCCATTGCACTCCTGCTTCTTGTGCCGCCCTGTCTGTTCACATGGGCGACTGCCGTGATGTTGTCCGACTGGATCAACACCGGTTTTCCCTGAAGCAGAGGTTCTGCCTGGCTTAGAGCATTGTATATTGCTCTTAGTTCCAGAATGTTTATGTGAAGAGACGTTTCCAGGCTTGTCCATACTCCCTGGAAGTTTCTTCCTTGTGTGACTGCTCCCCAGCCTCTCAGGCTGGCGTCCGTGGTCACCAGGATCCAATCCTGTATGCCGAATCTGCGGCCCTCCAATAGATGAGGACTCTGCAACCACCACAGAAGAGACACCCTTGTCCTTGGAGACAAGGTTATCCGTAGGTGCATCTGAAGATGCGACCCTGACCATTTGTCCAACAGATCCCTTTGGAAAATTCTTGCGTGGAATCTGCCGAATGGAATTGCTTCGTAAGAAGCCACCATTTTTCCCAGGACTCTTGTGCATTGATGTACAGACACCTTTCCTGGTTTTAGGAGGTTCCTGACAAGCTCGGATAACTCCTTGGCTTTTTCCTCCGGGAGAAAAACCTTTTTCTGAACCGTGTCCAGAATCATCCCTAGGAACAGCAGACGAGTTGTCGGTATTAACTGGGATTTTGGAATATTCAGAATCCACCCGTGCTGTTTTAGCACTTCTTGAGACAGTGCTAATCCCATCTCTAGCTGTTCTCTGGACCTCGCCCTTATTAGGAGATCGTCCAAGTATGGGATAATTAATACGCCTTTTCTTCGAAGAAGAATCATCATCTCGGCCATTACCTTTGTAAAGATCCGAGGTGCCGTGGACAATCCGAACGGCAGAGTCTGAAACTGATAGTGACAGTTTTGTACAACGAACCTGAGGTACCCCTGGTGTGAGGGGTAAATTGGAACGTGGAGATACGCATCCTTGATGTCCAAGGATACCATAAAGTCCCCCTCTTCCAGGTTCGCTATCACTGCTCTGAGTGACTCCATTTTGAACTTGAACTTCTTTATGTACAGGTTCAAGGACTTCAGATTTAGAATAGGCCTTACCGAGCCATCCGGCTTCGGTACCACAAAAAGAGTGGAATAATACCCCTTCCCTTGTTGTAGAAGAGGTACCTTGACTATCACCTGCTGAGAGTACAGCTTGTGAATGGCTTCCAAAACCGTCTCCCTTTCGGAGGGGGACGTTGGTAACGCAGACTTCAGGAAACGGCGAGGTGGATCTGTCTCTAATTCCAACCTGTACCCTTGAGATATTATCTGCAGGATCCAGGGATCTACCTGCGAGTGAGCCCACTGCGCGCTGTAATTTTTGAGACGACCACCCACCGTCCCCGAGTCCGCTTGAGAAGCCCCAGCGTCATGCTGAGGCTTTTGTAGAAGCCGGGGAGGGCTTCTGTTCCTGGGAAGGAGCTGCGTGTTGCTGTCTCTTCCCTCGACCTTTGCCTCGTGGCAGATATGAATAGCCCTTTGCTCTCTTATTTTTAAAGGAACGAAAGGGCTGCGGTTGAAAAGTCGGTGCCTTTTTCTGTTGGGGAGTGACTTGAGGTAGAAAAGTGGATTTCCCGGCTGTAGCCGTGGCCACCAAATCTGATAGACCGACTCCAAATAACTCCTCCCCTTTATACGGCAAAACTTCCATATGCCGTTTTGAATCCGCATCGCCTGTCCACTGTCGCGTCCATAAAGCTCTTCTGGCCGAAATGGACATAGCACTTACCCGTGATGCCAGTGTGCAGATATCCCTCTGTGCATCACGCATATAAAGAAATGCATCCTTTATTTGTTCTAACGACAGTAAAATATTGTCCCTGTCCAGGGTATCAATATTTTCAATCAGGGACCCTGACCAAACTACCCCAGCACTGCCCATCCAGGCAGTCGCTACAGCTGGTCGTAGTATAACACCTGCATGTGTGTATATACTTTTTTGGATATTTTCCATCCTCCTATCTGATGGATCTTTAAGTGCGGCCGTCTCAGGAGAGGGTAACGCCACTTGTTTAGATAAGCGTGTTAGCGCCTTGTCCACCCTAGGAGGTGTTTCCCAGCGCTCCCTAACCTCTGGCGGGAAAGGGTATAATGCCAATAATTTCTTTGAAATTATCAGCTTTTTATCAGGGGCAACCCACGCTTCATTACACACGTCATTTAATTCTTCTGATTCAGGAAAAACTATAGGTAGTTTTTTCATACCCCACATAATACCCTGTTTAGTGGTACCTGTAGTATCAGCTAAATGTAACGCCTCCTTCATTGCCAAAATCATATAACGTGTGGCCCTACTGGAAAATACGGTTGATTCGTCACCGTCACCACTGGAGTCATCGCCTGTGTCTGGGTCTGTGTCGACCGACTGAGGCAAAGGGCGTTTCACAGCCCCTGACGGTGTTTGAGTCGCCTGGACAGGCACTAATTGATTGTCCGGCCGCCTCATGTCGTCAAACGACTGCTTTAGCGTGTTGACACTATCCCGTAGTTCCATAAATAAAGGCATCCATTCTGGTGTCGACTCCCTAGGGGGTGACATCCTCATATTTGGCAATTGCTCCGCCTCCACACCAATATCGTCCTCATACATGTCGACACACACGTACCGACACACAGCAGACACACAGGGAATGCTCCTAACGAAGACAGGACCCACTAGCCCTTTGGGGAGACAGAGGGAGAGTTTGCCAGCACACACCAAAAGCGCTATATATATATATCAGGGATAGCCTTATAATAAGTGCTCCCTTATAGCTGCTTTGTTATATCAAAATATCGCCATAAATGTGCCCCCCCCTCTCTGTTTTACCCTGTTTCTGTAGTGCAGTGCAGGGGAGAGACTTGGGAGCCGTCCTGACCAGCGGAGCTGTGAGAGGAAATGGCGCCGTGTGCTGAGGAGATAGGCCCCGCCCCTTTTCTGGCGGGCTCGTCTCCCGCTATTTAGAAACATTAGGCAGGGGTTAAATATCTCCATATAGCCTCTAGGGCTATATGTGAGGTATTTTTAGCCATTATAGGTAATCATTTGCCTCCCAGGGCGCCCCCCTCCCAGCGCCCTGCACCCTCAGTGACTGCCGTGTGAAGTGTGCTGAGAGGAAAATGGCGCACAGCTGCAGTGCTGTGCGCTACCTTATGAAGACTGCAGGAGTCTTCAGCCGCCGATTCTGGACCTCTTCTGATTTCAGCATCTGCAAGGGGGCCGGCGGCGTGGCTCCGGTGACCATCCAGGCTGTACCTGTGATCGTCCCTCTGGAGCTTGATGTCCAGTAGCCAAGAAGCCAATCCATCCTGCACGCAGGTGAGTTGACTCCTTCTCCCCTCAGTCCCTCGCTGCAGTGATCCTGTTGCCAGCAGGCATCACTGTAAAATAAAAAACCTAGCTAAACTTTTTCTAAGCAGCTCTTTAGGAGAGCCACCTAGATTGCACCCTTCTCGGCCGGGCACAAAAATCTAACTGGAGTCTGGAGGAGGGTCATAGGGGGAGGAGCCAGTGCACACCACCTGATCGGAAAAAGCTTTACTTTTTGTGCCCTGTCTCCTGCGGAGCCGCTATTCCCCATGGTCCTTTCAGGAACCCCAGCATCCACTAGGACGATAGAGAAATAAGATTTTACTCACCGGTAAATCTATTTCTCGTAGTCCGTAGTGGATGCTGGGACTCCGTAAGGACCATGGGGAATAGCAGCTCCGCAGGAGACTGGGCACAACTAAAGAAAGCTTTAGGACTACCTGGTGTGCACTGGCTCCTCCCCCTATGTCCCTCCTCCAGACCTCAGTTAGGATACTGTGCCCGGAAGAGCTGACACAATAAGGAAGGATTTAGAATCCCAGGTAAGACTCATACCAGCCACACCGTATAACTCGTGATACTATACCCAGTTAACAGTATGAAATATAACTGGGCCTCTCAACAGATGGCTCAACAATAACCCTTTAGTTAGGCAAAA
The DNA here is from genome assembly GCF_028390025.1 of Pseudophryne corroboree. Taxonomy (NCBI): domain Eukaryota; kingdom Metazoa; phylum Chordata; class Amphibia; order Anura; family Myobatrachidae; genus Pseudophryne; species Pseudophryne corroboree. The sequence continues at coordinate 402,543,424 of NC_086450.1, read as the reverse complement.
ACTATATACAAGTATTGCAGACAATCCGCACTTGGGATGGGTGCCCAGCATCCACTACGGACTACGAGAAATAGATTTACCGGTGAGTAAAATCTTATTTTCTCTGACGTCCTAAGTGGATGCTGGGACTCCGTAAGGACCATGGGGATTATACCAAAGCTCCCAAACGGGCGGGAGTGCGCGGATGACTCTGCAGCACCGAATGAGCAAACTCTAGGTCCTCCTCAGCCAGGGTATCAAACTTGTAGACTCTTGCAAAAGTGTTTGAACCCGACCAAGTAACAGCTCGGCAAAATTGTAAAGCAGAGACCCCTCGGGCAGCCGCCCAAGAAGAGCCCCTTTCCTCGTGGAATGGGCTTTTACAGATTTAGGGTGCGGCAGTCCAGCCGCAGAATGTGCAAGTTGAATCGTGCTACAGATCCAGCGAGCAATAGTCTGCTTAGAAGCAGGAGCACCCAGCTTGTTGGGTGCATATAGGATAAATAGCGAGTCAGTTTTCCTGACTCCAGCCGCCTGGAAACATTTTTCAGGGCCCTGACTACGTCCAGTAACTTGGAATCTTCCAAGTCCCAAGTAGCCGCAGGCACCACAATAGGTTGGTTCACATGAAACACTGATACCACCTTAGGAAGGAAATGGGAACGAGTCCTCAATTCTGCCCTATCCATATAAAAAAAAAAAAAATCAGATAAGGGCTTTTGCATGATAAAACCGCCAATTCTGATACACGACTGGCCGACGCCAAGGCCAACAGCATGACCACTTTCCACGTGAGGTATTTTAGCTCCACGGATTTAAGTGGCTCAACCCAATGCGACTTCAGGAAATCCAACACCACGTTGAGATCCCACGGTGCCACTGGAGGCACAAACGGGGGCTGACTATGCAGCACTCCCTTAACAGAAGTCTGAACTTCAGGCAGTGAAGCCAGTTCTATTTTGGAAGAAAATCGATAGAGCCGAAATCTGGACCTTAATGGAACCCAATTTTAGGCCCATAGTCACCCCTGACTGTAGGAAGTGCAGAAATCGACCTAGCTGATATTCCTCCGTTGGGGCCTTCCTGGCCTCACAGCACGCAACATATTTCCGCCATATGCGGTGATAATGGTTTGCGCTCACTTCTTTCCTAGCTTTAATTAGCGTAGGGATAACTTCCTCCGGAATGCCCTTTTCCTTCAGGATCCGGCATTCAACCGCCATGCCGTCAAACGCAGCCGCGGTACGTCTTGGAACAGACAGGGCCCCTGCTGCAGCAGGTCCTGTCTGAGCGGCAGAGGCCATGGGTCCTCTGAGATCATCTCTTGTAGTTCTGGGTACCAAGCTCTTCTTGGCCAATCCGGAACAATGAGTATAGTTCTTACTCCTCTCCTTCTTATTATTCTCATTACCCTGGGTATGAGAGGCAGAGAAGGGAACACATACACATACACCGACTGGAACACCCACCGGTGTTACCAGAGCGTCCACAGCTATCGCCTGAGGGTCCCTTGATCTGGCGCAATATCTTTTTAGCTTTTTGTTGAGGCGGGACGCCATCATGTCCACCTGTGGCCTTTCCCAACGGTGTACAATCATTTGGAAGACTTCTGGATGAAGTCCCCACTCTCCCGGGTGGAGGTCGTGTCTGCTGAGAAAGTCTGCTTCCCAGTTGTCCACTCCGGGAATGAACACTGCTGACAGTGCTAACACATGATTTTCCGCCCATCGGAGAATCCTTGTGGCTTCTGCCATCGCCATCCTGCTTCTTGTGCCGCCCTGTCGGTTTACATGAGCGACCGCCGTGATGTTGTCTGACTGGATCAGCACCGGCCGGTGTTGAAGCAGGGGTCTAGCCTGACTTAGGGCATTGTAAATGGCCCTTAGGTCCAGAATATTTATGTGTAGTGAAGTCTCCCGACTTGTCCATAGTCCTTGGAAGTTTCTTCCCTGTGCGACTGCCCCCCAGCCTCGAAGGCTGGCATCCGTGGTCACCGGGACCCAGTCCTGTATGCCGAATCTGCGGCCCTCTAGAAGATGAGCACTCTGCAGCCACCACAACAGCGACACCCTGGCCCTTGGAGACAGGGTTATCCGCCGATGCATCTGAAGATGCGACCCGGACCACTTGTCCAACAGATCCCACTGGAAGATCCTTGCATGGAACCTGCCGAATGGAATTTCTTCGTAAGAAGCTACCATCTTTCCCAGGGCTCGCGTGGATTGATGCACCGACACCTGTATTTGTATTAGGAGGTCTCTGTCTAGAGACGACAACTCCTTGGACTTCTCCTCCGGGAGAAACCCTTTTTTCTTGTTCTGTGTCCAGAACCATACCCAGGAACAGTAGACGCGTCGTAGGAACCAGCTGCGACTTTGGAATATTCAGAATCCAGCCGTGCTGTTGTAGCACTTCCCGAGATAGTGCTACTCCGACGAACAACTGCTCCCTGGACCTCGCCTTTATAAGGAGATCGTCCAAGTACGGGATAATTATTTCGGCCATTACCTTGGTAAATACCCTCGGTGCCGGGGACAGACCAACGGCAACGTCTGGAATTGGTAATGACAAACCTGTACCACAATTTTGAGGTACTCCTGGTGAGGAGGGTAAATAGGGACATGCAGGTAAGCATCCTTGATGTCCAGTGATACCATGAAATTCTCCAGGCTTGCAATAATCGCCCTGAGCGATTCCATTTTGAACTTGAACCCTCGTATATAAGTGTTCAAGGAGTTCAATTTTAGAATGGGTCTCACCGAACCGTCTGGTTTCGGTACCACAAACATTTTGGAATAGTAACCCCGGCCTTGTTGAAGGAGGGGTACCTTGATTTCACCTGCTGGAAGTACAGCTTGTGAATTGCCGCCAGTACTACCTCCCTTTCTCCGAGGGCAGCAGGCAAGGCTGATGTGAGGTAACGGCGAGGGGGAGTCGCCTCGAACTCCAGCTTGTATCCCTGTGATACTACTTGCAGAACCTAGGGATCCACCTGTGGGCAAGCCCACTGGTCCCTGAAGTTCCCGAGACGCGCCCCCACCGCACCTGTCTCCACCTGTGGAGCCCCAGCGTCATGCGGTGGACTCGGAGGAAGCGGGGGAAGATTTTTGATCCTGGGAACTGGCTGTCTGGTGCAGCTTTTTCCTTCTTCCCTCGTCTCTGTGCAGAAAGGAAGCGCCTTTGACCCGCTTGCTTTTCTGAAGCCGAAAGGACTGTACCTGAAAATACGGTGCTTTCTTAGGCTGTGAGGAAACCTGAGGTAAAAAAAATTTCTTCCCAGCTGTTGCTGTGGATACGAGGTCCCAGAGACCATCCCCAAACAATCCCTCACCCTTATAAGGCAGAATCTCCATGTGCCTTTTAAAGTCAGCATCACCTGTCCACTGCCGGGTCTCTAATACCCTCCTGGCAGTATGGACATTGCCTTAATTCTGGATGCCAGCCGGCAAATATCCCTCTGTGCATCCCTCATATATAAGACGACTTCTTTAATATGCTCTATGTTAGCAAATATTATCTCTGTCTAGGGTATTAATATTGACAGGGTATCAGATTACGCTGCAGCAGCACTATTCATGCTGAGGCAATTGCAGGTCTCAGTATAGTACCCGAGTGTGTATATACAGACTTCAGGATAGCCTCCTGCTTTTTATCAGCAGGCTCCTTCAAAGTGGCCGTATCCTAAGACGGCAGTGCCACCTTTTTTGACAAACGTGTGAGTGCCTTATCCACCCTAGGGGATATCTCCCAACGTGACCTATCCTCTGGCGGGAAAGGGTACGCCATCAGTAACTTTTTAGAAATTACCAGTTTCTTATCGGGGGAACCCACGCTTCTTTACACACTTCATTCACTCATCTGATGGGGGAACAAAACACTGGCTGCTTTTTCTCCCCAAACATAAAACCCCTTTTATGTGGTACTTGGGTTCATGTCAGAAATGTGTAACACATTTTTCATTGCCGAGATCATGCAACGGATGTTCCTAGTGGATTGTGTATATGTCTCAATCTCGTCAACACTGGAGTCAAACTCCGTGTCGACATCTGTGTCTGCCATCTGAGGTAATGGGCGTTTTTTGAGCCCCTGATGGCCTTTGAGACGCCTGGGTAGGCGCGGGCTGAGAAGCCGGCTGTCCCACTCCGATGTCGGCCCCACAGGGGGCGACATCCCATTTATCGGCCTCTGCTCCGCCTCCACGTAACCTTCCTCATCCAACATGTCGACACAGCCGTACCGACACCGCACACACACAGGGAATGCTCTGACTGAGGACAGGACCCCACAAAGTCCTTTGGGGAGACAGAGAGAGAGAGAGTATGCCAGCACACACCAGAGCGCTATATAATGCAGGGATTAACACTATAACTGAGTAATTTTTTCCCCCAATAGCTGCTTGTATACACATATTGCGCCTAAATTTAGTGCCCCCCTCTCTTTTTAACCCTTTGAGCCTGAAAACTACAGGGGAGAGCCTGGGGAGCTGTCTTCCAGCTGCACTGTGAAGAAAAAATGGCGCTAGTGTGCTGAGGGAGTTAGCCCCGCCCCTTTTTCGGCAGACTTTTCTCCCGCTTTTTTCAGGAATTCTGGCAGGGGTAATTTGTCACATATATAGCCCTGGGACTATATATTGTGATGATTTGCCAGCCAAGGTGTTTATATTGCTGCTCAGGGCGCCCTGCACCCATCAGTGACCGGAGTGTGAGGTGTGCATGAGGAGCAATGGCGCACAACTGCAGTGCTGTGCGCTACCTTGTTGAAGACCGAGGTCTTCTGCCGCCGATTTTCCGGACCACTTCTTGCTTCTGGCTCTGTAAGGGGGACGGCGGCGCGGCGGCTCCGGGACCGAACGATCGAGGTCGGGTCCTGTGTTCGATCCATCTGGAGCTAATGGTGTCCAGTAGCCTAAGAAGCCCAAACTATCTCCAGTCAGGTAGGTTCGCTTCTTCTCCCCTTAGTCCCTCGCTGCAGTGAGTCTGTTGCCAGCAGATCTCACTGTAAAATAAAAAAACCTAAAATATACTTTCTTTCTAGGAGCTCAGGAGAGCCCCTAGTGTGCATCCAGCTCAGCCGGGCACAAGATTCTAACTGAGGTCTGGAGGAGGGTCATAGTGGGAGGAGCCAGTGCACACCAGGTAGTCCTAAAGCTTTCTTTAGTTGTGCCCAGTCTCCTGCGGAGCCGCTATTCCCCATGGTCCTTACGGAGTCCCAGCATCCACTTAGGACGTCAGAGAAAATTGGGGCTATGCGCAGCCAGACACTGCTGCAAAACAACGCCAATGTAAACAGAAAACGTTCACTTTTTAGCATTCTTTCCTAAAATAGTTCTAATATTAAACCTAGAGCTTAAACCATGTGAACGTGGCACCCAAACACAGGAGAGTGATTAGACACCGTGGGGGCAATCACTTTAGGTGCTGAATTTAAGTCACCCTATGGAATCACAAAGAACTAGGGATATCATGCCTGGGGGGTGGGGAGGTCAGGGTTAGGTTGCGGGGAGGGGGGATTACAGGCAGGTCAGAGGGAGATCGTTTTACCTCCCCTTTGTAAGGATTTCAACTATTGGAACGCCAGCTTTGGTAGTCCGACCGCCAGCATATTATCATACTGAACCCAGAAATGTAATAGGGTGGGAGAATCAGGAAGCGAGAGATTGACAGGTCTCCTTTGTGTTTTTTTTTTTTTTTAATTAAAGTGGAAAACATGTACATGGCAAAACCAGGTTGATTTTGTCATGTAAATTATTGCCACTTTAACAAACGAACAGAAAACCTGGAGTCTCAAAAAGCCTCTCAATTCCTGATTATCACACCCCAATACATTCTCCCCCATTAGTGTTTTTCAAATAATAATAATAATAATAATAATAATAATAATAATAATAATAATAATAATAAATTCACTGCATTCTTCAATGACGCATTAGCACTGATGGCACAACCAGCCTGTTTTGTTGCAACATACTGGTCGATGGTTACGTCATCACTGGTACTGCATGTTTCATAGAGAACATGTGATATACACACTGCTAAAGATACAAACAGAATAAGAGGCCCTCATGCTTCCACTAAGTTTTTGTAAAGTGAGCAGACTAATCTTCTGTACAGACCCGCAGCAGAGGACTAAGGTGTGCAGAAACAAATGAGGCAGGGACTACGGTGCACTCAGGAGTATGCAAAGATCAAAATGTGTTGTAAACCAATTTATCTCGTATTTATTACTAACCTAAAGAGGACCTATCATACGGTCTTAATAACTAAATATAACATTAACAGTACAGCCTGAACAAAAAAAAAAAAAAAAAAAAAAACTAAGCTGTGATGTACAGCTATTAATGCAAAACAAGAACCTAGACCAGAATAGAAATATATCTATATATATTTATCTATATATCTAGACAGTGGTACCCGGCACTCTTGGTCCCAATGCAGTACAGTTGTCTGGGTGCCCTCCAATATAAGTGGAGATAAGTAGTCAAAGAAATGGCGTCACCTATTGAGGATTTTACACTTTAAAGACCTGGAGGGACACCATTTCTTTGGGGGGGGGGGGGGGGGGGGAATTAAATTTTTTAATATATATATGGTGTCCAGTAGCCTAAGAAGCCCAAACTATTTATAAATAAATATAATCGCAGGAGACATGGGCACTTTAAGAAAGAATTTAGGTTCTGGTGTGCACTGGCTCCTCCCTCTATGCCCCTCCTCCAGACCTCAGTTAGAGAAACTGTGCCCAGCAGAGCTGACAGTACAAGGAAAGGATTTTGGTAATCCAGAGCAAGATTCATACCAGCCACACCGTATAACATGTGAAAACAACCAGTTAACATCATGACAAACGACAGAGCATCAGGTCAAACCCTAATGCAACCATAACATAACCCTTATTGAAGCAATAACTATATACAAGCATTGCAGAAGAAGTCCGCACTTGGGACGGGCGCCCAGCATCCACTACGGACTACGAGAAATAGATTTACAGGTAAGTAAAATCTTATTTTCTCTAACGTCCTAGTGGATGCTGGGGACTCCGTAAGGACCATGGGGATTATACCAAAGCTCCCAAACGGGCGGGAGTGCGTGGATGACTCTGCAGCACCGATTGAGCAAACAAGAGGTCCTCCTCAGCCAGGGTATCAAACTTGTAGAACTTTGCAAAAGTGTTTGAACCTGACCAAGTAGCCGCTCGGCAAAGTTGTAATGCAGAGACCCCTTGGGCAGCCGCCCAAGAAGAGCCCACCTTCCTAGTGGAATGGGCCTTAACTGATTTAGGCAGCGGCAGTCCAGCCGCAGAATGAGCCTGCTGAATCGTGTTACAGATCCAGCGAGCAATAGTTTGCTTTGAAGCAGGAGCACCAAGCTTGTTGGATGCATACAGGATAAACAACGACTCTGTTTTCCCGACCCTAGCCGTTCTGGCTACATAAACCTTCAAAGCCCTGACCCCATCCAGCAACTCGGAATACTCCAAGTCAGTAGTAGCCACAGGCACCACAATAGGTTGGTTTATATGAAAAGATGAAACCACTTTCGGCAGAAATTGTGGACGGGTCCGCAATTCTGCTCTAGCCACATGGAAAACCAGATAGGGGCTTTTATGTGACAAAGCCGCCAACTCTGACACACGCCTAGCCGAAGCCTAATAGCATGACCACCTTCCACGTGAGATATTTCAACTCCACTGTTTTAAGTGGTTCAAACCAGTGAGATTTCAGATAACTTAACACCACGTTAAGATCTCAAGGTGCCACAAAAGGAGGCTGAATATGCAGCACTCCCTTTACAAACGTCTGAACTTCAGGTAGAGAAGCCAACTCCTTTTGCAAGAAAATGGATAGGGCCGAAATCTGGACCTTAATGGAACCCAATTTTAGGCCCAAATTCACTCCGGACTGTAGGAAGTGAAGGAAACGGCCCAGCTGGAATTCCTCCGTAGGAGCATTCCTGGCCTCATACCAAGCAACATATTTTCGCCATATACGGTGATAATGTTGAGCTGTCACGTCCTTCCTAGCCTTTATCAGCGTAGGAATGACCTCATCCGGAATGCCTTTCTCTGCTAGGATCCGGCGTTCAACCGCCATGCCGTCAAACGCAGCCGCGGTAAGTCTTGGAACAGACAGGGCCCCTGCTGCAACAAGTCCTGTCATAGAGGAAGAGGCCACGGGTCCTCTGTGAGCATTTCTTGCAGATCTGGATACCAAGTCCTTCATGGCCAATCTGCAACAATGAGGATTGTTCTCACTCCTCTTTTTCTTATTATCCTCAGCACCTTGAGTACGAGAGGAAGAGGAGGAAATACATAGACCGACTGGAACACCCACAGTGTGACCAGGGCGTCCACAGCTATCGCCTGAGGGTCTCTTGACCTGGCGCAATACCTCTGTAGCTTTTTGTTGATGCGGGATGCCATCATGTCCACCTGTGGCAGTTCCCACCGACTTGTAATCTGTGCGAAGACTTCCTGATGAAGTCCCCACTCTCCCGGGTGGAGGTCGTGTCTGCTGAGAAAGTCTGCTTCCCAGTTGCCCACTCCCGGGATGAACACTGCTGACAGTGCGCTTACGTGATTCTCAGCCCAGCAAAGAATTATGGTGGCTTCCGCCATCGCCACCCTGCTCCTTGTGCCGTTTTGTCGGTTTACATGAGCCACTGCGGTGATGTTGTCTGACTGAAGCAGAACCGGTTGGTCGCGAAGCAGGGTCTCCGCTTGACATAGGGCGTTGTAAATGGCCCTTAGTTCCAGGATGTGGATGTGAAGGCAAGTCTCTTGAATTGACCACAGACCTTGGAAATTTCTTCCCTGTGTGACTGCTCCCCAACCTTGGAGGCTTGCGTCCGTGGTCACCAGGACCCAGTCCTGAATGCCGAATCTGCGGCCCTCGAGAAGGCGAGCGCTCTGCAGCCACCACAGGAGTGACACCCTGGCCCTGGGGGATAGGGTGATTAACTGATGCATCCGAAGATGTGATCCGGACCACTTGTCCAGTAAGTCCCATTGAAAGGTCCTCGCATGGAACCTGCCGAAGGGAATGGCCTCGTATGATGCCACCATCTTTCCCAGGACTCAAGTGCAGTGATGTATTGACACCTGTTTTGGTTTTACAGGTTGAGTATCCCATATCCAAATATTCCAAAATACGGAATATTCCGAAATACGGACTTTTTTGAGTGAGACTGAGATAGTGAAACCTTTGTTTTCTGATGGCTCAATGTACACAAACTTTGTTTAATACACAAAGTTATTAAAAATATTGTATTAAATGACCTTCAGGCTGTGTGTATAAGGTGTATATGAAACATAAATGAATTGTGTGAATGTACACCCACTTTGTTTAATGCACAAAGTAATAAAAAATATTAGCTAAAATGACCTTCAGGCTGTGTGTATAAGGAGTATATGTAACATAAATGCATTCTGTGCTTAGGTCCCATCGCCATGATATCTCATTATGGTATGCAATTATTCCAAAATGCGGAAAAATCCGATATCCAAAATACCTCTGGTCCCAAGCATTTTGGATAAGGGATACTCAACCTGTAATAGGTTCCTGACCAGTGTCATGAGTTCCTGAGCTCTCTCTATCGGGAGATGAACCCTTTTCTGGTCTGTGTCTAGAATCATGCCCAGGAAAGGCAGACGAGTCGTAGGAACCAACTGCGACTTTGGAATATTCAGAATCCAGCCGTGTTGCCGTAACACTTCCAGAGAAAGTGCGACGCTGTTCAGCAACTGCTCTCTTGATCTCGCTTTTATGAGAAGATCGTCCAAGTACGGGATAATGGTGACCCCTTGCTTCCGCAGGAGTACCATCATTTCCGCCATTACCTTGGTAAATATTCTCGGTGCCGTTGAGAGACCAAACGGCAACGTCTGAAATTGGTAATGACAATCCTGTACCACAAATCTGAGGTACGCCTGATGAGGTGGATAAATGGGGACATGAAGGTATGCATCCTTTATGTCCAGAGACACCATAAAATCCCCCCCTTCCAGGCTTGCGATGACCGCTCTCAGCGATTCCATCTTGAACTTGAACCTTTTCAGGTATATGTTCAGGGATTTTAAATTCAATATTGGTCTGACCAAACCGTCCAGTTTCGGGACTACAAACATGGTCGAATAATAACCCCTTCCCTGTTGAAGGAGGGGAACCTTGACCACCACCTGTTGAAGATACAATTTGTGAATTGCAGTTAACACTATTTCCCTCTCGTGGGGGGAAGCTAGTAGGGCCGATTTGAGGTATCGGTGAGGGGGCATCTCTTCGAATTCCAGTTTGTATCCCTGAGACACAATTTCTATCGCCCAGGGATCCACCTGGGAGTGAACCCACTTGTGGCTGAAATTCCAAAAACGTGCCCCCACCGGGCCTAGCTCCGCCTGTGGAGCCCCAGCGTCATGCGGTGGATTTTGTAGAGGCCGGGGAGGACTTCTGTTCCTGGGAACTAGCTGTGTTGTGCAGCTTCTTACCTCTGCCCCTGCCTCTGGCAAGAAAAGACGCACCTCGGACTTCCTTGTTTCTTTGTGATCGTAAGGACTGCATTTGATAATACGGTGCTCTCTTAGGCTGTGAGGGAATAAAAAGGCAAAAAAATGTGACTTTCCAGCTGTAACTGTGGAGACCAGGTCCGAGAGACCCTCCCCAAACAATTCCTCACCCTTGTAAGGTAAAACCTCCATATGCCTTTTTGAGTCGGCATCACCTGTCCATTGCAGAGTCCACAGGACCCTTCTGGCAGAAATAGACATAGCATTTATTCTAGAACCCAGTAGACTAATGTCTCTCTGAGCATCTCTCATATATAGGACAGAGCCTTTAATATGCCCCAGGGTCAACAATACAGTATCCTTGTCTAAGGTATCAATTTCCTCAGATAAGGTATCCGTCCATGCTGCTACAGCACTACACACCCAGGCCGACGCGATTGCCGGCCTCAGTAAGGTACCTGAATGTGTATAAATGGACTTCAGGGTAACCTCCTGTTTGCGATCCGCAGCATCTTTGAGGGTAGCCGTATCCTGTGACGGCAGGGCTACCTTCTTGGATAAGCGTGTTAAAGCTTTGTCCACCCTAGGGGAGGATTCCCAGCGTAACCTGTCCGTTGGCGGGAAAGGATACGCCATAAGAATCCTTTTGGAAATCTGCAGTTTTTTATCTGGAGATTCCAAAGCCTTTTCACATAACTCATTTAGCTCGTGTGAGGGGGGGAAAAGGTTACCTCCGGCTTCTTTTCCCCATACATATGCACCCTCTTGTCAGGGACTGGGGTTTCCTCTGTGATGTGCAACACATCCTTAATTGCTATAATCATATAACAGATGGATTTAGCCAATTTTGGCTGTAACTTTGCATCATCGTAACAGACACTGGAGTCAGAATCCATGTCTGTATCTGTGTCAACAGTTTGGGATAGTGGGCGCTTCTGAGACCCTGACGGCCTCTGCGACATAGGATCAGGCATGGGTTGGGACCCCGACTGTCCCGAGGCTTCAGCTTTTTCTAACTTTTTATGCAAGGAATTAACATTATCATTTAAAACCTTCCACATATCCATCCAATCAGGTGTCGGCGCAGACACCACATTCATTTGCTCCCGCTCTGCTTCCACATAGCCTTCCTCATCAGGCGTACCGACACCACACACACAGAGAATGCCCTCTCTGAAGACAGTTCCCCCACAAGGCCCTTTGGAGAGACAGAGAGAGAGTATGCCAGCACACACCCCAGTGCTATAAACCCAGGAATAACACAGTAACTTAATGTTAACCCAGTAGCTGCTGTTTATATTGCTTTTTGCGCCTAATTATGTGCCCCCCCTCTCTTTTTACCCTCTTCTACCGTGTATCTGCAGGGGAGAGCCTGGGGAGCTTCCTCTCAGCGGAGCTGTGGAGAAAAAATGGCGCTGGTGAGTGCCGAGGAAGAAGCCCCGCCCCCTCGGCGGCGGGCGTCTGTCCCGCTTAAATATGCAATTTTTTTTGGCGGGGGCTCATACATATATACAGTGCCCAGCTGTATATATGCTTTACTTTGCCAAAAGAGGTCCCAAATGCTGCCCAGGGCACCCCCCCCCCCCCCCCGCACCCTTACAGTGACCGGAGTATGTGTAGGTGTGTGGAGCAATGGCGCACAGCTGCAGTGCTGTGCGTTACCTCAGTGAAGAACACGGAGTCTTCTGCCGCCTGTGAAGTCTTCTTTGCTCCTCATACTCACCCGGCTTCTGTCTTCCGGCTCTGCGAGGGGGACGGCGGCGCGGCTCCAGGACCGGACGGCGAGGGTGAGATCCTGCGTACCGATCCCTCTGGAGCTAATGGTGTCCAGTAGCCTAAGAAGCAGGACCTAGCTTCAGAGAGTAGGGCTGCTTCTCTCCCCTCAGTCCCACGATGCAGGGATTCTGTTGCCAGCAGAGCTCCCTGAAAATAAACAACCTAACAAAATACTTTCTCTCAGCAAACTCAGGAGAGCTCACTGAAAAGCACCCAGCTCGTCTGGGCACAGTATCAAACTGAGGTCTGGAGATGGGGCATAGAGGGAGGAGCCAGTGCACACCAGAACCTAAATTCTTTCTTAAAGTGCCCATGTCTCCTGCAGAGCCCGTCTATCCCCATGGTCCTTACGGAGTCCCCAGCATCCACTAGGACGTTAGAGAAATATGTATATGATATACGGCATGGGTGAACTATTATCTGGAATAACAGGTACACTTTTAGACTCTGATATATAATGAGATTCTTCCACCAAGCAATGGTAGATGTACAGTCAGCCTGGAAAAGTGATAATGTTGAAAGTGACAATGCACCAGAGTATTGTACATTGATCAGTCCTAACAGGCAAGGCTGTAGATACCAGACCTTCCCCTATCCCTCCCTACCCATAGGGAAACCCTTGAGAATGTTGCCATTTTGATGAAACAGGGTTTCCTGTTATCAAAAGGGGAAGTCCTCTCTTCCTCTACATAGCTGAATACTGCGCTCACTATGACGGCTACGTACAACGATTTGATAGTTCACGGCCATATTACAGGAGTCCATGGTTCTCATTTAATGGTCCACCCACTGGTGATATAAATATACAGCTGGCAGCATGTATCACCTAAATTCCTCAGCAACTTTGCATTATAGGAGACAGTTTATGGTAGATTTCTTCTGATGAGCATCTTAAAATCAATGCAAAATGAAATGGATGAGGGAACAATGTAGTTCCTCCTCACTTACACAGTGCTCCACAATGCGCTAAAGAACTTGCCCCAACGCTTCCATGCAGCATTCACAACGGTCAAAGGCGTTCTGAAAAATGCTTGCCAAGTGCTGTATTAGAGTTGCTGTAACGTAACATTTCTCATGTGCATATAATGCCGCACGCAACACTGAAATTGTTCAAAAGTAAATCATGAAGGGGGCTCATACTTAGCGCAATGTCTGTGTGCGCGCTAACCTATTCATCTTATATTGTCAGGCAATCTGCATCACAGGGCATTTACTACGCTTGAAGGACACCAGTTACAAGCTTTTCTATAACACCCATATGTGTAACGCCTTAAATGAAAGGGAGGAATGGATTACTGCACTGGATCTAATCTTTCAACTTTATTTTAAGAGACAGCAATGTAAAAACCAAACAGGTTAACTAAGTGCAGCTTCCAAGCTGTTTAACCCCGGAAATAGTATATATGAGGGCAGGAGGCCTATTACATTGTGTAAACACTGATGGCAATGATTTGTGTATCCGCAGTAGTGGGTGTAATGGTTAGCATATGCAAAATGCACTAGGCTTTCCAGCAAACAGGTCTGGCTTTTCAGAAATTAAATATTAACAAAAAATGTACAGGGAACCAGACACATTGTTTCCACTTTGACTTGCTGACATGTTGGTACATCACTTGGCTTACCTATTCCTTCCAACAGGTTTCAAAAACATTTTAGTGGGCCAAGCCAGTTTACACAAAGACAAATGGAACAGTGCCAAGGCTTTATTAACTCTGCAGAACATGCATTTGATGTGGTGTGATGACAGGCTCTCCAGTGCACACATCAATCACACCCTTACCATGCCGGCCTTCCCAAACTGCACACAAAGCACATTATGAAGCTATAAGAAAGAACACTAATCTGCCCCTGTCACCGTGCAACCTCATAGCGGCAATTTCCTACAGGAAATGGAAGATTTGCATTGTAAAGGGAGTTTTATAGCAGACTCTGTATTAAGGGTCCATTAATAAGGGTACCTAGAAGCGCCACATTTATAGCAAACCACATCTGAAGATGAGCTAGGCGTGGCCCTGCAGTATAGAGCATAAATGGAACCAATTTACACAACATGTATTGTGTGTCTAATACAACCCAGATAGATATATCTCACATACACTGATCAGATCCAGCCCTTCCACAAGCTAAACATAGAAGGACTCCAGCCTGTGGGAGCCAGAGGTTTCTGCCAGCAGATAGGACATATTTGCAGATGCACCATAGGGGCAGTAATATGCAGCTGCAGTCAGACTGTCAGTGGTTAGCATTGGCCAGGGCTGCAGAGAGCTGTCCCCCATCACACACACCTAGTGCAGAACAAAGCCTGGCGGCGGCAGCAGCTACTCTGCACATGGCCACCAGGAAGGCTCTGCTACCATTAACCCTCTCATCGCCCTACAGCAGCCAATATCCGGGTTACAGCAACCCATGCTGGGACTCTTAGTTCCCCAGCCAATAGGGCAAGGCTGGCTGTCAGTGATGAATCAGCATGCCACACTGCCTGGGCATGCGAGGACTTGTAGTCCCACCACCACCAGACAGCCACAGGTGCCGGCAAGGAGCGGTCAGGGAACGCTGGGACTGCTGGTTCCACAGAGGGCGGACCTAGCGCAAACGGACATAGCTACACGAGGATAGCAACCACGGTGGGAAGCCGCCCGAGACCTAAGAGCTGACAATTAAAGGCGATGTGTTCCCTCTGGGGGAGAGCTGACACCACGGGGCGCGATAACGCAGTCACCCTGCGCTGACAGGGAGCACCGCGGACTGTCAGGCACAGTAGCCGCCTTACCTGGAGCTAGGCTTGCTGTCAGACTCCAGGCCGAGGAAGGTGTGTGTGGAAGTCATGTCCGCGCCTGACTGCAGCTGGAGGAACTAATAGGTACAGACACTCAGACAGCGCCTGCCGACTGCCAGTGCTCATAGCCAGGGAAAGCGCACGCAGGCAGCGCGGGCTGCGGCGCGATTGGATATTCCAGCTGCCTGTAAGCCTTCCAACCAATCAAAGCCCAAGTCTACGGAGACGATCCCCTTTTCAATGTCAGTCACTGGTTCCGGCATTATCATTGGACAGAAGACCATACGGAGGCGGGGCTTTCATCCTGCTTTAACGCTGCGGCAACTGCAAGCCTCCACCACGGGGACTGCCGGGAAAACTCACATTTAGCCGGTTTGCACCCAGCCGGCTACTGTAGCCCTGGCAAGAAGAACCGGGAAAACCAAACATTAGAGGGAAGTAAAGATGGGCAGCCCACGGAAAACAGAATTGTCCGGCTTGTTTAACGGCTCTGCAGCTCTTGCAAGGGCAACAACAACCGCAAACTCACACAGTCAGGGGATTAGGTGATGAGGTCGCTGCTGCTCCGGGGAGCAAGGTAGATGCTAGAAGATCCATGTCAGCCAACTGCACCCGGCCTTCTATCTGAGCAGCCTGCCCGGAGCAGCAGCGACCTCATCACCTAATCCCCTGACTGTGTGAGTTTGCGGTTGTTGTTGCCCTTGCAAGAGCTGCAGAGCCGTTAAACAAGCCGGACAATTCTGTTTTCCGTCGACCGCCGGCAAACAGAAGACCACCCTTGCGCCCCAGCCCCACGGGTAGTGCAGGACTGAGAAGCATGCTGGTGCATGTAGTCCGACTCCTACACGATGTCATGAAGATAAGGATTGGTATATCTTGCACGTGAATTAGTCTCCGTTAGTAACATGAAAGACCTTCTACAGTATTTGCGTAATAAGAGCCTTATAAAGTGCAGGGGGTCATTAGACTGTCGGTGGTGCTCCCCTGGGTGTGAGTGCAGCAGTATGCTGGAGTGTCTTAGTACATTGCCACACATTTCTTTCTCATACGTCCTAGAGGATGCTGGAGTCATCATAGAACCATGGGGTATAGATGGGATCCGCAGGAGACATGGGCACTTTAAGACTTAGAAAGGGTGTGAACTGGCTCCTCCCTCTGTGCCCCTCCTCCAGACTCCAGTTTTAGAATTGTGCCCAGTGATGACTGGACGCACTACAGGGAGCTCTACTGAGTTTCTCTGAAAAATACTTTTTGTTAGGTTTTTTATGTTCAGGGAGGCTGCTGACAACAGTCTCCCTGCTTCGTGGGACTTAGGGGAGAGGAGTATGACCCACTTCCAGTGAGTTCAAGGGCTCTGCTTCTGGCTACAGGACACCATTAGCTCCCGAGGGTGCTGATCGCTGGGTACGCCTAGATGCTCACTCCCGCAGCCTGCCGTCACCCCCCTTACAGAGCCAGAAGTCAGAAGACTGGTGAGTAGCTGAAGAAAGAAGACTTCAGTGACGTCATTCTCTGAGGTACCGCACAGCGCGTGGACGCTGCGCGCCAAGCTCCCGCATATACACAGCACTACAGGGTGCGGGGAAGGGGGGGGGGGCCGCCAGTATAATCATAGAAGAAGCGGGACGGAAGCGCGCCATTAAGGGGGCAGAGCTTCGTCCTCACAGCTCACACGGCGCCATTTTCTTTCCATCAGGCTGCAGAGACGCTGGTCCTTCCTTCACACTGACAAGTATCAGAGAGCAAACCGGGGGGGGGGGGGGGGGGGGGGGGGGCACTGGCTAATTTGGTGAAATATAAAAGCGCTAGAGGTCTGAGGCATTTATTGGGCGCTTCAGAACCGCTGATTGGGCGCTGCGGTGTGAGCTGGCAAATCCCCTCTGTGTCTCTCCTAACAGGCTTTACTGTGGGTCTGTCCCCTATAGGCCCGGTGTGTCTGTGGGTGTTTGGTGCACGTGTGTCGACTTGTCTGAGGCTGAAGGCTCTTCCCAGGAGGAGGCTGTATTAGGGACTCAAACGGCTGCGGGGGTGACCCTGTCGGCACCGCAGACGCCGGATTAGATAAATGTGTTGAACGCCTTGAATGCTAATGTGGCTCTTATTAGTAAGAGGCTAGATAAGTCTGAGTCTCAGACCCAGACATGGAAGAAATCTGTAGAAGATATGTTATTGCAAAGTCAGGTCCCCTCAGGGTCACAGAAACTTACACTGGCCCAGTTGGCAGACACTGATACCGACACGGACTCTGATTCCAGTGTCGACTATAGCGATTCCAGATTAGATCCAAAATTGGCAAAGAGCATTCAGTACCTGATTGTGGCGGTTAAAGAGGTACTACATATCACTGAGGACCCGGCTGTCCCTGATAAAAAGGTCTGTATGTATAAGGAAAGGAAACCTGAGGTAACGTTTCCCCCCTCTCATGAACTGAACACGCTATTTGAAAAACTCTGGTAAGCTCCTGACAAAAAGTTTCAGATTCCCAAAAGAATTACGGTAGCTTATCCATTTCCCTCGGCGGATAGGGAAAAGTGGGAGTCACCCCCCCACCGTGGACAAGGCCCTGTCACGTTTGTCTAAAAAGGTGGCTCTCCTGTCACCTGACACGGCGGCCCTTAAGGATCCTGTGGATCGTAAACAAGAAACTACGTTAAAGTCCATTTATGCGACCACAGGTACGCTACTCAGACCTGTCATAGCGTCTGCGTGGGTAAGTAGTGCTATCGAAAAGTGGGAAGACAACTTGGCTTCTGAAATAGATACCCTAGATAGGGCTAGCGTCCTGTTGATGCTGGGTTATATCAAGGACGCTGCAGCATACCTTAAGGAAGCTGCAAGAGATATTGGTCTTTTGGGATCAAAGGCCAATGCCATGGCAGTCTCAGCTAGACGAGCGTTGTGTATTCACCAATGGAATGCTGATGTTGATTCCAAGAAAAGTATGGAATCTCTACCATATAAAGGTAAGGGTTTATTTGGTGACGGCCTTGATGATTTGGTATCTACAGCTTCCGCGGGTAAGTCTTCCTTTTTGCCTTATGTTCCTCCACAACAAAAGAAAACGCATCACTATCAGATGCAGTCCTTTCAGCCCAATAAATACAGAAAGTGCCGAGGTTCTTCCTTCCTTGCTACTAGAGGAAGGGGAAGAGGTAAACAATCACCAGCCTTGTCAGGCTCCCAGGAGCAGAAGTCCTCCCAGGCTTCTGCCACTTCCACCGCATGACGCTGGGGCTCCTATGCGGGAGTCCGTACCAGTGGGGGCACGTCTAAAACTCTTCAGTCAGTTTTGGTCTCGTTCGGACCTAAACCCATGGGTTTTACAAATAGTATCCCAAGGGTACAAGCTGGAGTTTCAAGACGTTCCCCCTCGCCGGTTTTTCAAATTGGCCTTACCGGCTTCTCTTCCGGACAGGGAGGTGGTTTGCGACGCAATACAAAAGTTGTGTCAAAATCAAGTTATCATCAGGGATCCCCAGTCACAACAGGGAGAAGGCTTTTATTCGAGCCTGTTTGTGGTTCCGAAGCCGGACGGTTCGGTCAGACCAATCCTAAACCTGAAATCCCTAAATTTCAACCTAAAGAAATTCAAATTCAAGATGGAGTCTCTCCGAGCAGTGATCTCTAGTCTGGAGGAAGGGAATTTTATGGTGTCGGTGGACATAAAGGATGCCTACTTACATGTTCCCATTTATCCTCCGCATCAGGCTTACCTGAGGTTTGCAATTCAGGATTGTCATTACCAATTTCAAACGTTGCCGTTTGGTCTGTCCACGGCTCCGAGGATTTTCACCAAAGTGATGGCAGAGATGATGGTTCTCCTTCGCAAGCAAGGAGTCATGATTATCCCATACTTGGACGATCTCCTGATAAAGGCGAGGTCCAGGGACAAGTTGGTGAAAAAAGTTGCACTCTCCCTGATAGTTCTTCAGCAACATGGTTGGCTCCTAAACTTGCCAGAATCAGTTGATTCCGACAACGCGGTTGTCGTTTTTGGGAATGATATTGGACACAGAACTACAGAGAGTCTTTCTTCCAGTGGAAAAGGCTCTGGAACTTCAGAGTCTGGTCAAACAAATTCTGAAGCCAGCAAGAGTCAATCCATCAATGCATTCGGTTGCTGGGGAAGATGGTGGCGGCCTACGAAGCCATTCAGTTTGGCAGGTTCCATGCCAGAGTGTTCCAGTGGGACCTGTTGGACAAGTGGTCCGGGTCCCACCTACACATGCACCGGAAGATAATCCTGTCTTCCAAAACCAGGGTATCACTCCTGTGGTGGCTGCACAGCTCTCACCTCCTAGAGGGGCGCAGGTTCGGGATACAGGACTGGATCCTAGTGACCATGGATGCAAGCCTCCGAGGCTGGGGGGCAGTCACAAGGGGAGAAAACTTCCAAGGAAGATGGTCAAGTCAGGAAACTTGTCTCCACATAAATGTTCTGGAGTTAAGGGCCATTTACAACGGCCTTCTGCAAGCGGAACATCTTCTTCGAGATCTACCTGTACTGATCCAGTCGGACAATGTAACAGCAGTAGCGTACATAAACCGTCAGGGCGGAACGAAAAGCAGAGTGGCAATGGCAGAAGCCACAAGGATTTTCCGTTGGGCGGAAAAGCATACAAGTGCTCTGTCAGCGATATTCATTCCAGGAGTGGACAACTGGGAAGCAGACTTCCTCAGCAGACACGATCTCCATCCAGGAGAGTGGGGCCTCCACCAAGAAGTCTTCGCAGAGGTGACAAGTTGTTGGGGAGTTCCTCAAGTAGACATGATGGCATCTCATCTCAAGAAGAAGCTTCAGAGATATTGTTCCAGGTCAAGGGACCCTCAAGCAATAGCAGTGGATGCCCTGGTGACACCGTGGGTGTTTCAGTCGGTGTATGTATTCCCTCCACTTCCTCTCATTCCAAAGGTTCTAAAGATCATAAGAAGAACAAAGAGCCGGGCGATCCTCATTGTCCCAGACTGGCCAAGGAGGGCTTGCTATCCAGATCTTCAGGAATTACTCATAGGAGATCCCTGGCCTCTTCCTCTGCGCAAGGACCTGTTACAACAGGGGCCATGTGTGTATCAGGACTTACCGCGGCTACGTTTGACGGCGTAGCTGTTGAGCGCAAAATCCTAGCCCGTAAGGGTATTCCCAGTGAAGTTATTCCTACACTTATTCAGGCCAGAAAAGGGGTAACATCTAAACATTACCACTGTATTTGGAGAAAATACGTTTCTTGGTGTGAATCCAAGGGGGCTCCTATGGAGTTTTGGCTAGGACGGTTTCTCCATTTTCTACAAGCAGGTGTGGATGCGGGCCTAAATTGGGCTCAATTAAGGTACAGATTTCGGCCTTATCGGTTTTCTTTCAGAAACAATTGGCCTCCCTTCCAGAAGTTCAGACTTTCGTGAAAGGCGTGTTGCACATCCAACCTCTATTTGTGCCTCCAGTGGCACCATGGGATCTTAATGTGGTGTTGCAGTTCCTTCAGTCACATCGGTTTGAACCTTTACGGAAGGTGGAGTTGAAATTCCTCACTTGGAAAGTGGTCATCCTGTTGGCCTTGGCATCTGCAAGGCGGGTGTCTGAGTTAGCGGCCTTGTCTCACAAGAGCCCTTATTTGATCTTCCATGAAGATAGAGCTGAATTGAGGACACGTGAACAATTTCTACCGAAGGTGGTTTCCTCTTTCCACATGAATCAACCTATTGTGATGCCTGTGGCTACTGACGCCTTCGCTGAGTCAAAATCTCTGGATGTGGTCAGAGCTTTGAAGATTTATGTCGCCAGAACGGCTCAGATTAGGAAAACGGAGGCTCTGTTTGTCCTGTATGCTCCCAACAAGGTTGGGTGTCCTGCTTCCAAGCAGACCATTGCAACCTGGATCTGTAACACGATTCAGCATGCTCATTCCACGGCTGGATTGCCGTTACCGGAATCGGTAAAAGCCCATTCTACTAGAAAGGTGGGCTCATCCTGGGCGGCTGCCCGGGGGGTCTCGGCATTGCAACTTTGCCGAGCAGCTACTTGGTCGGGGTCAAACACTTTTGCAAAGTTCTACAAGTTTGACACCTTGGCCGATGAAAAGGATATACCAGTAGGTATTAAAATCCTATTTTAGCATAGATATACAGAATCCGTTACACTATCCAGCGCAGTGTCTGTATAAGTGTGTACATAGTACGAGATGCACTTAATATACCGGCTGTCGGATTCCTGGCGTTCACGAGACAAACGCCGGAATCCTGACAGCTGGTGAAATGCCGCCGGCCAGAATCCCAACAAACACGGGGTATTCCTACTTGATTGGTGGGTTCACGCCAACCTGAGGCGAGCGGACTCGCTGCCGGGATTCCAACAGTCGAGATGCTGCTGTTGGTATAGGACAGCCGGTATAAGGAACATCTGATTTTATATCAAAATAGGCATGATTAAAATTTGTATCATTCTGATTGAAGTATCAATGCACCAATATATTATACCAGTTAAATGTCTTTGCATGTCATGGTAGAAAGTTAATTGATCTGCTGGTATTTCATTATAGTCACAGAACTTCAGAGACCAGATGCTAATCAGCCCTAAGATTTTGTTTATGGGACAGGCATGTGTGAATAAGCACAGCAGGGGTTAAGCCTGTAGTTTAATGGAGGCACCCTGTCTACCCAGGTGTTAAGGTCTCTCTGACCAGAGCTAGTTGGATTACCCAGGAACCAGATCTATGGCCAGAAGGGTGTGACCTGCTCTTCCTGGGACTCTGTTGTAAAGGCTAGGATATTTACACAGGCCTCATACTACAGTTGTAAACCCTAGCCCAGGGCTTCAAACAATTAAAAATAAGGCCACTCTCCCCTGCTAATAGACCCCACAGTGCAAGCTGAATCTCACTACACTTTGGTTGGGAGGGTTTAAGGAATCCCAAAAGGGAGGGGTGCTGGGGGGTGAGCTGCAGCAGGGAGTTTAAATATGGGACACGCTCTCTCGCATCCGTTCATTATTGCGAAGGGGTCAAGATGATCATAACGAAACCTATCTACCGGAGAGACTTCACCTCAAGTGTTCAGCCCTGCCTAGGTGACCTGAACGTTGTACCTTTTTTTTTACACCTATTTTTATTTCTTGAGATTGTAATCGCTTATGTGACTATTTAAACTATTATTTCTCTTACGTCCTAGAGGATGTTGGGGTCCATATAAATACCATGGGGTATAGACTGGTCCTGTGGAGCCTGTGGCACTATAAAATCTTAATAGTGTGGGCTGGCTCCTCCCTCTATGCCCCTTCTCCAGACCTCAGTTTAGAAATTGTGCCGAGAGAGCCGGACACACTTCCAGGGAGCTCCACAGAGGGAGTTCTGGAAAGTATATTTCCAAGTTGTAATATACAGGGAGGCTGCTGGCAACAGCCTCCCTGCTTCGTGGGAAGCAGGGGGAAGGAGCAGGAACCAACTTCCTGAAGAGTTAATGGCTCCTGCTCGCGCTGAGAGGATACCATTAGCTCCTGAGGGTGATGATCGCATAGCCCCCGATGGCGAACCCTCACTCCCGGACAGAAAGGAGAAAAGAAGACTCTTTTTTGGGTGCACTCTTAACATGTCATAAGACTGATAGTATTGGAAATAAAGATCGACAATTAAAATCAATCAAATTTGATTATCTTCATAGTAAAAATAAGTAGTTTAGTGTATACACCAGGGGTGGCCAACCAGTAAGAGGCAAAGAGCCAGAAAAGATCCGTAGTAAAGGGCAAGAGCCACTAACATGCGCGCGCCTACGGCGTGCGACCAAAAATGGGGGCGTGGTCTAGTTTTCACAAAGACACACCCCATTTTTGAGCACGCACCTTTCGGTATGACATTTGTAGGAGTATGACCTTGTGTCATAACCCCGTTTTTAGTCATGTTGTACAGTGCCACATACATATAATGCCCCAGTACAGTGCCACATACATATAAAAATGCCAATGAATGGGTGCCTCCACAGTGCCAGATACATATACCCCCCTCCACAGTGCCAGACACATATGTCCACACAGTGCCAGATAAATATATGCCTCCAGTGCCAGATACACATGCCCCCACAGAACCAGATACACATGCCCCCACAGTGCCAGCTATGCCCCCAGTGCCAGATACACATGTCCCCACAGTGCCAGCTATGCCCCCAGTGCCAGATACACATGTCCCCACAGTGCCAGCTATGCCCCCAGTGCCAGATACACATGCCCCCACAGTGCCAGATATGCCTCCAGTGCAGATACACATGTCCTAACAGTGCCAGATATACCCCCAGTGCCAGATACACATGCCCCCACAGTGCCAGATATGCCTCCAGTGCAGATACACATGTCCTAACAGTGCCAGATATACCCCCCCAGGTCCAGCTACACATGTCCTAACAGTGCCAGATATACCCCCAGTGCCAGATACACATGTCCACACAGTGCCAGCTATGCCCCCAGTGCCAGATACACATGTCCTAACAGTGCCAGATATGCACCCCCCAGTGCCAGCTACACATGTCCTTACAGTGCCAAATATACCCCCGTGCAGATACACATGTCCGCACAGTGCCAGCTAAGCCCCCAGTGCAGATACACATGCCCACACAGTGCCAGCTATGCCCCCAGTGCAGACACACATGCCCCCACAGTGCCAGCTATGCCCCCAGTGCAGATACACATGCCCCCACAGTGCCAGCTATGCCCCAGCGCAGAGACTCATGCCCCCACAGTGCCAGCTATGCCCCCAGCACAGATACACATGCCCTCACAGTGCCAGCTATGCCCCCAGGGCAGACACACATGCCCTCACAGTGCCAGCTATGCCCCCAGTGCAGATACACATGCCCCCACAGTGCCAGCTATGCCCCCAGCGCAGATACACATGCCCCCACAGTGCCAGTTATGCCCCCAGCGCAGACACACATGCCCCCACAGTGCCAGCTATGCCCCCAGCGCAGATACACTTGCCCCCACAGTGCCAGCTATGGCCACAGTGCAGATACACGTCCCCACAGTGGCTCGCCTCCCCCCCCCTTCCCCCATGTGCTGCTCACCATGCTGCTGTGAGGGGAGGCGAGGAGAGCGCACGCCTCTCCTGTTCCTCTGACTCCGGTGGCAGTGTATATCTTCAATACAGCGCCGGCCCGTGAGCCAATCAGAGCTCGCGATCCGGCAGCCAATCAGAAGCCTTAGCTGCCGGACCGCGAGCTCTGATTGGCTCATGGTCCGGCACCGAATTGAAGCTAGACATCGCCGCAGGAGTCAGGGCAGGAGAGGCACGCGCTGCGCTCTCCTCCCCTCTCCTCACACGCCACTGAGACTCCATTGAAGTAGCGCAGCGGTGGCCGGGAGCGGATCGAGCCGCATGCGGACGATGAAAGAGCCGCATGCGGCTCGAGAGCCGCGGGTTGGCCACCCCTGGTATACACTGACAATCATAAACAAGAAATAACAAATGACCAATATTCATGAACATAGAATAAACAAATCTATACTGTCTGGGATAAATCAAAGTAGTTACACTAGTTATCCTTGATAGGAAAATACAATAAATTTACGTGTTTGTTTAAGCCCTATACCTGTACAAAATGTACAGAGTCAGATGTAGAAATTTGCCTGTGTGTTATAGCATCAATTATAAATGTATGGTAGTTTAAACTATGATATCGTCAACCGGCACACATACAAGATAATGAACAGGATAGTACCAGATGAGAAAAAAGGTGAACCTGCTGTCAATGTTAGGCACTGTACTCTACTATACTGGGTCTTCCTCGGGAGTCTCCCACCTGAGTACTGACTCAGCCCAACACTGATTAGCTTCCAAGATTGGATGGATTCGGACGTTTCCAGTGTGGTATGGTAGTAGAGTTGAAGTGGAATAATCTCTGTTATCTGGGATCACTGATGAGAGTTCACGAAATATCAGAGGAAGATATGAGTGAGATGACAGAAAGAGTTGATTGGAATTAGAATGAGTGGATCTGCTGCTAGTGTTGGGCAGAGGTTGGATACCTCTGAATCACTAGTGAGAGTCCTGAATAGATAAGATGATAGAGAAATTAATGAAGTAGGTGGACCCTAGTTACACAATGAATGTGTATGATCAAACCGGAATACTATAAGCATGAGTGACTGCCCTGGAAGCTATTGATGAGCTATAATTTAGGGAAAGGATATAAGAAAGGTTTTATCCTGGGCTAAAGTTAGCTGCTGATTCCGGCTCATGTGCTGACTACCACAATATACTGTGCACATGCAAAGAAGAAAGAAGGAAAAAGAAGAGCAAAATGGCAGTAAAACTAATAAATGTATTGCAGACTATTCCATATAGGATCAATGCAGTGTATGAATCGATATCCACAATGAATCACTTACACAAAAAGAGGATAAGAAAGGAGCATAAAAATGCTGGTAACTTTATAACAATTGGCTGTGCTACAAATTATTTTCTGTATGATAGACTAATCTAGTTTATGCAAAGGTACCCAAACTGTGTGCCGTGGCTCCCTGGGGTGCCTCGGGACACTTGCAGGGGTGCCCTGGGTTGGTGGTCCAGGACCAATTCAAATTATTCATGGTCAATATAATAGGCAAAACCAGTGCTGGTGGCTGCCAGTAATAAAATGTGGCCAAACTGAAGCAAATCTTGTCCCTCACCACACAACTGACTCTAAGGATGACATATAAACGCGATCTACTTAATGTAATATTTCTTTCTAAATTTCTCAATAAGAAATTTTTGGCCTAGGGGTGCCGTGAAAAAAATTCTGATATTCTAGGGCGCCGTGATTCAAAAAAGTTTGGAAACCACTGAGTTTATGTATAGGTAGCCACAGTGAATCTTTTTCAATAGAAACAGGAATGAAATGTTCAGCCCAGAGTAAAAAGTATTGTGCTAACTGATGCAATGTATAGTGCACTGCACATATAGTATAAGTTCAGGACTGCAGCGATACAAATGACTGAATTGTCTTATTAGACTACACCTGCAAATGTTACATCAATATGATAAGATGATACAATTTATCTCAGTATCCACAGTTCATTTTTTTTTAGCTGCAAATAGAAACCTAGCTGCGGCTAACCTATAAAGAAGGTGAATTTAGCTACAGATGAGTGTGGATAGTCCAAGCATTGAATGCAAAGTAGAAATGTGAACAAAATAAAAATTGGCCAATGTAATTGTGACGATAATAGGGAAAACCCAAAAAATGCATACAATTATGTCATGATGGGGATAATATAAATTAATCGTCCACTGAGAATGGAGGGATTTTACCCGTTGGTCAGAAGAATGGCCGGGGGCCGGAAGGTGAGTGCAGAGGTGTATCGGTGCTGGAGGATGCAAGGCTCATGCAAGCAGGAAAGGTGGATGCCCGTGGTCCAAACAGCGGGAGACGGAGGTCTAGATGCGGCTGACCCATTGGCCAGAGGAATGACCGGGGGCCGGAGGGTAAACCAATGCGAGCGGCGGTGCTTGGAGACGCAAGGTTCAAACAGGCAGGAGAGGCAGATGCCTGTAGTCCCAGACAGCAGAGGACGGAAGACGCGTTTCGCCTGGTGTACAGGCCTCCAGCCTGTACCCCCTGGACACTATATCCTGTACCCAAGGGTCCAGGCCAGACGACATCCAGACGTGGCTGAAATGCCGGAGTCTTGCTCCCACCTGACCTTCCTCCAGGCTGTGCTGTCCACCATCATGCGGAGGACTTTCAGGTACCAGAAGGTCTTGGGAACCTGCGGGAGCAGGCTTTTTTCCTTTAGCACGACCGTCTCTGAAGAAGGTGTGAGAAGGCTTGTTCTTTCTAGGCCTCGCGGGCCGAAAGGACTGTGACATGGCTGGTGTAAAAGGCTTCTTCGTAGCCGGTGCAGCTGAAGGGAGAAAAGGAGACTTACCCGCGGTAGCCGTGGCAATCCACGCATCCAGCGCCTCCCCAAAGAGAGCCTGACCTGTATAGGGTAGGCGCTCCACACTTTTCCTGGATTCCGCGTCCGCAGACCATTGGCACAGCCAGAGACCCCTGCGAGCCGAGACGGACATGGAGGAGATCCCCGCAGCCATGGGACCTAGGTCCTTCATGGAATCTACCAGGAACCCTGCAGAATCCTGAATATTACATAAAAATACATCAACGTCACCTTTATCTATCGCAAGTCCTCCTGCAGAGTGATTGACCACCTTGCTATAGCTTTAGAAATCCATGCACAGGCAATATTAGTCTGCAGTATAGCCCCTGAGGCCGTGTAAATGGATTTGAGCGTAGCATCCACCTTGCGATCTGCCGGGTCCTTCAACGCGGTAGAACCCGGGACTGGTAAACCACCTGTTTTTACAGCCTGGAGACAGAGGCGTCAACTATCGGTGGAGACTCCCACTTCTTTCTATCTTCCTCTGGGAAGGGAAAAGCAACCAAGACCCTCTTAGGGATCTGGATTTTTTTCTCCGTATTTTCCCAGGCTTTTTCAAAGATAGCATTTAATTCTTTAGATGCTGGGAAGGTGAGAGGGGCCTTCTTACTGTCCGTGAAAAAGGCCTCCTCCACCTGCTCAGGAGTTGTGTCAGAAATGTGCAACACATCCTGTACGGCCTCAATCATCAACTGCACCCCCTTTGCAAGTGATGCCGTCCCCCTCGACAACTCCCCGTCACCATCTGCAGTGTCAGAATCGGTGTCCGTGTCATCCTGCATAATCTTGGCAAGTGCACATTTGTGAGAATGTACTGCAGGGGACCCTGAGGGAGCAGTATTTGACCATACAACCATAGAGGATTGCAAAACCTGAGTTGCATGCTTAGTTCTTGCAACCCTTTCAGAAATCTGAGAAATAGTCCCCCTAAGAGAGGCTAAGCACTCTGGTTCTTTAGCTGGGATCTGCGCTACAACAGTGCAATCCTGATTACATGGGATGGGATCTTCCTGAGAAGATAAATCCTCTGCAGCATATGAAACAGACCCTCTAGACATGTTTGCTAATACACACCACTCACCCCACATACACAGGGTACTGGGCAGACAGTGTTTTCCCCCCAAGAATGGCAGAGAGACACAGAGATTGGAGCCAACCCACACACAGCACAATTACAGGTATAGGGAGACCCTAAACCAGCGCTGACTGTGTCCCTTAATAGGTGACACAACCTGTACACAGCCTCCCCTCCCTTCTACAAGCCCCTGGTACCGTACAGATAGCTAGAGTTGCACTGGAGGGACTGATCTTCCACTTGCATCCGACTGCAGGCAGGAAAATGGCGCTGAAACGCTGCTGGGTCCGCTCTGAGGAGAAGCTCCGCCCCCTTAATGGCGCTGTTTTCAAGATTATACTGGCCTGAGGTTTTTGTGTGCTGGCTGAGATCCGCAGACTCCGACAGGCTGAAATGGTCAGTGTAGGGTCAGGCGCTGGCTCAGGGCGCCCCTCACAGTGCCGCACCTATGTACCGCTTAGCCGTCCGGGAGCGCAGTTAATACTGTGCTCCTACCCTGAAGCCGCCATCTTCACACCAACCCCCCGCTTGTTAGGGGGGACTGTGACTCACTCGCCACACTTTAGCTCTGCAAGGGGGTGGCGGCATGCTGCTGGGGTGAGCGTTCCCCTGTGACGGGGAGCGATCTATTCCCCCTGGAGCTCAATGTCCAGTCAGCGGAGACAGTGGCTCAGACTCTGCAGGCCGGACACTGCTTTCCCCCTCAGTCCCTCGATGGAGGGAGGCTGTTGCCAGCAGCCTCCTTGTAAAATAAAAACTCTAATAAAACTTTTACTAAGAAAGCTCTGTAGAGCTCCCCTAGCTGTGACCGACTCCTCTGGGCACATTTTCTAAACTGAGTCTGGTAGGAGGGGCATAGAGGGGGAGCCAGCCCACACTATTAAACTCTTAAAGTGCCAATGGCTGCTGGTGGACCCGTCTATACCCCATGGTACTAATATGGACCCCAGCATCCTCTAGGACGTAAGAGAAATACGGATATACTCAGCTGAAATCCTGGACCTCTGCAAACTCAGACCATATTACATTTCCCCACTGGTGTATTGAATTGTATTTTATTCCTATTGTATTTTATATACTTTTTGTATTTATGCATTAATGTTGTTTAAAAAGCAACCTTTGTAAATGTCTATGAAAAATAGACAGGCAATCTCAACTGAAATCCCAGACCTCCGCAAACTCAGACCCTATTAAATTTCCCTGCATATGTCCGTTCTATGGGGGTAATTCTGAGTTGATCGCAGCAGCAAGTTTGTTAGCAATTGGGCAAAACCATGGGGGTAATTCCAAGTTGATCGCAGCAGGAAATTTTTTAGCAGTGGGCCAAAACCATTGGGGTAATTCCAAGTTGATCGCAGCAGGAAATTTTTTAGCAGTTGGGCAAAACTATGGCCCTCATTCCGAGTTGTTCGCTCGTTCTTTTTCATCGCATCGCAGTGAAAATCCGCTTAGTACGCATGCGCAAAGTTCGCACTGCGACTGCGCCAAGTAACTTTACTATGAAGAAAGTATTTTTACTCACGGCTTTTTCTTCGCTCCGGCGATCGTAATGTGATTGACAGGAAATGGGTGTTACTGGGCGGAAACACGGCGTTTCAGGGGCGTGTGGCTGAAAACGCTACCGTTTCCGGAAAAAACGCAGGAGTGGCCGGAGAAACGGTGGGAGTGCCTGGGCGAACGCTGGGTGTGTTTGTGACGTCAACCAGGAACGACAAGCACTGAAATGATCGCACAGGCAGAGTAAGTCTGGAGCTACTCAGAAACTGCTAAGTAGTTAGTAATCGCAATATTGCGAATACATCGGTCGCAATTTTAAGAAGCTAAGATTCACTCCCAGTAGGCGGCGGCTTAGCGTGTGTAACTCTGCTAAATTCGCCTTGCGACCGATCAACTCGGAATGAGGGCCTATGTGCACTGCAGGGGGGCAGATATAACATTTGCAGAGAGAGTTATATTTGGGTGGGTTATTTTGTTTCTGTGCAGGGTAAATACTGGCTGCTTTATTTTTACACTGCAATTTAGATTTCAGATTTAACTCACCACACCCAAATCTATCTCTCTCTGCACATGTTATATCTGCCTCCCCTGCAGTGCACATGGTTTTGCCCAACTGCTAACAAAGTTCCTGCTGTGATCAACTCAGAATTACCCTCCATGTGCACTGCAGGGGGGACAGATATAACATTTGCAGAGTGTCTCGTAGTTTCTGTGTGGTAAGTGCTCACAGTGTGAAGTCTGTTTAGAAGCCTGCCAAGGTCAGCAGCCAAATGTATATAGATGTAGAAGAGACATACAGAGCCCTTCATGCATTTCACTCTCCATAGAGCTTTCTCAGAAGGTTAGCTTCCGTCCAGAACTTTGTCAAATCTCAGTGATGAAATGTATAACTCAGGTCTTACAGCTTTATACCTTTGTGCGGGACTATAGCCTCAGTTCTGACGCTTTAGCCGGTTTGTAGCTAATATATAGGATAGCTGTGTTGCTTGGTGTGTAAGTCCTATGTCATGTAAAATACTGTCTTCCATAGTCTATAACTGAAGGGGTCTCCAAAGCCTCATTTATGTCGTAAGATGGAAACATGGGATATCTGAAACATTTCAATAGTCTTTAACTTTTTCCCTCAAAACAAAGACACTTTTATGGAGTTTGTATTTGTCACATAGGTACTACTGCTAATACATCCTTTTAGAATGTAAGCTCTCAAGTGCAGGGCCCTCAACCCTCATGTGCTCATCCTTCTCTTACTTAAACCATCCTCGACGGCACCTAATCCCACGGTTTTCTGCCCTCCTGATACTTATGTCAGTGTTATTTACCCTGTACTTATCCTATATTGCCTTCAACTGTAATGGGCCCTACACACTTGGCGATGTTTCCGATTTGGACGATGTTCGTTTTCAGCGGATTGAAGACCATCGTCTAAATTGATTTGCTATGCTAAATGAGTGAAAGCCAACGATGAACAACCACGGGGATGCGTATCGTTCATTGTTGGTACCTACAAACTAAACGACATGATTAATATATCGTTCACTTATGAGCGATATCGTTCATATCGCCCGTGTATGTCGCCAAGTGTTTAGGGCCCATATGTCACTATTGTCCCGTTTAGATTTTTCATTTTTGTACTCAGTAATTTGGCGCTGCGGATCCCTTGTGGCATGATATAAATAAAGGATAATAACTAAAAATAATAGAGGAGAGGACAAGCGGATGATCCCAGATCATGCTCCCACAGCCCAGTCAGTGCAAAACACTGGTGCGCAAAGTACAGAGGAAAATGGAGACACCAGAAGATACGCAGATGCGCCCGGATCACACTCGCACAGCCCAGTCAGTGCAAAACACGGCACCGGGGATCGGTGCTGGGCCCTCTAGACGTCCACGTCATGTGCAGGTGAGATATTCTATGCTTACCTTAAGCATATTGTCTTCTGTACACAGGCCATCACACTAAAATGACATGTAAAGGATAAAGGGTGCACTGCGCTCAGCTGCTGCAATATTTCCTGCAACAGATTGAAATAATATAAGGTTGTCCTAGATCAGGGGTGGGGAACCTTTTTTCTACCAAGGGCCATTTGGATATTTATAAAATCCTCCGGGGGCCATACAAAAATTATTAATTTAAAAATGAGCCTGCCCCCAGTAGATATGCCCCCAGTAGTTATGCCCCAGTATAGATATGCCCCCAGTCAGTTGTTATGCCCCCAGTCACTTGTTATGCCCCATTAGATATGCCCCGTCACTTGTTATGCCCCATTAGATATGCCACCAGTCAGTTGTTATGCCCCATTAGATATGCCCCGTCACTTGTTATGCCCCATTAGATATGCCACCAGTCAGTTGTTATGCCCCATAAGATATGCCCCCTAGTAGCGACGCTTACACACACACATTAAAAGAAAATAAAACCACAGTACTCACCAGCCCCGCTCCTGCTTCCGGACCGTTGCCCTCCTCCTGGCCACTCGCTCTTCAGCACTATGGGAGAGAAGTCATAACATCTCTCCCATAATACCACACAGCAGCACACACACACTGCCAGAGCTGGAAGCCGGAGCTCAGGAGTGAGCTCCTGCCTCTGGATGCTACTGAGGGTAAGAAGCCAGGCGCTTACTAGTAACAAAATCTCAGCGGGCGCCCGGCTAGGTGAGCCTGGCCGGGCCGGATCAAGTGGCCCTGTGGGCCTTATACGGCCCTCAGGCCTAAGGTTCCCCACCCCTGTCCTAGATGGTAAAGACTGAAATATCTGTCCACTGGCATAAAATGTAATCTTTTACTTACACACTGTCGCAATAATAATAAGTAGCAGAAGCAATGTATCAATTGTATTTAAATGCAGCATTTAGTGTTCTGTTGTCATGGCTGTAACCATTTGCCTCGTGTGGTCGCATCTGCCAGACTGTGCCGCACTGACATTTGATGTGACAGTGTTACAAATGCCCACCAGCGGCTGCTGGAAGGTAATCTTCCATTAGCCACCAGGTTCTGTACACCCGGTCAGCCTCTCATTTACGGCAGAAACACCCCCACAGGATCAGCTTCCCAGCTGGGTAAAGAAGGTGAACTTAAAAGGATCACCCACCTGCAGCTGCAGGAAGAGAGTCTCCCTGCATCCCGAGCTCGGGGACAGTGCAGCTTACCTTTTCTACCCTGGAAACACAGCGACTGCAATAGGCGATCCTAACAGGACCGCCCAGAGTTTGATCCCACTGCCTCCCCAGCTCTCAGTGGGGTAACTTTACTAAGGTGGAAGTATTTTAGAACTGTTGGTGCTCATAGTAACCAATCAGATTCTACTTAACATTTATCTAACTGCTTCTAGAAGATAATAGATAGAATCTGATTGGTTGCTATGGGCAACATCACCAGTTCAAAAAAACCCTCCCACCTTAGTAAATTTGGGATCCGGTCTCTAGGTCGACACTATCTAGGTCGACCAATATTGGTTGACAGTAACTAGGTCGACATGGTTTCTAGGTCGACAGGGTCTCTAGGCCGACAGGTCAAAAGATCGACATAAGGTTTTCACGATTTTTTTCTTTTTTTGAACCTTTTCATACTTAACGATCCACGTGGACTACAATTGGGAACGGTAACCTGTGAGCCATGCGAGGGGACACGGTGCACTAATTGGGGTTCCCGGTCACTCTACGGAGAAAACAACACAAAACCACCCATTAAAAACTCATGTCGACCTTTTGACCTGTCAACCTAGAGACACTGTCGACCTAGTTACTGTCAACCAATAGTGGTCGACTTAGACACTGTCGACCTAGTTACTATCTACCTTCCATACCACACCCGTAAATGTACCCCTCTGATGGGTGATCCCCTAGAACACGGCTATGATCTAGAGGTGTGTGAGCAGTGCCACTGTGCAGAACACATGGTTATGTTGGCAGCACAGCTTTATAGATGCTCTCTCATTATTTATCTGATAATCATCCATGTGTAGAGTTTATTACCATAACTGTTGTCTTTTTTTTTTTTTTCTGATTTAGACCATACAATAACCGAGGTGGAAGAGCTTGCACTGAATTGTAGAAAATGCGTAGCAAAAAAGCAATCCAGCATAAACTGAAACACCTGTTGTAATACAGGTTGAGTATCCCATATCCAAATATTCAGAAATACGGAATATTCCGAAATACGGACTTTTTTGAGTGAGAGTGAAATAGTGAAACCTTTGTTTTTTGATGGCTCAATGTACACAACCTTTGTTTAATACACAAAGTTATTAAAAATGTTGTATTAAATGACCTTTAGGCTGTGTGTATAAGGTGTATATGAAACATAAATGAATTGTGTGAATGTAGACACACTTTGTTTAATGCACAAAGTTATAAAAAATATTGGCTAAAATTACCTTCAGGCTGTGTGTATAAGGTGAATATGTAACATAAATGCATTCTGTGCTTAGACTTAGGTCCCATCGCCATGATATCTCATTATGGTATGCAATTATTCCAAAATACGGAAAAATCCGATATCAAAAATACCTCTGGTCCCAAGCATTTTGGATAAGGGATACTCAACCTGTACTACGTTATATACAAAGCTATACCCCCTGCTATAATCTTACGTTGTATACAGTACAAAGCTATACCACCTGCTGTAATCCTATATTTATACACAGTACAAAGTAAAGCTATGTAATCCTACTTTCTCTAACGTCCTAAGTGGATGCTGGGGACTCCGTAAGGACCATGGGGAATAGCG
Source organism: Pseudophryne corroboree (assembly GCF_028390025.1). Classification (NCBI taxonomy): domain Eukaryota; kingdom Metazoa; phylum Chordata; class Amphibia; order Anura; family Myobatrachidae; genus Pseudophryne; species Pseudophryne corroboree. The sequence goes on along the minus strand of NC_086450.1, from coordinate 402,509,200 downwards.
GCTCCGCAGGAGACTGGGCACAAAAGTAAAAGCTTTAGGACTACCTGGTGTGCACTGGCTTCTCCCCCTATGACCCTCCTCCAAGCCTCAGTTAGATTTTTGTGCCCGAACGAGAAGGGTGCACACTAGGTGGCTCTCCTGAGCTGCTTAGTGAAAAGTTTAGTTTTAGGTTTTTTATTTTCAGTGAGACCTGCTGGCAAAAGGCTCACTGCACCGAGGGACTAAGGGGAGAAGAAGCGAACTCACCTGCGTGCAGAGTGGATTGGGCTTCTTAGGCTACTGGACATTAGCTCCAGAGGGACGATCACAGGCCCAGCCATGGATGGGTCCCAGAGCCGCGCCGCCGGCCCCCTTACAGAGCCAGAAGACTGAAGAGGTCCGGGAAATCGGCGGCAGAAGACGTCCTGTCTTCAATAAGGTAGCGCACAGCACCGCAGCTGTGCGCCATTGCTCTCAGCACACTTCACACTCCGGTTACTGAGGGTGCTGGGGGGGGGGGGGCGCCCTGAGACGCAATAAAAACACCTTAGATGGCTAAAAATACATCACATATAGCTTCTGGGCTATATGGATGCATTTAACCCCTGCCAGTTTTTCCTTAAAAAAGCGGGAGAAAGGCCGCCGAGAAGGGGGCGGAGCCTATCTCCTCAGCACACAAGCGCCATTTTCCCTCACAGCTCCGTTGGAGGGAAGCTCCCTGGCTCTCCCCTGCAGTCCTGCACTACAGAAACAGGGTAAAACAAGAGAGGGGGGCACTAAATTTGGCAGATTAATAATACAGCAGCTATATAAGGGAAAAACACTTATATAAGGTTATCCCTTTATATATATATAGCGCTCTGGTGTGTGCTGGCAAACTCTCCCTCTGTCTCCCCAAAGGGCTAGTGGGGTCCTGTCCTCTATCAGAGCATTCCCTGGGTGTGTGCTGTGTGTCGGTACGTTGTGTCGACATGTATGAGGAGGAAAATGGTATGGAGGCGGAGCAATTGCCTGTAATAGTGATGTCACCCCCTAGGGAGTCGACACCTGACTGGATGGTCGTATGGAAGGAATTACGTGATAGCGTCAGCACTTTACAAAAGACTGTTGACAACATGAGACAGCCGGAAAAACAGTTAATACCTGTCCAGGCGTCTCAAACACCGCCAGGGGCTCTAAAGCGCCCGTTACCTCAGATGGTCGACACAGACCCAGACACGGACACTGACTCCAGTGTCGACGGTGAGGAAACAAACGTATTTTCCAGTAGGGCCACACGTTACATGATCACGGCAATGAAGGAGGTTTTGAACATTTCTGATACTACAAGTACCACAAAAAAGGGTATTATGTGGGGTGTGAAAAAACTACCCGTAGTTTTTCCTGAATCAGATGAATTAAATGAGGTGTGTGATGAAGCGTGGGTTTCCCCCGATAAAAAACTGCTAATTTCTAAAAAATTATTGGCATTATACCCTTTCCCGCCAGAGGTTAGGGCGCGTTGGGAAACACCCCCTAGGGTAGATAAGGCGCTCACACGCTTATCAAAACAAGTGGCGTTACCGTCTCCGGATACGGCCGCCCTCAAGGAGCCAGCTGATAGGTAGCTGGAAAATATCCTAAAAAGTATATACACACATACTGGTGTTATACTGAGACCAGCAATCGCCTCAGCCTGGATGTGCAGTGCTGGGGTGGCTTGGTCGGATTCCCTGACTGAAAATATTGATACCCTGGACAGGGACAGTATATTATTGACTATAGAGCATTTAAAGGATGCATTTCTATATATGCGAGATGCACAGAGGGATATTTGCACTCTGGCATCAAGAGTAAGTGCGCTGTCCATTTCTGCCAGAAGAGGGTTATGGACGCGACAGTGGTCAGGTGATGCGGATTCCAAACGGCATATGGAAGTATTGCCGTATAAAGGGGAGGAGTTATTTGGGGTCGGTCTATCGGACCTGGTGGCCACGGCAACGGCTGGGAAATCCACCTTTTTACCCCAGGTCACCTCTCAGCAGAAAAAGACACCGTCTTTTCAGGCTCAATCCTTTCGTCCCCATAAGGGCAAGCGGGCAAAAGGCCACTCATATCTGCCCCGGGGCAGAGGAAGGGGAAAAAGACTGCAGCAGGCAGCCTCTTCCCAGGAACAGAAGCCCTCCCCCGCTTCTGCCAAGTCCTCAGCATGACGCTGGGGCCTTACAAGCGGACTCAGGTACGGTGGGGGGTCGTCTCAAGAATTTCAGCGCGCAGTGGGCTCACTCGCAAGTGGACCCCTGGATCCTGCAGGTAGTATCTCAGGGGTACAAATTGGAATTCGAGACGTCTCCCCCTCGCCGGTTCCTGAAGTCTGCTTTACCAACGTCTCCCTCCGACAGGGAGGCGGTATTGGAAGCCATTCACAAGCTGTATTCCCAGCAGGTGATAATCAAGGTACCCCTCCTACAACAGGGAAAGGGGTATTATTCCACGCTGTTTGTGGTACCGACGCCGGACGGCTCGGTGAGACCTATTTTAAATCTGAAATCCTTGAACACTTACATACAAAGGTTCAAATTCAAGATGGAGTCACTCAGAGCAGTGATAGCGAACCTGGAAGAAGGGGACTATATGGTGTCTCTGGACATCAAGGATGCTTACCTCCATGTCCCAATTTGCCCTTCTCACCAAGGGTACCTCAGGTTTGTGGTACAGAACTGTCACTATCAGTTTCAGACGCTGCCGTTTGGATTGTCCACGGCACCCCGGGTCTTTACCAAGGTAATGGCCGAAATGATGATTCTTCTTCGAAGAAAAGGCGTCTTAATTATCCCTTACTTGGACGATCTCCTGATAAGGGCAAGGTCCAGGGAACAGTTAGAGGTCGGAGTAGCACTATCTCAAGTAGTGCTACGACAGCACGGGTGGATTCTAAATATTCCAAAATCGCAGCTGATTCCGACGACACGTCTGCTGTTCCTAGGGATGATTCTGGACACAGTCCAGAAAAAGGTGTTTCTCCCGGAGGAGAAAGCCAGGGAGTTATCTGAGCTAGTCAGGAACCTCCTAAAACCAGGCCAAGTGTCAGTGCATCAATGCACAAGGGTCCTGGGAAAAATGGTGGCTTCTTACGAAGCGATTCCATTCGGCAGATTCCACGCAAGAACTTTTCAGTGGGATCTGCTGGACAAATGGTCCGGATCGCATCTTCAGATGCATCAGCGGATAACCCTGTCTCCAAGGACAAGGGTGTCTCTCCTGTGGTGGTTGCAGAGTGCTCATCTTCTAGAGGGCCGCAGATTCGGCATTCAGGACTGGGTCCTGGTGACCACGGATGCCAGCCTGAGAGGCTGGGGAGCAGTCACATAGGGAAGAAATTTCCAGGGCTTGTGGTCAAGCCTGGAGACATCACTTCACATAAATATCCTGGAGCTAAGAGCCATCTACAATGCTCTGAGCCTAGCAAGACCTCTGCTTCAAGGTCAGCCGGTGCTGATCCAGTCGGACAACATCACGGCAGTCGCCCACGTAAACAGACAGGGCGGCACAAGAAGCAGGAGGGCAATGACAGAAGTTGCAAGGATTCTTCGCTGGGCAGAAAATCATGTGATAGCACTGTCAGCAGTGTTCATTCCGGGTGTGGACAACTGGGAAGCAGACTTCCTCAGCAGACACGACCTCCACCCGGGGGAGTGGGGACTTCTCCAGAAGTCTTCCACATGATTGTGAACCGTTGGGAAAAACCAAAAGGTGGACATGATGGCGTCCCGCCTCAACAAAAAACTAGACAGATATTGCGCCAGGTCAAGGGACCCTCAGGCAATAGCTGTGGACGCTCTGGTAACACCATGGGTGTACCAGTCAGTGTATGTGTTCCCTCCTCTGCCTCTCATACCCAAGGTACTGAGGATCATAAGAAGGAGAGGAGTAAGGACTATACTCGTGGCTCCGGATTGGCCAAGAAGGACTTGGTACCCGGAACTTCAAGAGATGCTCACAGAGGACCCGTGGCCTCTACCTCTAAGAAAGGACCTGCTCCAGCAGGGACCCTGTCTCTTCCAAGACTTACCGCGGCTGCGTTTGACGGCATGGCGGTTGAACGCCGGATCCTGAAGGAAAAAGGTATTCCGGATGAAGTCATCCCTACCCTGATCAAAGCCAGGAAGGATGTAACCGTACAACATTATCACCGTATTTGGCGTAAATATGTTGCGTGGTGCGAGGCCAGGAAGGCCCCTACAGAGGAATTTCAACTGGGTCGTTTCCTGCATTTCCTACAAACAGACCTGTCTATGGGCCTAAAATTAGGGTCTATTAAGGTTCAGATTTCGGCCCTGTCGATTTTCTTCCAAAAAGAACTGGCTTCAGTTCCTGAAGTACAGACGTTTGTCAAGAGGGTACTGCATATACAACCTCCTTTTGTGCCTCCAGTGGCACCTTGGGATCTAAATGTAGTTTTGGGATTCCTAAAATCACATTGGTTTGAACCACTTTCCACTGTGGACTTAAAATATCTCACATGGAAGGTGGTAATGCTGTTAGCCCTGGCTTCAGCCAGGCGTGTCTCAGAATTGGCGGCTTTATCCTATAAAAGCCCTTACCTAATTTTTCATACGGACAGGGCAGAATTGAGGACTCGTCCTCAATTTCTCCCTAAGGTGGTTTCAGCATTTCACTTGAACCAGCCTATTGTGGTGCCTGCGGCTACTAGGGACTTGGAGGACTCCAAGTTGCTGGACGTAGTCAGGGCCCTGAAAATATATGTTTCCAGGACGGCTGGAGTCAGAAAATCTGACTCGCTATTTATCCTGTATGCACCCAACAAGCTGGGTGCTCCTGCTTCTAAGCAGACTATTGCTCGCTGGATTTGTAGTACAATTCAGCTTGCACATTCTGTGGCAGGCCTGCCACAGCCAAAATCTGTAAATGCCCATTCCACAAGGAAGGTGGGCTCATCTTGGGCGGCTGCCCGAGGGGTCTCGGCTTTACAACTTTGCCGAGCAGCTACTTGGTCAGGGGCAAACACGTTTGCTAAATTCTACAAATTTGATACCCTGGCTGAGGAGGACCTTGAGTTCTCTCATTCGGTGCTGCAGAGTCATCCGCACTCTCCCGCCCGTTTGGGAGCTTTGGTATAATCCCCATGGTCCTTACGGAGTCCCCAGCATCCACTTAGGACAGCCGTGGCCAACCTGTGGCTCTTGAGCCGCATGTGGCTCTTTCTTTATTCAAATGTGGCTCCCGACACTCAGTCATCTGACCACAACAGATCCTGAAAACTGGTGCGCTCCAGCCAGACACACAGCAGCACTACGGTGACTGAAAACTGAGGGAGCCAGATACTGGGCTGTAGTGACATATGAGGGTGGGCTGGAGTGACACAAGGGGGAGCTGGCTGAAGTGACACAGAAGAATCCTGGAGACATAATGGGGGAGCTGACTAGAGTGATACAGAAGGGGGGGCTGGAGTGACACAATGGGGAGTTGGCTGGAGTGACACAGAAGGATCCTGGCAGGAGAGACATAATGTGGGAGCTGACTGGAGTGGTACAGGAGGGTGCTGGCTGGAGTGACACACGAGGGTGCTGGCAAGAGTGACACAATGGGGAGCTGGCTGGACTGACAAAGGAGAATCCTGGCAGGAGAGACACAATGGGGAGCTGACTGGAGTGACACAGGAGGGTGCTGACTGGAGTGACACATTGACACATGGGGGAGCTGGCTGGAGTGACACATGAAGGAGCTGAAGTGTATTATGTGAATATGGCTTTTTCAATATATTTTATGTGGATCTGGATTTTTTTTATTTTATGTGGAAGTGTCTTTTTTAATGTATTTTATGTTGATTCTGGCTTTAAAATGTATTTTATGTGGATCTGGCATTTTCATTGTCTTTTATACCAGGGGTGTGGCCTAGCAGGCACAAGGTCACACCCCATTTTAGCACACGCACCTTCTGCTTGATGTCGGCTCTTTGACGTACCTAACAAGAGTTTTTGGCTCTTTGTCTCTGACTGGTTAGCCACCCCTGACTTAGGACGTTAGAGAAAATAAGAATTTACTTACCGATAATTCTATTTCTCATAGTCCGTAGTGGATGCTGGGCGCCCATCCCAAGTGCGGATTGTCTGCAATACTTGTACATAGTTATTGTTACAAAAATCGGGTTATTATTGTTGTGAGCCATCTTTTCAGAGGCTCCTCTGTTATCATGCTGTTAACTGGGTTCAGATCACAGGTTGTACGGTGTGATTGGTGTGGCTGGTATGAGTCTTACCCGGGATTCAATATCCTTCCTTATTGTGTACGCTCGTCCGGGCACAGTATCCTAACTGAGGCTTGGAGGAGGGTCATAGGTGGAGGAGCCAGTGCACACCAGGTAGTCCTAAAGCTTTCTTTAGATGTGCCCAGTCTCCTGCGGAGCCGCTATTCCCCATGGTCCTTACGGAGTCCCCAGCATCCACTACGGACTATGAGAAATAGAATTATCGGTAAGTAAATTCTTATTTTATATACAGTACAAAGCTATACCACCTGCTGTAATCCTATGTTATATACAGTACAAAGCTACGCCACCTGCTGTAATCCTACTTTCTATACAGTACAAAGCTATACCACCTTCTGTAATCCTACGTTATATACAATACAAAGCTATACCACCTTATTTATTAAAAGATCGCTTTTCATTGTCAATGTCAGTGTTTTTGCAGTTTGTAAATGCTCCTCTCCTGGTCTTCAGTGAGATGATTATCTAACTGCACCACATTGAGAAGAGAGGGTAATATTTAAGAGAATGAAGGAATGAAAGGGGAGAGGGCCATCCCCAGGTCTACTAGTACCAGAATTTTATTATTAGAAAAACACATATACTTGTTTTGTAAATGGGAAAAATTACTTTTTTTAATAGAGAAACAAAAATACAAAAGTCACTCAACAATATAGTGCAAAATATTACTTATATAATAGCCAAAAATCAGTTGTGGAGTCACTATCCAGTAGCTGTGACAGCTGTTCTCCTAACGTCAGCGTGCACGTGTATACCGTTCAGTTGATGCTTGGTGAGATCCTGGAACGTTGGGGCTCTGTTTGAAAAATATACACTGTTCACCAGTCAGGCTGTGCATGTAAAATAATGCAATCTAGATACCTTAGGTGTATCCTGTAGAGCTGGGGTGGCAAACCAGGCAGAAACTAAGAGTCCCAAACATCTACAAATACTACAAAGAACCTCCCATCAGACCTAACTGCATACCCATAAAATATCCCTACAAAATTATCCACCCAAATCTAACTCTCTCTGCACCAGGGACGTGCAGTCAGGGGAGGCAGTGCCTCCCCTGTCATTAATGAGTAAAATAATACAAAGAAGATACTTATGACACATAAGTATCTTCTTTATTATTTTACACATCATTAAAGTGTGCATAATTAGTTTGGGAGGCACCAATCGTGGTGCCTCCCGTAGTGATTGAGAAAAAATATGGGAGCAGGGGGCGGGCGCGGGCGGGGCCTAGCAATGGGCAGGAAAAGCCCATTGAAATTGCATGGGAAAGCGGCACCATTAGAGGTGCCGCTTTCCTACAGGGACGTGCTTTCAACCTATGAAAGCACGTCCCTGTGAGTGAGGCCACAGTGATTGGCCAGCGGATCCGTCACTGGATCCGCTGTCAATCACTGTGTGGGCGTCGGTGGCGGCGGAGGTGCGGGCGGCGGAGGTGCAGGCGGCGGAGGTGCGGGATGCGGCGGGCCGGGTGGAGGAGGTGCTGGCGCTGGAGATGCGGGCGGCGGTAGCGGCGGCGGGACGCGGCAGTACGGACAGTTCTGCAGAGTTTGGCAGCGGAAGCGGTATCCATTTAAAAAATGGCGCCTCAGCGTCATTTTTTAAATTCAAGATGGCCGCTGCGAGCCAATCATGGCTCGCCGCGTCATCGCCCCGCCCCCTCCGCTGACTTATATAAGTCAGCACGAGGCAGCGGCTGTCAGTCCGACTGCGGAGGAGGAGCTGAGAAGAGCTCCTGAAGACCGAAGACGCCGTGGAAGTCCTGGATGGGCGGCTATGCAAAAGAGCTTAGCAGCCGCCGCCCACCAGGTGAAGACGCTGGAAGTCCTGGGAAGGCGGCGGCCTTTAAGCTCTTTTGCATGGCCGCCGCCTTCCCAGGACTTCCAGCGTCTTCACCAGGTGAAGACGCTGGAGGAAGACGCCAGAAGCCCTGGGGAGGTGGTGCCCCCCCAGGTGAAGACGCCGGAAGCCCTGGGAAGGCGGCGGCCACGCAAAAGAGCTTAAAGGCCGCCGCCCCCAGGTGAAGACCCTGTTTAATAAAGGTTTTTTTAAAGTACGTGTAGTGTGGTTTTTTTATATTTTCTTTACAGGTGGACTACAGGTGCCAGCGGGCCCTTTTTGTTTGGGCATGCTGGCACTTGTGGTTCTCCAAGTGCCAGCATGCTGGGGCAGGCTTGCTGGGACCTGTAGGCCACCTGTAAAGAACAGTATTAGCATACAATGAACCTCGCACCCACCGCCACCAGGGGTGCGGGGCATAGCACTGAGCTATCAGCCCAGTGCTGGTTATTGCTCGGGAGGGGGAACCCATTTTCATTTTTTGGGGGCCCCACTTTCCGAGGAATTCCAGCCCTGGGCTGACTGGTTTGGGGGGTGTTTAATGGCATGGCAGGGGGACCCCACACTGAGTGTCTCCCCTGCTATGGCATTACCCCCCCCTGGCTGGTTCTGCCTGGTGCTAGTTTTATCGGTGTGGGGGGACTGTACTTTTTTTTCCGGGGGGGGGGGGGGGGGGTTGGGTGTTTAGCTGCAGTGCCTCCCCAGCCCCAGACCTCACCGCACGTCACTGCTCTGCACGTTATATCTGCCCCCCTGCAGTGCACATGGGGGTAATTCCAAGTTGATCGCAGCAGGATTTTTGATAGCAATTGGGCAAAACCATGTGCACTGCAGGGGAGGCAGATATAACATGTACAGAGAGAGTTAGATTTGGGTGGGGTGTGTTCAATCTGCAATCTAATTTGCAGTGTAAAAATAAAGCAGCCAGTATTAACCCTGCACAGAAACAAAATAACCCACACAAATCTTACTCTCTCTACACATGTTATATCTGCCTCCCCTGCAGTGCACATGGTTTTGCCCAATTGCTATCAAAAATCCTGATGCGATCAACTTGGAATTCCCCCCCTGGTTTTGCCCAACTGCTAACAAATTTACTGCTGCGATCAACTCTGAATTAGTCCCTTTGTGTCTCTGAGTTTCCCCCCTTCACTCTGTGCCTCTCAGCCTCCACCTCCCTTCATTCTGGGTCTAGTGGTGCCAACAGTAGCAGTGCCCACAGCAGTTGTGCCCCTTACAAGATGCCCACAGTAGTAGTGCACATTGCACAATGTTTATAGTAGTAGTGCCCCTTACACAATGCCCATAGTAATAGTGCCCCTTACACAATGCTCACAGTGGTTGTGCCCCTTACATATTGCCCACACAGTGGTTTTGCCCCTTACATAATGCCCATAGTAGTAATGCCAATTACACAATGCCCACAGCAGTTGTGCCCCTTACACAATGCCCACAGCAGTTGTGCCCTTAAAAAATGCCCACAGTAGTAGTGCCCCTTACAAAATGCGCACAGTAGCAGTGCCCTTGCACAATGCCCATAGTTGTGCCCCTTGCACAATGCCCATAGTTGTGCCCCTTGCACAATGCCCATAGTACTAGTGCCCCTTATACAATGCCCACACAGTAGTGGTGCCCCTTACACAATGCCCACACAGTAGGGCCCCTTACATAATGCCTATAGTAGTTGTGCCCCTTACACAATGCCCATTTGTAGTAGTGCCCCTTACACAATGCCCATAGCAGTAGTGCCCCTTACACAATGCCCAATAGTGGCAGTGGCTCTTACACAATGCCCAATAGTGGCAGTGGCTCTTACACAATGCCCAATAGTAGCAGTGCCTCTTACACAATGCCCAATAGTAGCAGTGGCTCTTACACAATGCCCATTTGTAGTAGCGCCGTCTGAAACTCCTTGCACTTGGTACTATGGGAGAAACGTCATGACGTCTCTCCCTTCACACACTGCGGGAGAAGGAAAGTGGAAGTAGGAGCTCAAGAGTGGGCTCCACCAGCCTCCAGCTGCAGTGCACGCGGGGAGGGGGGGGGGGGGACAGGATCGTGCCTGCAGCTGCAGGCGTGCCGTGTGTGTAAGGGGGGGGGATGCCTGTGCGCACCAGGCACCCCCGTGTGCACGCCTATGTCCAGCTCTGTATGTAGCGGACACATTATGCAGCACTTTGCAGAGACCATGTAAGCCATTCACATAAGTCCCTGCCCCAGTGGAGCTTACAATCTATATTCCCTACCACATAGACACAAACATTCTTTTTAGGTTATGTGTGTTTTTAATATTTATTTAATTAACCTACCAGAGAAAACCGGAGCATCTGGAGGAAACTCATGAAACAAACATGGGAACAACATACAGTACATATATGTACATATATGCAGTCAAAAATACACATGGGCATTGTACAACAATACATTAAAGAGTAGAGCTGTGCTACATTGCACCAACATACTGTATATCATGAGTTCTGCACTGAAACCATCCATTGGACAGAAGTGCGATGTTCTGGATATGTGATCCTTACTTATGCGTTGTTTCACCATCCAGTGGAATTGCATTCTGTGCTGTATTTGGATTTCACATGTTGGCCCTCATTCAGATGTGGTTGCTGAGCTGCTTCTGGAACCTCTTTCCGTTCACTAGAATGATTTGTTGGGAAGATCAAACATATTTGCTCTTCCCAGCTAGTTGGGCCAACCGTTTTTGTGGGGCGTTTTTCAGGGTGTGGTAGCAAACGAGTGATTATCATTTGATCCCATACACTGCCAGATTATCATTCCAACAAGACAACTAATTGACTGGTTAGAGTACTGATGATTGGCCAGCATCACAGTCTATAGGAAAATAGGAGCTTAAGGCCCAGATTTATCCAGCCCTGGAGAGTGATAAATTGATAAAGTACCAACCAATCTGCTCCTAACTGCCATGTTACAGGGTGTTTTTGAAAAATGTCAGCACTGATTGGATGGTACTTTATCACCGTGCAATTTATCACTCTCCAAGCCTTGATAAACCTGGGCCTAAGTGCCTAGCTTTGCATATTGGTTCTGACAGATTACAATACAGAAACATGTCTAGTAGGGCTAAATGAGTAACAATACACAGTGAGACAAGCAATACACACATAATATGAGTAAAGTATATTGCATTTACAGCCGCAGAGAGGATCAGCTTTCCTCATCTCAGGTCCCCATGCAGTTCTTACCTGCTCATTTAGTTTAAAACTCAAATACATTAATGAGAACCAAGCAGTGAACTTTAAATAGGAATTTTCTGGCCCTGAACTAATCAGCTTTCTAATTATAGTGTAACGAGGTGTTTATAATGAAGCTGCGGGTGAGAATTAGCAGAGCATGACTCCTGGGGGAGAGCGAACCTAGATTTCCAGTCTAGGGTGGAAATGTGTAACTGTCAGGGGCAGAGTGAGCAGGTCATTAATATTTATGTAACAACAGCTCTGTGTCTAGTGAGCAGCTTGAACACTCATTTGTGCTCAATAAAACATTCAGGGGGACATAAACAAAGATCAGCATGGACAGAGTACTGAGAGGAGAGGGGTGGGGAAAGATGAGAGATGTGGCACAATGAACGTGTGCACATTGTTAACAAGCAGGGGCAGATTGGGATGGAAAACCAGCCTAGGACATTTCTGGAAGCAGCCTTAATACGGGGTGTGGTCTGATAAGGGGCGGGATCCCTCCTCATAGGGCCTGATGGTATGCAATTGCGGCCTTCCTTGCGTCTTTTGCTGCAGTTGTGTCTGAGTCCAGGGGTGGATTGGGAACTAAAAGTAGCCCTGTAAAATGTTGTAGAAGTGACCTGACATGGGCAGCACAAGAGGTATAACATACCGTGTAGCCATGGCAGCATCACTGCATGGTAGAGTTTCTGTACAGCAGAGATGGAATAACAGAATGAGAAGGGACAATGCAGTGTACTGGGTGCAGTGGTCTGCCTGTAATGTGGGGGGAGGGGCCACATTGCAATACACATAACAGGCCCCACAGACACATTGGCCTACCAGTAATCTTCCTGATGAGCCCTATGGCCAATGCGCCCCTGCTTACAAGTACTGAAGGCAGCCATTTTTATTGCCCGAGCCAATGTTCAAAAATACAGATTGTCCATTTGTGAGGTGTCTCATGCCTACTAATGAATAATTGGTTGCAGTCTTATGGATATTGAAATAGCCCTCTGCAGCTGTATCCTTAATGGTGTCTAAAAACAGTATTTAGTGAAAGATATCAGTGTATGTCTTAGGTAGGGTGACCATATTATCCCTTTTACCTGGGACACTAATGGATTACACAGGTTCTGTGGCTGGCTGACTTAAAGCCTACATTTCAGCTGGTTTTAATCAGCCACAGAACCTGTGTAATCCATGAGCGTCCCAGGTAAAAGGGATAATATGGTCACTCTATCTTAGGTCTGTTGCAAGGATTGTGTGACCGATGCTGCTTCCAGGGCACAAGGCAGAGTTGGCAGCACCATTACTTCCCAGACATAGCCTTTTTCCTGCTTGTGGGGATCCTGGAGAGCACCCTGCTGCTTAGAAAGGCTCTAGGCTTGTCCTTAGGACATGTCCGGAAGCCATCTTCCTGCTCCTGCCACCTTTGAGTGATGTCACACTGGTCCCAGCAGCATGTACAGCCCGGCCATCCTAAGTAACCAGAGGTCACACAAGTGATCTGATGTTGTCTTTGGACGCAGCAGTGCATCACACAAGCATGCAGGAGGTGTCTATTTAGACAAGACACCACCTGCTGTATTTGCATATTTCTGCAGCGGGGTACACTGGTATTCCACAGGGAATAACATCGGGGTGTAGAGTTGGATCTTGATCCGAGGCACCAACAGGCTAAAGCTTTGACTGTTCCCAGGATGCACTGCACCGCCTCCTCTATATCCCCACCTCCAGGCACTGGAGCTCAGTTTGTAAGTTGATGTCTGCAGTGCAGGCAGGGAACGGAGGGCTGCGCTAGGCAGCCCTGAAAAGAGCTTTTCTGACAAGAAAGAAGACTTCAAGGGCCACAGCATAGGCACTTGGTGCTATATGTCATACTGACATATCGTGCTGCGGCTCCCTCACCTCCCCCAGCGGCGCTGTATACTCCCGCGCCCTGGTTGCCGGGTACTTACAGCGGAGGTGCTCCGGTCTCATCAGGCACACATACCGCCGCTGCTCTCCTGGATCGCGTGGCCGCACGATAGGGAGGAGTTAAAAGGGTCACCCGGTCGCGGTCTCCGGAGACAGACTGCGCCGCTGGTGTGGACACTGTGGCCGTGCAGGGATCCCACTATATCCACCAGGGCAAGGAGCACAGATCGGATTTACTATAATCTGTTTAGTAAGGCTCCATAGTACCCGGTGGTGAAGTCCAGCAGAGGGGATAAGGCTCTGACCTGTAGCCCCTCCCCTATCTCCAGGCACCATCTACAGCAGATATTCCCGCCCTTGAGCTGCATCTCTCTCTCTCTCTCTCACTCCCTGTCAGCGTTTGGGTGCCATTACACAGAGCTGCACTGTTTCTGGGACTGCTGGGCACTGTCTCCTCTGTAAAGCCGCCTGCCTTATCAGCGCTTGCATTTACAGGACACTTAAGTATTCTACATGTCATTTAGACAGTGTTAGTTAAGAACAAGTGCATAACTATAGGTATATTTAGTACAAGTAACCTGTGATATAGATCTAGTATTTACTGTGCATTGTTATATCTGTATACATTACATACATAGCTTTACTTAATATTGCTAGTCCAGTCCAGTTTTATTGTTGTTTGTAATAATTTCTGCATTGTACATGTGACTGTGTGTGCCAATAGCTGCTGTGTGGTTCCTATTCCGTGTATCTCACACATATTGGTATCCCTATATTCTGTACCCGGACAGGGGCTAAGTGCATCAGGGTCCTATATATATAGTGTTTCACAGGATATACTGTTTGGTATTTTTCTCTGTGTAGTTCAGTCACCTTATACCACTTAAATCCTCTGTTTGCGATCTGCATTGCAATCACACTCCACAGGGGTTTTTTGTGAGGTACTGTGTCTGGCTGTATTGTACTGTTACACCCTAGAGCTACATTCTTCAATAATGTCTGTGTCACAGGGCGGAAGATCTGTGGCTGATCCTGCGTCATGCAGTGCTGACGCTGCGGACTTATCTGAGGAAAATATTCCAGCTGAAGGTCCAGGTATTGGGGGTTCTGTACCCCTCGGTCAGCCTGCAGCACCGGTGGCACACCAAGACCCACCTTGAGCTGCTTTTTCTAATTTACTGACTACGCTAGTAACGAGACTTGCACCCCCTGTGGGACCTCCTGTGCCTGTACAATCACATATTGTCCCTCTTGTAAATCCACCATGGGTGGATTCTCTGTGGACTCAGTTACAGCAGTTAAATCAGTCCTTGGTTAAACAAAAGCCTGACCCTCGCCCCCCTAGGACCAATGGGTCATCTAAGTGGGCCATTTCTTCCTCACAATCCACGCATGTTTTGTACTTCATCCGATGAAGATGGCGTATATACTGACCCATCAGACACCGATGCAAATGCTTCTGATGGGGATTCTACAACACAGGTGGATGTTCCTGACCTCTTGGAGGCTTTCAAACTGATTCTTCAGATCGATGATGAAATTGAACCTCCAGATTCGTCTAAGAAACCTGATAAGTTCAAACGTCAGAAGGTTACTAAATTAGTTTTTCCACATTCAGACCATTTAGTTGACATACGTCAGGAACCCTGGGAGTCTCCAGGAAAGAAATTCTCCCTGTCTAAAAAGATGCTAGCTCGTTATCCCCTTGCTGCAGAGTTAAGTAAAAATTGGGAAACACTGCCGCCGGTGGACTCGCATGTCGCACGTCTGGTGGTGTCTTCTACTATGCCTATCACTACCGTCACCTCTCTGAAGGAACTGACGGATAAGCGTGTGGAGGGTTGCTTGAAGTCTATTTACACTCTTGCGGGTGCTGTGCATAGACCTACTATAGCGGCTTCTTGGGCTGCAAAAGCTATTGAAGCCTGGGTTCAAGAAGTTGAAGCGGAGCTACCTCTTAATTTTTCTGATAATGCCAGACAGTGTCTTTCATATACTACCACAGCCTCTCATTACATTCAGGAGGCGGCCTCTGATGCCGGTGTGCTGGCAGCCAAAGCATCTACTATGTGCATTCTGGCTCACCAGATTCTGTGGTTGCGGTCCTGGTCTGTGGATCTGGACTCTAAAAAGACCTTGGAGGTGATCCCTTTTAAGGGAAACATCCTTTTTGGGGAAGATCTGAACAAGATTGTTGCTGACTTAGCATCTGCTAAAACTGTATGTCTGCCGAGTACTAATCCTTCGGCCCCAAAGGCTAAAAGTACCACCTTTTGTTCCTTTCGACCTCCAAGTAAAGCAAAGGGTCAGGCATACCTGAAACAGGCTCGCACTTCCAAAACCTCTAAGCCCAAACTTAAACGTTCCTGGGCTGCCCGTCAGCCTGCTTCCAAACCAGACAAGCCTGCTGCATGATGGGGCGGGCCTCCCCCTGGAGGGACCCCAAGGTGGGAGGCCGACTTCTGCGGTTCACCCAGGTATTGTTACAGACCACTTTTGACACCTGGGTGAGGGAAGTCGTCACGGATACGCCATCTCTTTAAAGAAACGTCCCCCTCGCCAGTTTTGCTCGACAAATATGCCTTCGGTTCCGTTGAAAGCAAAAACTCTACAATTGGTGGTACAATCCCTCCTGGACACAGGAGTGATAGTGCCGGTGCATCTGGCTCAAAGAGGCAGGGGGTACTATTCAACGCTGTTCCTAGTTCCAAAACCAAATGGATCCTCAAGGCCCATTCTCAACCTCAAGTCTTTGATCATATTTGTGAAGGTTCCAAATTCCGTATGGAAACTCTTCACTCTATTGTTCTGGCCTTGGAGCCCAAGGACTATATGGTATTCCTGGACATACAGGATGCTTACCTACATATACCTATTGCCATGGCGCATCAGCAATATCTGCGGTTTGCTATTGGCAACCTACATTATCAATTCCAGGCCTTGCCTTTTGGACTGACCACGGCTCCGTGAATCTTCACCATGGTCATGGCGGTCATGACGGCCCTTCTCTGCCATCAGGGTATCAGGATCCTGCCGTATCTGGATGACTTATTGATCCTGGCGAACTAACCAGAGGTTCTCCTCCATCATCTGGAACTGACGGTCCAATTCCTGCAAGCCCACGGTTGGCTCATCAACTGGAAGAAATCCTCGCTGGATCCTGCTCAGAGCATGGTACACCTGGGGGCATTACTAGACACACACAAGCAACAGTTGTTCTTGTCTCCGGAGAAGGTCCTGAAACTTCAGGACAGGATACAATGCTTCCTCTCTCACCCTCGTGTGTCGATACACTCGGCGATACAAGTACTAGGCCTCATGGTGTCAGCTTTCGACATGGTAGAGTACGCTCAATTTAATTCTCGCCCTCTGCAGTGGTTAATACTTTCCAAGTGGGACGGCCTGCCTCACCGGATCAGGTCTCACATGATTTCCTTGACTCCGGAAGTTCGTCGGTCTCTGAGCTGGTGGCTCCAGGACCAACAATTGAACAGGGGTTGTCCCTTGTGGATCTTCAACTGGGTCCTCCTAATGATGGATGCCAGTCTGCGTGGTTGGGGCGTGGTGTTGGAGCAACACTCTCTTCAGGGTCAGTGGACCAGGGAGGAATCTCTCCTTCCGATAAACATTCTGGAGTTGCGGGCAGTGTTCAATGCTCTGAAACTGGCCCTGCCTCTGGTACAGAACAGGCCTGTTCAAGTACAGTCGGACAACGCCACCATGGTGGCGTACATAAATCATCAAGGCAGCACTCGGAGCCGCATGGCTATGATGGAAGCGTCAAAGATTCTTCTATGGGTGGAAGCCATCTGCCAGCCATATCGGCAGAGTTCATTCCGGGGGTCTTCAACTGGGAAGCGGACTTCCTCAGTCATCAGGACGTACACGTCGGAGAGTGGAGCCTTCATCTGGAAGTCTTTCAACTCCTAATGGACAAGTGGGGCCTACCAGATGTAGACCTGATGGCGTCTCGACACAATCACAAGGTTCCGGTCTTCAGAGCAAGGACAAGGGATCTTCAAGCAGCGTTCGTGGATGCCCTGGCTATTCCATGGAACTTTCGGCTGCTATACGTGTTCCCTCCGGTGTCACTCCTGCCCAGGGTAATAAGGAAATTCAAGCAAGAAGGAGGATTACTATTTCTAATCGCTTCAGCATGAGCCAGATGGCATTGGTTCTCAGACCTGCAGGGTCTCTCGATAGAGCGTCCTCTTCTACTTCTGCAACGCCCAGACCTCCTTGTTCAGGGCCCTTGTGTCTACCAGGATCTGGCCCGACTGGCCTTGACGGCTTGGCTCTTGTAGCTTCAGTTCTGAGGGCTAAGGGATTTATTATAGGGTCTGGAATTCTTACTTCACCTGGTGTGCAGCTAAGAATTATGATGCGTACAAGTTCAGTACTGCCAAACTTTTGGCTTTTCTGCAACAGGGCCGGGACTTAGGCCTTTGTCTGGCCTCCCCCAAGGTTCATATTTCAGTCTTGTCGGTATGGTTTCAGAGAAAATTGCGACTCTGTCTGACGTTCATACTTTCACTCGGGGCGTTTTACGGATTCAACCCCCCTATGTCCCTCTTGTGGCTTCTTGGGATTTGTCGGTTGTTCTGGATGCCCTACAAGAGTCTCCGTTTGAACCTCTTGAGCCTGTAGACCTTAAATGGCTTAAACTTTAGGTCTTATTTTTGCTGGCTATTGCCTCTGCTAGAAGGGTTTCGGACTTGGGTGCCTTATCCTGTTGGTCACCCTTTCTAAGATTTCACCGTGACCGTGCGGTTCTTAGAACTCACCCCCTGGTTATCTGCCCAAGGTAGTGTCGTCTTTCCACCTTAACCAAGAGATTGTGGTTCCGGCCTTTATCTCTCCTGGTTTGTCCTCCAAAGAACGGTCTTTGGATGTGGTACGGGCTGTCCATATATATGTGAAGAGAACCGCCTCTCTTAGGAGATCTGATTCTCTTTGTCCTTTTTGGTTTTCACAAATGTGGCTGGCCTGCGTATAAGCAGACCTTGGCCAGATGGATTAGAATGGAGATTGCACAAGCTTATGTACAGGCTGGACTTCCAGCTCCTGCTACTATCAAGGCCCATTCTACTCGGTCTGTTGGACCTTCATGGGCGGCCTGCCGTTGTGCGTCCCTAGAACAATTGTGCAAGGCGGCTGCGTGGTCCTCAGTGAACACGTTCATCAGGTTCTATGCCTTTGATACTTCCGCCTCCCAGGATGCTTCCTTTGGATGCCTGGGTTCTTGTACCCACTAGAGTGCGTCCCCTCCCATGAGGAACTGCTTTAGAAAATCCCCGATGTTATTCCCTGTGGAATATCAGTGTACCCTGCTGCAGAAAAGGAGATTTATGGTAAGACTTACCATTATTAAATCTCTTTCTGCGAGGTACACTGGATTCCACAGGGCGCCCACCCTGACGCACTTAGCTTCTTTGGGTTTGTATGGCATTAGCCGCTGGTACCTTCTCCTGTCGTGAGAATGTGGTTGTCTGTGGCTACTAACTACTGTCGTTTCTTTTACCTGCTACAGCATTGGAGTGGTTAACAAAACTGAGCTCCAGTGCCTGGAAGCGGGGATATATATATAGGCGGTCCAGTGCAAAGGAACCGCCGGCTGGGTCTTCTGCAACGAGGACGCGGCCAACCAGCTGACGGGGAGGTCAGATCTGCACAGCCATCCGTATACAAGCGGCTACAGCTTCCCGTGCTCTGTTGAGCGGACGTAGACGGGTGAGAGACAGCACCACATACCGCTGAGTGCAGCGCAAGATCCCGCAAAACAGCCAGTTGGGCTGCAGTGGTAAGCTGCCATACACTGCACATAAGCAGCAATCACATTACGGGACAAGTGCTCTCAGGATCGTTTGCACATAACGTGGGACACCATACTTAGTGCCACTACTTGTATATACAAGAGACTGCACCTTAAAACTGAAAAGCATACGAGTGTGCAAAAGTTTTCATACCATTTTAAGAAACATATATATCATGAAATAATAAACTGTGTGCATACAGCATATGAGTGGTAACCACAATTTGGGATAGCATCTTTAAACACAGTTGTTTCTACAATATCTATATGGATAACATTTTAAAGTTAAATTGCACTTTTTTATGAAAGATGTATACTTAAGATTAGAGATGAGTGGGTTCGGTTCGTCAAGATACGAACCCCCCGAACTTCACCTATTTTACACGGTTCCGAGGCAGCCTCGGATCTTCCCGCCTTGCTTGGTTAACCCGAGCGCGCCCGAACATCATCATCCCGCTGTCGGATTCTCGCGAGATTCGTATTCTATATAAGGAGCCGCGCATCGCCGCCATTTTCACTCGTGCATTGGAGATGATAGCGAGAGGACGTGGCTGTGTTCTCTCAGTTTCTGTGTTCAGTGTGCTGCAAATATCTGTGCTCAGAGTGCTGCAAATATCTGTGCTCAGTGTGCTGCAAATATCTGTGCTCAGTGTGCTGCAAATATCTACGTTCTCTGCCTGAAAAACACTCCATATCTGTGCTGCATTGTAGTATATAGTAGGAGGACAGTGCAGAATTTTGCTGACCACCAGTATATATATAGCAGTACGGTACAGTAGTCCATTGCTCTACCTCTGTGTCATCAAGTATACTATCCATCCATACCTGTGCTGCATTTTAGTTGTGCGCAGTATATAGTAGGAGGACAGTGCAGAATTTTGCTGACCACCAGTATATATATAGCAGTACAGTACAGTAGTCCATTGCTCTACCTCTGTGTCGTCAAGTATACTATCCATCCATACCTGTGCTGCATTTTAGTTGTGCGCAGTATATAGTAGGAGGACACTGCAGAATTTTGCTGACCACCAGTATATATATAGCAGTACGGTACAGTTGTCCATTGCTCTACCTCTGTGTCGTCAAGTATACTATCCATCCATACCTGTGCTGCATTTTAGTTGTGTGCAGTATATAGTAGGAGGACAGTGCAGAATTTTGCTGACCACCAGTATATATATAGCAGTACGGTACAGTAGTCCATTGCTCTACCTCTGTGTCGTCAAGTATACTATCCATATCTGTGCAGCATTGTAGTTGTGCGCAGTATTATAGTAGGAGGACAGTGCAGAATTTTGCTGACCACCAGTATATATATAGCAGTACGGTACAGTAGTCCATTGCTCTACCTCTGTGTCATCAAGTATACTATCCATCCATACCTGTGCTGCATTTTAGTTGTGCTCAGTATATAGTAGGAGGACAGTGCAGAATTTTGCTGACCACCAGTATATATATAGCAGTACGGTACAGTAGTCCATTGCTCTACCTTTGTGTCATCAAGTATACTATCCATATCTGTGCTGCATTGTAGTTGTGCGCAGTATTATAGTAGGAGGACAGTGCAGAATTTTGCTGACCACCAGTATATATATAGCAGTACGGTACAGTAGTCCATTGCTCTACCTCTGTGTCATCAAGTATACTATCCATCCATACCTGTGCTGCATTTTAGTTGTGCGCAGTATATAGTAGGAGGACAGTGCAGAATTTTGCTGACCACCAGTATATATATAGCAGTACGGTACAGTAGTCCATTGTTCTACCTCTGTGTAGTCAAGTATACTATCCATATCTGTGCTGCATTGTAGTTGTGCGCAGTATTATAGTAGGAGGACAGTGCAGAATTTTGCTGACCACCAGTATATATGTATATATATATATTATATGTATATATTTATCTCTGCATCATGTGCTGTTTGGGGACTATTTTTTTAAGTGCCATCCTGTCTGACACTGCAGTGCCACTCCTAGATGGGCCAGGTGTTTGTGTCGGCCACTTGGGTCGCTTAGCTTAGCCATCCAGCGACCTTGGTGCACCTCTTTTTTTCTTTGCATCATGTGCTGTTTGGGGACTATTTTTTTAAGTGCCATCCTGTCTGACACTGTAGTGCCACTCCTAGATGGGCCAGGTGTTTGTGTCGGCCACTTGGGTTGCTTAGCTTAGCCATCCAGTGACCTTGGTGCACCTCTTTTTTTCTTTGCATCATGTGCTGTTTGGGGACTATTTTTTTAAGTGCCATCCTGTCTGACACTGCAGTGTCACTCCTAGATGGGCCAGGTGTTTGTGTCGGCCACTTGGGTCGCTTAGCTTAGCCATCCAGCGACCTTGGTGCACCTCTTTTTTTCTTTGCATCATGTGCTGTTTGGGGACTATTTTTTTAAGTGCCATCCTGTCTGACACTGCAGTGCCACTCCTAGATGGGCCAGGTGTTTGTGTCGGCCACTTGGGTCGCTTAGCTTAGCCATCCAGCGACCTTGGTGCACCTCTTTTTTTCTTTGCATCATGTGCTGTTTGGGGACTATTTTTTTAAGTGCCATCCTGTCTGACACTGCAGTGCCACTCCTAGATGGGCCAGGTGTTTGTGTCGGCCACTTGGGTCGCTTAGCTTAGCCATCCAGCGACCTCGGTGCAAATTTTAGGACTAAAAATAATATTGTGAGGTGTTCAGAATAGACTGGAAATGAGTGGAAATTATGGTTATTGGGGTTAATAATACTATGGGATCAAAATGACCCCCAAATTCTATGATTTAAGCTGTTTTTGAGGGTTTTTTGTAAAAAAACACCCGAATCCAAAACACACCCGAATCTGACAAAAAATTTTCAGGGAGGTTTTGCCAAAACGCGTCCGAATCCAAAACACGGCCGCGGAACCGAATCCAAAACCAAAACACAAAACCCGAAAAATTTCCGGTGCACATCACTACTTAAGATTGGATACTATCTAGAGTGTGCATAAGTATTCATACTACATGTAGTAATATATATCAGGTGTTTTCCATTGTTATAGCAATTAGGAAAAGTATTTGATGACTTGTACACATGAATTCTATATAGTAAAAGCAGAACGTTACCCAATCTTTTTATATAAATCTTTTTATATATATATTTTTTTTATTGAATAAATTAATCAGATGGTTATATATTATACAGGAGTTTTCATTCTTATATGCACCATTTAATATTTTAGCGCAAAACAGTCATTTTTTGGTTCTTTGGTTTGCTTTAATTTCTGAGGCGGAGATCTGTGGCTCTTCATCATCACTAATTAAAATAGCTGTGTGCACACAGACACAGCTGGACTGGTTTTTTGCGGCTCATAGTATAAAAACTAATTGAATTTATACAATTTAAAAACATACAGCGCCTGAATTGTGATTTTTGGAGAGAACGCAACCAGCAAAGTAGCATACACGATTCTGTGCACAGAACTATTTACACTAAGGACCAATTCAGACCTGATTGCTCCTCTGTGTTTTTGCAGAGGTGTGTGATCAGATAGTCGCCGCCAGAGCCGGCCCTAACCAATATGATGCCCTAGGCAAGATTTTGGCTGGTGCCCCCTAGCACCACTGCTAGTTCAGCCTATGACCCTGCACCACTTTCCCAGCACCATCACCCCTCACCCATAGAGGTCCTTATTTTGGTGTTCCTACTATATTTTAAATAGGAACAGTGCGCCCAAAAAGGGGTGTGTTTTTGCAGGCAAGGGGCATGGCCACGTAATAGTACCCCCAATTGAAATTACGCTACACATTACTGCAACTTTATTATGACACTGAATTGCTCCTTATTTACATTACACCAACCATATTGCTCTTTATTCACATTAGACCAGAAAGTAGTGCCCTTTCTATACGTAACACCACACAGTAGAGCACCTTATATACATAATGCCAAACATTAGTAATGAATTTATACACATAATACCACACAGTAATTCCCCTTACACATATAACACACATTATTAATGTCCTTATAAACATAATGCACCTTACACATTATGCTGCACATTATTAATGCCCTTATACACATAATGTCCCTTACACATATGATGCAATTATTATTGCCCTTATATACATAATGTCCCTTACATATATATGTCGCACATTATTAATGCCCTTATACACATGACACACATAGTACCCCTTACACATATGCCGCACATTATTAATGCATTTATACACATGACACGCATAATGCCCCTTACACATATGCCCCTTACACATATGCTTACACAACCAGCCCACTCACACACAGCGCTCACACGGCCATTTACACTGTGACCTCTGCTTGGATACAGATGTGTCCTCATAAATCTTGCCTCGATGCATCATGCAGCAGGA
This sequence comes from Pseudophryne corroboree, assembly GCF_028390025.1. Classification (NCBI taxonomy): domain Eukaryota; kingdom Metazoa; phylum Chordata; class Amphibia; order Anura; family Myobatrachidae; genus Pseudophryne; species Pseudophryne corroboree. The sequence continues at coordinate 402,485,851 of NC_086450.1, read as the reverse complement.
GATGCCTGGTGTGGGTTTAATGAAAATGCATCTTATTTGCATTGCTATGTGCCTAGGATACACAAGCAGCTTCTGCTGATTAAAATGATATGCGGCATGCCTATATAGTGTGTGTGACTGTGGCTGTATCTACATATGAAATGCTACACAGAGAATATAGGCATGCCACATATCATTTTAATAAGCAGAAGCTGCTGGTGCCCCTAGGCATAGCAAACGCCGTAGGCATTTGCCTAGTTTGCCTATGCCTAGTGCTGGCTCTGGTCTCCGCCCTGAGAGAGTGAAAACTGCAAGTGTGCGAATGCATGTGTACGCCATGCGAAAACTTCGCCTGACAGCAGACAGCTGCAAATCCGTTCACAACTCACTCACCATCGAATGATTTTTCCAGTCTGTGTAGCCTGTGCGCAGCCCAGGACTTTCTCCTACAGTGCGATACAAACAGGCTGATCGGGGCCGGAGCTGATGTCACACATCCGCCCTGAAAACACGTTTTTCCTGACACTCCCAGAAAATGGCCAGTTACAACCCACAATCGTCACCGTCCTGTCAATCACCTAGCATATGCCTAGTGATCAATTTTTTTTCACCATCCTGTGGCTGTTTGGTGACATGTGTACGCATTGTGGTGCAATGCATTCAATATCAGTCACATTGCTGAATCCAACAATCTAATTATTGTTTCTGAAATGTATTTAAAAACTGAGTAGGAGTAAAAACGAAATAATATTTGTCAGTTTGGTTAAGAATTGTAAAACATATTCAAGCAATCCTTTCTGTCAGTGTAGTGGTAAGGCCGTACGTGCAAGTTTACAGTAGGCAGTCCCTGACTAGAACCATTTCTAGTTGTTGCAGCTGATAATCACAGGTTCACAAGCAAAAAATTCATCTAGATGCGCAGGGGGATACGCATCACTATTATCTCCTCCCATCCAGTGGCGTCACAAGCCGGTTGCGGGGGGTGCGGACTGCACCTGGGTGTGACGCCTAGAAGGGGTGACACCACACTGTGGGCTCCTCCGCAGTGACAGGAGCCGAGCGCTGCAGTGTGAAAGTCTGCTACAGCACCCGGCTCCTGTCATAGCAGAGGAGCCGACAGTGCTGCAGACAGTCTCCGAGGGCAGCCCAGCATCTCCGGAGATGCTGGGCACGCCCCCGGAGTGACAACCCAGCAATACCACGCCCCCTTTGTTAGTGGCCACACCCTTTTTTTACCACGAACGCGCCCCCCCCCCCCCCCCCCGGCGCGCTGGGATATGAAGGGTGCGCACGGGGTGTCACCACACCCGGTGATGCCACTGCTCCCATGATCACTTTATGGTGAGTGTGACAATCAAAGAAGTATCAACCCCACATCTCTGTACCTCTTTTACCACTATCAGTCACCCAGGGCAACAACTGTGCAAGTAGTGTCACCTCCCAGGGCACAGGGCCTAGGGGTCAGCATCTGCCTTTAGCTTGTTGGGTGCCCCATGGTGTGACATCATAGCATCATCTGCTCAAGGAGAGGGGGGCGGTGTTTGGGGCTAGCATAAAGTGGAAAATCGCTCTGCTAAAGGATTGCAGTCACTAAGGAGTTTGACATGGATTGAAGTACTGGCGCCAGGATCCCAAACGAACGTCTGCCATTACTCTGCACTGGTATGCCGCTGGGGTGGTGGTGGTAGGGGGTTTGGATGGGTTAGGTTAGGCTGCGGGGGAGAGAGGTAGGGTTAGGCACCCCAGGGGAGGGTTAGGGTTAGGCTGCAGTGGAAGAAGGTTCAGATTTGGGCTGCGGGGAAGGGGAGGTTAGGGTTATCCACCACCAGGGAGGGTTAGGGTAAGGCTGAAGGGAGGAGGTTAGGGTGAGGCTGTGGGGAGGGAGGGTTAAGGTTAGGGATAAGGGATAGTATACTCACCACTTAGATGTTGGGATGCTGCTATATGTAATCTGACTGCCGGCATCCCAAGCGCCGGGTTCCCGATACCACCAGTCACTAAGCTCCTCACGCAAAGTGCAATAGGAAGAGTATGGTGATATGTATGGCTGTGATCTTCCTGCAGCATTACATTTAGAGGCTGTAAATCCTATTGTGCCTAGGGATTAAAACAGTTGCACCTCCTCTCATGGAGGGAATCAGTGCCGTATCAGGGCACTAGGCCGATCTGGGTTGGCCCTGACGCCCCCACATAGAAACATAGAATTCGACGGCAGATAAGAACCACTTGGCCCATCTAGTCTGCCCCTTTTTTTCCCCTTTAGGTAATCTCAACCCTTTTTGAACTTTCATTCTTTGTAAGGATATTCATATGCCTGTCCCAAGCATGTTTAAATTGCTCTACCGTCTTAGCCTCTACCACCTCTGATGGGAGGCTATTCCACTTATCCACTACCCTTTCTGTGAAGTAATTTTTTCTTAAATTTCCCCTGAACCTGCCTCCCTCTAGTTTCAGTATATGTCGTCGAGTTCTAATACTTCTCTTCCTTTGAAGAATGTTTTCCTCCTGAACTTTGAATATTTGAAAGTTTCTATCATGTCCCCGCTTTCCCTTCTCTCCTCCAAACTATACATGTTAAGATCTTTTAGCCTTTCCGGGTAAAATTTGTGATGTAGGCCAAGCACCATTTTAGTTGCCCTTCTTTGTACACTCTCTAATGTATTTATATCCTTCTGGAGATATGGTCTCCAAAACTGGACACAGTATTCCAGATGGGGCCGTACCAATGACCTATACAGTGGCATTACTACTTTTTTTTTCCCTGCTAAAGATTCCTCTCCCTATGCAACCAAGCATCTGACTTGCCTTTCTCATTGCTTTGTTGCATTGCTTTCCTTCAAGTAACTTGAAATAGTGACTCCTAAATCCCTTTCCTCCTCAGTAGTTTCCATTATAGTACCCTTGATACTATATTTAGCCTTTGGGTTTTTGAGACCCAAGTGCATGATTTTGCATTTTTTAGCATTAAACTGTAGTTGCCACGTTCTTGACCATTTCTCAAGCCTACCTAGGTCATCAATCATTTGTTTTACCCCTCCCGGTGTGTCTACCCTGTTGCATATCTTTGTATCATCTGCAAAAAGGCATACTTTCCCTTCAATACCATGTGTAATGTCACCAACAAAGATATTAAAGAGAGCTGGTCCAAGTACAGATCCCTGGGGTACTCCACTGGTAACATTTCCCTCCATAGATTGCACTTCATTTACTACGACTGTCTGTTTCCTATCCTGCAACCAGGTTCTTATCCATTTAACTGTTTTATAATCCACCCCTATGCTTTCAAGTTTATTTAGCAGTCTGCGATGTGGGACAGTGTCAAATGCCTTACTAAAGTCTAGATATGCTACATCTACAGCTCCCCCTTGATCTATTATTTTCGTCACAGTCAAAAAAGTCAATAAGATTTGTTTAGCATGATCTCCCACCAGTAAATCCATGCTGTTTTGGATCCTGTTATTTGTTTTATTTAAGATATTCCACAACTCTTTCTTTTAATAGTTTTTCCATTACTTTCCCTACTACTGATAAGGCTTACTGGTCTGTAGTTACTTGCTTCTTCCTTGCTTCCACTTTTGTGCAGTGGAACTACATTTGCTCTTTTCCAGTCCTCTGGAATGGCACCTGCATTTAGTGACTGGTTAAATAATTCTGTTAAAGGTGTCACCAGCACATCTTTTAGTTCTTTTAGTATCCTTGGGTGTATCCCATCTGGCCCCATTGATTTATCCACTTTTAGTTTTGAAAGTTCTGCTAGGACCTTCTCCTCTGTAAATATACTTTCATCTACCTTATTTTTATGAATGTCCTTGCAGCTTAACTGTGGCCCCTTCCCTTCTCCTTCTGTAGTAAATACTGAGCAAAAATAATTATTTAGGTGATCTGCTATTGCCTTGTCTCCCTCTTCCAAATGCTCACTCTCTGTCTTAAGTCTTATTATTCCTCCATTTGATTTTCTCCTTTCACTTATATACTTAAAAAAAAAAGTTTTGCCCCCTTTATCTACTGACTGGGCCATTTTCTTCTCAGCTTCTGCCTTTGCACATCTGATCATTTTCTTAGCATCCTTCCGTCTGTCAAGATACACCTCTTTGTCGTTATTATTTTGAGTCTGTATTTTCTAAAAGCCATCTTTTTTGCTTTCACAATAGTTGATATTTATTTTGTGAACCACACTGGCTTCCTTTTCCTGGTGCTTTTCCTAACCCTTTTGATACAAAGGTCTGTTGCCCTTAGTATTGCACTTTTTAGTTTTTCCCACCTCTCCTGCACTCCTTCCAAGTCCCTCCAGTCCGCCAATGAATCACTTAAACATCTCCTCATTTTTGCAAAGTCAGCATTTCTAAAATCCAACACCTTTGTTTTTGTTTGACAGGAGTTGGATCCTGTCTTTATACTAAACCATACTGCTTGATGATCACTGGATCCCAGGTGCTCACCCACATATATGTCTGATATCCTGTCACCATTTGTAAGAATGAAATCTAATATTGAGTCTTTGCGAGTGGGCTCTCTCACCAATTGCTTGAGAGAAGCTCCCTGTAAGGAATGTAGAAATTTGCCACTTGTAGTTGAACTTGCAAAAGACCCCTCCCAATTTACATCAGGTAAATTAAAGTCTCCCATGATTATGACTTCTCCCCTTAAAGCCATTTTAGTGATGTCCAACAATAGGTTCCTGTCCAAATCCTGGCCTGATGGTCTATAGATCACCCCAATGCGAATAATGTCCTTCTCCCCAGTTTCTATGGTGACCCAAAGGGCTTGTCACATGTGTCTTAAGGATACATTGGGTGGCTATCCAGGTTGCAGGCACCATTCCAAGCACCCTGCAAGCCAAATACAGATGCCACATGGGCAACTACAGTGCCTCACCCTTGGCCTAGCGCCACTACCTGCACACCCCTCGTTATGGCCCTGGAAGGAATATTCAAGTATATTGTGCATTGTTACTGTTATGGTCATTTGCATGCATAGGGGAAAGCTGCAGGGATCAGTGATTGGCCTAATGTTTTCTATAGGAAATGTTGGCACTTATAGATAAGACGCACAACAGTATTAGTTTTCATGGCAGATGAGAAACTATGTTATGTTAAGTTCTCAGTCAACAGCTGTAGTCGTTTAGTAGTAATGCTGTTATTGTATAACTGAAATAAAGGACATAAAGTGGAGCTGCGACTAATAATGCCTATGGGGGTAATTCTGAGTTGATCGCAGCAGAAATTCTGTTAGCAACTGGGCAAAACCATGGCCCTCATTCCGAGTTGTTCGCTCGGTAAATTTCATCGCATCACAGCGATTTTCCGCTTAGTGCGCATGCGCAATGTCCGCACTGCGACTGCGCCAAGTAATTTTGCTATGAAGTTAGGATTTTTACTCACGGCTTTTTCTTCGCTCCGGCGATCGTAGTGTGATTGACAGGAAATGGGTGTTACTGGGCGGAAACACGGCGTTTTATGGGCGTGTGGATAAAAACGCTACCGTTTCCGGAAAAAACGCGGGAGTGGCTGGAGAAACGGAGGAGTGTCTGGGCGAACGCTGGGTGTGTTTGTGACGTCAAACCAGGAACGACAAGCACTGAACTGATCGCAGATGCCGAGTAAGTCTGAAGCTACTCTGAAACTGCTACGAGGTGTGTAATCGCAATATTGCGAATACATCGTTCGCAATTTTAAGAAGCTAAGATTCACTCCCAGTAGGCGGCGGCTTAGCGTGTGCAATACTGCTAAAATCGCCTTGCGAGCGAACAACTCGGAATGAGGGCCCATGTGCACTGCAGGGGAGGCAGATATAACAAGTGCAGAGAGAGTTAGATTTGGGTGTGGTGTGTTCAATCTGCAATCTAATTTGCAGTGTAAAAATAAAGCAGCCAGTATTTACCCTGCACAGAAACAAAATAACCCACCCAAATCTAACTCTCTCTGCACATGTTATATCTGCCTCCCCTGCAGTGCACATGGTTTTCCCCAGTTGCTAACAGAATTCCTGCTGCGATCAACTTGGAATTACCCCCAATGTGCACTGCAGGTGTAGCAGATATAACATGTGCAGAGAGAGAGTTAGGGTGTGTACACATGGTGAGATATTTTCTTTCGATTTTGACTATATAGTCAAAATCGCAAGAAAAGTTACTGCAGATCGCAAGGTGAAATCACCTTGCGATCCCGAATCGATCCAGATGCGCGGTCGCGCCAGGTCTGCATCGCAAGAAAAGATAGACTGTGCAGGCAAGTCAATCCTTGCTAGATCGGTGTACTATCTAGTTCATCTCACATGTCAATGACATCTCACATAAGCCAAAATCTCACATAAGCCAAAATTGTAAGCACACATAGTCCATATCTCAAGGAAAGTTAGTCAAAATCTGTGCCATCTGGGCTCCAGGGAGTTCAAGGGAAATCGCAAGTGAAAATCGGGCATAGCAATGATCTCACTGTGTGTACACACCCTTAGATTTGGGTGGGTTATTTTGTTGCTGTGCAGGGTAAATACTGGCTGCTTTATTTTTACACTGCAATTTAGATTTCAGTTTGAATACACCCCACCCAAATCTAACTCTCTCTGCACATGTTATATCTGCCCCCCCTGCTGTGCACATGGGCCCTCATTCCGAGTTGTTCGCTCGCTAGCTGCTTTTAGCAGCATTGCACACGCTAGGCCGCCGCCCTCTGGGAGTGTATCTTAGCATAGCAGAATTGCGAACGAAAGATTAGCAGAATTGCTATTACATATTTCTTAGCAGTTTCTGAGTAGCTCCGGACCAACTCACAGATTGCGATCAGCTCAGTCCGTTTAGTTCCTGGTTTGACGTCACAAACACGCCCTTCGTTCGCCCAGCCACTCCCCGTTTCTCCTGCCACTCCTGCGTTTTTCACTGGCATGCCTGCGTTTTTTAGCCAACACCGTGAAAACGCTGAATTGCCACCCAGAAACACCCCTTTCCTGTCAATCACTCAACGATCATCAGAGCGACTGAAAAGCGCCGCAAAGGCAACAGCAAATCTACCTAGTTTTTAGTTAAATAACTAAGCGCATGGGCACTGCGTACCATGCGCATGCGTATTTAGCAACTAATCGCAGCATAGCGAAAATCGGCAACGAGCGAACAACTCGGAATGACCCCCATGGTTTTGCCCAATTGCTAACAAACTTGCTGCTGCGATCAACTCAGAATTAGGCCTTATGACTTTGCTTCACCTTTGCTCGCGTATGGGCCCTCATTCCGAGTTGGTCGCTCGCTAGCTGCTTTTAGCAGCAATTCAAACGCTAAGCTGCCACCCTCTGGGAGTGTATCTTAGCTTAGCAGAAGTGCGACCGAAAGGATCGCAGCATTGTTACAGAAAAGATTGTGCAGTTTCAGAGTAGCTCCGAGACTTACTCCTAGCTAGCGATCACTTCAGACTATTTAGTTCCTGTTTTGACGTCACAAACATGCCCTGCGTTCGGCCAGCCACGCCTACGTTTCCCCAGCCACTCCTTCATTTTTATCCGACACGCCTGCGTTTTTACACACACTCCCCGAAAACGGTCAGTTACCACCCAGAAACACCCACTTCCTGTCAATCACTCTGCGGCCAGCAGTGCGACTGAACAGCGTCGATAGACCTTGTGTGAAACTGCATCGGCTTTTGTGAAAGTACGTCGCGCGTGCGCACTGCGCCCCATACGCATGCGCAGAAGTGCCGCTTTTTTACCTATTTGCTGCGCTGCGAACGAATGCAGCTAGCGATCAACTCGGAATGAAGGCCATGCTCCGCTGCAAAGCATGGCCAGTGCGAATGCATGCAAAACATTCTCCACAAACCAGCATACGTTCAGTTCTGCATCCTCTCCTACTACATCCCTGAGTTCACAGAACATCATTTCCTTTTCACAAAGTCTTTTCTCTTACTGATTTTTTCCTTAAATGAAAGGAATACAAAAATGTAACAGAATTATGTGAAATCCATCATGTTGCGTATAAACCACACTTAACTATGGGGAAAATGTAATAGGATGCGAGAATCAGAAAGTGAGAGATTTTGGTAAAATTCTCTAGTTTTTTTAAAGTGGCAATCATTTACATGGGAAAACCAGGTTGATTTTTTCATGTAAATGATTGCCACTTTAAAAAAAACAGGAGAATTTTACCAAAATCTCTTACATTCTGATTCTCACACCCTATTATATTTCCCCCTATATGTTTTTTTTTTTTTCAAATACGTCATTTGAAGTTTTTTTATTATTTCATGTAGTCAAGAATATATATTTAAAATGTATTTAACCATTTTAGTAATAAAAAAAACAGATACAGCAGACTCCTAAGGGCATAGGAGAGATTGGCCCACACATCAGGAGGAATCAGGATGAGTCCCCCATGAGTCAGCAGAGAAGGTCATTATATTTGCCTCAGATGAATACACCATCAGGTGTTTATTTATATTTCTGCCTAGAATTTATCACAGGACTATGGGGTCTGCTATCCCGGGGGTCCCTGCATTCTGATAAAAAAAGTCATATTAAGCTGCAGTGATCAGCTATAGACACTTGTGCTGGTCACTGATTATTGCTTACATCACATGTTATATCACAGCACTGTCTAATGCTGCTCTCCTGGCTGACATTGTACCCAATATAGGCGCCGCTTCCCATATCTCCAGTGTTCATTTTTTTTCTCAGAGTTGGTAAAAGTTAGAAATTCAATCTTAAACCAAACAAAATCCGGCATGTAACATTTCTTGTGGTTTCAGGGATGACTTTCTTTAACTTAAAAGTGACAAAGTTCCACAGGAATAAAGGAAAGAAAGAAAAATCCCCCAAATTTTAATATGTTGAATATTACGTCTAATATTAATATGTTGAATATTACGTCTAATATTAATATTGACGTCTCTGCATCCAATTTCCAGGCAGTTCTGTTCATTAGTCCAAACTTGTTCACCTCTGAAACCTGGAACATAAAAAATGACTTTATTGTAGTATGTAATACTAATAAAGGGATCCAGCATATGCCTTGTCACCTCAGTCTGCCCCCACTCCAGACCTGGTCCCACCCCACCTTTGGTACCACCCCCCTATACTTACCCAGGCTAAGTGTTATACACCCGTTATATAAATCACTAGTGAGGCCACACCTTGAATACTGTGTACAATTCTGGGCACCATACTACAAAAAGGATATCCTGGAGCTAGAAAAGGTTCAGAGGTGGGCCAAACTAATTAAGGGCATGGAGACGCTGGAATACGAGGAAAGGCTTGCAAGACTAGGCATGTTTACACTGGAAAAGAGGAGACTAAGAGGGGACATGATCAACATCTACAAATATATAAGGGGACAATACACAGATCTTGCGCAGGACCTGTTTTTGGTTAGATCAACACAGAGAACTCGTGGACACTCGCTCAGGTTAGAGGAGAGTAGATTCCGCACAATACGGCGTAAAGGCTTTTTCACGGTAAGGACGATACATATTTGGAATTCCCTGCCTGAGGGAGTTGTAATGGCGGACTCAGTCAACACCTTTAAGAATGGGTTAGATAAATTCCTAATAGATAAGGATATCCAGGGTTATGGTGCATAGTCACACACTATAGTTATTATAAAAAGAGGGATAAAACGTAACGGTAGACATCAGCATCAGTCAAAATTTTAGACCAAATAATCCTGCATAGGAGACCACAAATAGGTTGAACTCGATGGACAATTGTCTTTTTTCAATCTTAGATACTATGTTATGTAAACGTCGGTTTTACGTACAGGACTAAAAGCACTTTAAATGGAGCCTCTGCGGCCGCTGTTATTAATCCTTATCCTACGTACTTTTTACACCATTAGCGTACAGAGCCCCGTACCGTGTACGTACTTTGCGTACAAACGCCGCGCTGGCCGTACAAAGTACACGCAGTGCGTACACACCCAAAGATACTCCGTGAGCACTTAGCAGCTACACGTGTGACTGTAATACACTTATAACCTTAGCAGGGAAAGGAGACATGACACCAGATTGTATTTAATGCCGGGTTCCGACACACCAACATATAATTACTGAAAGGGGGTTACAATAACAATACAATACAATAGAATAATGGCTACAGTCAATGGTACATACGTGTTTGGTTTCGCCTGCGCTTCCCAGTCTGGTCCTCAGTCATCAAGGTAGATGACCTTCAGAGTCTGTGTGTGACCGGGTATGCAGCTGGCTCTTTTATACAATAGTCCAAAACCTAACACAATGAATACTGTAATCTCTTTGTCCATTGGACACATGGATGGTCATTTACAGTACAGGAGAGGTCATAGGTTGGTTTGAATAGGTGGGCGATGTCTGCTCCAGGTGCACTTGCAGATGTTCTCCTCTGGGTTCCCGCCGCAGACCAAATGTACAGTAAATACAGTTAATATTTATATTCTGCTCCTGCGCATAACTATTCGCAGGAGCGTGCGATCTTCTGCAAACCAACACCGGAATATTGCCCTTAAAGTACACTACAGCTGGATACCAAACACCACCTTATAACTTAATTCTGTCCCCTCCTATCCTGTAAAGGTGAATCCCTTTGTTCTGATACCATTTAAACTATTGTAACTTGCTGGTGTGATGCAGGGAGACTATGTGTACCTTGTGCACTATTTGGATTAAATGTGTAATAACTCTACCGTAATTACCCATACCACGCGCTAATACGCAGGACCGCAGGAGCGACCATACGCAAATTGAGAATATGTGCACGCACTGCAGAACAAGTACGCGCACGGAGGCCATCTGTGTGTAGTTTGTACGTGATGAGTGTACTGCAATATTTTTCCACTTCGACAGTTACTATGTTACTATGTTAGGACAGTTACTATGTTACTATGTTAGGTCTGTCCCGTCTCACTAACAGCCCGTCTCACTGGGGCTCGTGCCCCAGGTACTCCTGCAGACGCATGTTGGAGATGGGACATGTTGAAGCTGGAGAGCGCTATTATGCATACTCCCTTATGGCTCCTTTAGAGAGGCTTCAATCCCTAACCAAGATGGCCACCTGGCCCCAACCATCCTTCTGCACGCTCATGGCACTATCTTGTCACCGTGTTAGAGTGCCATGGACATCTTCCACTAATATACTCAGTGATACCCTGTGATTACCACAATCGACAACGCCTTTAGAGTTGATGAGACGGCTTGCATCTTGCACCGCTACCCAGCTGTATGATCTGCTCCATGACAAGTGTCTGTATAACTCTGAGAACGGCTGTACCGATCACAAAACTGCTGAATACAGCACTCCACCACTGGTTAAATACTGGACTGTTCATGTTTCAGGGCATCCGCTGGTGTGTTCCTACACTCTGCTATACCACCACCACACATACTGCAACAGGGCAGACCATACACAGTTATTATATAATTATTCAGTATGTATACAAAGACATTTAAATGTATTACAGTATGTAACAGCCTGTATTCTGTATATTACATAATTTCCTCATTAGAGAAGTGCAGTTACACAAATGAGGCTGTAGATGGCGCCATGTCTACACTAATTTTCCTACAGTATGCTTTGTATTTTCAAGTCTGTGAAATGTTTCTCAAAGCAATTTGTGTATTAAAGCAAAATGCATGGTCAATAGTTGTTTTACAGGTATGCACATAAACAAATGCCATTGCTTTCTCAGGGAGTTACTCATGAGATGCGTGGAGTCTGTGGAAGAGACTGCTTAATGCGCTATGAAGACATCTGCAGCACCCAGAGACCTGTGCAATACAAACATCATGATAGTGTACCCTTAACTGACTACAAAGTAAGGGGCTGATGTACAAAGTAAAGGTGGGTACACACTGGTAGATATATCTGCCGATCAATTGATCGGCAGATATATCTATGGACAGATCGGGCAGTGTGTTGAGCATACACACTGGCCGATCCGTCGAGGACGTCATGAACTGGGCGGGCGTGTACACACGCACACCTAGTTCAGCTGTTAATCACCGCCGGCTGCCGCAGCATGTGTACGGGCGGTCGGCCGACTGCCCGTACATACACAGCGACGAGCCAATATATTGGTAGATATTTTGGCTGTCGGCTGTGCTGCGAGGCCGACGTGATGCATCTGTGAACGACTAAGTTCACAGACGTATCGGCCGACGGACCCGCAATATATTGACTGTTCAAGAGAACGGCCAATATATATCGGCCAGTGTGTACCCACCTTTAGTGGCTGACCACTAACTGAATGTACAACAGTTTCTATAGCGTGCTGATCAATGATTATGCACAGAAAGCTAATGCATACATGCACAAGAATTGTACACATCTTGTGTATATAGGGGCTCTCCCTCTCAGCATATAGGACTGACTGCATATCCATCAGCACGCTGCTAAAAGGAGTTTTATGTACATATCTAGCCGAAACTGTGTATTACCATTGTTTGGGACTTTACTTGTTTTTCCGCATAAGATGGGTTTATTTCCCTAACAATGTTGGCAGTAATCTATTATTTAACAATTATCTTGCATTATCTTTCCTACTTCACCTTACACACGACACAGACACCCAGGTACCACACTGGTGTAGTGCCGGCACACGGGTGTAATATAATTTGTCAACATTCAGTGCGTCAACATGAGATTCTCAACATGGTCGTAATATCAACATGCAGCATGTCAACATTGACCACGTCTATATTCATTATGTTGATATTAATAAAATGTTGACATGCTTATAGACTTGGTGGTCTAATGGTGACATACCTGTTATGATGGATCCGGTGGCTCCAGTGGTGTCTTCCTTGTCTAGGGGTGACATCAGAATGACTTCCGGCGGATCCTCTGCTGCTTCTGGTATTAGGTATGGCCAAACCTTACCCTAACCCTCCCCCTAGTGCCTAACTCTAACCTTCTCTCCTGTAACCTAACCCTAACCCACCACCTAGGGGTAAATTTACTAAGGTGGGAGATTTTTAAAACTGGTGATGTTGCCCATAGCAACCAATCAGATTATATCTATTATCTGCTAGAAGCAGCTAGATAAATGGTAAGTAGAATCTGATTGGTTGCCATGGGCAACATCACTAGTTCTCAAAATCTCCCATCTTAGTAAATTTACCCCCTAGTGTCTAACCCTAACCTCAACTCCCGTAACCTAGACTTAACTCTCCCTCGAGTGCCTAACCCTGACCTTCCCTCCTGCAGCCTGACCCTAATTTTCCCATTACTGCCTAACCCTTCCCCCAGTGTTTAACCTTAACCTACCCTCCTGTACCCTAACCCGCCCCCTAGTGCCCAACCCTAATCTACCCTCTTGTAGCCTGACCCTTCCTCCCCTACTGTTTAACTTTATCCTTCCCTCCTGTAGCTTAACTCTCCACCTAGTGCATAACCCTAACCTCACCTCCCGTTGCCTTACCCTGACCCTCCCCTAGTGCCTAACCAAAACCTCCCCTCCCATAGCCTAACCCTAAACCTCCCCCTAGTTCCTAACTGTTGACATTGTGATATTGACATTGTAAATGTCAATATTCTGATTACATCCCACTGGCACTAACCCCTTTTTAAGCGTCATGTTTATTAGCTGCATCGTTGTGCTACAACCTACTAGGTAGGGGCGTGTCAAGAGAGGAGGGGGCCTGAGTGCAGTCTCCGACCTGGTCCCCTCCCCTCCTTCTAGCCAGCAGTGCTGCTCAGTGGTCTGAGGACTAATAGACTCTGGGGCTGTGCCAGTCTACTGTGCATGCGCAGGTCTCGGGGAACATGGCATGGTGGCCATTTTCCCAGTTATTTTCCTACTGCGTATGCGCAAAAGGCTGCGTGGCCGACACTTGACTCCGGAACGGTAAGTATAGAAGAAACAAGTGCAGGGTGTGTGGTGTGGGGCCTTTCTGGACGTAGGGAACCAAGGGCCTAACTCATTGGGTGATTCAGACCTGATCGTAGCTGTGCTAAATTTAGCACAGCTACGATCATCCACACTGACATGCGGGGGGACGCCCAGCACAGGCTAGTCCGCTCCACATGTCAGGCTCGGCCCCACTGCTCAAGTACAAAAGCATCGCACAGCGGCGATGCTTTTGTACTTGAAGAGTAACTCCCTAACAGCGCAGCTCCTGCGTGCTGGCCGGAAGTTACTCATCGTTGTGATGGTCGCAGCGGCTGCGTGTGACGGCACGCAGCCGCTGCGGCTCGCCCTCCCGCATGGTCCAGCCACGCCTGCGTTGGTCGGACCGTGCCCACAAAATTGCGTCCAAACACCACCGTGCTGCCCCCTCCCGCCCTGTGACAGCCTCAGCCTGTCAATCAGGCAGAGGCAATCGCTGGGCTACAACAGCCGTCAGCTGTCTGGCATGCACCTGGCGCACTGCGGCGCCGGCGCATGCGCACTTCTGACCTGATCATTGCGATGAACAGCAGCGTGTGATCAGGTCAGAATGACCTCCTCAGACCTGATCGTAGCAGCATATTTGTTAGCAGATGGGCAAAGCCATGGGGGGTCATTTCGAGTTGATCGCTAGCTGCCGTTGTTCGCAGCACAGCGATCAGGCTAAAAAATGGCATTTCTGCTCATGCATATGGGCCGCAATGCGCATGCGCGTTGTACGGGTATAAAGCCTGTTGTGGTTGTGCACAGGTTGTAGCAAAGTTTTCAGTCGCACTGACGGCCGCAAGAAGATTGACAGGAAGAGGTCGTTTTTGGGTGTCAACTGACCGTTTTCAGGGAGTGTTTGCAAAAACGCAGGTGTGTCTGAAAAAACGCAGGTGTGTCTGAAAAAACGCAGGTGTGTCTGAAAAAACGCAGGTGTGTCTGAAAAAACGCAGGTGTGTCTGAAAAAACGCAGGCGTGGCTGGATGTTCGCTGGGCAGGTGTATGACGTCAAATCCGGACACGAACAGGCTGAAGTGATCGCAAGCGCTGATTAGGTTCAGAGCTACTCTGAAACTGCACAAACTGTTTTTTGCAGAGCTCGGCTGCACAAGCGTTCGCACTTTTGCTAAGCTAAAATGCACTCCCCAGTGGGCGGCGGAATAGCGTTTGCATGGTTGCTAAAACTAGCCAGCGAGCAATCAACACGCCCCACCCAAATCTCTCTGCACATGTTATATCTGCTCCCCCCTGCAGGGCACATGGTTTTGCCCAACTCCCAATAAATTTGCTGCTACGGTCAGGTCTGAAGTAGGCCCCATGTGCACTGCACACACTGCACCCATTATAGGTACCTGCTGGGTGTCTTCTTTCTGCAGGTCCATTGGCTTTGTAGAATATCATTAAAGGCGCATCTTTTGCTTACTATGGGCCTAATTCAGAGATCAACGGAAACCCTATGGTTTGCATACATCTCTGATTGTTGTTGTACTGTGCAGAATGGGTCCTGTGTTGTCAGATGCAGTGCAGCTGTAGATGTCAGGTAAGTGATAGGCTGCAGACATTTATGGGTGGGGAGGGGGCCAGGAACTACTTCTTCTGACACAGCTTCACTGGTTCCAGCAACGTGAATACACATACTACTCTGAGTAACCTGAGGGTTACTCAGATGACCGATGGTCACAAAGATGATCTTATGCAGCATCTTCAACCGTCAGGAGGCAGCGTTTTACACAAGATGCCACCTACAGCATTAAAATATTTTGGCACAGCAGCATTGTCCAAAGATGCAGCTGCTGTGGGAACTGCTCGGCATCCATCAGGACCAATATACATATATCATACCTCCCAACTGTCCCGTTTTTTTTTAACTGTCCCACTCGCAGGACGCAGTGTCCCGCGGTGGGGGGGGGGGGGGGGATGGTGCAGTTGGGAGGCTCCTGTCACTGCTGCCCTGCTTAGCAGAGCCGCGTTTATAGATGCTGTGCGCATGCGCACAACATCTATTCACGAGAAGACAGAGAGAGAGGGGGCATGCCAGTAGCTCACAGAGCACTGGGCATGCCCCCTCAGTGAAAACGGGAGGGGGGGGGGCGTAGCTCGCAATCGTGGGCCCTCCTGTGAAGCCACACACCCTTTTCCATAGGCCACGCCCCATTTCCAGGCGCGCGTGCTAAGCGCGCAAAGATGTCCCTCTTTCAGGTAATTAAATGTTGGGAGATATGAATATATTTCTCTGTATTATGGTATTCCTCAAATGAAAGTAAAATTAACATAATGTATAAAATGTTTGCAGTGATAGCTGAACAAATTCACTCTTCTGTATTACAAAATCTTTCTGCTGCTACATTTGTAAAAGGTTAATTATCATGAGACATGTGATTTTGGATTTTCATTTTAATTCAGGCATGAAATGGTCCGTTCAGCCCTGCTACACTGTATAGCAATTAGCATGTGCAAAGAAACGGGCGGCGACTGGCTTCAATCTAAGGGCATAGGAGAGATTGAATTTAACCCCAGGGCCCCAGGCCCACACACCAGGTGGAATCAGGAAGAGTCCCCCATGAGGGAACAGAGGAGCAGTGCTGCAAGCGAGGGAAGGAGAGCGTAGCGTGTGCCTCTCCTGCTCCTCAATGCTCAATGAAGTCCAGTCTCCAGTGGCGGCTACGGCGTGAATCTCAAATGAGGCGCTGGTTCGTTAGCCCATCAGAGCTCGCAGACTGACAGCCGCGGCTGCTGATTGGCTGCTGGTCCGTGAGCTATGATTAGCTAACGAACCAGCGCCTCACTTGAGATACATGCTGCCAAAGACCAGACTTCACTGAGCATTGAGGGGCAGGAGAGGTGCACGCTGCGCTCTCCTCTCACACAACAGTGGCAGCAACAACAGCAGCGGTGAGCATCACAGGGGGGAATATTCACTGTGGGGAATTTCTGTATGTGGTGCTGTGGGGCATATGTGTATCTGGCGCTGTGGGGCATTTGTGTATCTGGCACTGTGGGGGCATACGTGTATCTGGCACTGTAGGGCATATGTGTATCTGGCACTGTGGGGGCATATTTGTATCTGGCACTGTAGGACCATATGTGGCACTGCTGGGGCATATGTTTACCTAGCACGGTGGGGGCATATCGGGCACTGTCTGGGCATATGTGTATCTGGCACTGTGGGGGCATATGTGTATCTGGCACTGTGGGAGCATATCTGGCACTGTGGGGCATATGTGTATCTGGCACTGTGAGGGCGTATCTGGCACTGTGGGGGCATATGTGTATCTGGCACTGTGGGGGCATATGTGTATCTGGCACTGTGGGAGCATATATGGCACTGTGGGGGCATATGTGTATCTGGCACTATTGGGGTCATATGTGCATCTGGCCCCCATATGTGTATCACACCCTCATTTTCTTTGGCCACGCACTGTGTACCACTAAGAATTTTTTTCTACTTGCACCACTGCAGAGGAGGTCATTAAATTAGCTGCAGATGAGTACACCATCAGGTGGGAGTGTGGAGAACAGTACCAAGGGCAGCAGCAGCAGCAGCTTCATATTCCCCTGCTTCACAATGCTCAAGTATGGGGCCAGTCTCATTAAACTACCCCAGAACATAAGGGGGAGAGGAGGGTAAATTTGTGTTTTATTTACATTTATGTCATCTATAGACACTTGTGCTGGTAACTGAATATTGCTTTCATCACATTTCATATCACAGAACCATCTTATGCTCTCTCTCATGGCTGACATTGTACCCAGATGGGTGCCGATCCCGTAGGCGCCAATGGTCAGGGATAACTTCTCTGTCAGTCTTTAGCGTAAAAGTGACAAAGTTCCACAGGAATAAAAATAAATCCTCCAATTTTTAATATGTTGAATGAACACCTCCCCCAAAGTCCTCCTAATTGACGTCTCTGCATCCAGTTTCCAGGCAGATCTGTTTATTGTTCCAAACTTGTTAACCCCTGAAACCTAGAACTTAAAAAATGACTATATTGAAATATGTAATACTAATCATGGGATCAGGCATATGCCTGGTCACCTCAGTCTGACCCCGCTCCTGCTCTGTCCGAACCTGGTCCTACCCCACGCTTGGTACCACCCTCCTATACTTACCCAGACTACGTCTGTCCCGTCTCACTGCAGCTCATGCCCCAGGAACTACTGCAGATGCATGTTAGAGATGGGACATGTTGAAGCTGGGGAGCGCTATTGTGCATACTCCATTATGGCTCCTTTAGGGAGGCTTCAATACCTAACCAAGATGGCCACCAACCATAATTCGACGCGTGAATGGCATCATCTTGTCACTTTGTTAGAGTGCAACGGACATCTTCCACTAATATACTTAATGAGATCCTGTGATTACCACTATCCACGACACCTTTAGAGACGATGAGATGGTTTGCATCTTGCACTGCTACACAGCTGCATGATCCACTCCATGACAAGTGTCTGTATAACGCTGAGTACGGCTGTACCGATCACATTACGGCTGAATACAGCACTTCACTGGTTAAATACTGGACAGTGCATGTCTCAGGGCATCCGCTGGTGTGTTCCTACACTCTGCCATACCACTGCCACTTGTATACACATATTGCAACAGGACAGACCATACAGTACTGTAACAGGGTCAGGAGAACAGGTACCATCTCTTGGGGCAGATGGCAGGATGCAGCAGCTGAGAGATCACACAAGCCGGTTGGTTTGGTGCAACTGGCCTCAACCAGTTTTATTGTGCAGCTCCCTAACTATTGTGCAGCTCCCTAACTATTGTGCAGCTCACTAAGAAAAATACAAGAAGGTTTTATCAGGCACAGCACACAGGTTTTCAATCAGCAGGTTCTCTCACACAGACTCCATAGTGTCTCTTTTTCCCCAGGCAGTGTGAGAGACAGATGATCAGGCTGATAGCCTAATTAACACACACCTGCAGCTGAAAGCCCTAATTAGCTTTCTGTGAGGCTAATAGCCCAAACTGGGCCTAAATGGATGGAGAACTGTCCCTCTCGTCTCACATCCAACCCCAGGACCCTTATCCGGATCTTACCAAAACCCTCAGCAGAACCAACACAATATTCCTGGGGTTTTAAAACAACATAGGTAAGAAACCTGGGGCAAATATATCTGCCTTCCACCACTATTCCAGTGACCTTGTCACAGTACACAAAGACATTTAAATGCATTACAGTATGTAGCAATCTGTATATTACATTGTTGCCCCCCACAGATTTTGCCTTCTGTATTTTCAGGCTAAAATGATGTTTCAGCAGAATTCTGCGGCCTTTTCTACAAAGCAAAGAGCAAAACCTTGCTGAGGAGCAGCACAAATTGCTCCTTGATGGCTGTGCCCTATTTGTTTGGGTGTGCCTAGCTTTCCACCAAAGCCCTGGATTTACGGAGCAAGACAGTGGCATCTGTGGAAAAGTAGACATTTGCATTGAGTTTGGGTGGTCAAAGCTGAGTATGGAGGAGGCTTATTGGTGTGCAGAATTTTGTGGAGCCTCCAAAGTTTGAATTGTAGAAATGAAGTGAGGGGTAGAAGGGACATTGCTTGTTGTACAGAGGAAAAACAATTTGTGTTCCCTAATGCACACTGAGTGAGAAATAATACTACATAATAATCAGATAATACGGATATCTTAGTTGTGTATATCTGCAGATATAGGGTTAAGCCCCCAGGCCGATCGACAAGGCTTCTCCGTCACTGGGGGTCCCTAATACTAGGTATGGGTCCGGGGTGCAGGACCCCATCACGTCGGCACAGGTCGGCTACCCCAGGTCAGCACACAGGTGAAAATTAATAAGGGTTAATAAGAAGCACAGAAGTGCTATGTAAGTGGTGTGATTAAAATAATACAAAAATATATACAAAGTGATAGGGAAAATCATAAGTGTTAATAAAGTGTTAGGGTGTGCCGACCTGAAGCCGCCCAGCCAAACCAACACAGAGGCCACCGCACCCCACACCCACCCCATAAATAATTACATATATGTCTGGGTCTAAATCCCAGTGTAAGGCCACATGATAATGGCTCCTACAGCATCTGAGAGCCAGCTTACATGGAGAGACCCCTAACTTCTCCAATGGCACTCTGGAGTCAGCAATCCCCCCTAATGCTGACCCATCCATGCCTCTCATGTTGTGCAGAGGGGAGCACAGGCATTTCCACTCTGGTTTGTGGGATGATGTTTGCAGCAACCTTCAGTTTTTGATGGAATGCATTTTGGATCCTCCAGTTGCACAATTGTATGACAAATGCCAATATACAAAAGCTACCACATGAAATAAAGGCAGTCCTAGGCATCTAAGTTGCAGAGATATCTCCTGAGGATAAAATCGCATGTATAAATCATCTAAGCCACCTGCTACGCAACCAATGTATACCAGGTATATATTATATATGGTCTTGTGGCTGTACAGTATTTATGGACATATTTTGCCTTGCCTCTACTGTATGTCTTGAAGTATTTATTTATTTATTATTTATTACAAGTTATTTATATAGCACACACATATTCCGCAGCACTTTACAGAGAATATTTGGCCATTCACATCAGTCCCTGCCCCAGTGGAGTTTACAATCTATATTCCCTATCACATGTACGCACAGACACATTTACACTAGGGTTAATTTTAGTTGGAAGCCAATTCACCTACCAGTATATTTTTCGGATTGTGGGAGGAAACCGGAGTACCCAGAGGAAACCCATGCAAGCACGGGGAGAATATACAAACTCCGCACAGTTAGGGCCATGGTGGGAATCGAACCTATGACCCCAGTGCTGTGAGGCAGCAATGCTAATCATTACACCATCTATACTGCCCAAGTATCTCTTCATTATATGTCTCCCAATGGTTCTGTTGAACAAATTATTTCACTTATCAGCAGGATTAAGCAAGCGGAAAATAGTTGGAGTTATTGTACTATGTAAAATAGTAATTGTTTTCCCTCATGTTTTACTGAATATTATAATACATGTTCATTATATATGGGAAAAATAGGATAATTTTAACACATTCTTGTTATTTCCTATAAATCATGACTGGGACATAGCTATACCGGGATATACTTTATTTAGGAAGAACGGAATGGGAAAAATCAGAGGAGGGTAGCAATGTATATATAAAAAAGCATAAATACTACCTTAATGCAAAGTATTGAAGAAAAAACTGAGGCCCTTTGGGTGACCATAGAAACAGGGGAGAAGTTGATTATTCGTATTGGCGTGATATACAGGCCACCAGGACAGGAAGAAGAACTGGACAAGAACCTATTGCAGGACATAACTAAAATGGCATTAAAAGGAGAAGTAATAATCATGGGAGACTTTAATCTTCCGGATGTAAACTGGGAGGTGTCTGTTGCTAGTTCCACTAGAAGTAGAGACATTTTAAATTCCCTTCAGGGAGCATCCCTCCACCAATTGGTGAGGGAGCTCACTCGGAAAGACGCAATATTAGACTTAATACTTACAAATGGAGACAGAATATCCAACGTAAAAGTGGGTGAAAACCTGGGATCCAGTGATCATCAAGCAGTATGGTTCAGCATAAAGACAGAGACTGACTCGTCCCATACAAAAACAAAGGTGCTGGATTTTAGGAAGGCTGATTTTGTATGGATGGGAGAATGTGTAAGCAATTCTTTGGCAGAGTGGAAGAACTTGGAAGCAGTGCAGGAGAGGTGGGAAACATTAAAAAGTGCAATATTAAAGGCAACTGATCTTTGTATCAAAAGTGTTAGGAAAAACACAAGGAAAAGGAAGCCAATGTGGTTTGCGAAAGAAGTAGCAAATATTGTGAAAGAAAAAAAAGATGGCTTTTAGGAAATATAAGCAGACACAAAATAATGAAGACAAAGATATATATCTTGTTAGACAGAAGGAGACTAAGAAAGTAATCAGATGTGCAAAGGCACAAGCTGAGGAGAAAATGGCCCAGTCAGTGGGTAAAGGAGGCAAAACTTTTTTTTAGGTATATAAGCGAAAGGAGAAAAACAAAAGGCAGAATTATAAAACTAAAGACAGAGACTGGGAGTCTTGTTGAGGGAGACAATGTAATAGCAGATCATCTTAATAATTCTTTTTGCTCAGTATTCACTACTGAAAGAGAGGGGAAGGGGCCACAGTTAAGTTGCAGGGATATTCAGGAAAATGAAACAAGTACATTTACAGAGGAGAAGGTCCTACCAGAACTCTCAAAGCTGAAAGTGGACAAATCTATGGGGACAGATGGGATACATCCAAGGATACTAAAAGAACTTAAAGGGGTGCTGGTAGCACCATTGACAGAATTATTCAATCAGTCATTAGCTACAGGAGTAATTCCGGAGGACTGGAAAAGAGCGAATGTAGTCCCACTGCACAAAAGTGGAAGCAAGGAAGAGGCAAACAACTACAGACCAGTGAGTCTTACATCAGTAGTAGGGAAATCGATGGAAACACTCTTAAAAGAAAGAGTTGTAGATTATCTCAAATCCAGTAATTTACAGGATCCAAAACAGCATGGATTCACTGGGGGAAATCATGTCAAACAAATCTTATTGACTTTTTTGACTGTGTGACTAAAGTGATGGATAAAGGTGGAGCCGTGGATATAGCTTATCTAGACTTTAGTACGGCTTATGACACTGTTCCACATAGCAGACTGCTAAATAAACTTGGAAGCTTGGGATTGGATACCAGGATTGTTGAATGGATAAAATCTTGGTTGCAGGATAGAAAACAGAGAGTTGTGGTAAATGGAGTGCATTCACAAGAGGGAAATGTTACCAGTGGAGTACCCCAGGGATCTGTACTTGGACCAGTGCTTTTTAATATCTGTATTGGTGACATTGCAAATGGTATTAAAGGGAAAGTATGCCTTTTTACAGATGACACAAAGGTATGCAACAGGGTAGACACACCAGGTGGGGTAAAACAAATGATTGAGGATCTAGGTAGACTAGAGGAATGGTCAAGAGTGTGACAATTACAGTGTAATGCCAAAAAATGCAAAATCATGCACTTGGGTCTCAAAAATCCAAAGGCTAAATGTAGTATTAATGGCACTATACTGGAAACTACTGAGGAAGAAAGGGATCTGGGAGTCACTATTTCAGGTGACGTAAAGGCAGGTAAGCAATGTAACAAGGCAATGAGGAAGACTAGTCAGATGCTTGGCTGCATTGGGAGAGGAATCAGCAGCAGAAAGAAAGAAGTAATAATGCCACTGTATAGGTCATTGGTATGGCCTCATCTAGAATACTGTGTTCAATTCTGGAGGCCATATCTTCAGAAGGATATTAATACATTAGAGACTGTACAGAGAAGGGCAACTAAAATGGTGCATGGCCTACATCACAATACATACCCAGAAAAGACTAAGAAATCTCAATGTGTATAGTCTGGAGCAGAGGAGGGAAAGGGGGGACATGATAGAAACTTTCAAATTTATCAATGGTTTTAACAAAGTCCAGGAGGGAAACATTCTCCAAATGAAGAGAAGCAATAGGACACGAGGACATGCACTGAGACTGGAGGGGAGGGGGAGGTTCAGGGGAAATTTGCGGAAAAATTACTTCACAGGAAGGGTAGTGGACAAGTGGAATAGTATCCCATCAGAGGTGGTAAGACAGTAGAGCAATTTAAACATGCATGGGATGTAAGGATATCCTTACAAAGAAACAAGAATCAAATAAGGATTGACCTAAAAATATGGTAAAAAAAAAAAAAAAAAGGGCAGACTAGATGGACCAAGTGGTTCTTATCTGCCGTCATATTCTATGTTTCTATATCTGATTATTGTTAGTTATTCTACCAAATAATTTCAGAACACTAGAGATGTGCAGTTCCACAAAGGAGGCTGTAGATGGCGCAATGACAACACTAATTTTTCTACATTATGCTTTTTATTTTCAAATCTGTGAAATGTTTCTCAAAGCAATTTGAAAGCAAAGCAAAGTGTATTAAGCAAAGTGGTCCAAATGCAAGGTAAATAATTGTATTACAGGTATGCACATAAACAAATCCCATTGTTTTCTGAAGGACTTACTCTTAAAATGCGTGGAGTCTGTGGATGAGACTGCTTAATGTGCAATGAATGTCACAACGTACTTTGGGCCTCATTCCGACCCGATTGCACGCTGCACTTCCTCGCAGCGGTGCGATCGGGTCTGGAATGCCCATGCGCGGCATGCGCATTGCGCACGCGAGGCGACTTCGGTCGCCAGGCAACGACGCTGACAGCGGAGAAAGCGACCGCAAGAAGATTGACTGCAGGAAGGCGTTTCGGGGCGTCAACTTTCAGGCCATTTTCGGGGAGTGGTAAGAAAAACGCAGATGTGTCCAGGCGAACGGAGGGCAGCCCTGCTATGCTAAAATACACTCCCCATAGGCGGAGATTAGTTGATCGCACCAGCAGCAAAAAGTTGCTTGGTGCGATCAACTCGGAATGAGGGCCTTAGTCCTATTTTACACATGGCTCTGTAGTTCTGTGGAGGAAGCCGACTGCAGCCCCCAGAGAGCTGTGCAATGCAAGCATCATGATTATGCACCAATAACTGACTTAGGATTGTATGTGCTAAGCTTTGAACAGAGAAAAATGAACAGAGATAAAGTACCAACCACCAGCTTCTAACTGACATTTTTCAAACAAAGCCTATACCATGGCAGTTAGGAGCTGATTGGTTGTAACTCTCTCAAATGTATCACTCTCCAAGGCCTAATACATAATACCATACTAATAGTAATACATGATCCATAATACCTTACAACTATAAAGGTTGATCTCATGTACAGTACCGAAAGATCAGTAAGGGTATATTGTAGTTACCAACCTTCCTGTAATTTTCAGGAGATTTCGGGATTATTGGTAGCATACTTGCCTACTTAGAAAAAGCATTTCAGGGAGATTGTGACAGTAACGTCTATGAGCGCGGACGTATACTGCTACATCTGAGAGGCGTGTCATGAAAATGACTTACTCCCAAATGGAAATGAGCCCCAAAGTTAGTAAGAGCTACTTGTAGAAGAAAAGACACTGATATTTGCAGGATTTGTTCATGTATTGTGTTTTACAAGAGGTTCCGTATACTGTAAGTGGCCATGAGAAACCTTATTTAAAATGCATGTAGCCATAGAGATCATTGTGCCTTATAACCAATGCAGGGAAAGGGCACTGATGAGCACATTTAAATGTATATATCTCTTATTCCCCCCCCCAAGAATATAAAGGGCCCCATACACTACAACGATATGTCTGAGGCTGAAGTCGGAGGCGATTTCCCTTGAACTCTCCCGGGAGCTTCCTGGGAGTGGTTCCAAACGATTCCATACGATTTGGTACATTTTGCATGTGATATATCGTATGCGATCCCAGCCATGCCTGCGGGAACCGACATATCATGAGTGCAGCACTAACGATCTAGGGGAGCCGATACGACCCTCACGGGAGTGCGCATTGGATCGGAAACACTTCCAAAATGGAAGATTTCACCCAATACATTGGAGCGAATGCCCGAAATTGGTTGAAATCGGGCATTATCGTTCTAGTGTATGGGGCCTTTAACAGTTACATAATGGGGGTAAGGTGCAATCCGGGAGATTGCTGGACTATTCAGGGAGTCAGGGAGATTGCTACTATTTCAGGGAGTTTCCTATAGAATGAGGGAGGGTAGGCAACAATGATTGGTAGACTTATTGGACTTCCAATTAGGTAGGCAAATCTCCTGCATTTCAGTGACCCCCACTGCTGAAATGTCTGTACTCACTTGCTTCAGTCCACTGATGTGGCAGGGTGACGCAGGGTGACCTATGCCGGATAGGAGATACAAGCTCCTGCTGGCTGAAACATTACAATGGAATACTCAATAAGTATCCCATCCACAGGGAAGACAAAGAGAAATGATATCCGATATTATCACCTACCAGTAGGATTCAGAGCTTTTCGGCACTTGTTTGGGAGGAATATGGTTAAGATGCTGGCTTTCAGGATCCTGGCCATAGCCAGATTAAGGGGGGCAGGAGGGCGTGCAGGGAATACTGTACCCCGGGCCAGGGCCGTCATCAAGGGGGTGCCCTGTGTACAGTAGTCCCGGGCCCGGCCACTCTGACAGAGTGGAGGGCCCGGGCTGCACACACAGCCAGCCGTGGATATTCCCAGCGGCAGCCGCCACTGCAGACAGTGAGTCACAATGACTCACTGTCTACAGCAGCGGTGGCCAGCAAGCGGCTCGATCCGCTCCCGGCCACCGCTGCCCGGCGCGCACTGACGTCTCCGGTGGCAGTGACTATCTTAAATTCGGCGCCGGGCCGTGAGCCAATCAGAGCTCGCGGACCGGCAGCTGAGGCTCCTGATTGGCTGCTGGACCGTGAGCTCTAATTGGCTCATGGGCCGGCGGTGAATTGAAGATAGACACCGCCGCTGGAGAAGGATGGGTAGGAGAGGCGCACGCTGCGCTCCCCTCCCCTCACAGCAGCAGGTGAGAAGCGGAGGGGGGGAGGTACTGTGGGGGCATGTGTATCAGCACTGGGGGCATATCTGGCACTGTGGGAGGCACTGTGGGGGCATGTGTATCAGCACTGAGGGTATATCTGGCACTGTGGGAGGCATGGTGGGGGCATGTGTATCAGCACTGGGGGCATATCTGGCACTGTGGGGGCATGTGTATCAGCACTGGGGGCATATCTGGCACTGTGGGGGCATGTGTATCAGCAGTGGGGGCATATCTGGCACTGTGGGGATATATGTATCTGCACTGGGGGCATATCTGGCACTATGGGGGCATGTGTATCAGCACTGGGGGCATATCTGGCACTGTGGGGATATATGTATCTGCACTGGGGGCATATCTGGCACTATGGGGGCATGTGTATCAGCACTGGGGGCATATCTGGCACTGTGGGGATATATGTATCTGCACTGGGGGCATATCTGGCACTGTGGGGATATATGTATCTGCACTGGGGGCATATCTGGCACTATGGGGGCATGTGTATCAGCACTGGGGGATATCTGGCACTGTGGGGATATATGTATCTGCACTGGGGGCATATCTGCCACTGGGGGAACATGTATACCTGGCACTGGGAGCATATCTGGCACTGGGGGGACATGTGTATCTGACACTGGGCGATATCTGGCACTGTGGGGGCATTTCTGTATCTGGCACTGGGGGGCAATGTATATCTGACACAGTGGGGGCATTTGTGTATCTGGCACTGTGGGGCAAAGTGTATCTGGCACTGTGAGGCAATGTATATCTGGCACTGTGGGGCAATGTATATCTGACACTATTGGGGTCATACATCTCTCCCAACTGTCCTGATTTTCGCGGGACAGTCCCGTTGTTGGGGACTGTGCCGCTGTCCCACCCACGGGCTGCAGTGTCCCGCGGTGGGGAGGGGCAGTTGGGAGGCTCCTTCACTCGTTTGAATAGACGCTGTGCGCATGCGCACAGCGTCTATTTACTGGAGTCAGAGGGAGAGGGGGCATGCCAGCGGCTCACAGAGCGCTAGGCATGCCCCCTTAATGATGAAAATAGAGGCGTGGCTCGCGATCGTGGGTCCTCCACAAAGCCACGCCCCTTTTCATAGGTCACGCCCCATTTCCGGGGAGCGCCGCGCGTGTGTCCCTCTCTGCAGTAATGAAAAGTTGGGAGGTATGGGTCATATGTGTATCTGCCCCTCCCCCCATATGTGTATCATGCCCCCATTTTCATTGGCCACGCCCCATGTGGCATTTGACCACACCTATTTTTTGGTGCGTGCGCCGAAGAGGGGGGGGGGGGGCTGCCTATTTTTTCAGTCCCCACAATTTCTGGTGGCAGCCCTGCCCCCGGCCTCCCTCTGTTAGGGGCCCTTTGAGCCAGAGCCCACTGACGTCACTAGCTGTCCTTCATGTGCAGCAGCAGAACCACACAGCCAGAATGAGAGCAGCACAATATGAAGTGCAGGCAAAAACACAGGAGTATTAGGTTTCATGAGCTACTGATGCAGCTTCCCGACCAGAGGAAAGATAGGAGGGTGAGATAGCTGCAAGGGACCCAGAGATCCCAGCTTCTCCTCCTCCCCGCCAGGGTGCCTGGGTCCGGTGAACCTGTTATCTAATGACACCATTTGAGTCCAGAAAGAGAGACACACAGAGAGTCCTTTCCCAGTGTAAATGAAAAATAATTATTCATAGATAATCTGCGCAATTAAATCAATGGTGCAGCTATAACCTAAATCAAATAGTGCTTCCTCACTGCACTAAAGAGACATTCAGCAACTGTAAAAGGTGAGATATAGGTTACAAGCGCTCCAGATAACCCACTTTACCAACAAATCACCACAAGGTGAATGAATAAAGGAAAAAATACAGTTTTTAAGTATCTCACATTCATAAAACCAGATGATATTCCAATCAATCCTTTAGGTGAAATCTGTAACAGAAATGTGGGCTAGATGCATCATTGCTTGGAAAGTGATAAAATGGAGAGTGAAAAAGTACCAGCCAATCAGATCCTAACTACCATGCTACAGGCTGTGTTTGAAAAATGGCAGTTATGAGCTGATTGGCTGGCACTTTTCACTCTCCATTTTATCACTTTCCAAGTGATGATGCATCTGGGCCTGTGTCCCCTTCATATATAGCAGAACTGTTTAGCGCATAAAGGGGTACGTACACAAGAGGAAATGACATAGTGCAAATTATCATTCTAAAAAACATGAATTTAATGATACAGCACACTTACAAACAAGGTAGATAAAAAGCACATAATAAGTATCCCTTCCAGGGCTGCCACCAGAAATTGTGGGGCCCGGGACTGAAAAAATAGGCAGCCCCCCCCCCTTTCCCGCCCACACTTTTACAAAAAATATTTTAGGCAGATATTTTGGCCAAAAATTATCAAGTCAGATATGCCCCCAGTGCCAGATATGCCACCAGTGCCAGATATGCCACCAGTGCCAGATATACCCCCAGTGCCAGATACAGAAATGCCCCAGTGCCAGATATACCCCCAGTGCCAGATACAGAAAAGCCCCCAGTGCCAGATACAGAAATGCCCCCACAGTGCCAGATATGCCGCCAGTGCCAGATATACCCCCAGTGCAAGATACAGAAAAGCCCCCAGTGCCAGATACAGAAATGCCCCCACAGTGCCAGATATGCCCCCAGTGCCAGATATACCCCCATTACCAGCTACAGAAATGTCCCCAGTGCCAGATATACCCCCAGTAGCAGCTACAGAAATGCCCCCACAGTAACTGCCAGATATGCCCCCAGTGCCAGATACAGAAATGCCACCAGTGCCAGATATGCCCCCAGTGCCAGATACAGAAATGCCCCCCCAGTGCCAGATATGTCCCCAGGCCAGATACAGAAATGCCCCCCCCAGTGCCAGATATGTCCCCAGTGCCAGATACAGATATGCCCCCAGTGCCAGATATGCCCCCAGTGCCAGATATGCCCCCACAGTGCCTGCCAGATATGCCCCCAGTGCCAGATACAGATATGCCCCCACAGTGCCAGATATGTCCCCAGTGCCAGATACATATATGCCCCTAGTGCCAGATATGCCCCCAGTGCCAGATACAGATATGCCCCCACAGTGCCTGCCAGATATGCCCCCAGTGCCAGGTACACCGTGTCTCCCCCCCCCCTTCAGAGAATAATACCATTTATATTATATTGCCAGCCCCGGGCTCTCTTCTCACAAACACAGACATACTTACCTTTCCGAATCCGTCCTGAGAGTCCTCTCTGCTCTCTCTCGCCCATGCTGTCTGCTGCTGGCCTCCGTCCTGTTCCTAGCTCTTCAGCACCGCGGCTCCTCTTCACCCGACGCTGCGCCGCATCCGGATAAAGAAAAACATTATTAAACAGCAAGCTGCTGCTTGCTGATTATGATCGGCGGCAGACGACAGCGGCAGCGGGTGGGTTGGCCGGGCAGCCCGCGGTGATAGCTGGCTTGGCCCACACTCAGCAGAAGGGGAGCGCCGGCGGCTGGCGGGATATGAAGGGCAGCCGTGCCGGTCTCACCAGCGGTGGCCGCCACCAGGAATAGCCATGGCTGGCTGTTTGTGCAGCCCGGGCCCTCCACTATGTCAGTGGCTGGGCCCGGGACAATTGTGCACAGGGCACCCCCTTGATGGCGGCCATGATCCCTTCCCAGGCAGTAGCAGCAACAATCAGAGATGTCCTGGTAGGTAGCACCCTGATGGCTCTGGGTTCACTGAATAATCGGGCTGTGGAACCGGATTACAGAGCAGGACCTCCTAGGTAACAGCAACCTTTCAGCGGGAAAATAAAGAGAGGAGAGCAGTACGCAGTGTGTAAGTAGTACAGTGGCTGCTGCTATTCTTGCATGTGACAAGATAAGTTATTGATTTTATTTTTCTATGTGAATTTTAAGGTTTAAATTATAAAATAGTTAGGTGGAGCTATAAACAGTACCCAGGCATTATTAAACTATTAGTTTAAATCTAATATAAACAATTGAGTTACATTTAATATACACAATCCATATCTCCCATTACAACCCATTCCAGGAGGAACAAAATGCTCTCTTCCTGGACTTTCCTCTTAATTCATGATTGCAATCACCACTGTTGAACTATCTTTCTTATCAATTAAATAGTTCAACACAGATGATGCCAATCATTTATTAAGAGGGAAGTCCAGGTAGAGAGCATTTTGTCCCTCCTGGAATGGGTCATGTTGGGAGGTATGCACAATCTCATATACACCCCCCCGGGCCCCCTTGTCTTAAGTGCCCTAGCCCCCCCCAAGGTTTAATCCAGCCCTGATCCCGGCAGTCGGCATACTGACGCCGGAATCCCGACAGAGTCAGGAGACCGACGCCAGTGTATCACTGACCTGGTTTGAGAGTGTTGTGGACTCGGGGTTTCTTCCGGTGACCGGGAAGAGGAACCGCAACTGGGCCGCAGCAGAGATGGCCGGATGTAAGTTTTCCTCATGCAGGATCAGGTCGGCAGACAGGAGGCACGTGTGGACGCTGAAGGTCTCCTGAACTACAGAACTTGAAAGGTGCTGGTGAATCAGAGAAGAATACTAGGTGCTGGAGGCACAACTGCGCAAACGTGCACTGGGGCTTGGAGACACTGAAGTGTTTGTAGGCGCTGAAGTGCTTGGAGGCGCTGAAGCGCGTGGAGACACTGAGGTGCCTAGAGGCACTAAGGTGCTTGGAGGCACAGAGGTGCTTGGAGGCACGGAGATGCTTGGAGACACGGAGGTGCTTGGAGGCACGGAGGTGCTGGAGGCACGGAGGTGCTGGTGGCACGGAGGTGCTCGAAGGCACGGAGGTGCTTGGAGGCACGGAGGTGCTTAGAGGCACGGAGGTGCTGGGGGCACGGAGGTGCTTGGAGGCACGGAGGTGCTTGGAGGCACGGAGGTGCTGGAGGCACGGAGGTGCTGGAGGCACGGAGGTGCTTGGAGGCACGGAGGTGTTTGGAGGCACGGAGGTGCTGGAGGCACGGAGGTGCTTGGAGGCACGGAGGTGCTGGAGGCACGGAGGTGCTTGGAGGCACGGAGGTGCTTGGAGGCACGGAGGTCTGGCGATCACCACTCCTGGGGAACTGATGATACTCAGGCACTGATACAGCGCCTGATGCCTGAATTTATACTTCCCACCACCAGCTGGTTGGTGTGAAGTACCTGATGACGTCACCCGCCCAGACGCTGGGCCGAGCGACGGGAGCCGGGAGCCGCCAGCGAGGACGGCCGCAGAGAGGACCAGCGCGCCCGGAGAGATAAGGAGCTTGGGGGGGCAGCGTGACAGTGCCCCCTCCTCTAGGGGTGGCCCCTGGACACTTACTGGGGTTTTGTAGGGTGCTTGGCGTGGAAGATCCGGATTAGTCGAGGAGCTGAGACCTCAGAAGCTCCTATCCAACTTCTCTCCTCAGGACCATAACCTTTCCATTCTACCAGGTATTGCAGGATCTTATGAAGATAACGAGAGTCCAGAATAGTTTTGATCTCGAAGTCTGTCCCAGTTTCAGTTTCTACCAGAGTAGGGTTTGAGGGCTTAGAATGAAAACGATTAAGGATGAGAGGACGAAGGAGAGAAACATGAAAGGCATTCGGTATGCGTAGGTGGGAAGGTAATCCCAACTTGCAGACCACAGGATTCAGGATTTGTAGCACAGGGTATGGACCGATGAACCTTGGGGCGAACTTCATGGTGGGTACCTTTAGCCGAAGGTTACGTGTGGAGAGCCATACCCTGTCACCAACCTTGTATTGAGGAGCGGCTCGCCGTTTCTTGTCCGCGAAGAACTTGTATCGGACAGAAACCTTTTTAAGACTAGCATGAACCTTACTCCAAATTTGTCTGAAGTGTAGTAGAGTGGAAGTCACAGCTGGAACCTCCCCTGTTGGCAGAATTGGTAATTCCGGAACCTGTGGGTGGAAGCCATAGTTGATGAAGAACGGAGATTCGCCAGTAGAGGAATGAAATGAATGATTATGTGCAAACTCTGCCCAAGGCAATAACTCTACCCAGTTGTCCTGTGAAGGGGATAGATACAGGCGGAGGAAAGTCTCCAAGTCTTGATTGACCCGTTCCGTTTGCCCATTAGTCTGGGGGTGATAAGCGGATGAAAAGTTAAGTTTAATTTGTAAGGCCGAGCAGAGAGCTTTCCAAAACCTTGCGGTGAACTGTACCCCTCGATCAGAGACTATTTCTTGAGGCAACCCATGCAACCGAAAATGTTCTCGGACAAATATTAGAGCTAATTTAGGAGCTGTCGGCAGACCAGTCAAAGGAATGAAATGCGCCATCTTCGAAAAACGGTCGACGATCACCCAGACAGTGTTGAACCCTTTGGAACAGGGCAAGTCAGTGACGAAGTCCATGGAAATGTGCGTCCAGGGTTTCATAGGAATGGACAGAGGACGAAGTAACCCAGCAGGAGGTAGACGGGGAGATTTATGCTGTGTACACTGGGGACAGGAATTAACGTAATCCTGTACATCCTTCCGCATGGAGTCCCACCAGCAAGATCTTTGCAGAAACTTGTACATCTTCTGGGCGCCGGGATGACCGGAAAACTTGGAGATATGGGCCCACTGTAGTATCCTCGACCGGAATTTAGCTGGTACGGACATTCTTCCAGGGGGAGGACCTGGAATAGTTGAGGCAGCAGAGACAGAAATTGGATTCAGAATTAAACTCCGTTCAAAAGAATCCTCTTCATCTGTGGGAGTTTGTGAACGGGACAGTGCATCCGCTTTAGTATTGAAAGTCCCGGCTCGGTACTTGATAACAAAAGAAAATCGAGTGAAGAAGAGTGCCCATCTAGCTTGGCGAGGATTCAAGCACTGTGCGGTTTTGATATACAACAAATTTTTGTGATCAGTGTAAATGGTAATCACATGTTTGGCCCCTTCTAAGAGATATCTCCACTCTTCCAAGGCAGATTTAATCGCCAAGAGTTCCTGGTCTCCAATAGTGTAATTTCGTTCAGCCGGAGAGAATTTACGAGAGTGAAAGCCGCACGGATGTAATTTCTTATCTGAGGCGTACTGAGAGAGAACGGCCCCAACTCCGACTGAGGATGCGTCGACTTCTAGGAAGAAAGGTTCCTCGAAATTTGGTTGTTGGAGTACTGGAGCGGACATAAAAGCCGATTTCAAGTGGGAAAAGGCCTCTATGGCTTCAGGAGGCCACAAACCCGGGTTGGAACCCTTTCTCGTCAAGGCAGTAATGGGTGCGACAGTGGTGGAGAAACTTCTAATGAACTTTCTATAATAGTTCGCAAAACCCAGGAATCTTTGTATTGCTTTCAAGGAGAGTGGCTGTGCCCATTCCCGAATGGCGGAGAGTTTCTCCGGGTCCATGCGAAGCTCTATCCCCGAGATGATATAACTGAGGAACGGTATTGATATTACTTCGAAGGTACACTTGGATATCTTGGCATAGAGCTGATTCTCACGTAGACGGCGGAGTACCTCTTTGACCTGTATCCTGTGTTCAGCAAGGTCTTTTGAAAAAATCAGTATGTCATCCAAATACACCACGACACTTAGGTATAACATGTCTCGGAAGATTTTGTTGACGAATGCCTGAAAAACAGCAGGAGCATTGCTAAGACCGAACGGCATCACCAGATACTCATAATGCCCATCCCGGGTATTGAAGGCGGTCTTCCATTCATCTCCCTCTCTGATGCGTATAAGGTTATAGGGCACCCTCAAATCGAGCTTGGAAAAAACGTGGGCACCACAAACTCTATAAAATAGCTCTGTGATTAGAGGCAAGGGGTATTTATTTTTGATGGTAATATCATTTAGGCCACGGTAGTCGATACATGGTCCGTCCTTCTTTTTCACGAAGAAGCCCGCTCCAGCCGGGGAGATAGAGGGGCGGATGAATCCCTTGTGAAGATTGGACTTGATATAGTCTGACATAGCTTGTGTCTCTGGAAGGGACAGAGGATAAATGCGACCCCGAGGCGGCATTTTCCCTGGGATAAGGTCAATGGGGCAGTCCCAAGACCTATGGGGTGGTAACTGGTCAGCCGCCTGTTCCGAGAATACATCCTTGAACTCTTGGTACGCCTCTGGGATAAGTTCTTCCTCCGCTTAGAAGAAACACGAAGCGGACAGACAGGGGTGAGACAGTTAGCGTGACAAAAAGAACCCCAAGACCGAATCTGTGCGGTCTTCCAATCGATATGGGGATTGTGAATTTTGAGCCAAGGTATTCCGAGAACCAGATCGTGATGCATTTCCGGAATCACCAGGAACTCCAAATATTCTTGATGTAGAGCCCCGACCTGTAATTTAACTGGAACCGTGCGTTCTGTTATGATACCCTTGGATATCATAGTACCATTGATAGCTGTCAAGGAAATTGGCCGTTCGAGGGACCGTACTTCCAAATTCAGGCTTTGGACACAGAGGGAAGAAACGAAATTCCCCGCAGCCCCTGAGTCCAACAGGGCTTCAAAAGACTTGGAAGTAGCCTTGGTGATTAACGTTACAGGAAGCAAACAGTCCGAAGTCGGAGAAGATTTGGTCGTAACCCCCAACTTGACTCCTCCGGAACAAGCTAGGCCTGCCCGTTTCCCGGACGGGATTTGCAGGACTTGATGAAGTAACCCGCAGCTCCGCAGTACAGACAGAGCTTACCCTCATGACGACGCTGTCGCTCCTCCGGGGACAACCGGGATCGGTTAATCTGCATGGGTTCGTCCAGACTTGGGACCACCGCTTGCCTTGCAGGAGGAAGCCGGAACCTAGAACGATCCGATCGACTACGTTCACCTCCACGTTCCTGTATCCGGAGATCTACCTTGACACAGAGAGAGATCAATTCCTCTAAAGAATCCGGAAGCTCTCGAGTGACCAACTCATCCTTCAGGCGATCAGAAAGACCGTTCCAGAAAGCGTCTCTCAGAGCCTCATTATTCCAGCGAAGTTCAGAGGCAATGGTTTGGAAATTAACCACATACTGACCCACGGATCGGGAGCCTTGACGGATGCGGAGCAAGTCAGAAGAGACCGAGGTCATCCTGCCGGGCTCGTCAAAAATTCGTCGAAAAGACGTGATGAATTCGGAGTAATTGTAAACCAGTGAATCAGAACGTTCCCATAATGGAGACACCCAATCCAAGGCAGATCCTTCCAGCAGAGAAATAATATATGCCACCTTGGACCGGTCTGTAGGAAAGTTGTGTGCAAGTAGCTCGAAATGTACCTCGCATTGGTTTAAAAAACCACGACAATTTTTAGGATTCCCATTATAATGGGACGGAGTAGGCAGCTGAAGGCGCGGAGTAGCACCGGCCGATGGTTGGACATTGCTGGAAGCGGCAACTGGTGCGGCTACTGGAACTGGTGCCGGAATTACCGAGGCTAGAGACGCCTGAATCTGATCCAGAGGCCCGGACAACTCCTGGAGGTACTGCATCACCTGACCTTGTGCCGCTTCCTGACTTTGTACTCGGGAAGCCAGGTTCTGGATGGCACGTGAGTCCGTGTTCCGATCTCCCGGGTCCATGGGGCCTGAGTATACTATCACTGACCTGGTTTGGGAGTGTTGTGGACTCGGGGTTTCTTCCGGTGACCGGGAAGAGGAACCGCAACTGGGCCGCAGCAGAGATGGCCGGATGTAAGTTTTCCTCATGCAGGATCAGGTCGGCAGACAGGAGGCACGTGTGGACGCTGAAGGTCTCCTGAAAGACAGAACTTGAAAGGTGCTGGTGAATCAGAGAAGAATACTAGGTGCTGGAGGCACAACTGCGCAAACGTGCACTGGGGCTTGGAGACACTGAAGTGTTTGTAGGCGCTGAAGTGCTTGGAGGCGCTGAAGCGCGTGGAGACACTGAGGTGCCTGGAGGCGCTTTGGCGCTTGGAGGCACAGAGGAGTATTACGTGCATGTACATTTCTAGCCGGAACAATGTATTACCATTGTTTTCTACTTGTTTTTCCGCATAAGCTGGATTTATTTCCATAACAATGTTGGCATTAATCTATTATTTAACAACTATCTTGCGTTGTCTTTCCTACTTCACCTTACACACAACACAGACACCCAGGTACCACACTGGTGTAGTGCCGAGTCTGCCGACACAGGGGTGCAATATAATTTGTCAACATTCATCATGTCGACATGAGAATCTCAACAACATGGTCGTAATATCAACATGCAGCATGTCGACACTGACCACATCTACATTAATTATGTTGACCCTGATAAAATGTCAACATGACTATCGACATGGTGGTCTAGTAGTGACTTACCTGTTATGGTGGGTCTGGTGGCTCCAGTGGTGTCTCCCTTGGTTTAGGGGTGACTTCCGGCGGATCCTGTGTCTTTTTCATAGCTAAGTATGACTGACCCTAACCCTACACCTAGTGCCTACACCTAACCTCCCTACTCATAGCCTGACCCTTACCCTCCCCCTAATGCCTACACCTAACTTCCCTACTCGTAGCCTGACCCTAACCCTCCCTCTAGTGCCTACACCTAACCTCCCCACTCATAGACTGACCTAACCCTTCCCCTAGTGCCTACACCTAACCTACCCACTCGTAGCATCTCCCTAACCCTCCCCCTAGTGCCTACACCGAACCTCCCCACTCATAGACTGACCCTAACCCTTCCCATAGTGCCTACACCTAATCTACCCACACATAGCCTCTCCCTAACCCCCCACCTAGTGCCTACACCTAACGTCCCCACTCGTAGCCTGACCCTAACCCTCCCAATAGTGCCTACACCAAACCTCCCCACTCATAGACTGACCCTAACCCTCCCC
The DNA here is from genome assembly GCF_028390025.1 of Pseudophryne corroboree. Classification (NCBI taxonomy): domain Eukaryota; kingdom Metazoa; phylum Chordata; class Amphibia; order Anura; family Myobatrachidae; genus Pseudophryne; species Pseudophryne corroboree. The sequence continues at coordinate 402,448,802 of NC_086450.1, read as the reverse complement.
CTAGTGCCTAAACCTAACCTCCCCACTCATAGCCTGACCCTAACCCTTCCCCTAGTGCCTACACCTAACCTACCCACTCATAGACTAACCCTTACCCTCCCCCTAGTGCCTACAGCTAACTTACCCACTCGTAGCCTCTCCCTAACCCTTCCCCTAGTGCCTACACCTAACCTACCCACTCATAGACTGACCCTAACCCTCCCCCTAGTGCCTACACCTAACCTCCCCACTCATAGCCTGACCCTAACCCTCCCCCAAATGCCTACACCTAACCTCCCCACTCATAGACTGACCCTAACCCTCCCGCTAGTGCCTACACCTAACCTCCCCACTCGTAGCATCTCCCTAACCCTCCCCCTAGTGCCTACACCGAACCTCCCCACTCATAGACTGACCATAACCCTTCCCCTAGTGCCTACACCTAATCTACCCACACGTAGCCTCTCCCTAACCCCCCACCTAGTGCCTACACCTAACGTCCCCACTCGTAGCCTGACCCTAACCCTCCCAATAGTGCCTACACCTAACCTCCCCACTCATAGCCTGACCCTAACCCTCCCCCAAATGCCTACACCTAACCTCCCCACTCATAGACTGACCCTAACCCTCCCGCTAGTGCCTACACCTATCCTACACACTCATAGACTGACCCTAACTCCCCCTAGTGCCTAACCCTCCACTGCTGGAGTGTGCTGACATGTTCAATGCCGACCACCTGTTGACGTATATTTCAACTGTTGATGTGATATCGACATTATGAATGTCGCTATAGCTACATCCCACTGTTACTAACCCCTATCAAGTTTAATAACTACTAGGTGTCTCCTTTCTGCAGGTCCCTGGGCTTTGTATAATACCATTAAAGCTGCATCTTTTGCTTACTATGGGCCTATGGCGTGCATACAGTACAGGGGTGGCGATGGGTTCTGTTTAACAGAAGGAGGCCGTGTCTGCCCTATTTTTTAGGTGTGCAGGGGCCAGGATCTGCTTTGTCTGGCCCAGCATCACTGGCCCCCACAATGTGAAAACATGGGCCATCTTGAAAAACTTGAGGGTTACTCAGATGATGAATATTCATGCAGATGAACTGATGCTGCGTCTTTGGATCAGAGAAGCCAGCAGGAGGTGTCTAGTTACACTAGATGCCTCCTGCAGCATTAGCATATTTTGGCACAGCATGTTTGTCCAAAGACGCAGCTGCTGTGTGAACTGCTCGGCGTCCATCAGTACCAATGCTGTCTGTATTTGTCTGTATTATAGTCTTTCTCAAATTAAAGTTAAATGAACAAAAGGGAGTCATTCAGACCTGGACTCAGCCGCGCTTTGGCACGAAGCAGCCGTGACCCTAAACCTTGCGTCCGCATCATCCAAGTGCCAAATGGGGTGGGGGGGGTGGGGGGGGGGGGGGTGTCCGCAGCATTTTTGGGGCGTCTGCATGATGTCACCTGCAGCTGCTCTGAAAAAAAATATGGCGGCAAACCCCCTGCCAGCACAGCCACAAATCGGACGCATCGTGAGGCGGCACCTCACGTGCTGGGCGCACCCTCAGCAATTGAGGAGATGGACGCAGATCTTGCTCCAAGATGTATAAAATGTTGCAGTGATAACTGAACAAATTCACTCTTCTGTATTACAAAATCTTTCTGCGGATACATTCCTTAAAGGTTAATTATCATCAGACATATGATTTTCGCTTGTAATTTTGTTTCAGGCATGAAATCTCAGTTTTCTGCAACCTTTGAATGGTCGCTTCAGCCCTGCTACACTGTATAGCATTTAGCTAGTGCGTGCCTATCACAATCCTCCTCTGGTGGCATGCTGCGCACAGTGCTGCCACTTTCACCTGCTGTTTCTGGACACACTCATGAACTGCAGTAACCTGTGGCATGGGGTTGGCATTGAAATGTTGATGGTCGGGATGCCGGTGATCAAAATACTGACCGCAGCATCCCGATGGTGAGAATCCTGGCAGGGGTAAGGTAAGTATACTTACCTACCCCAAATGGCCCCTAACCCTTCCTTCTAGCAGCCTAAACCTAACCTTCCCCCTGCAGCCTAATGCCCTTTTATATAACACATGTAACTGACAGGGAAGGTGGCCCGTCTCAGCTCTGGGCCCCATAGCAGCTGCAGTCCCTGTACTTATGGTAACTATGCCCTTGTACATATACAGATGGAGCCACTCTCATCTAGTGCGTCTCCATCGCAAACGTGCACTCCTGGCAGGAATAGGTGATCCGGCGCCTAGCCCCGCTATGGTAGTGCACAGGGATGCTTCCATTGTAGTGAATAGGGCACGTGCGCATCTCACATGCACATTCACAGTGATTGGCGGGACTCCATGGGCGCGCTGGGGCGCAGACGAAGCCACGATTAGCGTGACTCCATCTGTAACACATGTAACTGTGACAGGGAAGGTGGCCTCTCTCAGCTCTGGGCCCCATAGCAGCTGCACTCCCTGCACCTATGGTAGCTACACCCTTGTATATAACCCATGTAACTGTGACAGGGAAGGTGGGCCCCTCTCAGCACTGACCCCATAGCAGCTGCACTCCCTGCACCTATGATAGCTACTCCCTTGTATATAACACATGTAATTGTGACAAGGAAGGTGGCCCCTCTCAGCTCTGGGCCCCTTTGGGCTGCACTCCCTGCACCTATAATACATACATGAATTTTTTTCTGATATCACGTTTGTGACATTGCTAGATGTCAGTGCTATAAACTTTCTGTGTTTTTCTCATTACCTCTGATTGTCAAACGTGAACAGGACACGGAGACACAGGATGACAGAATCATATAGTCGTATTTTATAATTACTGTACATAGAAACATACTGTAGAATTTGACCACCGATAAGAAACACACATGTACACATACATCTACACACTGGGGGTAATTCTGAGTTGATCGCAGCAGCAAGTTTATTAGTAATTGGGCAAAACCATGTGCACTGCAGGGGGGGGCAGATATAACATTTGCAGAGAGAGTTAGATTTGGGTGGGTTATTTTGTTTCTGTGCACGGTAAATACTGGCTGCTTTATTTTTACACTGCAATGTAGATTTCAGTTTGAATACACCCCACCCAAATCTAACTCTCTCTGCACATGTTATATCTGTCCCACCTGCAGTGCACATGGTTTTGCCCAATTGCTAACAAACTTGCTGCTGCGATCAACTCAGAATTACCCCCACTATAGTTATTTTTTGGTTGGGAGCCATTTCACCTGCCAGTATAGTTTTGTATTGTGGGAGGAAACCGGATTACCCAGAGGAAACCCATGCATGCATGGGAAGAATATACAAACTCCACACAGTTAGGGCAGTGGTGGGAATTGAACCCATGACCACAGTGCTATGAGGTAGTAATGCTGACCATTACTCAATCCGTACTGTCCTAAGCTTTACTTTGTATAATTTTTCATTATCAATACAGAGGGGCTGCAATGTAACAGTGTATCACACCAGAATAACAAATAGCAATAAACCAGGAACAGATGTAGAATGTTTTGTTCCAGCACCATATGTGAGCATCGGGAGACAGTTATGTTTTGCATACAGTAGTTACTAGTGTTGAGAGACGCATTACCACAGGTACAGTAACTGCCTTTTCCACAAAAACAGTAACAGCTTCCCTTTTCTTTATCAAAGGAGGAAATCTGAATGTGAAAGAAAGGCATTTCAACCTAGATGCCGGCTTATCTGTCAGCTCGGAAAGTCTGGTTTACACTTCTCAAAGAAAAGTGTGACTCTTATATAAACAGACTAAAATAGGCGACACTGCTGATACTCAAATACAAAGTGAGAGCAGGCCTTGTGTGCGAGGGCAGTAATTCAATGCAAGTGAAATACTAGTTATTGTGTAGCAAATTGTCCTTGCTGTAACAGAGCATTTGATGCTCATTAACAGCACTTCCGAAATGTGTTACCTTACGCTTCCCAGCAGCGTAGCATACAGAGACATGCAGTACTTACTTGTCTAATGTCCTGGAATTTGTATGCACCCAGGAGAGTAGATAGCCCTCACACATCCTGTCCACCGCCCAGGGCCGTCTTTTCGTATGGGCTCAATGGGCACTTGCCCAAGGGCCCCATGAGTACAAAGGCCCTAGGCTGTTAGCTGAGGGTCCCCTCTTTCCAATGGTACCAGATTTTTGAAAATCGGCCCAGGAGAACCGGAGATATCCAATGTCAAAGCAGTGATCCCCATCCAAGCCTGTTAATTTCTCTTCCCAACCAGATATCTCGGGTTTTTTCTGACTTAGAGTTTTTCTGAGGGTATACTCCAAAAGCTGCGACTCTCCCCTTTCGGTGGACACTGGCAACTTGTCTCTACTATGCTTAGAACCAGAGATATCAGCCTTCCAGCAGCTGGTCCCTACTCCAGCTCCACACGCCTAATATGCAGTTTTATCTTTTCATCGGCTCCTAAACTCTGATCTCCAAGTCCCTAGTACCTCCTGAAAGGTGGGACTCTCCTATTTTTTTTTTTTATCCCATTCAAAGTTAAGAAATCTATTTCCAGGAACTTGAGATATCTGCAGTCAAGCAAGATGCCCTCCCACCAGAAAATGATGAATATTAAGTCCAGTCCACTATCTACCCCTTCCATGTGTATTAAACATCCCCTACCACACTGGAAGTCATGTACCAGGGCCCCTTCATTCAGCACAATGCCCCCTTCTACAGTTTAGTGTTCTCCCTCCCGCCCCATCTCCCACCACCTGTGCAGTAAAGGAGTAATTAGCAGAAATTACTGCTCCAGGTCCTACATGCTGAGCGGAAGATAGAACACCCCCAACGCCCGCGGGACCAGGGCTTAAAGTGGTCCTGGAGAGGTGGGGGAACTCACCTCGCAAGCAACCCCTCCTGCTTAGCGCGCGCCGAAGGCGCGCCCACCGCATAACGGGGTGTGGCCTCACAAGGAAGGGGCGTGGCCACACCAAAGTACCACATTGCCCGCCCCACATGCTAGTGCCCTTTACACACACAATGCCCACAACAGCAGAGCCACTTACACACACAATGCCCACAGCAGTGCCCTCCCCCTCCGCATTTTAGATTTGATTCACAATATAGCAGTATATATTGAACAACCTTTGCTCACCTCTTATGTCTTCTATCTGTCCCTTCTGCTTTCTTGTTTCCTTTGTCTGTCACTCTCCTCATGAGTCCATACATTTTAGCGCTGTGTGCAAGAAACAGCATCGCCCCCCCATATTTAAAATAGGACCAATGACAAAAATATAGGGGGGAAATACAAATACCACAAAATACCACAAAATAATACCAATTCATATTACGCTGCACAGTAATCTATATTATTCAAATCACGTTGCACAGTAGCACCACTTACATACATTACACCAGGTAGAGCCCCTATCACGCATTACGCCAGGTAGAGTACCCTTTTACACAGTACGGCAGCTAGAGTCCCATTTTACACAGTACGGCAGGTAGAGCCCCCTCCAGGGGCAAATGCAGGATTTTATGAGGGGGTTTTCCAGATAGATAATATATATATATATATATATATATATATATATATATACATACATACAAACAAATATAGAAAACCACAGCACTCGTCACCCCAGAAGCGGGGTGCAGTGTCTGCACTCACCACTCATAGGGTGGGGTGCATGCAGCCCATGGCCACCTACCCAAATACATACAAATAGAAAATTCAGCACTCACTATATATATATATATATATATATATATATATATAGAGGCACTCAGTTTTGATAAAGTGCAAAAAGGTTCTGTTTATTGAAATAAGCAGCAGCTTTTTGCACTTTATCAAGTCTCCGGGTGCCGTCATGTTACAAGCATATACTGCTTATGAGCACGGCAGGTGCTGGATATTTCTATAAAGAGAGAGAGACATGAGGAGGGAACAAGACAAAGAGAGAGAGAGAGACTTGGGGAAGGAGAAACATGGCCAGAGAGAGACATGGGAAGGGAGGGAGAGAGATAAATGGGAAGGAAGACAAAAAGAGTGACATGGCAAGAGAGGGTGAGAGAGACATGGAGATAGAGACATTGGGGGTAATTCCAAGTTGATCGCAGCAGGAATTTAGTTAGCAATTGGGCAAAACCATGTGCACTGCAGGGGAGGCAGATTTAACATGTGCAGAGAGAGTTAGATTTGGGTAGGTTATATTGTTTCTGTGCAGGGTAAATACTGGCTGCTTTATTTTTACACTGAAAATTAGATTGCAGATTGAACACACCCCACCCAAATCTAACTCTCTCTGCACATGTTAAATCTGCCTCCCCTGCAGTGCACATGGTTTTGCCCAATTGCTAACTAAATTCCTGCTGCGATCAACTTGGAATTACCCCCATTGCGCGAGAGAAAGAGACACGTGGCAAAAGAGAGAGAGACATTGCAAAAGAGAGAGAGATGAGGGGGAGACATGGCAAAAGAGAGCGACATGGGGAGAGAGAGAGAGAGAGCGCAACATGGAGATAGAGAATATCAGCAGCAGCAGAAAGACTGGGCACCCAGAGCTGTGAAATGTAGCAGCAGTTACCTGGAGGTCTTCATGTGGAGGGCGAGTTGTCTCTCCTGCCAGACGCCGCCCAGGGGTGTGCCACGGTTAGGATAGGGCCGCGACCATCACTCACTTGCAGACTGCGATCCAGTGGAGGTGGGGAGGGCATTACAGTTTGCGGGTCACTAAGCTTAGGGCGTACTTGCCTACTTTTGAAAACTAGTTTCAGGGAGATTGTGGGTGTAATCAGAATGCGCCGCGCTGTGCTGTGTACAGAGGGCGTGACTTCAAGGAAGGTTCATGGCCTCGTGGCAAGAAACCGTTTTTGTCACTCCGGGGTCCTGGAGATGTGGGCTGCCCCCAGAAACTGCCTGTTTGTAGTGTGGGCTCCTGCATTGTGACAGGATGTTGGTGTAATGTTACAGTAATAATAATTTTATCTGTCATCGCACTTTCTCCAATAGGACTCAAAGCACTTAAGGGTGAGGGTCAAGGTAAGAGTATTAGGGTGTTTGGACTAAGGGTGAGGGATAGGGCATAGAATTAGTGTTAGGATAAAGGATGAGGGTTACATAGACACATGTGCTTGCAAAGTCATTATGCAGGAGCAGTGACCTGTAATCACAGAAACACATAGTGGTCTCATATTGCTAACACACCTACTCAGCATCTACTTGGTGCCAATTTCCAGCAATGCCACCATGCACACCATCCATGCGCGCTGCTTGATTTGAGTTACTTACATTTCAAACATGCCTCCTGGAGGGGGGGCAGTGGAACTAAAGAAGCCACCACTGCTATGCTGCTGCCACACCAGCCGTCGCAGACACTTTAAACTAGCCACCGAGGGTTAGACCGGCCACAACTGCTGTGCTGCTGCCATGCCCACCGGGTGGGTAAAGAGGCCTCCGTTTCCGCCGGTGCTGACACTTCCGCTCTGCGGCTCTGCTTACAATGTCACCCGTCATAACATCCCCGAGCAGCTCTTCCCCTGTCTCTACAGACTGACGCATGCACAGTCCGCATTTTTTTTTTTAATCCGGAGGACCCAGAGCATTTGTGGAGCAACGGGTGGCTCACATTTTTTTACCTGAGCTGAACGCGGGAGAGTTAGCAAGCCTGGCTTAGGAGTGGGGTGGACTTTAAGCTGCTGCACTGGCAGGGAGATGGGGAGTGGGCACGTGCATTACTGGCCTCACAGTAAACTTCGGCGGCTGCGGAGGGATCGGGCGTTACAGCCCGCGGCTCACACTCCGGCGGCTGCGGCAGCGGGGGAGATCAGGCACTGTAACCTCCCTGGCAGGGGTGGGGGGGGGGGGGGGAGAGGGCACTTTCAATAGCGCCGATTGTGCGCCACTCACGGCTCCCGGGCCGCCAGCTAATGAGAAGCGGCCACTTGGCAGCTTCTCATTGGCTGGCGGTCCGGGAGCCGTGATTGGCTCACGCCAGATTTAAAAAAAGCCTCCCCTTCGTTTGTTTGGTGCTGCAGCTGGTCCGCGAGCCGTGATTGGCTGGCGGCCGCTGCCACCTTTACAGTGGAGCAGGGACCTGATGCTGTGGCCTGATGGAGGCGGAACTGGTTCCGCCTGCAATTAGAGGTGACGGAATGCAGTTCCGCCCCGTTCCGTCCCACTTTAACCACTGCGCGGGACATCAGAGCTGCCGCTGATAGCACCCCCCACCCCTACGACTGGAGGATGGGTAGGGGCCCTAGTGCATTCCTGTGCCCAGGGGCCTACACTGCTGTTAAGACGGCCCTGCCACCGCCCCAGTGAAGTGAGCTGTCCAGGGACACAGGGACGTAACTCCCAGAGGCAATGGAGACGCCTGCCTCCGGGCGCAGGACCTGAAGGGGCAGCAGCATGTACAGCAGCACCTGTGTGGTTCACAGCAGGATCCTAGTGTGACCGCTGATCTTCCAATGGAGTTTTGCAGTGCACCGCTGCTGCAGAGATAGAATACTCTCCCCCAGGAGCCCTGCTAACACCTGTAACAGGGGACAGGACAGCCCCTGCCTGGTACCGTTGTCTGCGCTGCAGCAAGCGACGAGTGCAGGACTGTCAGATGGGACCCACTGGTGATCGCTGATTCTGCATGCTGCAGACATGTGAATCTCGTGAGTCTGACCCTGTCCCACCGACCATTGTCACACAGCGTAGCTGGAGTTCTGCCAATTCACTGTAGGCTCCGGTCTCTGTAGACCAGCTGAGAGCGCTATCTATATAATTATGTAAACACACATACACACACCATACCTCCCAACTTTACAGTTACCTAAAGAGGGACACACACCCGAAAAGGGGCGTTGCCTAAGAAAAGGGGGCGCGGCTTCGCGGAAGACCCGCGATCGCGAGCCAAGCCCCCGTTTTCATCACTGAGGGGGCATGCCCAGTGCTCTGTTAGCCGCTGGCATGCCCCCTCTCCCTCTGAATCCAGTGAATAGACGCTGTGCGCATGCGCACAGCGTCTATTCACCGCTGCCCTGCTAAGCAGGGCAGCAAGACACAGAGACTCCCAACTGCTGCCCCCCCCCCCCCCCCCACCGCGGGACACTGCGGCCCGCGGGTGGGACAGCGGGACAGTCCTCAAAAAACGGGACTGTCCCGTGAAAATCGGGACAGTTGAGAAGTATGACACACCATAATTGTTTTCCCTTTTTGGTTTTTCAAGGGGGGGGGGGGAGGGCAGCTCCAATTTGCCTCTGGGGGAGTGGGATGAACTTGCGCCCCTGCAAGGAAATGATGAGGCAATTTGCACTTTCTGTCTGTATGCGGACCTGGCAGGGCCGCAATGGCGCGATTCAGAATGACCCATCACACATCTCCCACTTGGATATATGCCTGCCAGAGGCACCAATAATAAGTAGGTAGGTATGAGAAAAGCACATACATCCTGTGATTTACAGTACATTCTGTACAGGCATGCTTACTTCAAAACACAGGATCTGGAATTGTAAGTATCTGGAGAGGGCAGGAAATTCTTTGCGTTGATTTTTGTTGGCAGTTTGACTTACTTAAAGTTGAATTTTACAGCATTGTAAGGCTTACAGTGTTTATCTGGAAAGTATTCACAGCGCTTCACTTTTTCCACATTCTGTTATGTTACAGCCTTATTTCAAAATGGAATAAATGAATTTTCCCCCTCAAAATTCTACACACAGTGGGGGTCATTCCGAGTTGATCGCTCGCTAGCAGTTTTTAGCAGCTGTGCAAACGCTATGCCGCCGCCCACTGGGAGTGTATTTTAGCGTAGCAGAAGTGCGACGCATGTGCAGCCGAGCTCTACAAAAACAGTTTGTGCAGTTTCAGAGTAGCTCTCAACCTACTCAGCGCTTGTGATCACTTCAGCCTATTCGTGTCCGGATTAGACGTCATACACCCGCCCAGCGAACGCCCAGCCACGCCTGCATTTTTTCAGACACGCCTGCATTTTTGCAAACACTCTCTGAAAACGGTCAGTTGACACCCAGTAACGCCCCCTTCCTGTCAATCTTCTTGCGGCCATCAGTGCGACTGAAAACTTTGCTACAACCTGTGCACAAACACAACGGGCTTTGTACCCGTACAACGCGCGTGCGCATTGCGGCCCATATGCATGCACAGAAATGTAAATTTTTAGCCTGATCGCTGCGCTGCGAACAACAGCAGCTAGCGATCAACTCGGAATGACCCCCAATACCCCATAATGACAATGTGAAATATTTTTTTTAGATTTTTGCAAATTTATTAAAAATTAAAAACTAAGAAATCACATGTACATATGTATTCACAGCCTTTGCTCAATACTTTATCGATGCACCTTTGACAGCAATTACAGCCTCAAGTCTTTTTGAATATGATGCCACAAGCTTGGCACACCTATCTTTGGGCAGCCAATTAAGCTGCAGGAACATCTCAAGGATGATAAGTGTAAACAGGATGCACCTGAGCTCAATTTTGAGCTTCATGGCAAAAGCTGTGAATACTTATGTACATGTGATTTCTTAGTTTTTTTATTTTTTACTAAATTTGCAAAAATCTCAAAAAACCTTTTTTCACATTGTCATTATGGGGTATTGTGTGTAGAATTTGGAGGGAAAAAAATAATTTATTCCATTTTGGAATAAGGCTGTAACATAACAAAATGTGGAAAAAGTGAAGCGCTGTAAATACTTTCCGGATGCACTGTATATTACAATGCACAAAATGGTAAGCTGCTCATTCAGATTGTATATTACAACTGTATATTACAACTGATTCACCGTGAAGGTTGTGGCGTAGGGATGGCCATTGACCATTGATGATTTCAAATCATCAATAGTTTTTGGGCGATGGTAAGTACTTTTGCCATCGATGGTATCTGTACACCCGATGTTTATTATTTTATTTTTTACTACAATGTGCAAGGACACGGAGCATAGCTCCACCCCCTGACACCACTGAAGACCCACCCCCAGGTTCTGATTGGCCCACAGGTGAGTCAGAAAAAAAGCAGGGATGACCATCGATTTGTGCAACCATGGTTAATATATGGATGGCCATACCTATTGTGGTGGCTAGAAGGGAGTGTACCAGATGACAAGTGTCACATATCTAAAACTAGCAGATTGAATTCCAGGAGCAAAGTGACACAGCAATATGACAACAGGAAGAAAGCAACCAAAATGTAAATATATTTCTTGCCTATTAGATGGCTTCTGGATATCCACCCCTGGACTAGTGTGATAGGTAGTGAGATTAGATGGCACCACATAGGAAGTTAGATGCAGTCCAAAGCAGACAAAAGGTTCAGAGTTTAAACAATAGCAGGGACAAATCAGGGTCAGGTAACAGGTATCCAACAAATAGAGGGCACAGGTCTGGGACAAATTCAGGTCAGGAACCAGGTATCCAATAAAGAGAGTTTGGGCTAAAGCACAGAAGTTAGGGACCAAGGCATCTGCAAGGATCACCTAACACCTGTTGTTAGGTGAAGCTTCCATTAAAAATGCTGCATTGGGAGGACTTTTAATAACGGTCCGTCGTAACTTCTGCTGTGCAGGTGCCCCAACTTCTGGCTCTTGTATTCCAGCTGCCAGAAATATCAGCACTTCTGTGCAGGCTCTTGGACACAGGAGCCCTGGGGCAGCAGCCTGCTTGTAGAGACAAACTGCAAGTGTTGTCAGAGACAACAAAAGCATTGGATTAACCCATTGGTGTCTCAGCTCTCTCTTATCTTCATGGAATTGCAGTAGCAGTCCAAAAATATCAGAATTAGCAGCTACAGCCACTTTTGATGTGTTCCTGTAGCTTGTGCTACTGTACATTATATCGGTAGTGGAGAATATGCTGGTAAAGGTAAAATTAAAGTAATTTATTATTGCAACATGTAACTTGTATTCCCCATCATATTATATTTTGAAATAGATATACTATAAAGAACCCCAGGCTGCAAACAAAACATACAGTATATTAAAGACGAATGGGGATCCCAGGACTTATATTATAATATCACAACATAAGGAATAATATCACATACTAAGGAATATTATATTATAATATCACTTCATAACATATATATATATATATATATATATATATATTCAAAGCACTGGAGGCAATCAGACAGAAATAATGGACAACACCTTTGCCGGTACGCCAACGTTTCAGGGATCTCTCCCCTTTATCAAGACACAACCAGCCATTACAGACATTGCAATATAAATACACAAACATAAGAAAGTCCCTTGTTTAATACTTGGACTTCTGTAGTACTCAGTTCTCTAGATGAGAGGGTAAATACTATGTTTTCTTGGGCACAGCTTTTCCTTGCTTCCCTTTTGTTTTGGCCCACCCTGCGTGTCCGGGCTCGTTTTTCTTGCTCGTTTTTTGAGCGAGTAATGACTCCTGCGGGCAGTTTCGAAGAGGCAGAAGTTGAAGCACATTCTGTATCACTGGACGATGGTGCAGTGCTAGACTGATCCGTTTCCAGCGCAAATTTCTTAGGTTTCCTTTGAAACCTGGATTTTTTAAATTGGGCTGGTGCTTTACAGTAGGCCCAGCTGTATACTTGATTCAAGTCGTAGTCCCTATTAACAGTAATTCTCTTAGATTTCTTGAAATTAATTAGGTCCACCTTATATTTATCAATTTGTGTTGATAATGTTTCCAGACAATCCGGCGGCACCTCCGCCTCTATTTTAGCTAAATGTGTGCTTTCAAATGCAATAATTTTGTCTTTAGTGCTCTCTAGCTCTCTTCTAGATTCAGCTACCACCAGGAGGATCAAGTCAAATGAGCAGCGATTTAATACAGCTGCCCACTTTCTACAAAACTCAGGGTTCTGTAGTCGGAACATTTCTTATTTTGAACCCTCGTGGTATCCTTTTGTCCCTGAAGTACTCGGAAAGAGTGACACCATGAAGTAAAAAATCTATCTCTCGCTTCTTTAATTTGGTGAGAACCGAAATGAGGTGATCAGTCGTATCCACATTAGTGGCAGATATAAGGTCTTGTGAAAACAAAATTGCCTCAGCCTCAGTATCAGTGTGGGTCAGGGTTTCCCCTTCTGGCAGCGTGGGAATGCACAATCCTGGTAATTCAATCAAGGTAGACATCCTAAAAGTCCCGTGCTCTTATATATACAGTGTGTTCCTCCCATTCGCTGTGTCAGGTAAAAGTCAATGAAACAAATACAGCAGGTGCCCCAGCTAGTAGAATCAATACAAATTACTCTCTAAAGATATAGGCAGAATATGCTTGGCACTCACGCTTGTCTATGAACAGCAGGGTCCGGTGCGCAACCTCTCATGTGAGTATGTAGATTCAAAGCAATGGAGGCACTCAGACAGAAATAATGGACAACACCTTTGCCGATACGCCAACGTTTCAGGGATCTCTCCCCTTTATCAAGACACAACAAGCCATTACAGACATCAGTGACCCGTCAGATGCCACTCCCCCGGATTGCGATCACGTGGTGTGTGAATCTACATACTCACATGAGAGGTTGCGCACCGGACCCTGCTGTTCATAGACAAGCGTGAGTGCCAAGCATATTCTGCTTAAGGTACTGAATGTGTGGTTTGAAGGAGAAAAGACATGTCCAGGAGGAAATAGCAGAGAATCTGCTGGATATATGAGTTATGAAAGAGGGGGAAGGTCAGGGGAGGAGCGGTAAATCTGTCATCAGATTAGAGATTATATTGGAGGCCAAAACAGCTGATGTACAGAGGGAGAATAGTATAGGTCCAAGAACAAAACCTTGGGGGATACCTATTGGAAGAGGAAGTGGAGCTATGAGAGGAGACAGGGAAAAAACAGTCAGAGAGGTAGGAGGACAGCCAGGAGAGGGTGGTATCATGCAGACTGAAGTAGTGAAGTATTTTCAGGAGGAAAGGGTGGTCAATATTGTCAAAAGCAGAAGATAGGTTGAGTAAAATGAGCAGAGATTAGCATCCCTTGGATTTAGCAGCAATGAAGGAGGTCAGTGCTGACTTTAGTGAATGCAGTTTCTGTGGAGTGGAGAGGACAAAAGCCAAACTGAAATGGCTCAAGCAGGGAGTGAGAAGATAGAAACGTGTTTGTGAGACAATACACTCAAGTAGTTTGGAAGCAAATGGGAGGAGAGAGATGGGGCAGTAGTTGGAGAGAGTGTCAGGATCAAGGATGGGTTTTTAAAAAAATGGGGCAGACAAGGGTATGCTTGACTGTAGAGGGCACAATGCATGATGAGAGGGAGAAATTGAAGAGATAGGAACAGACAATCCTACCTCTGTCTGTCTGTTTTTGCCCAGTTTTATGCTATTACTGTTGTTCTAATTGTAAAGCACAATGGAATATGCTGTACTATATAAGAAAATGTTAATAAATAAATAAATAATAATATGAGAGAGGGAGTGGTGGAAGCTGGAGGGCATAAGGTGGAGGGAGGAGGTGGAAGGGAGGAGGAGCAGATTAGGGCTTTGACTTTATCTCCAGGTACTGGGAAGAAAGAAGTCCAAATTGGTAAAATTGATAGTGAAGCTGGGGAGAGTCATGCTGAAGGGGATGAGGTGCTGAGGGTCTGGTGGCATGTGATGTCCTGATGAATGGATTGCATTTTAGATGTGAAATAATTGGCAGTTGAAGGTCAGGGGCAGAAAATGAGTAGGGGAGGCTTTAGGGGGGTCTGAGAGAGAGTTACAAGTGTGAAAAGATTACAGGAGCTGTTTAGAGAGGGAGAGGGCAGCACTGTAGTTTGATTTGAAATGTAGAAAGTGTGATTTCCTCTCCCAGAGGAGAGAACCATGGAAGAAGTTATCTGAAGGATAAATCTAGGTTTCAGTGATGGTTAGGGGATTTCAGGAGTTGGAGAGGTCATGGATGAGTATCAGCTTAATACCAACAGATCTGGCATTCCAAAGAGCACAAGAGAGAGGAACCAAACTGGTGGGAGAGATGTGAATGAGATTAAAAGGGTTGCTGTACCGTGGAGGTGAGATTACTTGGGAGGACAAAGATGGAGAGAGTGTAGTGATGCTGCGGGATCCTGAGTGAGTATGGGGAACAACAGGTAGTGGGCAGGGAGGAAGTTTAGCATGATGTGAATCGAGGTGAGGAGAAGTGACAGAGAGAAAATGGAGTGAGTAGGACTTAGTTGTGGGGTAGTAGAACCATGGAGGGAAAGAAGTGAATAAAAATGAAGGAATGAGAGAGGTGTGGGAGGGAAGCAGAGGGGTTTTTGCTGTTGGGGTTACAGTATTGCTAATACTAAAGTATATTTAATTTGAATCTAAACCCCCCCCCCCCCCCCCCCCCTGTTTTTACCAGTGCTGTGAGATTTTGTACTATGTTATTGTGTGCTGTGTTACTGTGTTCTGTATTATTGTGTGAATGGATATGGGGGTAATTCTGAGTTGATCGCAGCAGCAAGTTTGTTAGCAATTGGGCAAAACCATGTGCACTGCAGGGGGGGGGGGCAGATATAACATTTGCAGAGAGAGTTAGATTTGGGTGGGTTATTTCGTTTCTGTGCAGGGTAAATACTGGATGCTTTATTTTTACACTGCAATTTAGATTTCAGTTTGAATACACCCCACCCAAATCTAACTCTCTCTGCATGTTATATCTGTCCCCCCCCCTGCAGTGCACATGGTTTTGCCCAACTGCTAACAAATTTGCTGCTGCGATCAACTCAGAATTAGGCCCATGGTACTGTGTGCTGTGTTATTATTTGTTGTGTAGTTATATTTATTTTAGTTTGGAAACAGGGGCAGTGAGCTACAAAGGAACCAGGAGTGTTTCTCTATATGTGTCTTACTTGCTTGATTAATTTCACTGTTCTCCAGCCTGGTATAGCTGAAAGCATGTGATTGGGAATTTTTACCGATCAGGGCACGCCATTCATTTCCAGGCTCATGTAAGATATGTGTCAGCTGCTAGGGTTGAAAACCCTCCTCACTTCTGTTTACCATCCACAAATGGATGGGCTAGGGAAAGGTTTAATAAGACCCTGAAGCATATGATCAGAAAAGCAGTGGCGCAGGAAAGAAAGGATTGGGACACCCTTCTTCCTTGCCTATTGTTCTCTGTCAGTGTAGCCCTTTTGAGCTACACTATGGTATACAACCCCGAGACATTCTGGATATGCTAAAGGAGGGTTGGGAACAACAGGGGCCTACTGTAGAGAACCAAATGTGTTTTCATTTGTTTGTACCAAATGTATGAGAAGTTGGGGAAGATAAGTTCTTTGGTGCACCAACACTTAAAAGAAGTGCAAAGTCAACAGAAAAAAAAATGCAATAACCCAGCACTTCTGTCCCAGGAATAAAGTCTTTGTTCTAGTACCAACCCAAGAGAGTAAGTTCTTTGCTCAGTGGCAGGGACCCTATGAGGTGGTAGAGGCAGCTGGCCCTGTGAACTATAAGGTCTGGCATGCCAGGAGGAGGAAGGAATAGCAGATACTGTATATCATGTAAATGTATTGAAACCATGGCATGATGAAGATTCAGTGCCAGGGTTGTTGAGTCTGGTAGTAGAAAGGTCCTTGATTACCATAGAACCTACGGGTTTTCTTCTGTGCCAGGGTCCACAGCCTTGTTTGAACATGATATTATCAAGCCTCCTGGGGTAGTAGTGAAACAAAAACTCTACCAGATAACTAAAGCTAGGTGAAGTGCGGGGGTGTGGATTATTAGATCTAGACTAAAAAGACCTACAGTCAATAGGTCGACCACTAATGGTAGATATGCATTAGGTTGACAGGGTTAAACGGTTCACATAGAATAGATAGACAGTAGAAAAGGTTGACATGGCCAAAAGTCGACAGGGTCAAAACGTCGACATGGAAACGGTCGACACAATTTTTTGTTGTTGGGTGTTTTGTCACTTTTCTGCCACAAACAAGCTACATTAGTGTACCACGTTCCCATGCATGGCTCGCTTTGCTCACCATGCTTTGGACAAGGTGCCACGCTGTGCTCGGCACAGCTTACTATTCCCAATCATAGTCCACGGCGACCATATGTGTGTCAAACATTGTCACATCGACCGTTTCACCCTGTGACCCATCTAACGTCTACATGTCAGTCTTTTAACCCTGTAGACCTTTTGACCCTGTTGACCTAATGCATGTCTATCATTAGTGGTCTACCTATTGACTACAGACCTTTTTAGTGTAGCTCTATATACCGGACATCGAAGTGTGGTTAGAATTTAGGTGGAGAGCATGGTCCAACTTGGAGTAATTGAGGAGTCTACCAGTGAGTGTTGTAACCCGATTGTGCTGGTTACAAAACCCAGTGGTAGCTTATGGTTCTACAATGACTTTAAAAAGTTAAACAGCGTATCCCAGTATCCAATGCTGTGGGTGGACAAACTGGTGGAAAGTTTGGCCTGCAGCAAATATCTAACCACTCTTGATCTCACAAAGGGTTACTGGTAGATTCCTCATAGCCACAGCCAATGAAAAGACAACTTTTTCTACCCCTGAAGGCCTTTACCAGTACAAGTTCCTAACATGTGATTTGCATGAAGGGCGCACTTTCAAGAGGGTGATGAACAGGGCACTGAAACCCCATACTGCCTATGCGGCTGTAGATGACAGTTATACACTCACAAGACTGGGAAATGCATCTTCCTAAGGTTGACACGGTACTTGCATTATTGAGATTTGCAGGTTCACAGCTAGCCCTAAGAAATGTTCAGTGGCCCTAAGTATTTGGATTACATAGTTGGAGAAAGTCAGGTGAAACCTCAGGTAAGAAAGGTTGAGGCAGTCAAAAACTGGTTGAAGCCTAAGACCAAGCTGCAGTTGAATACCATTCTGGGCTTGGTAGATTACTATAGGCGGTTTATCAGACACTTTGTGACTAGAGCGGCTTCATTAACAGACTTGCTAAAACAAAAACCCTGTCTCAATCAGCTGGAGTGGACCAGTCTCACTGAAAAAGCATGGGCAGATCTCCGGCTGGTCCTTTGTACCTCTCTGATACTACTGCTACCTGATTTTGCCTGCAGATTCTTCCTCCAAACAAATGCCTCTGATGTTGGCTTAGGTGCAGTTCTGTCCCAGGAATCCAGGGGGTAGAACACCCTGTATTGTACTTGAGCAGGAAGTTGTTGACGAAGAAGCAAAAATACTTTATGGTAGAGAAGGAGTGCCTGTCCATAAAGTGGGCCATAGAGGCACTTTGGTACTATTTGCTTGGGAGAGAATTCTCCTT
Organism: Pseudophryne corroboree; assembly: GCF_028390025.1. Taxonomy (NCBI): domain Eukaryota; kingdom Metazoa; phylum Chordata; class Amphibia; order Anura; family Myobatrachidae; genus Pseudophryne; species Pseudophryne corroboree. The sequence continues at coordinate 402,430,639 of NC_086450.1, read as the reverse complement.
AATCATGGTCCATACTCCATTACAATGGATGCAGAGAAACTGAGAGGTGAACACCAGAGTTACCAGGTGGTTCCTGACTCTACAACCTTTTCAGTTTACAGAGGAGCATAGGCCTGGAATCCTACACAAAAATGCAGATGCCCTGTCCAGGAAATTTGCGTTCCTTGCGAGGTCCATGTCGACTGACACTAGGGGGAGGGATATGTGGAAATAGGGGTAATATGCTACAAAGGAACCAGGGGTGTTTATTTGTTAAGCCTAGTAAAACCATGCATTTGGAGGATAGAAAATGTGTGTCTTACCTTTTTCATTAATTACAGTGCAGTGCTCCAGCTTGGGGAAGCTGAAAGCATGTGATTAATCAACCAGAGCAGCTATAAAGAGCTCCCTTTTAAATGCAAGATGGGAACATTATTTGCCTGTCAGTCTTGCAAGGGGAGGAGGAGTCCAAGGTATAAAAAGATTGTTTAGGGGGATTCATGTTGATGACTGATACCAGGAAAGCTGGCTGGTGACTAAGGAGTAGATGTCTGCTAGTCAGTGACAGGCCCATGAGAATTTTACTGTGTAATGATTGTTGGTCTGTTGTCATCCTCAGGGCCTGATCAACCAATATGCTGTGACATTACCTCTCTCCTGCTACCCCTCCTCTATGCCAAAGTACCATTTCCCCTTTACTTTCTCTCTCCTAGGACTCCTCATCTCTGCCATGACACCTCCTCCCCTCTTTGCTAGGACCCCTCATCTCTGCCATAACACCCCCTCTCTCCTAGGACCCCTCATCTCTGCCATAACACACCCCTCTATCCTCAGACCCCTCATCTGTGCCATGACACCACCACTCTCTCCTAGGACCCCTCATCTCTGCCATAATACCTCCCCCTCTCTCCTAGGACCCCTCATCTCTGCCATAACATCTCCTCCTCCCACTCTCTCTCTCTCTCTCTCTCTCTCATAGGACTCCTAATCTGTGACATAACAACCCCTTTCTCTCTCCTGGGACCCCTCATCTCTGCCATGACACCTTTTCCTCCTTTCTTCTCAGACCCCACATATCTGCCATAACACCCCCTCTCTCTCCTAGGACCCCTCCTCTCTGCCATGACACCCCCACTTCTCTCCTAGGACCCCTCATCTCTGCCATAACATCTCCCCCTCCCTCTCTCTCTCATAGGACTCCTCATCTCTGACATAACACCCCCCTCTTAATCCTAGGACTCATCTCTGCCATGACACCTCTCCCTCCTCTCTACTTAGACCCCAGATATCTGCCTTAACACCCTCTCTCTCTCCTAGGACTCCTCATCTCTGGTATAACCCCCCTCCTAGCACCCATCATCTCTGCCATAACTCCCCACCTCCTAGGGCCCCTCAATTCTGCCATGACACCTCTCCCTCCTCTCTCCTCAGACCCCTCATCTCTACCATGACACCCCGCTCTCTCTCCTAGGACCTCTCATCTCTGCCATGACATATCCCCCCTCTCTCCTAGGACCCCTCATCTCCACCATAACAACCCCTCGCTATCTTAAGACTGGGTGTAGTATGGTATGCCAGCGGCCGGGCTCCCGGCGGCCAGCATACTGGCGCTGGAATCCTGACCGCCGGCATACCGACAGCTGGGCAAGCGCAAATGAGCCCCTTGCGGGCTCGCAGTGTTCGCCACACTGCGCTCACCACGCTGCGATCACCATGCTGCGGGCACGGTGGCGTGCCACGCTATCTATTCTCCCTCCACAGGGGTTGTGGACCCCCAAGAGGGAGAAAAGGTGTCGGTATGCCAGATGTCGGGATTCTGGCGCTGGTATACTGTGCGCTGGGATCCCAACAGCCTGCAAACTGAAGACCACCCCTTGAGACTTCTCATCTCTGCCATAACACCTCCCCCCTCTCTCACTCCTAGAACTCCTCATCTCTACCATTTCACCCCCCATAACCAAGAACCCCTCATCTCTGACATGACACCTCTCCCCCCTCGCTCTTCTCAGACCCCCTTATCTTTGCCATGACACCTCCACTCCTCTCTCTCTCTCTTTCTTTCTTAGGACTCCTCATCTCTGCCATGACACATTGTCTCCTCTACTCTCTTTCCTGGTACCCCTCCTATGTGCCCTGGCACCATGTCCTCTCTCCTTTCTCTCTTCTGGGACCCCTCTTCTTTGCCCATCTTCTGTCCCTAAGACGCTAAGACCTCAGCTCTAGTGCTCTAGTGTTCAACTATTTATTTATTGTTCCATCCCTGGCAATATGTTGCAGTGGCATGTATTTTTTACAATGATTGCAGATGTATATTTTAGAGATGAGCGGGTTCGGTTTCTCTGAATCCGAACCCGCCAGAACTTCATGTTTTTTTTCACGGGTCCGAGCGACTCGGATCTTCCCGCCTTGCTCGGTTAACCCGAGCGCGCCCGAACGTCATCATGACGCTGTCGGATTCTCGCGAGGCTCGGATTCTATCGCGAGACTCGGATTCTATATAAGGAGCCGCGCGTCGCCGCCATTTTCACACGTGCATTGAGATTGATAGGGAGAGGACGTGGCTGGCGTCCTCTCCGTTTAGAATTAGAATAGATTAGAGAGACACTTGATTTACTAATTTTGGGGAGCATTAGGAGTACTCAGTAGTGTACAGTGCAGAGTTTTGCTGATAGTGACCAGTGACCACCACTTTTATTTATAATCCATTCTCTGCCTGAAAAAAGCGATACACAGCACACAGTGACTCAGTCACATACCATATCTGTGTGCACTGCTCAGGCTCAGGCCAGTGTGCTGCATCATCTATTATCTATATATAATATTATATATATCTGTCTGACTGCTCAGCTCACACAGCTTATAATTGTGGGGGAGACTGGGGAGCACTACTGCAGTGCCAGTTATAGGTTATAGCAGGAGCCAGGAGTACATAATATAATCCGTTCTCTGCCTGAAAAAAGCGATACACAGCACACAGTGACTCAGTCACATACCATATCTGTGTGCACTGCTCAGGCTCAGGCCAGTGTGCTGCATCATCTATTATCTATATATAATATTATATATATCTGTCTGACTGCTCAGCTCACACAGCTTATAATTGTGGGGGAGACTGGGGAGCACTACTGCAGTGCCAGTTATAGGTTATAGCAGGAGCCAGGAGTACATAATATATTATATAGTGAGTGACCACCAGACACACAGTGCAGTTTATTTAATATATCCGTTCTCTGCCTGAAAAAAGCGATACACACAGTGACTCAGTCAGTCACATACCATATCTGTGTGCACTGCTCAGGCTCAGGCCAGTGTGCTGCATCATCTATATATATTATATATCTGTCTGACTGCTCAGCTCACACAGCTTATAATTGTGGGGGAGACTGGGGAGCACTACTGCAGTGCCAGTTATAGGTTATAGCAGGAGCCAGGAGTACATAATATTATATTAAAATTAAACAGTGCACACTTTTGCTGCAGGAGTGCCACTGCCAGTGTGACTAGTGACCAGTGACCTGACCACCAGTATATAATATTAGTAGTATACTATCTCTTTATCAACCAGTCTATATTAGCAGCAGACACAGTACAGTGCGGTAGTTCACGGCTGTGGCTACCTCTGTGTCGGCACTCGGCAGCCCGTCCATAATTGTATATACCAGTGACCTAACCGTGGTTTTTTTTTCTTTCTTTATACATACATACTAGTTACGAGTATACTATCTCTTTATCAACCAGTCTATATATTAGCAGCAGACACAGTACAGTGCGGTAGTTCACGGCTGTGGCTACCTCTGTGTCGGCACTCGGCAGCCCGTCCATAATTGTATATACCACCTAACCGTGGTTTTTTTTTCTTTCTTTATACATACATACTAGTTACGAGTATACTATCTCTTTATCAACCAGTCTATATATTAGCAGCAGACACAGTACAGTGCGGTAGTTCACGGCTGTGGCTACCTCTGTGTCGGCACTCGGCAGCCCGTCCATAATTGTATATACCACCTAACCGTGGTTTTTTTTTCTTTCTTTATACATACATACTAGTTACGAGTATACTATCTCTTTATCAACCAGTCTATATATTAGCAGCAGACACAGTACAGTGCGGTAGTTCACGGCTGTGGCTACCTCTGTGTCGGCACTCGGCAGCCCGTCCATAATTGTATATACCACCTAACCGTGGTTTTTTTTTCTTTCTTTATACATACATACTAGTTACGAGTATACTATCTCTTTATCAACCAGTCTATATATTAGCAGCAGACACAGTACAGTGCGGTAGTTCACGGCTGTGGCTACCTCTGTGTCGGCACTCGGCAGCCCGTCCATAATTGTATATACCACCTAACCGTGGTTTTTTTTTCTTTCTTTATACATACATACTAGTTACGAGTATACTATCTCTTTATCAACCAGTCTATATATTAGCAGCAGACACAGTACAGTGCGGTAGTTCACGGCTGTGGCTACCTCTGTGTCGGCACTCGGCAGCCCGTCCATAATTGTATATACCACCTAACCGTGGTTTTTTTTTCTTTCTTTATACATACATACTAGTTACGAGTATACTATCTCTTTATCAACCAGTCTATATATTAGCAGCAGACACAGTACAGTGCGGTAGTTCACGGCTGTGGCTACCTCTGTGTCGGCACTCGGCAGCCCGTCCATAATTGTATATACCACCTAACCGTGGTTTTTTTTTCTTTCTTTATACATACATACTAGTTACGAGTATACTATCTCTTTATCAACCAGTCTATATATTAGCAGCAGACACAGTACAGTGCGGTAGTTCACGGCTGTGGCTACCTCTGTGTCGGCACTCGGCAGCCCGTCCATAATTGTATATACCACCTAACCGTGGTTTTTTTTTCTTTCTTTATACATACATACTAGTTACGAGTATACTATCTCTTTATCAACCAGTCTATATATTAGCAGCAGACACAGTACAGTGCGGTAGTTCACGGCTGTGGCTACCTCTGTGTCGGCACTCGGCAGCCCGTCCATAATTGTATATACCACCTAACCGTGGTTTTTTTTTCTTTCTTTATACATACATACTAGTTACGAGTATACTATCTCTTTATCAACCAGTCTATATATTAGCAGCAGACACAGTACAGTGCGGTAGTTCACGGCTGTGGCTACCTCTGTGTCGGCACTCGGCAGCCCGTCCATAATTGTATATACCACCTAACCGTGGTTTTTTTTTCTTTCTTTATACATACATACTAGTTACGAGTATACTATCTCTTTATCAACCAGTCTATATATTAGCAGCAGACACAGTACAGTGCGGTAGTTCACGGCTGTGGCTACCTCTGTGTCGGCACTCGGCAGCCCGTCCATAATTGTATATACCACCTAACCGTGGTTTTTTTTTCTTTCTTTATACATACATACTAGTTACGAGTATACTATCTCTTTATCAACCAGTCTATATATTAGCAGCAGACACAGTACAGTGCGGTAGTTCACGGCTGTGGCTACCTCTGTGTCGGCACTCGGCAGCCCGTCCATAATTGTATATACCACCTAACCGTGGTTTTTTTTTCTTTCTTTATACATACATACTAGTTACGAGTATACTATCTCTTTATCAACCAGTCTATATATTAGCAGCAGACACAGTACAGTGCGGTAGTTCACGGCTGTGGCTACCTCTGTGTCGGCACTCGGCAGCCCGTCCATAATTGTATATACCACCTAACCGTGGTTTTTTTTTCTTTCTTTATACATACATACTAGTTACGAGTATACTATCTCTTTATCAACCAGTCTATATATTAGCAGCAGACACAGTACAGTGCGGTAGTTCACGGCTGTGGCTACCTCTGTGTCGGCACTCGGCAGCCCGTCCATAATTGTATATACCACCTAACCGTGGTTTTTTTTTCTTTCTTTATACATACATACTAGTTACGAGTATACTATCTCTTTAACAACCAGTCTATATATTAGCAGCAGACACAGTACAGTGCGGTAGTTCACGGCTGTGGCTACCTCTGTGTCGGCACTCGGCAGCCCGTCCATAATTGTATATACCACCTAACCGTGGTTTTTTTTTCTTTCTTTATACATACATACTAGTTACGAGTATACTATATCTTTATCAACCAGTCTATATATTAGCAGCAGACACAGTACAGTGCGGTAGTTCACGGCTGTGGCTACCTCTGTGTCGGCACTCGGCAGCCCGTCCATAATTGTATATACCACCTAACCGTGGTTTTTTTTTCTTTCTTTATACATACATACTAGTTACGAGTATACTATCTCTTTATCAACCAGTCTATATATTAGCAGCAGACACAGTACAGTGCGGTAGTTCACGGCTGTGGCTACCTCTGTGTCGGCACTCGGCAGCCCGTCCATAATTGTATATACCACCTAACCGTGGTTTTTTTTCTTTCTTTATACATACATACTAGTTACGAGTATACTATCTCTTTATCAACCAGTCTATATATTAGCAGCAGACACAGTACAGTGCGGTAGTTCACGGCTGTGGCTACCTCTGTGTCGGCACTCGGCAGCCCGTCCATAATTGTATATACCACCTAACCGTGGTTTTTTTTTCTTTCTTTATACATACATACTAGTTACGAGTATACTATCTCTTTATCAACCAGTCTATATATTAGCAGCAGACACAGTACAGTGCGGTAGTTCACGGCTGTGGCTACCTCTGTGTCGGCACTCGGCAGCCCGTCCATAATTGTATATACCACCTAACCGTGGTTTTTTTTTCTTTCTTTATACATACATACTAGTTACGAGTATACTATCTCTTTATCAACCAGTCTATATATTAGCAGCAGACACAGTACAGTGCGGTAGTTCACGGCTGTGGCTACCTCTGTGTCGGCACTCGGCAGCCCGTCCATAATTGTATACTAGTATCCAATCCATCCATCTCCATTGTTTACCTGAGGTGCCTTTTAGTTGTGCCTATTAAAATATGGAGAACAAAAATGTTGAGGTTCCAAAATTAGGGAAAGATCAAGATCCACTTCCACCTCGTGCTGAAGCTGCTGCCACTAGTCATGGCCGAGACGATGAAATGCCAGCAACGTCGTCTGCCAAGGCCGATGCCCAATGGCATAGTACAGAGCATGTCAAAACCAAAACACCAAATATCAGTAAAAAAAGGACTCCAAAACCTAAAATAAAATTGTCGGAGGAGAAGCGTAAACTTGCCAATATGCCATTTACCACACGGAGTGGCAAGGAACGGCTGAGGCCCTGGCCTATGTTCATGGCTAGTGGTTCAGCTTCACATGAGGATGGAAGCACTCAGCCTCTCGCTAGAAAACTGAAAAGACTCAAGCTGGCAAAAGCACCGCAAAGAACTGTGCGTTCTTTGAAATCCCAAATCCACAAGGAGAGTCCAATTGTGTCGGTTGCGATGCCTGACCTTCCCAACACTGGACGTGAAGAGCATGCGCCTTCCACCATTTGCACGCCCCCTGCAAGTGCTGGAAGGAGCACCCGCAGTCCAGTTCCTGATAGTCAGATTGAAGATGTCAGTGTTGAAGTACACCAGGATGAGGAGGATATGGGTGTTGCTGGCGCTGGGGAGGAAATTGACCAGGAGGATTCTGATGGTGAGGTGGTTTGTTTAAGTCAGGCACCCGGGGAGACACCTGTTGTCCGTGGGAGGAATATGGCCGTTGACATGCCAGGTGAAAATACCAAAAAAATCAGCTCTTCGGTGTGGAGGTATTTCACCAGAAATGTGTCAAGCCGTGTGTTCCCTTTGTCAAGCTGTAATAAGTAGGGGTAAGGACGTTAACCACCTCGGAACATCCTCCCTTATACGTCACCTGCAGCGCATTCATAATAAGTCAGTGACAAGTTCAAAAACTTTGGGTGACAGCGGAAGCAGTCCACTGACCAGTAAATCCCTTCCTCTTGTAACCAAGCTCACGCAAACCACCCCACCAACTCCCTCAGTGTCAATTTCCTCCTTCCCCAGGAATGCCAATAGTCCTGCAGGCCATGTCACTGGCATTTCTGACGAGTCCTCTCCTGCCTGGGATTCCTCCGATGCATCCTTGCGTGTAACGCCTACTGCTGCTGGCGCTGCTGTTGTTGCCGCTGGGAGTCGATGGTCATCCCAGAGGGGAAGTCGTAAGCCCACTTGTACTACTTCCAGTAAGCAATTGACTGTTCAACAGTCCTTTGCGAGGAAGATGAAATATCACAGCAGTCATCCTACTGCAAAGCGGATAACTGAGTCCTTGACAACTATGTTGGTGTTAGACGTGCGTCCGGTATCCGCCGTTAGTTCACAGGGAACTAGACAATTTATTGAGGCAGTGTGCCCCCGTTACCAAATACCATCTAGGTTCCACTTCTCTAGGCAGGCGATACCGAGAATGTACACGGACGTCAGAAAAAGACTCACCAGTGTCCTAAAAAATGCAGTTGTACCCAATGTCCACTTAACCACGGACATGTGGACAAGTGGAGCAGGGCAGGGTCAGGACTATATGACTGTGACAGCCCACTGGGTAGATGTATGGACTCCCGCCGCAAGAACAGCAGCGGCGGCACCAGTAGCAGCATCTCGCAAACGCCAACTCTTTCCTAGGCAGGCTACGCTTTGTATCACCGCTTTCCAGAATACGCACACAGCTGAAAACCTCTTACGGCAACTGAGGAAGATCATCGCGGAATGGCTTACCCCAATTGGACTCTCCTGTGGATTTGTGGCATCGGACAACGCCAGCAATATTGTGTGTGCATTAAATATGGGCAAATTCCAGCACGTCCCATGTTTTGCACATACCTTGAATTTGGTGGTGCAGAATTTTTTAAAAAACGACAGGGGCGTGCAAGAGATGCTGTCGGTGGCCAGAAAAATTGCGGGACACTTTCGGCGTACAGGCACCACGTACAGAAGACTGGAGCACCACCAAAAACTACTGAACCTGCCCTGCCATCATCTGAAGCAAGAAGTGGTAACGAGGTGGAATTCAACCCTCTATATGCTTCAGAGGTTGGAGGAGCAGCAAAAGGCCATTCAAGCCTATACAATTGAGCACGATATAGTAGGTGGAATGCACCTGTCTCAAGTGCAGTGGAGAATGATTTCAACGTTGTGCAAGGTTCTGATGCCCTTTGAACTTGCCACACGTGAAGTCAGTTCAGACACTGCCAGCCTGAGTCAGGTCATTCCCCTCATCAGGCTTTTGCAGAAGAAGCTGGAGGCATTGAAGAAGGAGCTAAAAGGGAGCGATTCCGCTAGGCATGTGGGACTTGTGGATGCAGCCCTTAATTCGCTTAACAAGGATTCACGGGTGGTCAATCTGTTGAAATCAGAGCACTACATTTTGGCCACCGTGCTCGATCCTAGATTTAAAGCCTACCTTGGATCTCTCTTTCCGGCAGACACAGGTCTGCTGGGGTTGAAAGACCTGCTGGTGACAAAATTGTCAAGTCAAGCGGAACGCGACCTGTCAACATCTCCTCCTTCACATTCTCCCGCAACTGGGGGTGCGAGGAAAAGGCTCAGAATTCCGAGCCCACCCGCTGGCGGTGATGCAGGGCAGTCTGGAGCGACTGCTGATGCTGACATCTGGTCCGGACTGAAGGACCTGACAACGATTACGGACATGTCGTCTACTGTCACTGCATATGATTCTCTCAACATTGATAGAATGGTGGAGGATTATATGAGTGACCGCATCCAAGTAGGCACGTCACACAGTCCGTACTTATACTGGCAGGAAAAAGAGGCAATTTGGAGGCCCTTGCACAAACTGGCTTTATTCTACCTAAGTTGCCCTCCCACAAGTGTGTACTCCGAAAGAGTGTTTAGTGCCGCCGCTCACCTTGTCAGCAATCGGCGTACGAGGTTACATCCAGAAAATGTGGAGAAGATGATGTTCATTAAAATGAATTATAATCAATTCCTCCGCGGAGACATTGACCAGCAGCAATTGCCTCCACAAAGTACACAGGGAGCTGAGATGGTGGATTCCAGTGGGGACGAATTGATAATCTGTGAGGAGGGGGATGTACACGGTGATATATCGGAGGGTGAAGATGAGGTGGACATCTTGCCTCTGTAGAGCCAGTTTGTGCAAGGAGAGATTAATTGCTTCTTTTTTGGGGGGGGTCCAAACCAACCCGTCATATCAGTCACAGTCGTGTGGCAGACCCTGTCACTGAAATGATGGGTTGGTTAAAGTGTGCATGTCCTGTTTTGTTTATACAACATAAGGGTGGGTGGGAGGGCCCAAGGACAATTCCATCTTGCACCTCTTTTTTCTTTTCTTTTTCTTTGCATCATGTGCTGATTGGGGAGGGTTTTTTGGAAGGGACATCCTGCGTGACACTGCAGTGCCACTCCTAGATGGGCCCGGTGTTTGTGTCGGCCACTAGGGTCGCTAATCTTACTCACACAGCTACCTCATTGCGCCTCTTTTTTTCTTTGCGTCATGTGCTGTTTGGGGAGGGTTTTTTGGAAGGGCCATCCTGCGTGACACTGCAGTGCCACTCCTAGATGGGCCCGGTGTTTGTGTCGGCCACTAGGGTCGCTAATCTTACTCACACAGCTACCTCATTGCGCCTCTTTTTTTCTTTGCGTCATGTGCTGTTTGGGGAGGGTTTTTTGGAAGGGACATCCTGCGTGACACTGCAGTGCCACTCCTAGATGGGCCCGGTGTTTGTGTCGGCCACTAGGGTCGCTAATCTTACTCACACAGTCAGCTACCTCATTGCGCCTCTTTTTTTCTTTGCGTCATGTGCTGTTTGGGGAGGGTTTTTTGGAAGGGACATCCTGCGTGACACTGCAGTGCCACTCCTAGATGGGCCCGGTGTTTGTGTCGGCCACTAGGGTCGCTAATCTTACTCACACAGTCAGCTACCTCATTGCGCCTCTTTTTTTCTTTGCGTCATGTGCTGTTTGGGGAGGGTTTTTTGGAAGGGACATCCTGCGTGACACTGCAGTGCCACTCCTAGATGTGCCCGGTGTTTGTGTCGGCCACTAGGGTCGCTAATCTTACTCACACAGCTACCTCATTGCGCCTCTTTTTTTCTTTGCGTCATGTGCTGTTTGGGGAGGGTTTTTTGGAAGGGCCATCCTGCGTGACACTGCAGTGCCACTCCTAGATGGGCCCGGTGTTTGTGTCGGCCACTAGGGTCGCTAATCTTACTCACACAGCTACCTCATTGCGCCTCTTTTTTTCTTTGCATCATGTGCTGTTTGGGGAGGGTTTTTTGGAAGGGACATCCTGCGTGACACTGCAGTGCCACTCCTAGATGGGCCCGGTGTTTGTGTCGGCCACTAGGGTCGCTAATCTTACTCACACAGTCAGCTACCTCATTGCGCCTCTTTTTTTCTTTGCGTCATGTGCTGTTTGGGGAGGGTTTTTTGGAAGGGCCATCCTGCGTGACACTGCAGTGCCACTCCTAGATGGGCCCGGTGTTTGTGTCGGCCACTAGGGTCGCTAATCTTACTCACACAGCTACCTCATTGCGCCTCTTTTTTTCTTTGCGTCATGTGCTGTTTGGGGAGGGTTTTTTGGAAGGGCCATCCTGCGTGACACTGCAGTGCCACTCCTAGATGGGCCCGGTGTTTGTGTCGGCCACTAGGGTCGCTAATCTTACTCACACAGCTACCTCATTGCGCCTCTTTTTTTCTTTGCGTCATGTGCTGTTTGGGGAGGGTTTTTTGGAAGGGCCATCCTGCGTGACACTGCAGTGCCACTCCTAGATGGGCCCGGTGTTTGTGTCGGCCACTAGGGTCGCTAATCTTACTCACACAGCTACCTCATTGCGCCTCTTTTTTTCTTTGCGTCATGTGCTGTTTGGGGAGGGTTTTTTGGAAGGGACATCCTGCGTGACACTGCAGTGCCACTCCTAGATGGGCCCGGTGTTTGTGTCGGCCACTAGGGTCGCTTATCTTACTCACACAGCGACCTCGGTGCAAATTTTAGGACTAAAAATAATATTGTGAGGTGTGAGGTATTCAGAATAGACTGAAAATGAGTGTAAATTATGGTTTTTGAGGTTAATAATACTTTGGGATCAAAATGACCCCCAAATTCTATGATTTAAGCTGTTTTTTAGTGTTTTTGGAAAAAAACACCCGAATCCAAAACACACCCGAATCCGACAAAAAAAATTCGGTGAGGTTTTGCCAAAACGCGTTCGAACCCAAAACACGGCCGCGGAACCGAACCCAAAACCAAAACACAAAACCCGAAAAATTTCAGGCGCTCATCTCTAGTATACTATATTTATGTACCGGTCCTGTCAGTTACCTATATTCAGCATATTCAGCATAGCACATGTAGACTCAGCCCTGTCTCAGCCAGCACAAACTCTGTGCAGTTCATCTAGCTGTTGTTAGAACACATTGTCTCTTCCTTGACATCTTACAGAGATTGTGCTACATCTGGCAGGATGCACATTGCAGACAGCACCTGCTGATATGCGCCGTCAGATCAGTCTATCCGCTGGCTCTTCGCGTGTATAAAATATTTACTGTTATTTTATTAATACATGACAGAGCCAGGCTCGCAGCTTATTCATCTGCAGGGAGGTTAGAGCAGGTCTACAGGAATTATTCCTTTTCAGCTTGGACTGAGTGGTAGGTCTCTCTGGACATGATCTGTAGTAGGTGTGTGAAAGCCCCAGAGACGCCTCTAACAAATATATCACAGGAAAACACAGAGGATGATTCACTAGGAGATGAGATGCAAAGTAATAGCAAAAACTCTATCATTGTTTATAGGTTTACATTTCTGTATGTTATACAAGAAATAATAATAATAATAATTTTAAAATAATAATAATAATAATAATAATAATAATAAAATTCTTGTATATTTACAACAATGACAACATTTTACATAGTGCTGTACAATTTAAGAGGTACAAAAAGTATATATTAGTCCAAAAGGGTATAGATGGCCATGCCAATTAGCATTTGCAGCAGGCAGTCTGCTATCTAAACAAACAGTAAAGACACAAATTGTGGGATGAGTGAGGTACAAGTATGGTGTAAAGTGTTACAGGGGAGAGTGGCATGGTATTGCAGGGGAGTAGTGTTAAGTGTTTGAGAACAGCTTGGTGTAAAGTGTTATAGGGGACTGACGTGTAAAGTGTTGCAGAGGAGTGTGGTGCAAAGTGTTTTAGAAAAGTGTGGTATAAAGTATTGTAGGCTAGTGTGGCGTAAAGTGTTGTAGGCGAGTGAGGTGTAAAGTGTAGCATGGGAATGTAATGTAAAATGTTACAGGGGACTGTGGTGAAAAGTGTAGCAGGTTAGTGTGGTGTAAAGTGTTGCAGAGGAGTGTGGTGTAATGTGTTTTGCTGGGGAGTGTGGTGTAAAGTGTTTTAGAAAAGTGTGGTATAAAGTATTGTAGGCGAGTGTGGCGTAAAGTGTTGTAGGCGAGTGTGGTGTAAAGTGTAGCATGGTAGAGTAATATAAAGTATTACAGGGGACTGTGGTGAAAAGTGTAGCAGATGAGTGTGGTATAAAGTATTGGCTCCCAAACTGTGTTGCAGAGGTGCTCTTGGTTGGTGATCCAGGACCAATTCATATTATTTATGATCACTATAACAGGCAAAACCAGTGCTTCTGTTTTCCAGTCATAAAATATGAGGACACACAGAAACTAATCCTGTCCCTATCCACATAACGGAACATCAGGATGACATATACTGTAAACATACTTTAATATTTTGTTCTGAATTTGTCAATAAGAAACTTATAGCCTATCAGTGTTCTGAAAAAAAAATTCTGAAACTCTAGGGAGCCATGATTCAAAAAAGTGTTACAGGGGTGTTTGGTTTAAAAACTGCATGTGTTTGGGGATGTAAAGTGTTACAGCCAGACAGTTTGGTGTAAAGTGTACTGGGGGAGTGTGTTGTAAAGTGTTGCATTGGGAGGGTGGTATAAAGTATTAAAGGAGAGTTTGGTGAAAAGTGTTGCAGGGGAGTTTGATGTAAAGTGTTGCAGGAAAATTGGAGAGTAAGGGGATTCAGGATAAGCCTCTTTGAAAAATGTGAGTTTCAATGGTTCTCAGGATTCAGAAACTGGCTCACACCCTATATAGAGCCATACTTGCCTATTCTCCCAGGATGGCCAGGAGGCTCCCGAAAATCGGGTGGCACTCCCGGCCTCCTGGGGAAGTGGGCAAGTATCCTGCATCCCTCTCCCCACCGCCCGCACCTCCCTATCACCTGCTCATCCCCGTGGGCGATGACACGATTCTCTTTAAATCGCGCCATCGTAGCTCCACACCCCCGCTTTACAATGCCGGTAATGTGGATGTCTCCATGCCCCCAGACTGCCTCCTCAATGCTCCCGGACTGCCCCCTCCTGTGCGACCTGGCTTCGCCCTCCCCGACAGAGCAGCCAATAAGTAGGCAAGTATGTATAGAGTATGGAAGGAGAGATTCTTTACAAATGTCCTGCATATGTATGTGATCAGGATTCCCTAAGACAGGAGATGAATGACAGATTTATAATGATTAGTTGATGAGTCTTCTAGACTGATCCTACAAGTATAGAGCTGGACAGAATTATGTCTGCCTTTGCAGGCTATGGAAAGTAATGCTCGACAGTAGTTCTGCCACTGGCCACGTGATCATCCATCATGTTTGGGTGCGCACAGACACAATAGGAATATAGGTTGGTATCAAGGGACTTTAAAAGAGTCTCGCATTGGCGTTTGAAACTACAAACTACGTAGGCATTTATTAATTTTACATTTACTGCACGTTTTCTTAATAAAACAAAACATAGCATATTCTTATGTCTAATTTGATGAACTTCTGCCACCCGCTACGAATTGATCTCTACTAATTGTTTGCTTATAATTAACTAAAATTTTTTGTTGTTGAACTTCAAGGGTTGTTTTAATTGATAAAATGAATCAGGCTCCCCTCAGTGATACAACAACTAATAGGAAATAATTCCAGCTGAGATGTGTTTACTTGATCTGATATGTGTCTGGATATGACTGCGGGCTTATTGTATCTCCATGACAAAAGGAGTCATTTTCTCTAATCTAAAACAACACAACACACCCCTGGGAATAACTTTATTGGTAATAAATATCTTTACTCAGTGGTGTCTATTCATCTCTGTAGTTACTGCAACTAGTGTTGGTACAGTATAAGTCATATATCACATTTTATGTGTCTTGTGTTAGTGGTTAATCTGATTCTGTAGTTCTACTATTCTGTTTCTCACACCCATATACAGAACACAGTCTTCCTTTCCTCTTATCTAAATAGGTAGAACCTTGCCCTAAGTTTTCTTCACATGTCCCTACTGCCTAGAATATTCATGGGACTTCACAATTTTTTGGGGAGTCCCACAGATCACCCTCCTGCATGTGCCCACTTCCTAGTGAAATGGGTAGGATGGGGGAGGGAAGGGGCACAATGATGATGTCAAATTATGAGAATCACCAGCCTTGACCCCCGCAGTGAATCTTCTGCATCTCCCCTCCATGAACTCTCCAGGGGCGAAGGGTTAAAAGTTTCCAGCTATGGTTTTCTCCTTATTCAGATGGCTATTCTCCAGCTATCATGCTTCTTCTTGTATACAGTACTCTAAACTTAACTTCCAATCTTTTTATTACTGTGATGATATAACTCCTCTTCTTCATCATACACTCTGATAGAACATAATTCTCGCTCCTCATTCTCTGAGTGATACAACCTAGATCTCTCACAGAGGTTAGCTATGCATGACCGGCGGTCAGCATACCTCCGCCGGTATCCCAGCAGCGGAATGCCGGCGGGGGTGGTGGTGGGGGGTGCAACAAGCCCCTTGTGGACTCGCTGCGCTCAGCATGCTTTGGGCTCAGTTGCCACAGGTTCTATTCCCACTCATGGACACCCACGAGTGGGAATAGTCCCTGCTAGTCGGCATGCTAACTGTCGGGATTCTCAGCGGGCAGGATGTAGGGGGAGGTGTTGTGAACGGCCGCTTGTGAATGGCAGTCTCCTGCAGTCATCCCCTCTTACAGTATCTCAGGCTGATAGAATACAATTTTCCTTACTTTATCTTGACTTATAGAGTTTTGTTTTTCTATATATTTCAGATGAAACCTTGCTCTCCTTCTTATTGCTCTGATATAATACCTATGTACATAGAAGAAGTTAGGGCCTATGAGTTAGAAGGGGAAGATGACCTAGGCTTTATCAGCCAGAGGAAGAAGATGAGCTAGGGTCTATCAGCCAGAGGAAGAAGATAAGCTAGGGTCTATCAGCCAGAGAAAGAAGATGAGCTAGGGTCTATCAGCCAGAGGAAGAAGATGAGCTAGGTTCTATCAGCCCGAGGAAGAAGAAGAGCTAAGGGCTATCAGCCAGAGAAAGAAGATGAGCTAAGGTCCCTCAGCCAGAGGAAGAAAATGAGCTAGAGTCTATCAGCCGGAGGAAGAAGATGAGGTTGACTGTCCTTTCTCTGGTATGCATATTTTTTTGAAGAAACTCTGGAGACTATGAAGACTGGATGAGTATAGCTATTGCCAAGGGAGTTACCCCTATGAAGCCCTGTTACAGGTTGTTCTTCCTGGATATCTAAAACCAATTATTATTATTATTATTATTACATTTTATTTATAAGGCACCACAAGTGTTTTGCAGCACCGTACAAAGGACAGTACAGGGAGACAAAACTTAGCATTACAGTAAATAAATAACAAAAATAGAGTACAGGTAACAAAGAGCACCACAATTCTCAAAACATAATACAGCTAAGATGTAAGTAGCGAGACCGTAATCATCATACTACTTGGGGCTTGCGGCCATAGATAGAGATGAGCCTTTACCAGCAGAAGAAAAAGCGGGTAAAGATGGTCGCTGAGTAGGAGAGAGCTGTGAGTGAAATGTGTCGAGAAGAGTGCTTTGACAACAAGAGGAAAGAGGGCCCTGCTCTGAAGAGCTAACAATCTAGTGGGAAGGGGCGACAGACAGATGACAAGAGGTTCAAGCAAGCGGGAGGTAGCCTGATGGCAGTATGTAAGCAAAGCAGAGACATTCAAGGCATGAGGCAGGGGGATGAAGGAGCAGCCTCAGGACTAGGTTATGCATTGGAAGGGTATGCTTTGATGAATAGGTGGGTTTTAAGTGCCTGTTTGAAGCTTTGCAAGGTCAGGGAGAGTCTAATGCAGCAGGGGAGCGCGTTCCACTGAAGGGGTGCAGCACAAGCAAAATCTTGAACTCGAGCATGGGAAGCAGTGACCAGGGCAGAGGAGAGGCGACTGTCATTGGCCGACCATAGGGGGCGGGAGGGAGTATGAAGGGAGAGGAGGTTGGAGATGTAGGGAGCAGTGGAATTAGAGATGGCCTTGTAAGTAAGGGTGAGGAGTTTGAAGAGCATTCTGTAGGGGAATGAAAGTCAGTGCAGATTTTGTCGAAGGGGAGTGACAGATGTGGAGTGGCGAGATGGGAGCAAGTGAGGCCAGTGAGGACAACATTGCAGTAGTCGTGTCGTGAGATAACCAGTGGGTGGATGATAAGTTTAGTTGCACTCTGGGAGAGAAATGGCCTGATGCGAGCAATGTTGCGTAGCTGCAACCAACAGGATTGTGCCAGAGCTTGGATGTGTGGTGCAAAGGAGAGGGAGGAGTCAAGAGTGACGCCCAAGCAGCAGAGTTGGGGAATGGGGGAGATGATGGTGTTGTCAACAGTGATAGAGATATTGGTAGGGGGTGTTACTCTGGCTGGGGGAAAGATAATGAGTTCAGTTTTGTCCATGTTGGGCACTCAGACATCCAGGAGGAGATGGCGGAGAGGCAGCTGGAAACCTGAGAGAGGACAGAGGGGGACAGATCAGGAGAGGGGAGGTAGAGTTGTGTGTCATCAGCATAGAGGTGGTATTGAAGGCCAAAGGAGTTAATGAGTGCACCCAGGGGCCTAGGACAGAACCCTGAAGGACACCAAAAGGAAGGATGGAAGGGTGTGAGGTGTTGCCGGAGGCCGATACAGAGAAGGAGCGGTTAGAGAGGTAAGAGGTAAACCAGTCAAGGACAGTGCTAGAGAGGCCAACGTTTTGGAGTGTGCAGAGGAGGAGAGGATGATCCATGGTGTCAAAGGCAGCAGAGAGGTCCAGAAGGATGAGCAGAGAGAAGTGGCCCCTGGATTTGGTCGAAAGCAGGTCATTGGTGACTTTCACCAGGGCAGTCTCAGCGAAGTGGTGTGGGCGAAAGCCAGATTGTAGTGGATCAAGGATGGAGTTGTCAGAGAGGTAGCTTGTAAGACGGCTGTAGAACAGTCGTTCAAGTAGTTTGGAGGCAAATGGGAGAAGAGAGATGGGGTGGTAGCTAGTGGGTGATGAAGGGTCGAGGTTGTTGTTTTTTTTTTAGATGACAACAGGGATGTTAAAGTCACAGAGGATAATAGAGGTGAGGGTGGAGGAGAGAAAGTGGGGAAGCCAGGCAGCAAAGTTGTCAAGGAAAGGCGAACAGCGGCCGGGGGGAAGGGGGGGGGTATAGCACTGCCACAAGGAGGTGAATGGGGTAGAAGAGGCAGATAGTGTGGACCTCAAAGGTGGAGAAGGTGAGGGAAGGCTCAGGTGGGATGACACGAAAGGTGCAGTTTGGGGAGAGAAGGATGCCCACGCCTCCACCGTGGTGGTCATCAGGTCTGACCGAGTGGGTGAAGGAGAGGCCTCCTTAGGAGAGGGCAGCAAGGGAGGTGGTGTCAGAGGAGTAGAGCCAGGTTTCAGTGATGGCAAGAAGGTTAAAAGAGTGGGAGATGAAGAGGTCGTGGATAGTTGGCAACTTTTTGCAGATTGATCTAGCATTCCAGAATGCACAGGAGAAAGGAAGGGAGGGGACAGGGGAGATGGGGAGCATGTTGACTGGGTTCTGAAAGCATGTGGGTGGTCTGGAAATTTGGGGGGGGGAAGGGGGGGTGACCTAGCAGTGAGGATTCGTATGGGACAGGATCGAGGAGCCATAATTCCAGTACAGTAGTGTTGTTCAGAGGGAAATAATGGAAGGAACGGAATGGCTGAGATTGTTACACAGTGCTTGTAGATAGTATAACTGAGGTGCAGAAAGCAATGTGTGAGAGCAGTAGGGCTGTTACTTAATCAGACAGGGAGTTCAGTGTCCAGGCTGTGCAGGCTGCAGGCGTTGGTGGTAGTGGATTAGGTAACTCACTGTAGTATGTTGATTGCAGTTCTTTTGTGGAGGTGGGGAAGATAGTCTGCTGTCCTTCTGTTTCTCTCCGTATATCTCTAATGTTCATATTAATATTATCCTCATACTTTACACTAACATACTTCACAGCTAAGAGGCTTTGCAGCCAGAGGCTTGCAGCCTAGTATGTAACCAATCCCTCGGGTTAACATGCTCTGCCAGTCCATTTGTACTTTGAAGAAGGGACTCTAACATTTTTCCATGAACTTAAGCCCCCAGTCAGTGATAATCTTCTGGGGAAGTCAGTGTAGTCAGGAGACCTCTTTGGTGAAGTTCCTGGAGAGTTTGGGTTATGATGGTAGTAATTTCAAGACCCTTAAATGGAAAAGGTTGGAAAAGAGATCGGTTATCTCCAAGATGGTAGTTTTGCTTGGTTGTTGGAGAGTACAGTGATCAAATCCATAGAGACATTGGTACATTGGTTCTGTGGAATTGCCAGGGGCATCAGGAGCCCAAAGGACTGGATAAAGGAGAGGTCATCCTTTCTTATAGGTGGAAGAACAAAGAAATGGATTTAGTGATAGCGGGATGCCCTGCCAATAGTGAGTCATATCTCCATTGCAGGAGCTGCAGTTGGCAGTGAGGGGCTGTGAACTAATTACCTTCAAGTGCCTCAGGCACCTTACTGAGAGCTTCTATTTTAATCTGGGTCCTGTCCAGCTAGTCATACAGATGTATTCTCCTGAAATCAAGTCTGCAAGTACAATGTCTTCGCACTTCATGATTGATCATCTGGTAAAGAACTGCCTTCGGCTGCGACAGACATGTTATGAAGTTGCACTTAGGCATAGCACCCACTATTTTTGCCGAGAGTTGAAAATGCAGCTTCTTGTAGTCATTGAGGATAGAGAAGAGAAATCTGGGAACTCACAGTTTCTCATGTCTTAGTTGACCTCGGGAAAGAGGAATCTTTTTGGCGAGAAGACGCAAAGGTGAAGGATGATGTTGCCTTCCAGGCAGGTGCAAACCCCCCCTCCCCCACCCAATAAAAAACAAAAAAAAACAAAAAAAAAACAAAAAACAAGAAAAGTAGCTTTTCTTTAATGGAATCCATTAATCCTCCCTGAAAGGAGGCAAGCGGTGATTTCTCATTCCATGTAGTCTCTGCTGCAATAGTCTGAAATTCAATGGCACACTGAAGACACTGCATTGCTCAATTTGCATCAGTCTTGCAGAGGCAATGGTGGTATTACCTGTATTTTCAAAGATCAGCTTCAGAAAAAACTCTTTGCTGGTACCCATCAATGGATCATCTCTCTCGTGGTGTAATGTAGCCTAGACCAAAGTCTGGAATATCAGTAGTGAGTGGATAAGTCCCATTTTGTTCTTCTCTGTGTGTAGTACAAATGAAAATGGTTAAGATTCCTACCTGTAGGTTTGCATAATGGTTATGCTGGACCTCAGCGTATGATGTTGTAGTAAAAAAGCTTTAACTTTTCAACTGCTAAGAAAATGACTCTGTGTAGGGTTGTCTATAAATACCTTCTGTTCATTGGCATTTTCCTTTATATGTATTTGCTTAAACAGCTAGGATCATGGTAGTAAACTTAATCTGAATAATAGAGAGTTGGAGTTTTAATTTCCCCCAGTTTTCACAGTCAGTGCTGACAGCTTTCAAGCACTGGGGGTGCCTGTCTGCAATCTAGTAATGGCAGTGACGTGTGAGGCGTATCTAGCACGGGGCGAGCAGGGCACGTGCCCTGGGCGCCGTGGAAGCCCCAACAGAGAGGGGGCGCCACTGGCACGGGCCGCTCACCCCATGCGACAGGGATTCCGCCGGCGCTACCTGCGGCGCTCTCCCTGTCTCCCCGGCTGCTGTGCCTGTCACACTGGACAGGCAGCGGCAGCCAGGAGCCTCCCCTCCTCCCTGCACATTGTACTGAACACGATCGCGCGTGCGCGCGACCGTGGAGGTGCGCGGGCCTTAACAGGTGAGCGGGCTTTCAAATTATGTTTATATTTTTTTTCTGTCGGGAGAGGGGGGTGCGGGACAGTGTGTGTGTGTGTTAATTGTGTGTGAGTGTGTGTTAATTGTGTGAGTGTGTGACAGTGTGAGTGTGTTAATTGTGTGTGTGTGGGACAGTGTGAATGTGTGTTAATTGTGTGTGTGTGGGACAGTGTGAATGTGTGTTAATTGTGGGTGTGTTAATTGTGTGTGTGTGTGACAGTGTGAGTGTGTGTTAATTGTGTGAGTGCGTTAATTGTGTGTGTGGGACAGTGTGAGTGTGTTAATTGTGTGTGTGACAGTGTGAATGTGTGTTAATTGTGTGGGTGTGTTAATTGTGTGTGTGTGTGTGTGTGTGGGACAGTGTGAGTGTGTGTTAATTGTGTGTGTGTGGGACAGTGTGCGTGTGTGTTATTTGTGTGTGTGGGACAGTGTGCGTGTGTTAATTGTGTGTGTGTGTGTGGGACAGTGTGCGTGTGTGTGTTAATTGTGTGTGTGTGTGTGTGTGTGGGACAGTGTGCGTGTGTGTTAATTGTGTGTGTGTGTTAATTGTCCCGGCGGTTATTGGCGTCTGTAGTGTGCGCCCCGTCCTCCTCCTCCGCTGCCGCTGACAGGAGCGGCGGTGTGCGGCTCTCCCCCTCCTCCGCCGGCTCCGTCCTCCCGTCGTGGCCCTGCAGTGTGTGCCGGTCTCCCCAGCAGCAGCAGCAGCAGGTTAGTCTCTCCCTCCTCCTCCTCCCACCCCCTCCTCCTCCTCCCCCCCTCCTCCTCCTCCCCCCTCCTCCTCCTCCTCCCCCCCCCTCCTCCTCCTCCCCTCCCCTCCTCCCCTCCTCCTCCCCCCCCTCCCCTCCTCCCCCCCCCCTCCTCCTCCTCCCTCCTCCTCCTCCTCCTCCTCCCCCCCCTCTCCTCCTCCCCCCCCTCTCTCTCTCTCTCTCTCTCTCTCTCTCTCTCTCTCCTCCTGTGGATTGAAGTTTGTAAGTATAATTTTCATTTTTACATGTACCCCTATTGGATTCTACTGGACAAGTGGACGTGATCGGCGTGGGATGTAGGTAAGTAATCTGTATCTCATTTTTACAGGTACCCCTATTGGATTCTACTGGACAAGTGGACGTGATCGGCGTGGGATGTAGGTAAGTAATCTGTCTCTCATTTTTACAGGTACCCCTATTGGATTCTACTGGACAAGTGGACGTGATCGGCGTGGGATGTAGGTAAGTAATCTGTCTCTCATTTTTACAGGTACCCCTATTGGATTCTACTGGACAAGTGGACGTGACCGGCGTGGGATTTAGGTAAGTAATCTGTCTCTCATTTTTACAGATTCCCCTATTGGATTCTACTGGACAAGTGGACGTGACCGGCGTGGGATGTTGGTAAGTAATCTGTCTCTCATGTTTACAGATTCCCCTATTGGATTCTACTGGACAAGTGGACGTGACCGGCGTGGGATGTAGGTAAGTAATCTGTCTCTCATTTTTACAGATTCCCCTATTGGATTCTACTGGACAAGTGGACGTGACCGGCGTGGGATGTAGGTAAGTAATGTGTCTCTCATTTTTACAGCTACCCCTTTTGGATTCTACTGGACAAGTGGACGTGACCGGCGTGGGATATAGGTAAGTATGTGTGAGTGTGTCAGTGTGTTTTAATAAATTTTTACTGTCACGGTGTGTGAGTTGTGTTTTTATTTGGGTATTTTTTCTGTTGTAGAACTACAGGTACCGGCGGGCCCGTTATTTCCCTGCGTGTTGGTACTTGAGGTTCTCCAAGTACCAGCAAGGGGGGGAGGCTTTCTGGGCCTTGTAGTTCCACAACAAAAAAACAATATTCTTTTTTTACTTACATGGCTATCAGCCTCCCATCCACAGCCCACGGATGGGGGGGACAGCCTCGGGCTTCACCCCTGGCCCTTGGGTGCCTGGAGGGGTGGTGACCCTTGATTTAAGGGGTCCCCACTCCTCCAGGGAACCCCGGCCAGTGGTGACTAGTTGGGGGGGGGGGTAATGCCACGGCCGCAGGGACCTACATAAATGTGTCCCCCGGCTGTGGCATTATGTCCCTGGCTAGTGGAGCCCGGTGCTGGTTTTAAAAATACGGGGGGACCCCTACATCTTTTGTCCCCTGTATTTTTGGAACCAGGACCGGACTAAGAGCCCGATGCTGGTTGTCTAAATACGGGGAACCCCTGTCCAATTTTTTCCCAGTATTTAAACAACCAGAACCAGCTCAAAGAGCCCGAGGCTGGTTATACTTAGGAGGGGGGACCTTACGCAGTTTTCTTTTGTACATTTTTAACCCATTCAGACCCTTCTCCATTAAGTTAATGGAAGCCCTGGACTACAAAATTGCATTCATGTCCTCCTCCCACTCCCTTCCCAGTCCCAAACACAAATTATTATTTTTTTCTATAAAAATGTACAATATATCACAAGTATGATGAGCAGGCATGCAGCGGGCATTGGCGGCTTTGGACTGAGTCACAAATTAGTGGCGGAGGGCTGGGTCAGTTGATGGTGGGCGAGTTTGTAAGCCATTGGTGGTGGCAGCGGGCATCGGCTCAGAGGCAGTGGCAGGCATTGGCTCGGTGGCGGTAGGGGTCATCGGCAGGATTCGGCAGACATTATGGCTGTAGTGCCTCACCACACGCCACTGACCTCACCGCACGCCACTGGTGTGTGGGACAGTGTGCGTGTGTGTTAATTGTGTGTGTGGGACAGTGTGAGTGTGTGTTAATTGTGTGTGTGTGGAACAGTGTCGGTGTGTGTAAATTTTTGCAGTCCAGTATGTGTGTGGGGGAGAGGAAAGTATGAGAATGTGTGTGTAGTCTGAGTGGGTGTGTGTAGGATTTGGGGGTGGCCAGTCTGTGTGTGTGTAATCAGTGTGTGTGGAATGTACTAATAGCCATTTACCGAAGAGAGATATGTATTAAACCACGGGCACTGAGATGCCCTTCTCACTCACCATCCAGCTGGGTGGGCGAGCCGGGCGGGTGGAAAGCCAGCAGCAGGGGCAGCATGCCGGATATAAGCAGCCGAGGGTGGGGGCTGTAAGGCACGTGCGGAGCCCAAAGCCGGAGATCAGCAGCATGTTGACCGGCAATAAGCAGCTTCTGCTTCCGCGTTCAACATGCTGCTGATCTCCGGCTTTGGGCTACGCAGGGTTCGGGGGATGGGTGTCCTCTGCCGGTGTACTGCAGCTCCGGGGGTGCGGGCTCTGGAGGCTTTCAGCACTGTTGAATATCCAGCTGCCTCAAGTATGTACAGCCCGCACCCTCTGCTGCTGATATCCGGCATGCTGCTGCTGGCTATCCCCCCGCCCGGCTCGGCCACACAGCTGTATGGTGAGAAGGGCATCTCAGTTCCTGAGGTTTAACACATATGCCTCAGAAAATGGCCTCTGCGGTAAACGATACTAATGCTTACCGTAACAGTAACAGCGGGGAGGAAGGCGTACATCGGGATCCTGCAGCATGAAACAAGAACCCCTTCGGAGCGCAGCAGACCACACTGAAAAGGGTGCATACCCGGTGCGGTGCTCTGCATCCCGGGTGGTGCCGAAGATGTGGAGTGTCGGAGGTGGCAGAAGCGCCGCAGCTTGGGGTGAGAAACCGCTGCAGCCCTTCCGCTGTTAAACTGCAATTAGTCTATTAAGGGGGTGGGCTCCCCTCATCATAGTACCCCACAGGCCATGTTAATTCTGGGGGTAGGATCCCCTAACTCTATAATGGGAATTTTGGCTCAAATCATGTGCTGTAACGTGAATTTTGGCTCATACCATGTGCTATAATGTGAATTTCGGCTCATACTATGTGGGGTAATGTGAATTTTGGCTCATTCCGTGTGCTGTAATGTGAATTTCGGCTCATACCGTGTGCTGTAATGTGAATTTCGGCTCATACCATGTGGGGTAATGTGAATTTTGGCTCATACTGTGTGCTATAATGTGAATTTCGGCTCATGCCGTGTGGGGTAATGTGAATTTTGGCTCATACCGTGTGCTGTAATGTGAATTTCGGCTCATACCATGTGGGGTAATGTGAATTTTGGCTCATACCATGTGGAGTAATGTGAATTTTGGCTCATACCGTGTGCTATAATGTGAATTTCGGCTCATACCGTGTGCTATAATGTGAATTTCGGCTCATACCATGTGGGGTAATGTGAATTTCGGCTCATACTGTGTGCTATAATGTGAATTTCGGCTCATGCCGTGTGGGGTAATGTGAATTTCGGCTCATACTGTGTGCTATAATGTGAATTTCGGCTCATACCGTGTGCTATAATGTGAAAGGGGCACCAGTACTAGATAGTATAAGGGGTCCTACTACACTGAAGGACACGCCCCTTTTGAGTGACCGCGCCCCTTTTCCGGAGCATAATTGCTATCTGCACTCTTTCATTCCGCCTTCAAAAATTCAACTTCGACCACTGCACCTACATCTGTACATACACACCCTGACATCTTTATATGCAGTGACACCGGTGGTGTCTGCACATACTTTCCTTTTGTATTTTTTTTTTATTATTATCATTTTATATATATATAAAAAAAAAAAATTCTGGGGGGGGTTGGGGGGGGGGGGGGGGGGGCTGGGGGCGCCATTATTGATCTTGCCCTGGGCTCCAAAAACCCTAGTTACGCCTCTGCTGGTGAGGTGGGGCAGGTGAGGTAGCGTATAAGCCAGAGTTCTGACTATATAAAGTATATGAAAAATACAAAGAATATATTTTAAATATCATCTTTGTAATATTCTATTTATAGTTAAAACTCTGGAGTAAAAAGTCTATAACAGGAGAGGCTGTGCCTCACCTACCTAACTTTTCCATACATCTCAAAACCAAATTTCCAGCAGTATATACTGCTGCACCTGTGTATAACTCCTACATGAACCCTTGGGCTCATGTATTTTGTGTAAATCTGGCTCTGGTACTAGCAGTGCCTCATGAGCCATTTACTTCACTACACATCCATGACTAGGGGTCAGGAAACCAGGGCACCCCATTTTAAAGAGGTAGATGTTGGCGGGTTGTCTTTCAATAGCAGGGTTTATCCAAATGAAACACCCTTAAACACTACCCACAAAGTATTTAATTCCCCACTCATCAAAAAGTTACATTTGTTTATTGTCAGGACGTGAACTATACTCCAACCTGTTTGCACAGGTCAAGAAGTCAAAATGTATCTGCAACTTGTTGTCTTACTGCTCACAAGAAGCTGCATTGAGACAACAGTCACCACCAGCAGTTGCGCATGTTACCTAGGGGCTGAAGGACTGCAGCCCCCCAGGTAAAATCCACCACCCAGCTCAGTGTCAGGGAAGCCATATGCAGTCTGTG
This sequence comes from Pseudophryne corroboree, assembly GCF_028390025.1. NCBI lineage: Eukaryota > Metazoa > Chordata > Amphibia > Anura > Myobatrachidae > Pseudophryne > Pseudophryne corroboree. The sequence goes on along the minus strand of NC_086450.1, from coordinate 402,404,189 downwards.
ACTGCACTGGCTTCACTGTGACTGGCAGCGACTTCCTATTTGAAATCCTACCTGTCAGTTACAGGCACAAAAGGCAGTCCCATTGGGAAATGTTTCCTTACTCTGGGACTGCCAGACCGGGCTGCGATTAGTAGAGACCTGGCTTCCTGTAGGAAACCACTCCTAGCCTGGTTGCCAGTCCAATCTGGCTTTTATGGACTGCAGTCGTTGCAGACCATAGAAGCTGGGTGTTTGTGCATGCGCATTCAATCCGCCTCTTGTGCACTTGCCCTGGGACCCGGCGCCTGTCAGCGCCATTGCGGTGCCTTTCAGTTCCAAAAAAGCATACAACTGGACAATACTATGTTGTACTGCTGGTGGGGCAAATGTAACATGTACAGATAAAGTTAGATTTGTGTGGGTTATGTTCAAACTGAAATCTAACTTGTAGTGTAAAAATAAAGCTGTCTAACATTTGTGGACTGCATGCAAAAGCAGCCAGTATTTACCCTGCACAAAAAAAATATATCCCACCCAAATCTAAAACTCTCTGCCCCACCTACAGCGCAACTAGGTTTTGCCATTTGCATGTTTTTTTGCTTTATTTACAAACATGTAGCAGGCCCATTGCACATTAGTGACTGAGGTTTCATGAATATGACTACAATTACTGCTGAATCCCTGTGGAAAACCGTTAATAAGTTAGCTTGATTTATTTGGCAATTTGTAATAACACCTTCTTAGCTAATATTTTGACCTCTGAAGTATCTGTGCATTGATCGGTCACTCTGCTTAGACAGACGCTGCAGGACAAGTCCTGTATATTTTATGAAGAGAAATCATTTCTAAGTGCACTGTTGAATAGAGAAGAAAAATTTGCCAGAATATCCATTGATCAGTCGACCTTTACACACAATTGTGGTCAGGAAACCAGGGCGCCCCATTTTAAAGAGGTAGATGTTGGCGGGTTGTCTTTCAATAGCAGGGTTTATCCAAATGAAACACCCTTAAACACTACCCACAAAGTATTTAATTCCCCACTGATCAAAAAGTTACATTTGTTTATTGTCAGGACGTGAACTATACTCCAACCTGTTTGCACAGGTCAAGAAGTCAAAATGTATCTGCAACTTGTTGTCTTACTGCTCACAAGAAGCTGCATTGAGACAACAGTCACCACCAGCAGTTGCGCATGTTACCTAGGGCCTGAAGGACTGCAGCCCCCCAGGTAAAATCCACCACCCAGCTCAGTGTCAGGGAAGCCATATGCAGTCTGTGACTGCACTGGCTTCACTGTGACTGGCAGCGACTTCCTATTTGAAATCCTACCTGTCAGTCACAGGCACAAAAGGCAGTCCCATTGGGAAATGTTTCCTTACTCTGGGACTGCCAGACCGGGCTGCGATTAGTAGAGACCTGGCTTCCTGTAGGAAACCACTCCCAGCCTGGTTGCCAGTCCAATCTGGCTTTTATGGACTGCAGTCGTTGCAGACCATAGAAGCTGGGTGTTTGTGCATGCGCATTCAATCCGCCGCTTGTGCACTTGCCCTGGGACCCGGCACCTGTCAGCGCCATTGCGGTGCCTTTCAGTTCCAAAAAAGCATACAACTGGACAATACTATGTTGTACTGCTGGTGGGGCAAATGTAACATGTACAGGTAAAGTTAGATTTGTGTGGGTTATGTTCAAACTGAAATCTAACTTGTAGTGTAAAAATAAAGCTGTCTAACATTTGTGGACTACATGCAAAAGCAGCCAGTATTTACCCTGCACAAAAAAAATATATCCCACCCAAATCTAAAACTCTCTGCCCCACCTACAGCGCAACTAGGTTTTGCCATTTGCATGTTTTTTTGCTTTATTTACAAACATGTAGCAGGCCCATTGCACATTAGTGACTGAGGTTTCATGAATATGACTACAATTACTGCTGAATCCCTGTGGAAAACCGTTAATAAGTTAGCTTGATTTATTTGGCAATTTGTAATAACACCTTCTTAGCTAATATTTTGACCTCTGAAGTATCTGTGCATTGATCGGTCACTCTGCTTAGACAGACGCTGCAGGACAAGTCCTGTATATTTTATGAAGAGAAATCATTTCTAAGTGCACTGTTGAATAGAGAAGAAAAATTTGCCAGAATATCCATTGATCAGTCGACCTTTACACACAATTGTGGATTTAAATGGAACATCAGCTTGAATTACAGAGAATGGTTGAAAGTTACTATAAAGTGGATTCTGAGCCATCTTTACTAAGCGGTAGAAGTGCATGATTATCTATTATTGCTGAGATCCTGCATGAAACCGTAATCTGCCATTTTCTTTGTAAATGCATTTCATTTCATGATAAAAAGTGCTGTAGATATCAGCCATGGTTGCAGACCATGGGCTACATAGCTGAACAGCTTTAGTTGAACATTTTTATTATTTTTAAATAAAAACAATGTTTTATATATCTATCTATATATCTATCTATCTATCTATATATATCTATCTATATATATCTATATATATATATATATATATATATATATATATATATATAAAAATAACCTCCTATAGTGCGGCACTCAGATGAAAAGAAAAGACACACACACTGTGGCTGAGTTTCAACGTTTCAATCAGAAAGATTTTCTTCAGGATATAGGAGGTCATGTGCATGTAATCAGTGAGGACCCTGGGGCAAGTTCTGTGCCGGATCACAGGAGCGCTATATATATATATATATATATATACAGTTGTGCTCATAAGTTTACATACCCTAGCAGAATTTGTGATTTTCTGGCCATTTGTCAGAGAATATGAATGATAACTCACAAACCTTTCTTTCACTCATGGTTAGTGGTTGGGTGATGCCATTTATTGTCAAACAACTGTGTATATAGTAGGAGGACAGTACAGAATTTTGCTGACCAGTGACCACCAGTATTATATAGCAGTACGGTACAGTAGTCCACTGCTCTACCCACCTCTGTGTCATCAAGTATACTTTCTCTTACGTCCTAGAGGATGCTGGGGACTCTGTAAGGACCATGGGGTATAGACGGGCTCTTCAGGAGACATGGGCACTATAAAGAACTTTAGATGGGTGTGCACCGGCTCCTCCCTCTATGACCCTCCTCCAGACCTCAGTTAGATCCTGTGCCCAGAGGAAACTGGGTGCATTACAGGGGAGCTCTCCTGAGTTTCTCTGAAAAATAATTTTGTTAGGTTTTTTATTTTCAGGGAGCACTGCTGGCAACAGGCTCCCTGCATCGTGGGACTGAGGAGAGAGAAGCAGACCTACTTAAATGATAGGCTCTGCTTCTTAGGCTACTGGACACCATTAGCTCCAGAGGGTCGGAACGCAGGTCTCACCCTCGCCGTTCATCCCGGAGTCGTGCCGCCGTCCTCCTCACAGAGCCGGAAGATAGAAGCTGGGTGAGTATAAGAAGAAAGAAGACTTCAAAGGCGGAAGAAGACTTCAGATCTTCTCTGAGCTCCCACACACAACACACACTGCAGGCACTGATGGGTGCAGGGCGCAGGGGGGGCACCCTGGGCAGCAATAATAAACCTCTAGGACTGGCTAACAGGTATATATACGCTGCGGAGGCAGTATATATTATAATCCCCCGCCAGTATTGAAAAATTGAGCGGGACCGAAGCCCGCCGCTGAGGGGGCGGAGCTTGATCGCACAGCACTAACCAGCGCCATTTTCTCCACAGCCCACTGCAGAGAAGCTGGCTCCCCGGACTCTTCCCTGCTGAATACGGTGACACAGGGCAAAAAAGAGGGGGGGGGGCACTTGTAAGGCGCAGTGAGTGTATATGTATACATATAATTATATAAAAGCGCTGTTTATCTGGGAATTTTGTTTCCAGTGTCAGTTGGCGCTGGGTGTGTGCTGGCATACTCTCTCTCTGTCTCTCCAAAGGGCCTTATTGGGGAACTGTCTCCATATAAATATATCCCTGTGTGTGTGGGGGTGTCGGTACACGTGTGTCGGCATGTCTGAAGCGGAAGGCTCATCTAAGGAGGAGGTGGAGCAGATGATTGTGGTGTCTCCGTCGGCAATGCCGACACCTGATTGGTTGGACATGTGGAATGTTTTAAATGCTAATGTGACTTTATTACATAAGAGATTAGACAAAGCAGAGTCCAGGGATAATACAGGGAGTCAATCAATGGCTTTGACGGTGTCACAGGGCCCTTCAGGGTCTCAAAAACGTCCCCTATCCCAAATAGCAGACACTGATACCGACACGGATTCTGACTCCAGTGTCGACTACGATGATACAAGGTTACACCCAAGGGTGGCCAAAAGTATTCATTATATGATTATTGCAATAAAAGATTTTTTGCATATCACAGATGACCCCTCTGTCCCTGACACGAGGGTACACATGTTTAAGGAAAAGAAACCTGAGGTAACCTTTCCCCCATCTCATGAGCTGAAAGCGTTATTTGAAAAGGCTTGGGAATCTCCAGACAAGAAACTGCAGATTCCCAAAATAATTCTTATGGCGTATCCTTTCCCTGCACAGGACAGGGTACGGTGGGAATCCTCGCCCAGGGTGGACAAGGCTTTAACGCGCTTATCCAAGAAGGTGGCGCTACCGTCTCCAGACACGACAGCCCTCAAGGATCCTGGTGATCGCAGACAGGAAACGACTTTAAAATCGATATATACACATACGGGTGCTTTGCTCAGACCGGCAATAGCATCGGCTTGGGTTTGTAGCGCGGTAGCAGCTTGGACAGATACCTTGTCAGCTGACATTGATACCCTAGATAGGGATACCATTTTATTGACCTTAGGTCACATCAAAGACGCAGTCTTATATATGAGAGACGCTCAGAGAGACGTTGGGCTGCTAGGTTCGAGAGCCAACGCCATGGCGATTTCTGCTAGGCGAGCACTGTGGACCCGCCAATGGACGGGTGATGCAGACTCAAAGAGGCATATGGAAGTTTTGCCTTACAAGGGTGAGGTTTTATTTGGGGAAGGTCTCACGGACCTGGTTTACACAGCTACCATGGGTAAATCTACTTTTTTGCCTTATGTTCCCCCACAGCAAAAGAAAACACCACAGTATCAGATGCAGTCCTTTCGGTCGCATACACTAAGTCCAGAAGAGGTCAGGGCTCTTCCTTCCTTGCCAGAGGTAAGGGTAGAGAGAAAAGAATGCCTGCTACGGCTAGTTCCCAGGAGCAGAAGTCCTCCCCGGCTTCTACTAAATCCACCGCATGACGCTGGGGCTCCACTGAAGGAGTCCGCGCCGGTAGGGGCACATCTTCGACTCTTCAGCCACGTCTGGGTTCAGTCGGACGTGGATCCTTGGGCGATGGAAATTGTATCCCAAGGCTACAAGCTGGAATTCGAAGACGTGCCTCCTCGCAGATTCTTCAAAATCGGCTTTACCAGCTTCTCCCCCAGAGAGGGAGATAGTTTTAGCTGCAATTCAAAAGCTGTGTCAACAGCAAGTGATTATCAAGGTTCCCCCTAATACAACAGGGAAAAGGGTACTATTCAACCCTATTTGTGGTCCCGAAACCGGATGGCTCGGTCAGACCCATTCTAAATTTAAAATCCCTAAACCTGTACTTTAAAAAGTTCAAGTTCAAGATGGAATCGCTCAGGGCAGTTATCTCCAGCCTGGAAGGGGGGGGATTTTATGGTGTCACTGGACATAAAGGATGCATACCTTCACATCCCCATATATCCTCCTCATCAGGCATACCTGAGATTCGCTGTACAGGACTGTCATTACCAGTTTCAGATGTTGCCGTTTGGGCTTTCCACGGCCCCGAGGGTTTTCACCAAGGTAATGGCGGAAATGATGGTGCTCCTGCGCAGACAAGGAGTCACAGTTATCCCGTACTTGGACGATCTCTGGATAAAAGCGAGATCAAAGGAACAGTTGCAGAAAAGCGTGTCGCTCTCCCTGAGAGTGCTGCAGCAACATGGCTGGATTCTAAATCTACCAAAGTCACAATTGGTTCCAACGACTCGACTGTCTTTCTTAGGCATGATTCTGGACACAGAACAAAAGAGGGTTTTTCTCCCGATGGAAAAAGCCCAAGAACTCCAGAACATGGTCAGAGACCTGTTAAAACCGAAAAGAGTGTCAGTCCATCAATGCACTCGAGTACTGGGGAAAATGGTGGCGACCTACGAAGCCATCCCCTTCAGCAGGTTTCATGCGAGGACTTTTCAGTTGGACCTTCTGGGCAAGTGGTCCGGGTACCATCTTCAAATACATCAGAAAATAACCCTGTCCCCCAGGGCCAGGGTGTCTCTCCTGTGGTGGCTGCAGAGTGCTCACCTTCTAGAGGGTCGCAGGTTCGCCATTCAAGACTGGGTTCTGGTGACCACGTACGCGAGCCTCCGAGGATGGGGAGCAGTCACACAAGGAAGGAATTTTCAGGGACTATGGTCAAGCCAGGAGGCTTGTCTACACATCAACATACTGGAATAAAGGGCCATATACAACGGCCTACGAGAAGCGGAGAATCTTCTTCGCGACCTACCGGTTCTGATTCAATCAGACAACGTCACAGCCGTGGCTCATGTAAACCGCCAAGGCGGGACAAGGAGCAGAGTGGCAATGGCGAAGCCACCAGGATTCTACGCTGGGCAGAAAATCACGTAAGCGCTCTGTCAGCGGTATTCATTCCGGGAGTGGACAACTGGGAAGCAGACTTCCTCAGCAGACACGATCTCCATTCAGGAGAGTGGGGACTTCATCAAGAAGTTTTTGCAGAGATAACAAGTCTTTGGGGACTTCCTCAAATAGACATGATGGCGTCATGCTTCAACAAGAAGCTTCGGAGGTATTGTGCCAGGTCAAGGGACCCTCAGGCAGTAGCGGTGGACACCCTGGTGACACCATGGGTGTTTCAGTCGGTCTATGTGTTCCCTCCTCTTCCTCTCATCTCAAAAATATTGAGAATCATAAGACGAAAAAGAGTGCAGACAATACTCATTGTTCCAGATTGGCCTCGAAGGGCCTGGTATTCAGATCTTCAGGAGATGCTCACAGAAGATCCATGGCCTCTTCCTCTCAGGGAGGACCTGTTGCAGCAGGGGCCCTGCGTGTTCCAAGACTTACCGCGGTTACGTTTGACGGCATGGCGGTTGAACACCGAATCCTAGCTGGGAAAAGGTATTCCAGAGGAAGTCATTCCTACTCTGATAAAAGCTAGGAAGGAGGTGACGGCGAAACATTATCACCATATCTGGAGGAAATATGTATCTTGGTGTGAAGTCAAGAATGCTCCTACGGAAGATTTCCACCTGGGCCGTTTTCTCCACTTTCTACAGACAGGAGTGGATATGGGCCTAAAGTTAGGCTCCATTAAGGTACAGATTTCGGCCCTATTTATATTCTTCCAGAAGGAATTGGCTTCTCTCCCAGAATTCCAGACTTTTGTAAAGGGAGTGCTACACATCCAGCCTCCTTTTGTGCCCCCAGTGGCACCTTGGGACCTTAACATGGTGTTACAGTTCCTAAAATCTTACTGGTTTGAACCTCTTCAAACAGTTGAATTAAAATTTCTCACTTGGAGGGTGGTCATGTTGTTGGCCTTGGCATCTGCAAGGCGGGTGTCTGAATTGGCGGCTTTGTCTCATAAGAGCCCCTATCTCATTTTCCATGTGGATAGAGCAGAAGTGAGGACTCGTCCTCAATTTTTGCCCAAGGTGGTTTCATCGTTTCATATGAACCAACCTATTGTGGTGCCTGTGGCTACGGGGGACTTGGAGGATTCCAAGTCTCTTGATGTAGTCAGGGCCTTAAAAATTTACGTAGCCAGGACTGCTCGGATTAGGAAAATAGAGGGACTGTTTGTCCTGTATGCAGCCAACCAAGTTGGCGCTCCTGCTTCTAAGCAGACTATTGCTCGCTGGATCTGTAACACGATTCAGCAGGCTCATTCTACGGCTGGATTGCCGTTACCAAATTCGGTAAAGGCCCATTCCACTAGGAAGGTGGGCTCTTCTTGGCCGGCTGCCCGAGGCGTCTCGGCTTTACAACTTTGCCGAGCGGCGACTTGGTTGGGGTCAAACACTTTTGCTAAATTCTGCAAGTTTGATACCTTGGCTGAGGAGGACCTCCTGTTTGCTCAATCGGTGCTGCAGAGTCATCCGCACTCTCCCGCCCGGTCTGGAGCTTTGGTATAATCCCCATGGTCCTTACGGAGTCCCCAGCATCCTCTAGGACGTAAGAGAAAATAAGATTTTAAAACTACCGGTAAATCTTTTTCTCCTAGTCCGTAGAGGATGCTGGGCGCCCGTCCCCGTGCGGACATATTTCTGCATGATTTGTATACAGTTGTTGCTTACATAAGGGTTATGTTACAGTTAGGATCAGTCGTTGGCTGATACTGTTTTGTTCATGCTGTTAACTGGTTGCGTATATTCCAGGTTATACGGTGTGGATGGTGTGGGCTGGTATGAATCTTGCCCTTAGAGTAACAAAAATCCTTTCCTCATACTGTCCGTCTCCTCTGGGCACCGTTTCTCTAACTGAGGTCTGGAGGAGGGGCATAGAGGGAGGAGCCAGTGCACACCCATCTAAAGTTCTTTATAGTGCCCATGTCTCCTGTGGAGCCTGTCTATACCCCATAGTCCTAACGGAGTCCCCAGCATCCTCTACGGACTAGGAGAAAAAGATTTACCAGTAGGTTTAAAATCTTATTATCCATCCATACCTGTGGTGCATTTTAGTTGTGCGCAGTATATATAGTAGGGGGACAGTGCAGAATTTTGCTGACCGCCAGTATATAATATATAGCAGTACGGTACAGTAGGCCACTGCTCTACCTACCTCTGTGTCGTCAAGTATACTATCCATCCATACCTGTGGTGCATTTTAGTTGTGCGCAGTATATATAGTAGGAGGACAGTGCAGAATTTTGCTGACCACCAGTATATAATATATAGCAGTACGGTACAGTAGGCCACTGCTCTACCTACCTCTGTGTCATCAAGTATACTATCCATCCATACCTGTGGTGCATTTTAGTTGTGCACAGTATATACAGTATAGTAGGAGGACAGTGCAGAATTTTGTTGACCACCAGTATATAATATATAGCAGTACGGTACAGTAGGCCACTGCTCTACCTACCTCTGTGTCGTCAAGTATACTATCCATCCATACCTGTGGTGCATTTTAGTTGTGCGCAGTATATATAGTAGGAGGACAGTGCAGAATTTTTCTGACCACCAGTATATAATATATAGCAGTACGGTACAGTAGGCCACTGCTCTACCTACCTCTGTGTCGTCAAGTATACTGTCCATCCATACCTGTGGTGCATTTTAGTTGTGCGCAGTATATATAGTAGGAGGACAGTGCAGAATTTTACTGACCACCAGTATATAATATATAGCAGTACGGTACAGTAGGCCACTGCTCTACCTACCTCTGTGTCGTCAAGTATACTGTCCATCCATACCTGTGGTGCATTTTAGTTGTGCGCAGTATATATAGTAGGAGGACAGTGCAGAATTTTGCTGACCACCAGTATATAATATATAGCAGTACGGTACAGTAGTCCACTGCTCTACCTACCTCTGTGTCGTCAAGTATACTATCCATCCATACCTGTGGTGCATTTTAGTTGTGCGCAGTATACAGATGTAGCCACCTTTATCTTGAGTGGCTGAGGCGTTTGTCCCGATCGAGCATACGCAGCGTACTGGGGCGTAGGGTGGCGCGCCTAGTCACAGAGAGGCTATCTAATCGTACGGAGACAGACATTTGGCATTTGGCGTTACCTTTACGTGTAATACCTGCTATCATCCACCAGATGTCGCTTTTTACAATCATCACTGCGCATGCGTGTGGGTTCCCGTAAAATATAATACTGAAATACTGTATACTGTATAGTAAGGACTACTTTACTAGTGCGTCTCGTTACGCTGAATCCCGAAGACAAAGCAACATAAAACCAGTAACCAGTAGTGTACACTGACGCAAATGGACGTGTTAGAGGTTCATTATTGCCTAATGATATTAGGAATATTGTACTGTATGTTAGCATCCTAATCCCGTAGCCATTATGGCTTAATCAAAACTAATGGATTTATTCATCTGTCTGCGGCGAAGTGGTGAAGTGTTCCGCTTCCTATACTCAGAGTCCGGTGTTCGATTGCTAAAGTACTGTACAGTACGAACGTATGTTAGTTTTTTCCAGACACTTTATAATTTTTTTTATTCACATAAACCAGGGCAAAACTGCAGGAGCAGATGTACTGTTAAGGTTCTATGCACCATACGGTACATATACAATTCTGTAGCAGGGCAGATTCAATCGAAATGGCTACTGCCTGTGACTCCTTGCCCCATGGAGGCCCTCAGCTATGGAGCGCGTGATGACATAGATTTTGCAGACAACAGGGCAGTTGTTATGCACACCAGTGCCTGCAGGAATGTACTGGTGTTTGAACTGTTATGCAAAACAAATGGACTCACAGACAGACTGGGGAATATGACATAACGTACACAGAAGGTGATAGGGTAACAAAATACACACAAAGTGAACAGAGAAGCCCAGAGGCTAAGGAACTGGGTATCTCCCTTGTATTAGAAATGCTCAGATGGGAAAAGCAAGATGTTGTGTTTTAATACGTAGAGAACCCGAAATGCTGTTGCTAAGGGCAACAGCAAAACCCTAAAGGGTTACCAACGGGTGTGGCAGTAAACTCCTTGGTCAGAGATGGAATGATAGACACAAGGAGAGTCTCCACAATCCTAATTCTCACTTGCAGTGCACAGGTTCAGCTTACTGCCACTAAACTGACCCCTGACACCTAGCACAGTGAGACAGGATTAGACAGGCAAGTCTTAGAATACAGCCGCAAACTTGCTAAATTCACAGTGTAGTAACAGAACCCCAGCAAGCTAAACGACTGACTCCAGTCTTACTGCTAGGTCTGGATTGGCAGAGTGTAATACCAAATCCCCAGGCCTATTTGCAGTAAGCAACAAACAAATACAAAGCTACACAGTACTGGTTTACTTTCAGGAACTGACTAACCAACAAAGATTCAGCAGCATCTGCTTAACCTGAAAAGAGGCCTTATAAAGCAGGTGCTGTCCACGCCCCACTCAGACCTCACAGACTGTGAGCACAAAAACCAGCACCGGATCCCCTGCCGTGCACAGAGCCTATAACCACTGCACAGCAAAAGACCCGAACCGGAGTATCAGCTGCGCTCAGGTTACTCCGCTAGCACTTGTCTCCCGGTTGCCATGACGACGTGGCAGCACAGGGCAGGAGACCCTAACAGTACCCCCCCTCTGACAAGGGGTCAAAGAACCCCTACCACTGGGTTTATCGGAGAACTGCGAGAAGAAAGAGCGCATCAGTCTGGGGGCATGAAGATCACAACTGCGCACCCACGACCGCTCCTCCGGGCCATACCCCTTCCAGTGCACCAAAAATGACAGCCGACCCCGAACCACCTTGGAGTCAAGAATCCTTTCAACAACAAACTCCCTCTGGCCACGTATCAGAAGAGGGGAAGGTCTTCCACTGGAAGTAGGATTACTAATCGCCCGTTTTAAAAGGGAACAATGAAATGTTTTATTGATACCCAAAGAACGGGGCAGATCTAACTGAAATGCCACCGGATTGATAACCCTGGTGATCTTATAAGGGCCGATGAACCGGGGGCCTAACTTATGAGATGGCTGTCTCAACTTCAAATTCCTGGTAGACAACCAGACAAAGTCTCCTAATTTGAAGCTGCAGGGTCTTTTCCGCTTATCAAAAACCCTTTTGGTCACTAATGACACAGACACAAGGGCTTTCTTCACTTTCCGCCAAATACCTCTAAGGACCGAAACCACAGAGGAACCACCAGGCGTGGAGTCCAGGGGGTCAAAAGAATTGGCCTTAGGATGATGCCCATACACACAAAGGAAGGGAGAGATCCCTGTAGCAGAGTGAGCCGCGTTGTTATAGGCAAACTCCGCCATGGACAGATGAGCAACCCAGTCAGTCTGACACTTGGAGACATAACACCTGAGGAACTGCTCCAAGGACTGGTTCACCCTTTCAGTCTGCCCATTAGACTGCGGATGGTAGCCTGACGACAAGCTGACAGAAATCTGGAGATCGGAACAAAATACCCTCCAGAATTTGGCCACAAACTGGGATCCGCGGTCAGAGACCACATCAAGTGGTAACCCGTGGAGACGCACAACATGCAGCATAAATAATTCAGACAGGCGTCTGGCCGATGGCAGCCCAACCAGTGGAACGAAGTGCGCCATCTTCGAAAACCTGTCGACAACCCAGATGGCTGTCATCCCCGAGGATTTGGGCAAGTCCACCACAAAATCCATTGAAATGTGGGTCCATGGCTTAGATGGGATAGAGAGTGGATGTAATGGGCCAACAGGAACCCCTCTAGGAGTCTTATTTCGGGCACAGATGTCACATGCCCGAACCCACTGATCCACATCCTTAGCCACCGAGGGCCACCACACCGCCCTAGATAGCAACTCCCGAGTTCTGGCAATACCCGGGTGACCTGCCGACTTCTTGGCATGGAATTCCAGGAACACTCGCTGTCTTAACCTAGGAGGCACAAACAAAAGACCTACCGGAAGGTCTGGAGGAGCCTGCTCCTGTGCTCTAAGGACTAATGATAAGAGGTCCTGGGTAATGCCCACTTTAATACATGATGGGGAAACAATGGGCAACGGCTCCTCGGTGGTCTCCTGGATTGGAGCAAAACTCTGCGAGAGCGCATCAGCCTTGATGTTTTTTGACCCAGGGCGATATGTTATCAAAAAATTAAAGCGAGCAAAAAACAAAGCCCATCGTGCCTGCCTGGCATTGAGACGCTTCGCTGACTCTAAATATGCCAGATTCTTATGGTCAGTGAGAATTGAGACCACAAACTTAGCCCCCTCAAGCCAGTGTCTCCACTCCTCGAGTGCATCCTTAATAGCCAACAATTCCCTGTTACCCACGTCATAATTCATCTCGGCAGGCGAAAATTTACGGGAAAAGTAAGCACAGGGATGAAGGCGATTATCAGACACTCCCATCTGAGAAAGCACTGCCCCAATACCCATCTCAGAGGCATCCACCTCCACCACAAAAGGACGCTCTGGATCTGGGTGTCGCAGCACCTTGGCCGAAACAAATGCCCTTTTGAGACGGGCAAAAGCCGCTTTAGCCTCACAAGACCAGTGAGCAACATCCGCCCCTTTCTTAGTGAGTGCCACCAAGGGCGCCACTATAGACGAAAATCCAGCGATAAATCGTCTATAAAAATTCGCAAAGCCCAGGAAACGCTGAAGCGCCTTCAAACTAGTGGGCTGCACCCAATCCAGGACTGCCTGTACCTTGGAACCCTCCATTTGGAAACCTTCTGGGGAGATAATATATCCTAGAAATGCGATTTGCTGAACTTCAAATTCGCACTTCTCCAGCTTCGCCCCAAGCCGGTGGTCTCTGAGTTTCTGGAGGACTAAGCGTACATGCTTCCGATGTTCCTCCAGGGAATGGGAGAAGATTAGGATGTCATCTAAGTATACAACTAAGAATCTATCCAAATATTCCCTGAGCACATCATTCATGAAATCCTGGAAGACTGCCGGGGCATTACAGAGCCCAAAAGGCATCACCAAATATTCATAATGCCCTGAGTGGGTATTAAAGGCAGTCTTCCATTCATCCCCCTCTCTTATTCGGATTAGATTGTATGCACCGCGTAGGTCAATCTTAGAAAAAATGGTGGCAGTACGAAGCTGGTCAAACAAGACCGAAATGAGAGGCAGTGGGTATGAGTTTTTAATCGTGATACGGTTCAATTCCCTGAAGTCGATGCAGGGTCGCAACGAACCGTCCTTTTTACCCACGAAGAAGAACCCCGACCCAACTGGAGACTGTGAAGGTCTGATAAATCCCTTAGCCAAGTTCTCCTGAATGTACTCTGCCATAGCCTGAGTCTCAGGACGTGACAGAGAGTACAACCTGCTCTTGGGAAGCTTAGCATTTGGCAACAAATCAATGGCACAGTCATAGGGGCGATGGGGAGGTAGTACCTCTGCAACTTTTTTGGAGAACACGTCCGCAAAATCTGCATAACACCCTGGCAATCCTGGCAAACTTAGCTGCGAGAGCCTGACTGGAAGGCTCAAGCAACTCCTGAAACAATCAGTACCCCAACTAAGAATCTCCCCAGAGACCCAGTCAAATTGAGGATTGTGGGCCCTTAACCAGGGTAACCCCAACACCAATGGGGCAAAAGTACAGACAGTCACATAAAAGGACAATTTTTCAGAGTGTGTGGCTCCAATAAACAAAGAAATCTGGCTAGTGCAAGAGGTAATTTTACCTTGGAATAATGGTTCCCCGTTTAACCCACAAATCTCAATTTCCGATGCCAAGGGTACTAAGGGAACAGAGTGTTTCAGGGCGAATTGGCGGTCCATAAAAACCCCGTCGGCCCCATTGTCCACAAAGGCCTCAGTCTTGACAGTTTGACCGAGGATCTTCAAGGTCACCGGAATTATAAAAGTCTTCTTGGGAAATTCTGACTTCTGGCCTGACAGGATATTTCCCATCACCCTCAGGCCCTGAAGTTTTCCGGATTTTCTGGGCATGATACTACCACATGACCTTTATTCCCACAGTACAAACACAACCCCTGCTGTCTCCTCCGCGTCTTCTCACGCGAGGAGAGGCGGGTAGCCCCAATCTGCATAGGCTCCTCGGAAAATTCCTCAGAGTCTGAGGTTCCCTTGGGAAGGAAGGAAATCTCAGTCTCCCGTTCAAGCCTATGCTCTCTCAGCCGTCTATCCACCCGGATGGATAACTGCATGAGCTGATACAAGCTATCAGGCAAGGGATATTGTACCAGTTGGTCCTTTATCTGGTTAGAAAGACCTCTTCGGTACTGGTGTCTCAGGGCTGGGTCATTCCACTGGGTATCATGGGCCAACCTCCGAAACTCCATACAGTAAACCTCAACTGGCCTTCGCCCTTGCTTAAGGATCGAAATCTGAGCCTCGGCTGAGGCCGTCTTGTCAGGGTCATCATACAACATGCCCAGTGCCGTAAAAAAAGCATCAACACTTTTAAGCGACGGACAGTCAGGCTGCAACCCATATGCCCAGACCTGTGGGTCTCCTTGTAGCAAGGAAATCACTATGCCCACCCGCTGAATCTCCGACCCAGAAGACTGAGGCCTAAGCCGGAAGTATAGCTTGCAGCTCTCCTTGAAACAAAAGAACTGCGAGCGATCTCCAGAAAAACGATCTGGGAGATTTACTTTCGGCTCCTTAACCCCTGCAGGTGCTGCTGCTGCGGGAGCTCCGCCAGCAGCCTGGGAGGTGTGCATTTTAATGGACAAATCATTAAATTGTCGAGTCAGGACCTGCACCTGATCGACCACCTGTTGCAACGTATTTTGAGGGGTATGCTCCATATTCCCACAAAATTTCAACAGGAGTATTAGGCTGCTGAATATGTTATGCACACCAGTGCCTGCAGGAATGTACTGGTGTTTGAACTGTTATGCAAAACAAATGGACTCACAGACAGACTGGGGAATATGACATAACGTACACAGAAGGTGATAAGGTAACAAAATACACACAAAGTGAACAGAGAAGCCCAGAGGCTAAGGAACTGGGTATCTCCCTTGTATTAGAAATGCTCAGATGGGAAAAGCAAGATGTTGTGTTTTAATACGTAGAGAACCCGAAATGCTGTTGCTAAGGGCAACAGCAAAACCCTAAAGGGTTACCAACGGGTGTGGCAGTAAACTCCTTGGTCAGAGATGGAATGATAGACACAAGGAGAGTCTCCACAATCCTAATTCTCACTTGCAGTGCACAGGTTCAGCTTACTGCCACTAAACTGACCCCTGACACCTAGCACAGTGAGACAGGATTAGACAGGCAAGTCTTAGAATACAGCCGCAAACTTGCTAAGTTCACAGTGTAGTAACAGAACCCCAGCAAGCTAAACGACTGACTCCAGTCTTACTGCTAGGTCTGGATTGGCAGAGTGTAATACCAAATCCCCAGGCCTATTTGCAGTAAGCAACAAACAAATACAAAGCTACACAGTACTGGTTAACTTTGCAGTAAGCAACAAACAAATACAAAGCTACACAGTACTGGTTTACTTTCAGGAACTGACTAACCAACAAAGATTCAGCAGCATCTGCTTAACCTGAAAAGAGGCCTTATAAAGCAGGTGCTGTCCACGCCCCACTCAGACCTCACAGACTGTGAGCACAAAAACCAGCACTGGATCCCCTGCCGTGCACAGAGCCTATAACCACTGCACAGCAAAAGACCCGAACCGGAGTATCAGCTGCGCTCAGGTTACTCCGCTAGCACTTGTCTCCCGGTTGCCATGACGACGTGGCAGCACAGGGCAGGAGACCCTAACAGTACCCCCCCTCTGACAAGGGGTCAAAGAACCCCTACCACCGGGTTTATCGGAGAACTGCGAGAAGAAAGAGCGCATCAGTCTGGGGGCATGAAGATCACAACTGCGCACCCACGACCGCTCCTCCGGGCCATACCCCTTCCAGTGCACCAAAAATGACAGCCGACCCCGAACCACCTTGGAGTCAAGAATCCTTTCAACAACAAACTCCCTCTGGCCACGTATCAGAAGAGGGGAAGGTCTTCCACTGGAAGAAGGATTACTAATCGCCCGTTTTAAAAGGGAACAATTCAATGTTTTATTGATACCCAAAGAACGGGGCAGATCTAACTGAAATGCCACCGGATTGATAACCCTGGTGATCTTATAAGGGCCGATGAACCGGGGGCCTAACTTATGAGATGGCTGTCTCAACTTCAAATTCCTGGTAGACAACCAGACAAAGTCTCCTAATTTGAAGCTGCAGGGTCTTTTCCGCTTATCAAAAACCCTTTTGGTCACTAATGACACAGACACAAGGGCTTTCTTCACTTTCCGCCAAATACCTCTAAGGACCGAAACCACAGAGGAACCACCAGGCGTGGAGTCCAGGGGGTCAAAAGAATTGGCCTTAGGATGATGCCCATACACACAAAGGAAGGGAGAGATCCCTGTAGCAGAGTGAGCCGCGTTGTTATAGGCAAACTCCGCCATGGACAGATGAGCAACCCAGTCAGTCTGACACTTGGAGACATAACACCTGAGGAACTGCTCCAAGGACTGGTTCACCCTTTCAGTCTGCCCATTAGACTGCGGATGGTAGCCTGACGACAAGCTGACAGAAATCTGGAGATCGGAACAAAATGCCCTCCAGAATTTGGCCACAAACTGGGATCCGCGGTCAGAGACCACATCAAGTGGTAACCCGTGGAGACGCACAACATGCAGCATAAATAATTCAGACAGGCGTCTGGCCGATGGCAGCCCAACCAGTGGAACGAAGTGCGCCATCTTCGAAAACCTGTCAACGACAACCCAGATGGCTGTCATCCCCGAGGATTTGGGCAAGTCCACCACAAAATCCATTGAAATGTGGGTCCATGGCTTAGATGGGATAGAGAGTGGATGTAATGGGCCAACAGGAACCCCTCTAGGAGTCTTATTTCGGGCACAGATGTCACATGCCCGAACCCACTGATCCACATCCTTAGCCACCGAGGGCCACCACACCGCCCTAGATAGCAACTCCCGAGTTCTGGCAATACCCGGGTGACCTGCCGACTTCTTGGCATGGAATTCCAGGAACACTCGCTGTCTTAACCTAGGAGGCACAAACAAAAGACCTACCGGAAGGTCTGGAGGAGCCTGCTCCTGTGCTCTAAGGACTAATTATAAGAGGTCCTGGGTAATGCCCACTTTAATACATGATGGGGAAACAATGGGCAACGGCTCCTCGGTGGTCTCCTGGATTGGAGCAAAACTCTGCGAGAGCGCATCAGCCTTGATGTTTTTTGACCCAGGGCGATATGTTATCAAAAAATTAAAGCGAGCAAAAAACAAAGCCCATCGTGCCTGCCTGGCATTGAGACGCTTCGCTGACTCTAAATATGCCAGATTCTTATGGTCAGTGAGAATTGAGACCACAAACTTAGCCCCCTCAAGCCAGTGTCTCCACTCCTCGAGTGCATCCTTAATAGACAACAATTCCCTGTTACCCACGTCATAATTCATCTCGGCAGGCGAAAATTTACGGGAAAAGTAAGCACAGGGATGAAGGCGATTATCAGACACTCCCATCTGAGAAAGCACTGCCCCAATACCCATCTCAGAGGCATCCACCTCCACCACAAAAGGACGCTCTGGATCTGGGTGTCGCAGCACCTTGGCCGAAACAAATGCCCTTTTGAGACGGGCAAAAGCCGCTTTAGCCTCACAAGACCAGTGAGCAACATCCGCCCCTTTCTTAGTGAGTGCCACCAAGGGCGCCACTATAGACGAAAATCCAGCGATAAATCGTCTATAAAAATTCGCAAAGCCCAGGAAACGCTGAAGCGCCTTCAAACTAGTGGGCTGCACCCAATCCAGGACTGCCTGTACCTTGGAACCCTCCATTTGGAAACCTTCTGGGGAGATAATATATCCTAGAAATGCGATTTGCTGAACTTCAAATTCGCACTTCTCCAGCTTCGCCCCAAGCCGGTGGTCTCTGAGTTTCTGGAGGACTAAGCGTACATGCTTCCGATGTTCCTCCAGGGAATGGGAGAAGATTAGGATGTCATCTAAGTATACAACTAAGAATCTATCCAAATATTCCCTGAGCACATCATTCATGAAATCCTGGAAGACTGCCGGGGCATTACAGAGCCCAAAAGGCATCACCAAATATTCATAATGCCCTGAGTGGGTATTAAAGGCAGTCTTCCATTCATCCCCCTCTCTTATTCGGATTAGATTGTATGCACCGCGTAGGTCAATCTTAGAAAAAATGGTGGCAGTACGAAGCTGGTCAAACAAGACCGAAATGAGAGGCAGTGGGTATGAGTTTTTAATCGTGATACGGTTCAATTCCCTGAAGTCGATGCAGGGTCGCAACGAACCGTCCTTTTTACCCACGAAGAAGAACCCCGACCCAACTGGAGACTGTGAAGGTCTGATAAATCCCTTAGCCAAGTTCTCCTGAATGTACTCTGCCATAGCCTGAGTCTCAGGACGTGACAGAGAGTACAACCTGCTCTTGGGAAGCTTAGCATTTGGCAACAAATCAATGGCACAGTCATAGGGGCGATGGGGAGGTAGTACCTCTGCAACTTTTTTGGAGAACACGTCCGCAAAATCTGCATAACACCCTGGCAATCCTGGCAAACTTAGCTGCGAGAGCCTGACTGGAAGGCTCAAGCAACTCCTGAAACAATCAGTACCCCAACTAAGAATCTCCCCAGAGACCCAGTCAAATTGAGGATTGTGGGCCCTTAACCAGGGTAACCCCAACACCAATGGGGCAAAAGTACAGACAGTCACATAAAAGGACAATTTTTCAGAGTGTGTGGCTCCAATAAACAAAGAAATCTGGCTAGTGCAAGAGGTAATTTTACCTTGGAATAATGGTTCCCCGTTTAACCCACAAATCTCAATTTCCGATGCCAAGGGTACTAAGGGAACAGAGTGTTTCAGGGCGAATTGGCGGTCCATAAAAACCCCGTCGGCCCCACTGTCCACAAAGGCCTCAGTCTTGACAGTTTGACCGAGGATCTTCAAGGTCACCGGAATTATAAAAGTCTTCTTGGGAAATTCTGACTTCTGGCCTGACAGGATATTTCCCATCACCCTCAGGCCCTGAAGTTTTCCGGATTTTCTGGGCATGATACTACCACATGACCTTTATTCCCACAGTACAAACACAACCCCTGCTGTCTCCTCCGCGTCTTCTCACGCGAGGAGAGGCGGGTAGCCCCAATCTGCATAGGCTCCTCGGAAAATTCCTCAGAGTCTGAGGTTCCCTTGGGAAGGAAGGAAATCTCAGTCTCCCGTTCAAGCCTATGCTCTCTCAGCCGTCTATCCACCCGGATGGATAACTGCATGAGCTGATACAAGCTATCAGGCAAGGGATATTGTACCAGTTGGTCCTTTATCTGGTTAGAAAGACCTCTTCGGTACTGGTGTCTCAGGGCTGGGTCATTCCACTGGGTATCATGGGCCAACCTCCGAAACTCCATACAGTAAACCTCAACTGGCCTTCGCCCTTGCTTAAGGATCGAAATCTGAGCCTCGGCTGAGGCCGTCTTGTCAGGGTCATCATACAACATGCCCAGTGCCGTAAAAAAAGCATCAACACTTTTAAGCGACGGACAGTCAGGCTGCAACCCATATGCCCAGACCTGTGGGTCTCCTTGTAGCAAGGAAATCACTATGCCCACCCGCTGAATCTCCGACCCAGAAGACTGAGGCCTAAGCCGGAAGTATAGCTTGCAGCTCTCCTTGAA
Source organism: Pseudophryne corroboree (assembly GCF_028390025.1). NCBI lineage: Eukaryota > Metazoa > Chordata > Amphibia > Anura > Myobatrachidae > Pseudophryne > Pseudophryne corroboree. Next base: position 402,383,835 of record NC_086450.1, on the reverse strand, counting down.
ACAAAAGAACTGCGAGCGATCTCCAGAAAAACGATCTGGGAGATTTACTTTCGGCTCCTTAACCCCTGCAGGTGCTGCTGCTGCGGGAGCTCCGCCAGCAGCCTGGGAGGTGTGCATTTTAATGGACAAATCATTAAATTGTCGAGTCAGGACCTGCACCTGATCGACCACCTGTTGCAACGTATTTTGAGGGGTATGCTCCATATTCCCACAAAATTTCAACAGGAGTATTAGGCTGCTGAATATGTTATGCACACCAGTGCCTGCAGGAATGTACTGGTGTTTGAACTGTTATGCAAAACAAATGGACTCACAGACAGACTGGGGAATATGACATAACGTACACAGAAGGTGATAAGGTAACAAAATACACACAAAGTGAACAGAGAAGCCCAGAGGCTAAGGAACTGGGTATCTCCCTTGTATTAGAAATGCTCAGATGGGAAAAGCAAGATGTTGTGTTTTAATACGTAGAGAACCCGAAATGCTGTTGCTAAGGGCAACAGCAAAACCCTAAAGGGTTACCAACGGGTGTGGCAGTAAACTCCTTGGTCAGAGATGGAATGATAGACACAAGGAGAGTCTCCACAATCCTAATTCTCACTTGCAGTGCACAGGTTCAGCTTACTGCCACTAAACTGACCCCTGACACCTAGCACAGTGAGACAGGATTAGACAGGCAAGTCTTAGAATACAGCCGCAAACTTGCTAAGTTCACAGTGTAGTAACAGAACCCCAGCAAGCTAAACGACTGACTCCAGTCTTACTGCTAGGTCTGGATTGGCAGAGTGTAATACCAAATCCCCAGGCCTATTTGCAGTAAGCAACAAACAAATACAAAGCTACACAGTACTGGTTAACTTTCAGGAACTGACTAACCAACAAAGATTCAGCAGCATCTGCTTAACCTGAAAAGAGGCCTTATAAAGCAGGTGCTGTCCACGCCCCACTCAGACCTCACAGACTGTGAGCACAAAAACCAGCACCGGATCCCCTGCCGTGCACAGAGCCTATAACCACTGCACAGCAAAAGACCCGAACCGGAGTATCAGCTGCGCTCAGGTTACTCCGCTAGCACTTGTCTCCCGGTTGCCATGACGACGTGGCAGCACAGGGCAGGAGACCCTAACAGCAGTGCTGAAGGTGCGTCACAATCCCCTCGCTAAAATACATAGGGGCGATAGGAATAAGCGAGGTTTATGCACATTACGGTACACCGGACTTGGTCGCATAGCACACTGTCAAAATGGCCGTCGCCCCTGAACCCCCACCACGTG